>NC_090437.1:172962932-173587932 GCF_031143425.1 Pleurodeles waltl
AAATATCAATTCCAGAGATTGCTTGAGTGATGAGTGATCAAGATCCCTATTGATACCTTGGGTTCAACTTTAGGAAGTTACAATTCACCCACTTTCTGGTCTATGTAAGACACATCAGACTTTTAATTTGCTAGCAACTTTTACAAAACCCAGGTTAAATTAGTATGTGTTAGCATAAGAACCTGCAGAGTCATAGCTAGGCACCAGGTTCAGAAGGCATTTAGTGAACTATAGAAAGCCTGAACCTTAGATTAACCCACAGGTGGCCACAAGGTAATCCAAAGCAAAAGATTAAATGGACACCATTTGAGCCCATCCTGAAAGGAAGAAGCTAAGTTCTGAATACCGAGCTCTTGAACGAGCTGTCCAATGTGATATTAAAATTGCTAAGACATTTAGGACCTCAACACTTTCTGTAAGATCATTATCACTACTAGTTCTATGCAGTTCCTGGACGTAACCCAGTATGTGCAGGGTGCAACATATTGTTCCCCTGCAGAAAGGGCTGTACTTGTTGGGTGGCATCTAGCAGATTATCATTCCCAATTAGGTGTTATTGTAGTAAGGGTTTCACCACTGCTGATATAAAGGAGGCAGGAACCACTCCTGGAAGGAATTTAAGATTGCCCCATGTAGAGGAGGAGTGTATTTGTATTTGTGTCTGTGTATATATTTGTATGTTTTTATTTGTTTGTTAGTGTACAAACAAGGCAACACAAACAAAACCCATAATGAATTACACAATAACAACCTATACAGCTCCTTACTACATTTCTACAATGACCACATACATAAAAATATTAAAACATTATCAGATATTATGTCAGACATCAATAATCATTTCCAAGCACAGAAAATCCAGTAAAACAACATCCCAAATAATTAGTTTTAAAAATGGAAATACCTATTCCTAAAACAAACCAGACTGTTTTTCTAGATGATCATACAACAGCTAACAATTTCCCTGTCCATTAATATTAGTTCATATTTTTACATAAGAAAATTATTTTTAAAAGATCATGAATACGTCGAACTTTAAGAGCTCTAAGAATTTGGAGTAACAAGCATTTATTTTCTCTGACAAAGGACCTACAAAAAAAAACACATCTACCAATGTCAGCGACAAAAAAACATATGCTTGTTCTAATGACTAGTGCCCCCCCCACAGCCTAAAGGCTGGCACCTGGCCAAGCCTGACTGTGTTAGCGCGTCGGTCCTTAATAAGTAAACTTACATGGGGACGCGTATAGGTCAATGAACCTTTTGACTCGTTTAGGATGTTCTTACCATGGCTCCAGAACAGTTAATAATAATCAATACATAATAATCAATAATCATTCGTCTAATCAATGGAGTCAGTAATTTTACGGACCATGACTTTTCAGCCATGAATAACCACACCTTTAATAAAGTTTAGTAATTTTATTTCCCTTATAATAACAATGCTATATATATATATAGATTAATCTCAAAATCAAATGAAACACATACAAGAACAACACTGGTTGACCAAAGCGACGAAAGAAACGCAATCTAATGAAAGCCTGAATCACGACACATTCTAAGGCAATGGTGCAGATCAATAGCAAAGTAAGCTGCAGCAGTGATATATGATACATAGAATTCAGCAAGATAATTTGTCAAACATTTGTCCCCGTAAATTGTCAGTCATCATGTAGATAGCCTCAACTAACCCAAATTAGCATCAGCATGTGGGGGCTTCATGCAAAAACAATTTAGAACACAAATTTAGGAAACATCTAGCTAAGAAAACTATCAAGCCAGCGCAGTTGGTACCTAGAAAGGAAAGGCATAAAAATGAAATTCAATCACATTGTCACATCTACCTATCCACGGTATGGGTCAGCAAGCAGAATCAGTCTTCGTCCTCAGGTCATCAAATCTATCAACAAACATCAGGCTCTCAGTCAGAGAGTATGAGCCCAATGACAGAATCTCGAGTCTCTTCTAAAGTCTCTTCTTCTCTACACTCGCAGAAATTCTGAAATCTTCTCCCCTGGCGTGTTGTTATATCAAAGTCACCTAAACTATCCCCTAATTCCCTATTGGTCAGTTAATCGTACATTACTCTACCCAATAATATTTCTATACCAAATCTATGAATTCTAATATTTCACCCTTCACATGACGTTGATTGGTCTGCTTTACGGTGATCTCATCATCCGGCTCGTCAGGTATCAAATTTGTTGCATCTTACTCTCCAGTCAGTGTCTTCATTGTTCGCGTCCTGGGAAAGTACATCTTACACACATTACACACAATTCGTCACAATTTTAAGGACACTGTCACCTGTTAGTTGGTTCCAATGGAAAGCTTCTGCAAAGCATTTTATCAAAACAATGAACATTTCACAGTTAGTTCACTGTGTCAGCCTTTTCTAATAAACGCTAAGAAATACAGCTTTTGCATGAGGCCTGGCAAAACTAGGCCAAGACACTGCTAAGTTAAGGCCCACAAATAATAACATACTTCATAACCCTAAATATGACATACTATTACATTAATTTAATACATTTTCAATATTTCATAAGTATTAATCATTAATTAGTACATTTTGTGAATACTGATGGCCACTCTTCCAGGTCACAATTTCAAACGTGTGCATTATTTTCTCTATTTTATTAATTTTCTACAAAATTCATCATCCAGAACACATAAACATTAATTAATAATTTCTAATTAGGACATCTGCTTCAGCAACCGAAAGTGAACACTTTCTGACAATCAGACTTAATGTCATGCCAACAAATAAATGTTCTGCCACTATCGTATAAATCACATTTTCTGATTTAGCTATAACTAATCACCTTAATACACTCTTCCATTGGGCTGCTGACATACACTGAGAATCAAATGATGGCAAAATATGAAGACTAACCTTAATATTTTGAAAAAGTATAGACAACAATGCTGTTGCATTGGACTGTAAATAATCTTTAATTAACAGCCTTAGTGAACCATCAACTGCAATAGTGACAGGCCCAATAATTGGAGATCCTTTGTCAGCACTTAAAAGCTATATTTATCACGCCCAACTCTAGCCTCAGTGCACCATTCACCGTATCTTTTGAAAGATCCAAACATCTTTTCCAAATACTCGTTTCTATGGTTGGAAGGTGATTGATATTTTTTTCAAAAAGACTTCATAGCCATACAAAAATAAATGAACTATTTTTGAGATATAGGATTCTTTAAGATTTTTTATGGATTTGTGCCCTAGTTCCAAGTCCATTATATGCAATGCACCCACTATGGTCTTTGCCCATAGCACCTGAAAATCAACATGTGCTCTAAAACTAAGATTGTATTTAAGACCTAAATATCTATACTCCTTCACCACCTCCAACTGTGCACCATTTAACCAACACTTCAGATTTTATTTCTGTACCTCTATATTTGGGAACAGCATCACTTTTGTTTTGGGGACATTGATTATCAACTTGTTCACTCTGTTGTACTCAGAAAAATCATCTAATTGCCTTTGAAGGCCTACTGCAGTAAGATCTAATATCATTGTATCATCCACATAATACACTGAAGAAATAGCCTCCACACCAAGTTTTGGTGGAAGGATAGACCTGGCCTAAAGCTTTTGGAGTGTCTGCTATATAAATTGAAAAAAGCAAGGGAGTTAATATGCACCTTGCCTTAAACCATTAAGGGTCTGTATCTTCCTTGATAATGTACCGTTACTTCCCTGTTCCACTCTCGTCCATGACCTCTCAGGAAGTTGGATTATTAGTTTTCCTGGGTGGGATATTTCACTGGGCATTTTTTACGACAAGAAGACCCGGTTGATGTTTCAAATGCTGTGGACAAGTCTATGTATGCAACATAGAAGGGTTATTTTCTTTTAATAGCACACTCCTCAGCGAGCAGTTTCAATTTTAGACACGAATCCACTGTTGAGTGACCCTACAAAAGCCCACTTATACCTTGGGGAGAACCTCCTCATTTATTGTTCACAATACTTGTAAAAGATGTTTAGCATAGATTTTACTTGGAATATCAAACAAAGTAATCATTTGATAACTCTTGGGAGACTCATTTGGCCCCTTTTTTATAGAGCAGAACCCTCATACTACCTTTCCAGGATTTTGGTATATCATGACTGCTGTTTATGGCTGAAAACACCGGAGTCAGAACATTTGCCCAAAATACAGGGTTAAGCTTAATTATATCTTCTGGTAATCCTTCTATCTCTCAGGCCCTTGAACTTTTTATATTTTTCATTATCTCCTCCACACTTCTTACGATGGGCACTAGAGAGTTCTGCTCGGGTACCACAGAGCCCAGTTTTTGATTTTCCAGACATGTTTTTGCATTTGTATTCCTATTCCTTTATTTGTATAACTCAGATATATAAGTAACCCACTCTTCCTTAGGTCACCGGGGTTGCCACTACCTTATTGAAGGTTACAAGGATATCACCAACTGATCCTAGAAACCCTTCATTCGACTTATACGAAATTCCATCATAACCTTTGTCCAGGCGGCATCTTTCTCCTTAAAAATAATTTTCCTTGGTGCTTGTCTAAACTCCTTCCTGTGTTGTACCTCCCACTTTATAGGCTGCCTGTATTTTTTTATTCAGTTCAATCTTAGCCCATTCCTTTAGGGATTTTGATTTAATCTTACAACCCATGCCCTTCTTACAGGCCATTGATACAACTTCTCTTACCAAAGATATCAATTTATCATATCCTTTCAGAAAAACCCGGGACAATATGTTAACATGATCTCTCAAAAGAATATCAGTTTTGTTCACTGTTTGGCTTTTCAATTTTCACGTCCATATTATCCTGTGCTTAATTTTACAATAGATTGATGAGCTTTTCTGCCAGTGATCCGCTAAATATACCAGGCTGTGCAAGGTAAGAAAGAAGGTTTTGTGATCACTGCCTGTTGAATTCTGAGTTTCAAAATTATTTACCAGTCTAAAAGCTTCAGTAGAATTGTATCACAGTCACTTAGATTGGTTGATTTCCCATAATGAACAGTAGTTTTCCCTGGTGGCCCCTCTTACACCCTCCATTAATTATTTGTAAATTCACACTGTGTAATATAGTCCCCAGTTTCTAGCCTTTCGCATCTCCAACACTCCCAGCCAGAACCTAGCCCAGAATCACAAACACATTATCCTCTTCCAATAGTAGATCATCAATCAGTACTTTCCTGAGGATCCCAGCATTAAAATCACCTACCAATAAAATTGGTATTTTGGAAAATTTCAAGGTAATTGTTTCCATTATCAATATGAAGGCCTGTAGCTCATTTTTATGGGGTAGAAAGTAAATATTTTCTATAATTACGTCTATAAAAGTGTTATTCACTCATGGTTCCGTACTTATATTCAAGCCTGATACTGCAAATTATTAATGTTGGAAATGTCCCTTTTTGCAGGGCTATCCCCAAACCTTTTGGTCTGACTGCCTATTTTTGACCTTGTGCTGCATTTTGTTTTTGATGGCTTTAGGACTCTGGACACTTGCTAAAGTACAAGCACTCTCTGTCTAAACCGTATTGGTAATTGGTTTATCCATGATTGGCATATTTGATTTACTAGTAAGTCCCTGGTACAGTGCACCATGGGTGCCATGGGCCTGTAAATCAAATGCTGCTAGGGGGCCTGCAGCACTGATTGTGCCACCCATATGAGTAGCCCTGTAAACATGTCTCAGACCTGCCCCTGCAGTGTCCATATGGGCAGTTTTAAACTGTCATTTCGACCTAACATGTGCACCCGATTGCCAGGCCCAAACCTTCCCTTTTTCTACATGTAAGTCACCCATATGGTAGGCCCGAGTCAGACCCATGTCTGTGCATTTACAAGGTAGGGTGCTGGTGTGTTTTACATGTCCTGATAGTGATAGCACGTCAGAGCTAAACTTACAAGGAGACACGCCTAGGCTGATGAACCTTTTGACTACGTTTGGAGACTTCCCAGTACGAGGTATCTTTCTGGCATCACAATCAATATCTCAATAACCCAATGAATCTCTTAGAAACTAATCAACAAGATAATCAATAACATTTAATAGGAATCAATAACGACATCACCATGACCTTTCGGCCATGAATAAACACACAAATCTAGTTAAGTGTTAGGATATTTATTCCCTATTGATTACAACCTAATAGTCATCTCCGTTAATCTCATTAGCAATCAATCTCATTAGTAACTTTTCAGATACATAATTTGAACACAGTTAATCAACGCATAGAGAATATTCATTTAAGCATTAATACATCATTAGTAAGAACAGCTTAGCAAAAAGTCTCAGAGTACAAGATTCAACAAAGCAAGAACTCAGTCATTTATCTATTTGCGTCAACTATTAGTGAGCACCTTATCTAACCTCAAATTAGCATCAGCATGTTGGGCTTCATGCAAAACAATTTAGCAAAACCAATTTGGAAAACATCTAACTATGGCCTCTATCAAAAGAGCAGTTGGTACCTAGAAAGAAAAAGGCAAACAGACAATTACAATTTTCATCAGATAGTTACCCCTCCAGCGAATCAGCAAACACCGTCAGTCTTCATCCTCAGGACATCAGTCGATTCACCATCAGCAAGGATAGGACATGGCAAAGTCTCAGTATGGCATAGCTAAGGAATAAGGCTCTTCCCTCATATGGAGGTGAAGCAAGCATCAGTAAGGACTTAGATAGAGGATGGTTGAAGTATCAGGAAGAATAATCAGCAAAGGCTCAAAAGAGCAATGTCAAAGTATGGCTTAAGGCAGAATGTCAGAATAATGGCAAAAGTGTCCCAATAATGGCTGATTTCTCCTTGGGTCATGCGGTTATATCAAAACTGTCGAACTAGCCCTCAATTCCCCATTGGATAATATTTGGTGCATTATTATCTCTGTCCAATAATTCTTCACACACCTTACTAGAATCTTCCACAGAACCCAGCTCTCATGCAGTTGATTGGCTCCGTTAATTGACGTCTTCATCGGTAGGAATGTCAGGTAAGAAAAGTTACACTTTACGCTCCAGTCAGTAGTCCCATTGTTTTCTCCTACTCCAGACAGCCTTGTACCTGTTACGAATTACACTGTTGCATTCAGCAAGAATGTCTCCTTGAGCAAGTCGGGTCTCATGAGAAAGAATTTACTACGGCTACACACACATATCTCTAGCTTATGGAAAAGTACAGCTTCGTGTCCTTCAGGAAAACAGCACATTGCACGTTAGAAAAACACAGTTTAATATGAGACCAGGCAGCTAGGCCCAGACCCTCGATAACTAAGACCTAGTAATTTAGTTAACAAACCCTTAACATATGACTAATAATAATATGCTATTTCAAATTCATAACATTAGTACATTATTAATTAATCATTAATAAGTTTCATTAGTCTTTGTATACATTGGTGGCCACTTCCCGTGGGCACATTTCAGACACGTGCATTATTTCCTACGTTAACACATTTTCTATTCAGCTTTATTACAGAATATATTGCAAGCCTTTCATGTTAATATTAATTTTAAAAGACACACTCCAACAATAGTGAAATACTGCTAAATTTGGGTTTCACTATTGCAAGGACTATCTCTCCCATAGGGTAACATGGGGATTGCCTTGAAATATCTTTAAGTGTAATTTCTCATTGGGAACAGATAGAGATATGGAGTTTGTGATCTCTGAGCTCACATTTTAAAAAATACTTCTTTTGGTGAAGTTGGTTTTTAAACTCTATGTTTGAAAATGCCACTTTTAGAAAGTGGGCACTTTATTGCTTAACCATTTTGTGCCACTGTCTGGCTGTTGAATACATGTCTGCATCAGGATGCCAGTTGGGCCGTTTGTGAAGTCACTATAGATAGTCACACACAGGGAGCTGAGGCATGCCCTGCATATCCTGAATGGACTTCCTGAGCTAGAGTGGTGGGAGGAGCTGACACTTGCACCTGAATAGGGCTGTACCTGTACATACACAAAGCAGTCTCCAACCCCATGGAAGGTGTCTGGGGCCAGGGCAAGGAAAGTCAGGGTCTTGTGTACTACAAAGACTTCTCTTTCAAGTTTGCCTACTTCAAAGACAGAAATGGGTAAAAGTACTGGACCTCTGACACCTCAAAGTTAGAATCCTACTGGACTAAGGCCATTCAGCCAGGAAGAAGAGCTAGATGATGTAGAAGGGACTACCACTCTGCCTGTGGCTTTGCCGTGCTGTCCTGCTGCATGCTGTTTCTGTCCTGGGAGTGAAAGGACTGGACTTTTGTTTCAACATACTGCTTCCAAAGGCTCTCCAATGGCTTGGACTGAGCTTGCCTCCTGTTAAGAAGCCTCAGAGACATGAAATACCTTATCTGCCAGCACCCGGGTTCTCTTGCTGAGAGTCCTGACTTGCCAAGTGGTGCCAAATCCAGTTCCTGGGCCCTTGGAAGTGAGTTCTGGTGTAACCAAGAAAAGAGAAGCACATTGACTCTAGAGCGACTTCGGAACCGGTGCCACTGTCTGACTCTGCACCGCTGCCTGTACCAGAATCGTGGTCCCGGCTGAGTGCAATGACAGTGACCGATGCTACAGGCCTGATGCTGCTGCAGCGCCTCAGAAGTCCTGCCACAGCATGAGTTCTGACTGCCATGTCCGCCGCATTTGACATCATCTCCCACACAAACTGATGCACCAGACTACACAACCCAAGCATCCGTGGCAAAGCCTTGGAGTGGTTCCGCTCCTTCCTCACTGGCCAAACCCAGAGAGTCAGGCTCCCACCTTTCACCTTGACACCAACTGAAACCAGCTGCTGAGTCCCCCAGGGCTCCTCTCTGAGCCCCTCCCTATTCAATGTCTACATGACCCTGCTCACCAAGATCGTCAGACCAATGGGCTCAACATCGTCTCATATGCTGACAAGACACAGCTAATTCTTTCACTCGCTGACGAACCATTAACAGCCAAAAGCAACTTTCTCAAAGGAATGAAGGCAGTCGCGGAATGGATGAAAGACACCTTCCTCAAACTCAACTTGGATAAGACAGAGATCCTCATCTTGGGCCCCACCCCCTACCTACTTGGATGACTCCTGGTGGCCCACTACCCTCGAAACTGCCCCATCTCCCACCGGCCACACACGCAAACTCAGCATCATTCTTGACTCCTTGCTGTCTATGGCCCGCCAAGTCAAAGCTGTCTCATCCTCGTGCTTCCACACACTCTGCCTGCTCCGGAATAATTTCAAATGGTTCCCCATTGACGTGTCAGCAGCAAACTCGACTAAGGCAACACACTCTATGCCAGCATTAACATGAAACTCCAAACAAGACTCCAGAGAATACAGAACGCCTTGTCCAGAGTCATCCTGGACACCCCTGCCACATCTCTGCCCACCTGAGAGACCTACACTGGCTCCCCATCAACAAGCGCATCACTTTCAAACTTGTGACACATGCTTACAAGGCCCTACACAATATCCAACCTACCTAAATCAACTACTCCCTCTTCTTCTCAGCATCCCCTGGCACCTCTGCTCTGCCCAACTGGCCCTTGCTACCATTCCTAGGAAGAGCACGGTTGGAAGAAGATCCTTTTCCTACCTTCCTGCGCAGACCTGGGACACGCTGCTACTTCACCTCAGGCAGTCCCCCTCGCTGGCTTAGTCAGGAAGGACCTCAAGACCTAGCTCTTTGACTGATTTGTGCCCCCCACCAGTGCCTTGAGACCCCCCGGATGATAAGCTGCGCTATACAAACATCTGATTGATTGCTTGTTGTCACGGATGTCCAGGACACCCGACTCTACCACAGCACCTGTGGCCCCGTGGTGTGATCGCAACACCACGAAGTCGATGCCTCGCTCTTGACCTTCTTGATTCATTGTAAGGAACCGACGCCTCACCACTGATGCCGCATCACCTCCTCTGCAACCGCGAGGAAATGACGCCTCACTTCCCCCGCCTAGCAGTAAGGAACCGATGCCTCACCTCCCCTGTAGCAGTAAGGAACTGATGCCCCACCTGTTCCAGCAACGCCTCACCTCCCCAACTCCATGCAATGCCTCTGTTTCCTTGTTTTCCAAGGTACTGTACCTGGGGTCCATGCGACTCCATGACCGGCCTGCACTCCTTTGTGAATGGCATTGGAATGTTGGGAATGATTCCTCTGTCAAGATGTAGTGATAGCCCAAGTTGGAGCCATTGTGTGCCATACTAAAATTTAATCTTTGAAAATTTGTATACTTGCTTGTGTATGTCGGATTTCTGTCGTTTTCATCTCCTTTTACCCAGATAAATATTGGCTTTTTTTTTTTTTTTAACTGGTGTGGAGTACTTTTGTGGTGTTTTCACTGTGTTACTGTGAGTGTGTACAAATACTTTACACATTGCCTCTGAGATAAGCATGACTGCTTGTGCCAAGCTGGCAAGAGGGTGTGCAGGGATTATCTTAGCTGTGTGACTCCCTTACCCTGACTAGAATGAGGACCATACTTGTGTAGGGTGCAAACCACTGCTATCTAGAGACCCCATTTCTACAATTAAAAACACATGAAACACAACAAATACTTTCTGCTTCTGTATATTTTGACATACTGAAACCAAAAATGCTAGGCCCTCACAGGGAACGCATATTTTCCCTTATTTGCGTTCACACTATAGACTATGTAATCATTTAAAACAATTTTGTTGTTTTCCCATGTTTCCTGCAAGGCTATTATAAAAAAAGTATTTGTCTTGTAAGATAGATAATAATGATTTCCAATTCTTTTTCAAGCCAGCTCTGTTCTATGACAAAAGTGAAACATCCACAACATTAGGACAAATGGAAAGGTGGCCTTGTGGCATCTGTTTTCAGGATTAATTACTCCCACTGCCCAATTCCAATCCTGCTCACAATGTACAGGCAACTCATCAGGTTTAGTATACATTTTCTGTCCTCTGATTGTGTTATGACAATCCTATCATTCCCATTACCTGTGTGGCTCCCATTCACCATACTACATAATGTGTTGTTTAACTGAGCTGCACTCTGTACATCGCGATACTTAGACATTCATTTGCAGCATGGGCAGCTAAGACACAGAAGAACAGGCAAACAATCAATAAAAAAAATTCACATGTAGAAATAGCGGGTGTGTTTCTTAGTAATTACAGGGCTATATTTGAAGAAGTGGAAGAAGTTTTGATTCAGAATATAGACCAGTATTTTGAGGGAATACAGCTTCCCCCACTTTTAGATATCTAAAAAAGTTTATTGAACTCCAAAACAGAATCTCAGAAGCTTGTCTTAGCTTTGAGAAATTTGGCAAATGCCAAGGTGGCTGGAAGTGATGGAATTTCGGTTGAAGTTTATAAGACTTTTATGCTTCCATTTCTATTATTTTTTGGAGTATTAAGGGTGGAGCTGAAATATCAAAAAATTTGGTTGTGGTTAGTTTTGTGAAAAAAGACAAAGACCCGGCAAATCCCAATTCATATCGATCTATTGTTGTGTAGCCATTTTAGTTATAGCTCCATACATGCTATTTTAGCAAACTAGGCCTGCTGCTGTGCACTTTAACCTATATATATTTTATTCAGCTTCATTTATTATTTTAACAATAGCCACATTTGCAGTCTTGTTTTATTTTTCTCTATCTAGCTGTTCTTTCCCTAGGTCAGCACAGAGTTCTTAAACAAGACATTTCTTTCACTCTGTGCTTTCTCAAGGCTGCAGTAAGATAGGTTGCCTGTAAACATGGTAACGCTTTGTCTCTAGGGTTCATAGAAACATACACATCCTTATGTAGGGCCATTTTCTCAGAACATCAGCTGTTTTATTATAAAAACACTTCTCTGTCCCATACACGTTAGAGGGAAATTCCAGCCAGATGACCACAACTGTATGCTGACTGCTGAACGTTTCGCTACAGCTGCTTATGTAGACTACAGGCCGCTTCCTCTGGTATGAGGGATGATGTCTTCCCAGGGGAAACTGAAGGGCAGAACTAGAAGTTAAAATTCTGTACTCTAACATAACCTAGGTAGGAATTATTTTAACAATTTTAGTGACAATACAGTAGCGTTATTTTTATGCTTCACTCTCCTCGTCATATTTTTCATTCTGTCATGCTTCATTGTCCTGGTGATTGCAGTACATGATTTATTATCTAAGATGCAGTTGCTTCATTAAAACTTTATTGAAACATATACTGCCTCTGATAGTCCTTGTACATGTAAGACTAACGTAAATGAGAGAAATGGATGCTATCTGAGTGACCACGATTTCCCTGAGGAGTCAATTGTGTCATGTGCTCAGCTGCCCAATCAGCACTGCTCTTGGGTGAAGATGAGGCACTGCTAGTTAGCCGGAGCAAACCTGGATTAAGCCGTCAGGTGCCCCACAGTACAAGTGATTCTGGTGCTCAAATCCAATAGTCTCATTAGAATAATGAGAGCCTACGCAACACTATCAGTTTATTAAATGTGGACTATAAATTACATATGAGAATTTGATCTGCCAGGCTTGCACCCTGTGCACAATCATTGACCCATTTAGATCAAAATGGTTTCCTACTCAAAAGGTCAATGACAGGTAATAGAGCCATATTCTGTATCCCAGTAGCAATTGTTGATTTGCTAAAAAAAAAATATAACGGGGGGCTTAGGCTAAGATTACTATTAATTTTGTTGAAGCCAGGCCTGTTAAAATTAAGGATAGTACTTGTCAGGGTTGCCCACTTTACCTACTTCGATTCCCTTTTTTTATTGAACCCTTAACTTCTAGGATTTGTGAGAATCAAACTATTTTACCACCTATTAGGGGACGGCGAACATTAAATGATTTGCAGATGATATAATGTTATATTTAAAGTCCGATAGTTCCAATGTCCAGAATGTTATGATGGACATTGAAATTTTCACACAAATGGGAGGTTATAAAGTTAATCCGGCCAAGACCGTGCTGTTACTGTTTAATTCATCCCGTTCCAAGTTCCCAAATGTTTTGCAAACTACCCCACAACATCCCGTTAGATACTTTTCTTTTGTTACAAACATTTTTTCACAAATATTTTGTATAAACTACAGAGCAACTCTTGTTAAAACTAGAAGACTATTGGATAACTGGTCTTTTTTGCGTTTCTTTGGAAATGTCGGATTTGCAGCTTGATACAATACAGGGAGGACTAGGACTGCCACATTTTAGGACACATCATTAGGCTGCCCTAATCGATTTTCTAGTTCAATCAACATCAGGCAATACAGTTTATGATAATTTCTTGTTGGAGCACATGATCCAGGAAAGCCAAAGATGTTTACCTGTTTTTCTTCGTACTGCTAAAGTTCAGAAACAAATGAGGTAAAAGTTCTTAATGACCCTAGCCTCACGTGTCCAGGCTCTCTATAAATGTTGGAAAATCCTGGCATGTCATGTCTATACTTCGCTGCAGGATTCTGAGGTTTGAGGGTTCGGATTGTCAAAAGCATTTATTACATGGGAATGCATATATTTTACAACTGGGCAATCAGAATGTCTCACTTTGGTTTAGTTTTACTCAGATAAAAAGCTTTAAAAAAACTAATTACGTTATGATGGAAGAGAGCATTCACTAAATTGCCTTTTCGTATATTTGTCAGGTGTGTTGGAGTGTGTCTTTTAAAATTAATATTAACATGAAAAGCTTGCAATATATTCTGTAATGAAGCTGCATAGAAAATGTGTTAACTTGGGAAATAATGCACGCGTCTGAAATGTGCCCATGGGGAGTGGCCACCAATGTATACGAATACTAATGAAACTTATTAATGATGAACTAATTATGTACTGATGTTTTGATTTTTATTAGCATATCATAATTAGAGCTATATATTTGGGTTTTGTTAACTAAATTACCAGGCCTTAGTTAGCGAGGGTCTGGGCCTAGCTGCCTGGTCTCATATTAAACTGTGTTTTTCTAACGTGCAATGTGCTGTCTTCCTAAAGGACACGAAGCTGTACTTTTCCAGAAGCTAGCGATATGTGTGTGTAGCCGTAGTAAATTCTTTCTCATGAGACCCGACTTGCTCAAGGAGATATTCTTGCTGAATGCAACAGTGTAATTCGTAACAGGTACAAGGCTGTCCGGAGTAGGAGAAAACAAGGGGACTACTGACTGGAGCGTAAAGGGTAACTTTTCTTACCTGACATTCCTACTGATGAAGACGTCAATTAACGGAGCCAATCAACTGCATGAGAACTGTGTTTTGTGGAAAATTCTAGTAAGGTGTGTGAAGAATTATTGGACAGAGATAATGATGCACCAAATATTATCCAATGGGGAATTGAGGGCAAGTTCCACAGTTTTGATATAACCGCATGACCCGAGGATCAATCAGCCATTATTGGGACACTTTTGCCATTATTCTGACATTCTGCCGTGAGCCATACTTTGCCATTGCTCTTTTGAGCCTTTGCTGTTTATTCTTCCTGATACTTCAACCATCCTCTATCTAAGTCCTTACTGATGCTTGCTTCGCCTCCATATGAGGGAAGAGCCTTATTCTTTAGCTATGCCATACTGAGACTTTGCCATCACCTATCCTTGCTGATGGTGAATCGACTGATGTCCTGAGGACGAAGACTGAGGGTGTTTGCTGATTCGTTAGAGGGGTAACTATCTAATGCTAATTGTAATGGTCACAAGACCGCAGTCAGCTGTAGCTCCAGCAATGAACCATAATGTGGGAGTTAATGCTCCACAGGGTTTGGGAAATAGGCAGCCGCCAGCCGCTATATCTTTGCCCATTACTGTTGGTCCACCAGTACCGTTGTATGCGCAGGCGAAGCCTAGCGTATGCGATCAAGGGATAATGACTCAGGAGATGACAAGAGGAGGGTTCGTAGGGAGCTCTCAAGGGATGACTCCAGTGGAACCGACATTCGAAAGATCTAGGTCATTGTTAGACTTCAGTCCGATTGGGGCTCCTCCAGGTGCTATGAGACAATCAGGTTTGGGACTGCTGACACCGCAGATCTCGAGTGCGAATATGCCGCAGACCCCCATAGCACAGGCTGGGAATATCTCATTACAAGGTTTGACAGCCCAACAGCTGAACGACTGGTTAGATAAGTTGAATTCACCACAGTCTACTCCTGCAGCAGCAGGGAGGTCCGGAGGAGAAGAGTACTTGAATTTTGTAAGGTTGGGCATGGAGGCAAATGAACTTGTTGAAGGGAGCATGGGAGTGAACAGGTTAGAGTCCTACACGGAAGCAGAGTTGAGATACTTGTGTCCAAAGATAACTAAAGAAGTGAGCAGGGTGCACCAGAGGTTGGCAAATTTGGCAGATAAATATGGAATAGACTTAGAAAGTACTAAACATCTGAAGAGGAGTTATAGGTTAGACTTTGAGCGTAAGGATTTTGAACACATGAGATCTACTGGGATGAAGGCACACCTTAAAGAAATACTGCAGAGTGCACAAATTTGGGGAGCCTTAGAGAAATGGGAAGGCAGATGGGTGAAGAAAAGAGACAAGAAGAAGAGTGACTGCTTAGAGCAGCCAGCTAAAGCCTCACAGGATGCTGGTGCGGTAAAGATGTTACCAATGCGAGAAACAGCCGGAGGGGTTCTTGTCTATGTGCCGTGGACCAGAGGTGATATTCTGTCATTTACAAATGACTTTTCTAGGCTGAGGGAGAAACCAATAGAGTGGTATCAGCAGACGGACAGGTTTGTGAAGCTTGCGAAAGTCTCTGGGAAGACCTGAATACTCTTTTCGAGATCATAGTTCCAGCCGATCTGTGGCTTGAGTGCAAGAGGAGTGTGGATTGGCCGGCTGCGGAACTGGCAAGGGATAGAATCACAGGAGCACCGTCTCCTGAGGTGATGAGATACTACTATAAAGTGATTGCGTTCTTGAAACTGAGGGTTTCGCCGCAGAAAGGTTGATTGGCAAAAGATTGATCAGACAGCTCAAGAACCAAAGGAGTCGATACATGCCTATTCTGAGAGGTTGTTGAAAGCGTTCAAGAACTGCAGTGGTACAGAGGTTGTTGAAGCGAAGGACATGAATCACCTTGTGTTTAGGCTTGTTGAAGGGTTGAGACCTGAGATTAGTCAGATGGTTAAGAATCACTTGATTTGCTGGCAAGCAAAGCCGATTGATGAGGTGTTGCAGTATGCGAAATACTGTAGTGGCGAGGTTGAGTTGAAGCAGAGGAAGCTGAAGGAGAAAGCGATGGCAAATTAAGGCAGCACAGTCAGGGATGAAGGGAGGTTGTCTACAACAGATGGTGCAACAGCCGCAAGCGCAAGTGAGAGGCAGAGGTTGCAGAGGTTTTGTGAATCGAGGTCCGGATTTGAACACTGTAGTAGTTCAAAATGATGTGCAGGGGATGAAGAAGATGTTACCTTGTCATGCTTGCGGGGACGTTGGACTTTGGAAGCGGGAGTGCCCGATGATGGTGCAGGAGGGTGTTGTTCAACAAAGCAATGATGTCAGTGCATTTTAAAATGTGAAGGGACCAAGGTTGAGAGGTCCTAATCCAAACTTTCAGAATAACATACTGGGAAGAGATTTACTGTGCAAGACAAAGGGGGTCATTACAACCTCGGCGGTCTTTTAGCAAGACCGCCGAGGGACCGCCGTGCGGAAGACCGCCAGTAGTGGTGGTTTGCCGCTCTGCGTATTATGACCGTTGGCTGCCCTCCGCCGTTTTTCCAATGGAGAGCCTCCAACAGCCATACTGGCGGGCGGTGGGGAAGTGGAGGTTGCTCCACCTCCACTGCCACGCCAACAGAACACCCCCCAGCTAATCACATCCTGTGATTCTGCGCGGTGGTGTTCTGTTGGCGGTGTGGTGTCGGCGGCGCTGCCCCCGTGGCTCCCGTCCCCTCCCGGCGGATCGACGGGAGAGGTGAGTCGATCGTCCGTGAGGGGAGGGGGGTGGGGGGGTGTTGTGTGTTGTGTGGGTGCATGGGGGTGTGCGTCTGTGTATGTAGGGGGGTGTGTGAGTGCGTGTATGCTTGCTGGGGTGTTGCGTGTTTTGGGAATGAGTGCATGTATGTCTGTAGGTATGACTGTATGGATGTGTGCGTGTATGTTTGAATGTGGGTGTGCGTGTCTGACTGTGTGTGTGGATGTTGGCATGTATGTCGGTGTGTGTGCGTGTATGTGTGTTGGTGGTGCCTGCGTGCGTGTCGGGTGTGTATGTGTAAGGTAATGTCGGGGGTCGGGGTGGGGCGTGGGGCCATGCCACCTTTGGGGGGTGGCAGGGGTGGTGGGGGGGTAGGGGAGGGAGTCGGGGTGGGGGTGGGGGAGACCCCTATCAGTGCCAGGGAAGGAATTCCCTGGAACTGATAGTGCTTACCGCCATGGATTTCATGGCGGTTCCTACCACTGGAAATCCACGGCGGTAAGCCGGGTCAAAATACCGGCAGCGGTATTGTGACGACCGCCGGGCTGAAGACCCAGGTCTCCAGCCCAGCGGTCGTCTCTGCCCTGGCAGGCGGAACGGAGAAGCGGCGGATGACCATGGCGGCCGCCATGGTCATAATACTCAAAAAAAGACCGCCAGCCAGTTGGCGGTCTTACCGCCGCTTTAACACCGTCCGCCAGGGTTGTAATGGCCCCCAAAATGTTCTATCACATGTTCAAATGAGGGGATTGAGGTTCAGACAAACAGTGACGATGAAGGAGATGAGGAGCAGGTTTCAGAGCCGGAAACGGAGACCACAGACGAGGAGTATCATCTGATAAACTTCTTCCCAATGTTCACAGTGACTGATCTCCCGGCAGACTTGCAGAGAACAATCCAAGAGAAAGTGTGGGATCTGACAAGAAAGGAAGTAGGACTGATAAAAGGAGTAGAACCAGTTAAAGTCAATGTGAAGCCAAATGCTGTGTTTCCCCAGGTACCGCAGTACCACATGGCGTAAGATGTCCTTATAAAGGTGGCGCAATTCATTGCAGATTTTGTGAAACAAGGAGTCTTGAAGGAAGTGATTAGCAGCCCATGTAATTCACCAATAATGGGATTGAGAAAGCCTTGTGGGAAGGTTTGCATTGTCCAAAACTTGAGAAAGATTAATGACATATTGGTGAAATGCTGTCCAGTGGTGCCAAATCCTGCTGTGATTATGTTCCAGGTTCCATGTGATGCAGAGTGGTTCACAGTAATTGATTTGTCCCAAGCGTTCTTTTCTGTGTCTCCTCATGAGGACAGCCAATTTCTCTTCAGTTTCAAATTCTTGGACAAGGTTTACAATTGGTGTTGAATTCCTCAAGGGTTTTCAGAATCACCTTCCATCTTCAATCAGATACTGAAGAAGGATTTGGAGTCATTGGAATTGCCTTTCCAGTCGACTCTAGTGCAGTACATTCATGATATGTTGATCACATCCAAAACGAGGGATGAGTGCAAATATGATTTGATTGCATTACTGAATCACTTGGGAAAGAATGGACACAAGGTGTTCCCAAAGAAACTGCAATATTTCCAGAAAGAGGTGAAGTATTTGGGTCATCAAATTGAGAAAGGGTCGAGGAAGTTGTCCAGGGAAAGAGTGACTGCACTGTTACAGATGAATCCCCCAATGACACAGAGAGATGTTAGGATGTTTCTGGGAATGGTGGGCTACTGTCGTCAGTGGATCCTGAATTTGTCAGTCATCTCCAAGCCATTGGTGAGACTGACAGTTAAGGAAGGGCCAGATGTCATAGCGTTGTTAGAAAAGGAAATGAAGGTGTTTACTGAGCTAAGGGAAAGCATGTACAGGGCTCCAGCTTTAGGTATGCCTGATTACACAAAGCCTTTTGTTTTGTTTTGCCATGAACGTGATGCATGTTCTTTGTCTGTCCTGATGCAGGTCCATGGAGATGTAAACCGACCAGTAGCATATTTTTCAGCTACCTTGGACCCAGTTGCAGCAGCCTTACCAGGTTGTCTGCGTTCAGTAGCAGCAGTTGGTCAAAGCCTCACACAGTGTGAAGGCATAGTGATGGGACATCCTGTAACAGTCATGGTCCCTCACTCAACTGAGATCCTGTTAACCCGTACAAAGACGCAACACATGACAAATGCAAGACTGACAAAATATGAAACAATTATATTGGGATCACCAAATGTAACACTGAAAAGATGTACAGTGTTGAACCCGGCAACTTTGCTTCCCAATGAAAACACAGAAGTCGAAGATGTTGAAGATGTAGAACATGAGTGTCTTGAGGTAACAGAAATGTGCACCAAACCAAGGCCTGATATTAAAGATACCCAAATGGAAGAAAATTACCAAATTATCTTTGTAGATGGCTCCTGTTTAAGAGACTCAGTAGGAGTGCTGAGAGCTGGATACGCTCTATGTACGATCTCTGGTATCCTGGAAGCGTCTTGGCTTGAAAGAGTATATTCTGCTCAAGTGGCTGAATTGGTTACTCTTACTAGAGCTTGCCATGCTTTTGCCCAGCTGAGAGTGACTATCTATACTGATAGCAGATACAGATTCGGAAATGTTCATTATTTTGACCAACTATGGTCACAGAGGGGTTTCCTGACCTCTTCTGGTTCTCCAGTGAAAAATGGTGAAAGAATTACGCAGTTGTTGCATGCGATTCAGTTACCTCATGAAATTGCTGTGGTGAAATGCGTTGCTCATTTGAAGTCACAAGGCTTTGTTTCAATGGGAAATGGATATGCGGATCAGGTCGCAAGGTTTTGCGCATTGAACTGTATATCATTTAAGGATCAGTGGGAATTGTTACCTGAAACAGAAAATGAGACTTGCACACGTTACGCATTAAGGGTGATTGACACGTTAGAAGAACTGAGATTGTTGCAGGTACGTGCCAGCAAAGATGAGAAGCGTTCTTGGGTTAGGATGCAATCCATACAAAGACCAGATGATTTGTGGGTTTCAGATGAAGGGAAAATGGTCTTGCCGAACAGTCTCCTGTCACAATTTGTGAGGTTTTACCATGGTCAAGCACATATTGGGAGAGATGCAATGATCAGGTTGTTCAAAATTGACTGGTTTAACCCGAAGTTCACCCATGCTACAGAGGTGATTTGTCATAGGTGTATCATCTGTCAACAGATGAATGCTGGGAAAGGGACAGTGTTGAATTTGAGTCACATTAGGAGAGCAGGAGGTCCATTTAGCAGAATGCAATTGGATTTTATTGAGATGCCCGTGTGTGGAGGATTGAGATATGTGTTGGGAATTGTGTGTATCTTTAGTAACTGAAGTGAAGCATACCCCACACGTAGAAATGACAGTCTCACAGTAGCGAAGCTGCTGCTTAGGGAATTAATACCACGTTTCGGGTTTCCCATCCCTTTAGAATCAGATAGGGGAAGTCACTTCAACAACGAGGTGGTTAAGCTATGTGTGCAGCATTGAACATTGAACAGAAATTGCATTGTAGTTACCGTCCTGAAGCATCAGGACTAGTGGAGCAGATGAATGGTACCCTGAAGTCGAGAATGGCAAAGATGTGTGCAGCCACAAATTTGAAATGGCCCGATGTGTTGCCTTTGGTGCTAATGTCAATGAGAAATACGCCTAATAAGAAAACTGGACTATTTCCTCATGAGATTCTCATGGGCCGAGCTATGAGACTACCTGCAGTGCCTGCGCATGCTCTTGTGAATATCGCGGATGATATGGTGTTGGACTACTGCAAGGGTCTGGCTGACGTGGTCCGCTCTTTTTCTCACCAGGTGGAAGCTACCACCCTGCCACCGATAAATGATCCAGGACACAACCGGAAAGCTGGTGACTGGATTGTCATCAAGAAACACGAAAGGAAGTCGTGTTTGGAGCCACGTTGGAAGGGGCCATATCAAGTAATACTAACGACTACTACTGCTGTGAAGTGTGCGGGAATTCCGAATTGGATCCATGCTAGTCACACGAAAAAGGTGACGTGTCCAACTGATGAGGAAGTTGAGTTGTTGAAAGTACCAACAACAGAGAAGGAAGTCTCAGGGCCGGAGAGTGATCGAAGGGGAACTGAGACAGAAGGAGAGCCCGTTGAGGACGGCTTGGTCACTCCAGTAAGAGACGAAGGAGAGGAGACCCAGAGGGGTGACTGTGAGCCTATCTCAACTGAGGCAACAGGAGAACCAGGTCAGAAGGAGGTTCTCCCAGAAGCAGACGAATATAGAAATGAGTTATAGCCCCTGACAGACCCAGAAGGCGAAGGAGTTGAGGCGGAAGAGAGTCAGAGTGTACAGACTCCTCCTGAGCAAATTGCAGGTCCATCAAGAGAAAACACCATAGAGGAGGGCGAAGGCTGAAGGGCTGCCACAGGAAAGATCAAAGACCAGAGAGACACTGAAAGGAGATAAGTGGCGGGAATTGCAAGTGAAGAAATGGAAAGTGGTCCTCGAAGATGCAATAGAAGAAGAGGTTGACACAACAAGGAGACAAGATCTGAGTGAAGGAGAGTTGCAAGGCGATCGCAAGTTGAAAAGAAAGAGGGTAGCAAACAGAAGGTATGCGGGTCCTGAATTGGCGTATGCAACGTCAGCTGAATGGCAACCAGAGTTCTTGGAGTTCTGCTTTGATCGAGAGGTCCCAGATCAGTACTTTGGTACCAGAAATTGGCCAAAGAGACTGACTTGGATTGAGAATTGAATTAAAGAAGAAAAAAATTAGAAATAGAGACTGATAACTTACCGGATGAGACACTGATAACCTGAATTGACTTTTGAGACCCGGATTTGACAAGCTGCTAACCTGAATTGACAAGGATCCTGGGAGTGAAACTGAGAGCTGTAAATACTTGCTTGTTTTGACTTTGCTGTGATAAAAAAAATGAGAAAAAAAGAAGAAAGTTTTTCTAACTGTCCTCTGTTGTTGTTTGAATTAACCTTCCTTCAGTTTCTGATTTTTACAGATCATGGCTAACACTAGAGAGGATAATAGGGGAAGGAGGCATTGTAAATGTTTGGGTGTTGGTTTGGGTGACATGTGTGTGATGTTCATCATAGTTGTGATTGTGGGAATGCCATTAGTGGGTGAGAGTGGAACTAACAATGCTACAATTTCTGAGCCGACCACTGCTTAGGAGAGGTTTGAGCAGGATACAAAATATTTGCATGAGGGAACTAATGCAAAGGGGGAGTTATCAACTAATGTTTTCTATTGCTTGCTGAGTGAGTATGTTGACACAATGGATGCGAAAGATTGTTATGTGTGTACACAGATTCCTGTTTCAGTACAAGAGGGGGTTACCTATCACAGTCTGCCATTAACATATGGGATAAGCTGTAGTGTGTTACTAACAAGATTCTATAACCAGGAAGAGATTCAATATTTTTATTTGAACTATGACCTTGTGTTTTCTTATGTGCCTATCATAGAGGATTTGAGTAGTGTAGCTAAGTACTATAGTATAAAATTAGTAAAAGGGTTCTTTGAGGCGACATTAACAATCAGTACATCGTATGCACACCGCAATAATTTGACATGCTTGCTTACACCTCTAGAGAAAAGGTTTTTAGACCACACGGAAGATAGAAGAAGGGCATTGAAGGGTAAATTGGAGAAAGGATTGCAGCAGCTAGCTTTTGCAAGTAGTGAAAGTTATAGTGCAATTAGGGAACAGGAGAAGTTAGCTTTAGATGCACTACACGTAGGGAAGCTTTGCATATCTAGGCCGAAGTCATATTATGACAATGTGTCTGTGGGTACGAGTGAATGTAAGCATGTGTTTTTTGTTTCAGATTAAGTGGACGTTCATGTTAAATGGACAGGATCCAGCGATCCCTGGGATCTATTATATATGTGGACTTACCGTCTTCCAAAGGGATGTATGGGACATGTTACTTGGGGATAGTTTACCCAAAGATATATCAACTTGACGAATTGAAAAGGTTTCCGAAATTGTCTGAATTACATCGTACTAGACAAAGGAGAGAGACTGATGCTAGTGTAGTACGAGACATATTTGGGGCGATAATTCCTTCAGTGGGAGTTATCTTGAACTCCATAAAGATTCAAAAGTTGTCTACTATTGTGGATAACATGCTGACAAATTTTACAGGGGCTATACTCCTGATGGATACTGAACTTGCTGTGGAGTGGGCTATGACTCTTCAAAACAGGCTTGCTTTAGACATTCTTTTAGCGAAAAATGGCAGAGTTTGTAAGATGCGTAATGAGAGTCACTGCTGTGCTTACATACCAGACAATAGTAATGAGATTAGGAGTCTGCTTACTAACTTAACTAGGAACAGTACAGATTTGAAGGAACTGAAAGAACCAGGGGTTTGGGAAAAGGATGGAAAAAGGATTTGCTACAGTGGGAAATTGGTTTAGTAGTATTTGGCATGGGATATTGATGAAAATAATACAGGGCATATTGATTTTTATAGCTTGCTCATTTGGATTATGGGTGGCATGTAAATTAAGTAAAAGAATAAAATTGAAAATGGTGAAAAATAATAAGAGGGAAGAAAAACAAAGGGAAGAATTGTTTAGGGCAAAATCACAGGGGGAACGATTGAGAGAAGAAATTGAAATGAAGGAATTCTAGAATGTAAAATGTAAGGGGAAAGGTTTGTGTGATGACAAGAGTCATCAGAGGAGGGATTGTTGGAGTGTGTCTTTTAAAATTAATATTAACATGAAAAGCTTTCAATATATTCTGCAATAAAGCTGCATAGAAAATGTGTTAACGTAGGAAATAATGCACACGTCTGAAATGTGCCCACGGGGAGTGGCCACTAATGTATATGAAGACTAATGAAACTTAATCATGATGAACTAATTATGTACTGATGTTTTGATTTGTATTAGCATATCATAATTAGAGCTATGTATTTGGGTTTTGTTAACTAAATTACCAGGCCTTAGTTAGCGAGGGTCTGGGCCTAGCTGCATGGTCTCATATTAAACTGTGTTTTTCTAACGTGCAATGTGCTGTCTTCCTGAAGGACACAAAGCTGTACTTTTCCAGAAGCTAGAGATATGTGTGTGTGTGTAGCCGTAGTAAATTCTTTCTCATCAGACCCGACTTGCTCAAGGAGACATTCTTGCTGAATGCAACAGTGTAATTCGTAACAGGTACAAGGCTGTCTGGAGTAGGAGAAAACAATGGGACTACTGACTGGAGCGTAAAGTGTAACTTTTCTTACCTGACATTCCTACTGATGAAGACGTCAATTAACAGAGCCAATCAACTGCATGAGAACTGTGTTTTGTGGAAAATTCTAGTAAGGTGTGTGAAGAATTATTGGACAGAGATAATGATGCACCAAATATTATCCAATGGGGAATTAAGGGCTAGTTCGACAGTTTTGATATAACCGCATGACCCGAGGATCAATCAGCCATTATTGGGACACTTTTGCCATTATTCTGACATTCTGCCTTAGGCCATACTTTGCCATTGGTCTTTTGAGCCTTTGCTGTTTATTCTTCCTGATACTTCAACCATCCTCTATCTAAGTCCTTACTGATGCTTGCTTCGCCTCCATATGAGGGAAGAGCCTTATTCTTTAGCTATGCCATACTGAGACTTTGCCATCGCCTATCCTTGCTGATGGTGAATCGACTGATGTCCTGAGGACGAAGACTGACGCTGTTGCTGATTCGTTGGAGGGGTAACTATCTGATGATAATTGTAATTGTCTGTTTGCCTTTTCTTTCTAGGTACCAACTGCTCTTTTGATAGAGGCCATAGTTAGATGTTTTCCAAATTTGTGTTTGCTAAATTGTTTTGCATGAAGCCCAACATGCCAATGCTAATTCGAGGTTAGTTGAGGTGCTCACTAAAATCTGACGCAAATAGACAAATGACTGAGTTCTTGCTTTGTTGAATCTTGTACTCTGAGACTTTGCTAAACTGTTCTTATTAATGATGTACTAATGCTTAATGAATATTCTCTATGCGTTGATTAACTGTGTTCAAATTTATCTGAAGAGTTACTAATGAGATTGATTGCTAATGAGATTAACGGAGATGACTATTAGATTGTAATCAATAGGGAATAAATATCCTAACACTTAACTAGATTTGTGTGGTTATTCATGGCCGAAAGGTCATGGTGATTTAATTATTGATTCCTATTAAATGTTATTGATTATCTTGTTGATTTGTTACTAAGAGATTGATTGGGTTATTGAGATATTGATTGTGTGATGCCGGAAAAATACCTCGTACTGGGAAGTCTCCGAACGTGGTCAAAAGGTTCATCGGCCTAGGCGTGTCTCCTTGTAATTTTACTTATCAAGGTTCTGACGCGCTATCAGGTGGGAGTTGGAAATTGGTATCAGATATTACGACAACAAGCTAGTCAAAATGTTTATCTGTTCTTCTTCTCCCAAAAAATCCAGAATACCTATTGCAGGTACAATATTAAGAAATGGCAGCCCCTTTCTGACATAGACTATAAACCAGTTACAGCCGCAAAGTTTAAGCGCATGGTGTTTTTATCAAAGTGGACAGCCTATTACACGCCCGATAGGTAACATAGGCCCATATTTATACTTTTTGACGCTAAACTGCGCTAACGCAGTTTAGCGTCAAAAAGTTTTGCGCCGTCTAACGCCATTCTGAAGCGCCATGCGGGCGCCGTATTTATGGAATGGCGTTAGACGGCGCAAGCAGACCGGCGCTGCCTGGTTTGCGTGGGAAAAAACCACGTAGACCAGACAGCGCCGGCGTAGGGGGAAAATGGCGCATGGGCGTCTTAAAATGGGGCAAGTCAGGTTACGTCGAAAAAATCGTCTTAACCCGACTTGCGCCATTTATTTTCGACGCCCATCCCCCATCAACATGACTCCTATCATTGTAAAGATAGGAGTCATGCCCCCTTGCCCAATGGCCATGCCCAGGGGACTTCTGTCCCCTGGGCATGGTCATTGGGCATAGTGGCATGTAGGGGGGCACAAATCAGGCCCCCCTATGCCACAAAAAATTATTAAAATAAAAAAAAAAATACTTACCTGAACTTACCTGGGGTGGGTCCCTCCAGCCTTGGGTGTCCTCCTGGGGTGGGCAAGGGTGGCAGGGGGGGTCCCTGGGGGCAGGGGAGGGCACTCTGGGCTCATTTTGAGCCCACTTGTCCCTTAACGCCATGCCTGACCCAGGCGTTAAAAAGCGGCGCAAATGCGCCGTTTTTAGCCACGCCCACTCCCGGGCGTCTCTTTTGCCCGGGAGTATAAATACCACGTAAAGGCCTGGGAGTCATTTTTTAGACGGGAACGCCTCCCTTGCATATCATTAACGCAAGGAAGGGGTTCACGCTAAAAAATGACGCACATTCCGGGAACTTTGGCGCTATTCGCCTCTAACGCCATAGTATAAATATGGCGTTAGTTTGCGTTAGTTTTGCGTCGAAATTGCGTCAAAAAAAACGACGCAATTTCGGCGCAAACGGAGTATAAATATGCCCCATAGGATATTTCTCCATCTTATTTAAACCAGTGTTTTAGATATAAGGCAAATGATGGGGGGTGGTGGGTTCATATATTTTTTGACTGTCCAATGCTTCCAATGACTCAACAGTTTAGTGGTGGAGTTTTTTGTGCAATTAGTCCGTCTTTGCACACTACAGTATCCCCATCACCCCGGTTGGTGTTGTTTCGTTCATCTTACAAGGTAGATCATTTGCATAAATATCATCAATATTTTGTAGTGATTGCTATTGCTGTGGCGCGATCATTGATTCTCCAAAACTGGAGAACTTAAGTGGTCCCATTATATTCCCACTGATATAATAAAATGATCAGGACTCGATCTCTTGAAGAAGCCTACGCTAATGCAATCTAAGGGTGGCATACCCCATTGTAGCCTAGTGGTTAGATTTTAGTATTTGACAACACGGCCCCCACTAATTGATGTGTTTATTCCCTGAGGAGTCCTTGTTTATTATTTTACTCGCCATGGCTGCTAATAATAGTTTTAATTCGACGTGACAACTTGTATCTTAACTAGGCATCTCCGAGTCGATGTCAGGAAATTAATAGGACTGTATTGCAGTGACTGACGCCTACGATTTGCAATTGGCTGTTATGTATGTTTTTTTTTTCTTTTTTTAATTAGGAATTGGTTTTGATGATTCTTTCATTCTATGGTATTGCACTGAGTCGTTATTTATTATACTACTTTTTTATTTGCTCTTATCTGCTGCTATGGAATACAAAATTGGCTTTTGCTGATCTGCTACTATAAGGATTTGCACAAGGCATTTTTCGAGGTTGTCACTTCACTATTGCACTTTATTATACGAATGCTGCTATTTTGTATCTTTGACATTGTTGCTACGTTATTTGATTGTGATAATCGTTTATTGCTAACTATAAAACGTTAATGAAGTCTTGTATCTTGCTCTAATAAAAATAAAAAACGTTTCCTCAAAAAAAAGAGAATGACTACATAATTTTAAATTGTCCTTTAATGTTGCCTTCCTAAGTTCAATAATCAGGGTTTTCCCAAGTCGCACCTGTTGTTCTTTAACCCCTTGCACCTTTGATCCACTAAGTAAGGTTGTGTCCAGCCTCTGTACCCTTTTCCCTTTTTTGTAAACCTGTGTTTCCGCGTTCTTTTGTTTTTTACGTTTGGGATGGGCCTTTCTTGCCTCATTTTTTGTGGAATAGCGGCAACCCCGTACCAGACTTGTCCTGCTCACTCTCACCTTCTGCCCCATCTGCTACACTCTCACAGGATTCTACCGGGTGAATTATTTTCAGTTGAAGCGAGGTGCGGACCAACAAACGTCCATATTTTCTGGCTCTTCAACACCCTGAAAAAGCCCCTTGGGATATATGGTCTCTGCATCTACTTATTACAGTTGGTTTTAACCACCATTATTTACCGGACGCCAGACCCGCAGAACCTTCGCTTACGATCGTGCTTTCCTTGCCCCTAGAATTCCGGTCCTTCATCCATAACTCTGACAAGAATTGCAATATCAATAAATTAGTGTATATATTATGCTTTGTGGCGTTTACTAATTTGGACAATAACTGGACGACAGACTACAACATTTTATGCATGAAAGCCAACCAAGTTAAATTCTTAGTGACGTCCTCTCTCAGAGATTATTTTTTTGGGCAAGAGGGAAACTATCAAACAACAATTCTGGTTTCAGAGACTTAATTTTAATTACTTTGAAGTCACTATCCGCCTGGGTAGATGACTAGCCAATTGAATATGGGGGTGAAAATCTCCTTGCCTTATTTGGCTCTTGTCTCACAGTTTCTGTCTTTTCTACAGATTCAGCACAGGGACTTGAGGACTCATTAATATCCCATAAATTCAAATTGCCTTAGCACATAGAACAAAGAGGCATATCAGTCACATGCATCAGATCCCATTTCCCTTCCATATTTTCTAAGATTGACTTATCACTTATTTGTTTAGATATTTGAGGAGGATCAGTGACCAGAGACACTGCCACCTCCTGACCAGCTCCCTGACCAGCAATTCCAAGCTTAACTTAAGACCCACTTCCAAGTTCAGAATTTTCAGAATTGAGATATGGAATGCTACTATAAGTGTGGCTTATGGCCAAGCTGGTACCCATAGGAACTGACTCCCCTGAACCGTCTTGTATAGTCCCCTCCATTCTGCCAAGTGTTGGATACATGCAACCAGACTTGATTCAATAACTGCATTGTTATGAACGTCTGCATGAACTATAATTACATCTTTGTTCTCAATACTATTAACTGGACTACTGACTAATGGACCAATTTCAGTCTTTTTCCCATAGCTAGTAGGATTATTATGCAATGGCTATTAGTTAGTACGTAAGGCAACCGTAGTTGCAATACAAGCAGTGGCAACCATGCAAATCAGTGCATAAAGAACAGGTGGCTTCATATTCACACTTTGATTAATTGGCTCTCTGACCACTGGGACAGTGTCATCCAAAATGCGTGATTTCAGGCAAAGGTTGAGGGCTCCATGCAAGGCACACCACCCTGGAATACCCTGGTTGTCTAGTTTTCAAAAATGTCTGTGGGTGGTAGGTTTCTGTGGGTGACGCCACAGCACGGTCTCAAATACCGCAGCTACCCCTATTGCTTATCCATCAATGTAGCGCTTTATGGACTTTTATGTTTTGGTCTTTGGCTCACCCTCACAAGTGGAATATTGTTCTTATCGGGGGACATGTGGGTACTCAGGGTGGTAGGAAAGTTGTGGCTCCCCACAGATTCCAGGTCTGTCCATCACAGAAATCTGGGAAAGATGTTTTTTTTGGTCACAGTTTGAGGTTTGCAAGGATCTCTGGGTTAGAAAAAACCTGGTGAAAGCCACTCAAGCCACCCCATTCTAAATTTCCCCAGGTGTCTGGTGTTCAAAATTTGCAAGTCTGCAAGGTTTTCTTTGTTAGCAGCTCAGCTAGGACCCAAAATCCTCAGCTACCCAGCTTGCAAAAAAGGGTCCGTTTTGAGTGGAAAAATGTGATGTACCCATGTTGCGTTTTTGGGCCTTTTGCTGTCAGGGGCACTAGGTTATCCACACAAGAGAGGTACTATTGTTAACGGGAGACTATGAGTAATGTTGGGTGGAAGGAAATCTGTGGTTGCCCGAAGATTCCAGAAATTTCCATCACAGAAATGTGAGGATGTGTTTTTAGTCACAATTTGAGGTTTGCAAAGGGATTCTGGGTAAAATACCTGGTGAGAGCCAGGAAAGGCACCTCACCCTGGATTCTCCTGGTGTCTAGTTTTCAAAAAGCTGCAAGTTTGCTAGGGTTCTCTAGGTGCCAGCTGAGCTAGGGCCCAAAATTTACAACTATCTACTTGGCAAAAAAAAGGGTTAGCTTTGAGGGGAAAATTGTGATGCACCCTTATTGCTTTTTGTGTCATTTTCAGTTGTGGGCACTAGGCCTATCCATATAACTGAGGTACCATTGTTGTCAGGAGACTTGGGGGAATGGTGAGTCGAAGGAAGTTTGTGGCTCCCCACCGATTCCAGAACTTTCCATCACAGAAATGTGTCAATTTGGTCAAAGTTTGGCATTCTGGGTAACACAAACTGGTGAGAGTCATACACGTCACCACACCCTGGATTTCCCAAGGTGTCTAGTTTTTATAAATGTTCAGGTCTGGCTGCTTTTCAGAAACCTATAGATTTCCAGGACCACCCATGATTACACACTGGTTTCCACTACAAACTGAAAATAGTTTGAGACCACAAAAATAGGAAAAATGGGCTACCTCTTTGAAAAATGCTAAAACTGTGGTAAAAAAGTAGGTTTTTTAATTCAGTTCTGCATGTTCTTGAAAGATGGGAACATGGTGACTTCAGCACAGCAAACCATTCTTTGATGCCATTATTAGGAAAAAATCTGTCACTTTAATCTGGAAAAACTATTTTTCCTATTTTTCCCCAAAAACTCACAATTTTGTTATATTTTGTCTATTTTATCAGGCCTCTCCAGGGGAATCCACAAACCCTGGGTACCTTGACAATCCCCAGGATGTTGGAAAAAAAGGCTGCAATTTTGCCGTGGATACCATATGTTGGAAAAAGTTTGTAAGTCCTAAGTGCAAACTACCCCAAATAGCCAAAAAAGGGCTCAGCACCGACAGAGAAAAGGTTTAGGTGTTAAGGGTTTAAAAAGTAATTTAGTGAGGGATTGGGGTTCTCACTCAGGAATGTTTTGGAAAGTCACTAGAATATGTTGCATTTCATGGCACAGTAGAGCAGGAATATTATTCACAACTTAATTGGATGTAAAGAGCACTTTATACAGTGCTGCATGGCGTTCCTGGAGGACGCCTGCCACCGTAGCCCAGCACGACGTCCCCTGAGCCACCATTGACCCAGCCAACCTCATGGAGGACAAAAGAGCTTGGAGGGGGCCCCCTCCTCGTCTGCGTCAATAAGTGGAGCATTACTATTTTTTCTTACCCATGGCATCACACTCCCTGGGAAGCAGCTCCCGACCTGCCGCTAGCCAACCGCCATGTTCCCCCAATGTGGATAGATTTATTGCACAGATGAAGGGGGGGGGCAGCCAAGCAGAAATTAAAGCGAGGAGTATGGTGGTGTTGGTACTCTCCAGGGGTGGGGCTGGAACGGGCAGTAGGAAATGCCTAGGAATATTGTTGGGAGGGTTCCCATAGGGTGGCACTTGTGGTGGGGAACCTGGGGGAAAAAATAAAAAAAGCTAATGTCCTCAATTTAAGTCAGGTGATTAACACACTGGGGAACATCAACTAGACATGCAGGTTTTGAGGAAAAGGAGTATGGGAAGGATGGGTTTAGGTGAGTAGTTAGGGCGCAATCTTTAGCAATTCTTTGCTGGAATGTTAATAGGCTGCGTGTAGCGAAAAGGCAGCGATCAGTTTTACAATATTTAAAAGAGTGTACAGCCTAAATAATTATGCTCCAAGAAACACATCTTTTTAGACAGGAATGTAGGGATCTTTTTTCGAAGCAGAGATGGTTGGAGAGCATAGTAGCTACAGATCAAGAACACTGTACTAAAGAGATATCCTTGGTACTTAAGGCAAAGTCAGGGGTGAACTTAGTACGATAATAGGCAGATTGAAGGGGGTCATTGGATAGTTGCTGAAGTAATGGTTCATCAACTCCTGTATACCCTAGTAAGTTCCTAAGGCCCAAATGTGGATGCTATCACCCCTCTGTCACAGCTTTTTTCAAATCTCCTTCACTTAGAGCTCCTATCATGTTAGGAAGAGATTTTAATGTTTTATTAGACAAAACTCCTGATAGATTTTCAGTGAGGATACAAATCAATTCCCCAAGGAGGAGTGCATATCTGATGAATATGGTGGAAATTTTGATTTGTGTGATGTTCTACGGAGTATAAAAGGGAATTGTAGGGAATATACCTTCCGTATTAAACAAGAATGGGCATTTTTCAAGGTTATATTATTTCTTTGTGGATAGAAAAGAAATGACGAAAGTGATGGGAATAGAACATCTCTCAATTCATTTATCAGACCCTGCAGCTTTGCCACAGTTGTGGAGGCCCTTTTTGAATCAGGCCCACTGTGTCTCTGGAACCAAGTTATACCTGGTGGTTGAGCCCTAACTAAGTGTTCTGGTTCAGGGATGACCTGGTTTGCAGTTCAGGCTGGACTTTTCCAATCGGAATAGGGTCAAGACTGATTTGCATATGGCTGGGTCTAATCTGAGATGGCATATTGTGCAAAAGAACCATAGACTGGGATGCGGCCTGGATGATTACAAGTGGCTGAGATTAATTCAAGTGTTCCATCTATCACTTTTTGTATACTTTAGTGAATCTTCCTTCCATCAGCACCCACAACAGTTCCCCAGTACTATTCCACTGTAGAAGGCCATCAAGCTGTTTCCTCCCATCAGTGCCCTTATACACACCAACTTCACCTGTCGCAATGACAGCCCGCTAACACAGTGTAGGCCTGTCAAGCGAAATAAGCAAACTTCTGCAGAAAACATGAGCTTTCTCTTCCACTCTCAAATTACTCTCCCTTGCAACTACTGCTACAGAGATTAGGGCACTCACATACTTGTAGTGGGCCACATATCATGAATGAGACTTGATTCACATAGTAAGGCATGTTGACAATGAGTGTGGCAATGTGCTCAGTGCAAGATGCTTAATGAACGATGGTAATACCCTGCTTACAAGTACTGCACATTATAGTGTCAAGCACTTAACCAGCATTCCACGTCTCCCTGTGTCATACAGAGAACTTCTTAAGGTTGATACATGGTGACCGCATGAACTTGTAGGTGTGTACAACAGCTCACAAATAACATTTCTACAGACTGACACTTCCTCCAGACATATATTGCAAATACCACCCTAAAGGTGTTGCACATATCATAATTGTTACAAGAAATCCATTAAAATTCCATGTAATCAAAGTTATAATATTAAAACCTACGGCAGTAAAGTTGCTTTACAAAGTTCTTGTGTTCCCAGCTAGTGTTGTTTCATGCCCAGCAGTGCGCTTTCTCAGGGTCTCACATGAATGTGAGAAAGCCCAAGCCAGTGTCAATGGAGCAGCAAGGGGAGTTTGAGGAGACACATAATGCATTGGATCAATGGCGTGGTGACCTGTTAGGGCAAGTGATCCTGTGCCAGTGCACAGTCCTCCCGCCCCTTGCTCCTGTCTGGGTTCGCGATGTAAAAGTAGCTAGTAACGTAAACGTGAGAATGTAAATATTTGACAAACATAATTACTCCCTCCTTTTCTACAGTAAAATGTAGTTTTCGTTCTCCAAAGCTAGAAAATGCTAATTGTGATGTTGTGCAAACTCTTACTGACCGACACCCCCTCCTAAAGAGCCAGGTGCATCACAGTTGATAAAAAATGTGTACCCAATCATAGAAAAACAGTTCGGCGAAAATGATAAAAGTTAATCGAAAAATAAAGACATTCAGTTTTCTTTTATCCTATGGTGTAGCTGCAATATCATTCAACACAAACATGATGAATGCAAATATTCTAAACAATCTGAACCACTAGGGATTAGTCAGGAAGTATTCCATACCACTACCTCTTTAGCCTCTGTGTGCTTTGCAGTCAGGAACTAACCACATAAAAATCACCTTGGTCCTACGCCACAAGAGACAGTCCAGCTCGAACCCCTAGGTCATGAACACAAACAACACCAGCAACAAGTTGCCCTTATTTGGATTCATCACTGAGATACAGTTTGAATCCCTATAGGTGAGCATACATCTTGGTGAGGAGAGGTGGGTTTTAGTGTTCGACTAGGAATATTGTCCTATCTGTCTGTATTTGGCCTTTAATTGTCCATAGTCAGACTCTGTTAGGAGTGACCACAGAAATGCTGGCATGTGCCATCCCATGTGGCTTCCAGGGTGGTTCGCTGTTTTTTAGGTCGAGTCTGCAGGCAGCACGCATGTGTTGTAGCTATGGTGGCAATCTATTGTATGTGGAAAAAAAACTCTACAAAAAGGGGCTTTTAGCCAGCCCATCACTTACTAATGTTTAGCACCATTATCACTCTTTGCTGCCTTCTAATTTGGCAGCAAGTGGAGTGCTGTCACTGCCTTGTCTCCGTGTGGAGCATGGACCAAGTACAGATTAATTTAACTGAATTAGTCTCTCTCCACCCCCTCGCTGCGATTGAGGTACCATAACCTTTTTTAATAGTGCGAAATCGACCCAACCAAACGCTATGTAATACTTTACTTCAGCACCAGTTACATTACACAACTTCACATTCGGTTTTATTTTTAAGAGAGGGGAGATGAAGTGTTTTGACAAGAATCACAGGATGTTGAGGTAAAGCTGAGACCCGAACCTGGTTCCTCAATTCCAAAGTCTGCCTCCACTGCCCACAGCACCGGATCCTTCATAGTGGTGTTGGTGCTTGCTATCCAGATAAGTACGTCTGAAGCCAGATGTAGGCCTTTGAATGACACCTTGTCCCCAGCGAACGTGCACATACTGCAGTATTTCTGGTGCAACAGCGTTTTTTTAAAGGATCCTCTCTTTATAGCCTTTTTATCTGAAAGTACAGATTGGTCGTTCTTTCCTTTTTTACATTACACGTATGCCATCAGGAATTCCAGATTAGACAAAAAAATTGAAAAAAAGACCAAATTAGACACACCACATGATAACTGTATACCATGCGTCAATATGTCTGTGCATCGATTACATACTTAGGGGCATATTTATACTCTGTTTGCGCTGAATGTGCGTCAAAATTTTTGACGCACAATCGGCGCAAACCCTGCCCCATATTTATACTTTGACGTCCAACCCCGCGGGCGTCAAAGTTCCACCATGTGCGTCATTTTTTGGAAGGGGGAACCAGCCTTGCGTTAATGATATGCAAGGTAGGCATTCCCTTCCCAAAAATGACTTTAAGGCCTGTGCCCCATATTTATAGTGTGACGTCATTTTGACGCACACGAGGGGGCAGGCCTTAAAAAACGGCGCCCAGCCTGATGGGCGCCGTTTTTTAACACCTGGGTCAGGGCAGGCGTTAAGGGACCTGTGGGCTCAGAAGGAGCCCAGAGGTGCCCTCCCCTGCCCCCAGGGACACCCCCTGCCACCCTTGCCCACCCCAGGAGGACACCCAAGGATGGAGGGACCCATCCCAGGGAAGTAGAGGTAAGTTGGGGTAAGTATTTTTTTCGTATTTTTTTTGTGGCATAGGGGGGCCTGATTTGGGCCCCCCTACATGCCACTATGCCCAATGACCATGCCCAGGGGACATAAGTCCCCTGGGCATTGCCATTGGGCAAGGGGGCATGACTCCTGTCTTTGCTAAGACAGGAGTCATTTCAATGGGGGTTGGGCGTAAAAAAAAATGGCGCAAATCGGGTTGAGGGCTGAATTTTGCCTCAGACCTGACTTGCCCCATTTTTTGACGCCCAACCTCCATTTTCCCCTACGCCGGCGCTGCCTGGTATGAGTCATTTCTTTTTAAGCACACCAGTCCGCAGCGCCGGCTAACGTCATTCAATAAATAAGGCGCCCGCATGGTGCTTTGGAATGGCGTTAGCCGGCGGCAACATTTTTGACGCACAACTGCGTTGGCGCAGTTGTGCGTCAAAAAGTATAAATATGGGCCTTAGTTGTCAAAATCATGGTTAACTGGCATTTCTAACTAAATACCTGGCACAGAACCATTTGTTGTAGTTTTTTGTGGAATCTTATCACGTCACTTTGCATAAGCTTAGTGTGCTTCCATTGGTTTGAGCTGCACCAATGTAGCACCTGCAAAAATGGTCATTTTCTGCTGTGCTGAGAAGCATTATTTTCTTTTTCAGAATTGTGGCTGGGGACACGATTTCTTGCACTTAGTACCCTTCCCCATCGTAAAGGCACATTTGCCAGACAGCTGTTTGGCATAAAAGTGACTAGAGCATTGCTACCGAAATTATGTTTTGTTATGCCTCGGCATCATTTACTCACTACAGAGATCGTTTGTTTAAGTGCACAATGAAAATTTACTTCAGGAGAAATCAAACACTGCAAAATAATTAAAACATAAATGTAGAAAATGCATCTCTTCCAGGAGAAGGGAAAGTTCCAGTTTTTCTGGTTTAGTGAAGCAGCGCCGTTTTTATCTACTATAAATTTGTAGCAGGAGTTTATCAAAGTTGCCCTTCAATCTCTTCACTGTCAAAGTTTGCAGGGACCGTGCAGTGTACACGACAGGGCACATGTGGTGCAGGAAGGGTACACGACAGGGCATATGTGGTGGAAGGAGAATACACAACAGGGCACACCTGGTTGAAGTCGGTCAGACGACAGAGCACAAATGGTGGAGGTGTTCAACAGTTGCACTGTGCGTACTAAACCAATAACCAAGAAGTGATGGTCTAAGTTCTACAGTTAATTCTCTCTTTCAAATGTATACTCATATGTCCTACGGCCTGACGTTTTCTAAGAAGACAGACACTTTCTTAAAGCCTGTCTATTTTCCAGCTTTCATTAGTTCACAGTACACAACTGGGTTGACTTGTGAAAGCCGAAGCGAAGATAATGGAGGAAGTCCCTGATTTTCTCCTCCCATCCACCGTTGTTCTAGTTCCTTAACCCCTGTTTGCCCTGTACGTCTTTCTTCTAGCGCCCACCTGCACAGTCTCTGTTTCACATAACTTCCAGCAGCCCAGTCACTGTTTCTTCTCTTCTTCATACCCGCCTCATCCATTTATCCTCCCCTCTCCCAACAGACGAAAGAATAAAGTGCCAGGAAGCAGCCAGCATTGGCCGCTTCATAGCGCTTTTTTATCATCCTCCTCTCCACCAATTTACCCGCCGTCCCATTCACCACTTCCACCGGACTGACAAAGCTAATAGGTCACCCACAGGGGTGGCTCCTCCATTAGGGCGGAGGAGCATTGCCCTCCACCAGCAGCGGCAGCTGCAAAACCTTTAAAAGAAAACAATAATAATCTTTGATTATTATTGTTTTCTTTTAAAGGGGCGGGGCCACGGGGGTTTACGTTCTACTATTCTTTGCTCTATTACAACCCCACTATCTCATCAGGTTAGGCCTGCTTAGTCCGTTACCTCAGGACCAAGAATCAAGCATTCCATCCATCACTTTTTTGTATACATTAGTGTGTCACCCTAAGTGGGGCTGGTATGCCAAAACATGGATCCCATATACACTGGGCCTGATTCACAAAGGGCTTCTGCACTCGTGGCAGAGGCTGCACAGTCGTGGGGGAGTATCTGCACTTGGGGAGGAATCTCCACAATAAGAATTCTCATTGTGGAGTTTCCACCCAGAGTGTGGAGACTCCCCTACGACTGCGGCCCCTCCGCCATGATTGCGGAGGCCCTTGGTGAATCAGGCCCACTGTGTCTCTGGAACCAAGTTATACCTAGTGGTTGAGCCCTAACTAGGTGTTCCGGTTCAGGGATGACCTGACTTGGCAGTTCAGGCTGGACTGTTTCAGAGTAAGGTTAAGACTGATTTGCATATGGCTGGGTCTAAACTGTGGTGGCATGGTGTGCAAAATAATGAGTGATTAAAAAATGTGTGAGATTAATTTTAAGCCGGCCAAGCATGTATGTTTGGCCGGCTGTCTCGGACCGGCCAAACACACAAGCGCAGTAGGCTCTTTCCAGCCGAGCAACACAGTTGCCGGGCTCGAGAGAGCCTGCACAGGCTCCCAGTCTGCCTGGGAGCACCCTGGCTGGGTGCACCCAGCCAATCATGACACTGCTCTGAGCAGCATCAGGATTGGCCACAGGGCAGGCTGGGAGCCTGTGCCTGCAGCGAGGAAACAGAGGAATGGAGCGACGCACGACGTTAAGGTAAGTGTTTCTTTGTTATTATACTTTATTTTAATTTAGCCCTCTTGGCCCCTTCCCGCACGCCGCCCCTTCTGCTTGCCGCAAGCTGCTCCTGGTCGCCCATAGGCGAAGCCTATTGACTTTGCCAATGCTTGTTGCTGAAATGGTGTCCTGCAAGACTTTTTAATGGAGGGATTTTTGTTGGTGTCGGAGTAGTGGGTGTAGTTGTGGCAGGTGCAAAATAGTTGGACTCGAGGAGCCAGATTCACAAAGTTGTGATGCAATGCAGCACCCAAAGATGCTGCACTGCATTGTGTGACAGGGAGAGAGCAGGGGCGCGACATATTTAGAGAGATGTGTCACTCTTCTCTGCTCTCCCTAGCGCCTGCGCAGACTTGTGCTGCGAGCTCCATGCACACACCTTTGTGCCATAGTGCATGGGTGTGTGTATGAGTCTAGCATAGGTTTTGTACTGGAAGGGTACCCTTCCCGTCCAAAATACTATGCCTAGACAAGGTTAAAAATGTTTTCTACTCTGTATGAGTGTTGTACAAAGCAGCACACATGCAAAGTCGAAAAAGCAAGAAGAAATGAAAACATTTCTACTTTTAACACCTGCTTTCCAGCAGCGTTGCATTTTGGCCCATAACCCTGTCTCCTAATGTTCGTAGGTATGGTTTTGCATTGGTGATTGCATGGGAATGGCCTTGTACCACCCATGTTCCTTACTCCATTTTGATGTCTAGCCCTGGTTCCCATTTTGACCAAGCTAGTCATGTCTTCTGTGAAAGAATGGAGAGGTATCCTTTCGTTGAATAGTGTGTCTCAGAGACATTTGCTGAACACTTTCTATCTCAAGGCTGTTGCTGTTGATGTGAAGTTTTGTTGATGCAGCTGGGCGAAGTGGTTGTGGGCAAATATGTGACCATTGATATCTATATGTTTTGTTGTGTCCATAGGATCAGCTTTTGTGTTATTTACATGATATCCTGTTGGATGTGTGTCTGAGGCACTAGTTCCATAGTGTCATGGTTCTGATTGTGCTGATATGCTGCTCTATGTATGTGCTGACTCCTAATGTGAAGTTCTGAGATGCCTGGTGTGCCATGATGGCATTATTTAAATTACTGTGCAGGATTTTCCCATGATTTTTTACAATGCCTTTAAACTTTTTATGTGTATTTTTCAATATGTGTTGTGTGCCATATCATGACTTTCACTTCTTGAACATGAGTGTACTGTTACCCACACCCATCTTCGAATGTCAGAGATATCATGGTTGAAATGTCAACCATATCATCATGGTATAGATGTGGAGTTAAAAATAGTAAATCTATATTTCCCTGTATGTACCTGCCTTAACGATATAGCAGTAGATACCGAGGACTCAATATAGTTGCTGGTAGGTATTGTGGTAGCCAGTATTGTGACATACACCTATCTTTGACTTAGTTGCTTCTAGTCAGGTGTACATGTACATGGGTGGAGAGGGAGAAGAATACCATGGAGGTTTTTTTCTGTCCTCTCTCACTAACACTTCAGATGTCAATATTGTTCTTAGTGTCGTATAACGAGGACACCGTGTTTCAACCTGCATTTTGTGTTTTTATGCTTTTAGCTCGCTGCTATTTGCAGTCCATTTCTTCGCCAACGTGGTCATGACTGTGCACCTCTTCTGAAGACCACATATATATGTACGTATATGGTATTGTATGAATAGGGTATTTCTGTAGTGCAAACCTAGCCAAAAGGCAGTGGAGCACTGTACATGCTCAAAGGCAAAGTTGGTGAGTACTAGGAGAGGGAGCTGAGCTTCTGAGGTTTATTGCAATTTGATGTAGTGTTCTTTAAAGAGGCGAGTCTTCAACTCTTTCAGAAATTACTGCAGCATAACAGCAGCCCTGATGGATACGGAGATGTTCAAGAACCTGGGTGCATGGATGGAAAAGGCATGTTGTCTAGTTTTTTTTTTACACTTCTTAGTCTGCAGTCTGATGTGTGAAGTGTTTGTGCATTTCAGAGTTGTGCTCTTATGGTCACACTGTTGATAGATAATTGCTATGACTGTTGTATTTTCGGGATCTGCGTACTCATGATTTCACCTCGTGCCGTTGTTCCACCACTGTTACAGGCTTTTTTTACAGCCCTCTTTTCTTCTTTTGTCACTGCTTTCCAATCTTTCTTTCCTTATTTATTCCCTTCCGACTTTTTCTCCCTTCCTCTGTGTCAAAGTCTGCTGAAGAAAAATTGGTAAAAAACATGAGTGCCATTGTCGACCACCTGCATTCACTGGCACACATTAATGACTGTTTCTGGACGATTCTGTGCCAGTAGGAATACACTCTTGAGCGTAACTGAGATATAAGTTATTAATCAGCATATCTGTTGACCAAAGGAAACAATCTGGAGCATGTAATCCACCAGCTTTTAGTGAGTATCAAAAACCTGTTCCTCTGCGAAAAACACAGTATGTATAGTTATGAAACCGTTGTCATTATGCGACCCTGCCTATATTTTGTCGTGTGTGATTCATCCTAATTGCTTGCTATTGTATAGTGTTTCTCCTGTTGTCTGTAAACCAACTTTGACGAGGAGTGAGGGGCGCATTTTTATTGAGCGCCGACAGACAAGCCCGTGAATAAATGCGCCTTTTGGTTCACTCGTGCGTCGTTGCTGGAGACACAGGGTGGGAATGTGTGCGTTCTGGCTTTGTTGATTATTTACCTGAACAGGATTTACCTGTTTGGCGATCCCGGAAGCGCGCATATCGAGTTTTCCAACCGTCCTAGAGTTTACTTAGAATTTTTGATGCGTGCTAACAAGAAGCGGCTGCATACCTCGCCTGCATGCGGCACACAGTACTAGCGTTGTGCTGCTGCTGCTCTGCAGGCTGCCAAGTGTAGTTCAGATCACATATCTATTTTGAATGGACTGAGCATTCTTTCCAAATGTTGTGCTAAATAGTCAAAAGATAATTCTTTCCAAATGTTGTGCTAAATAGTCAAAAGATAAGTAGGATACACCATACCTCCAAATTATATATTGTAACAGAAGATTTCAGGTTACCTGATAATCACTTACCATGTCCTTAACACTCGGTTTGCAAGTGAGAAAAAAACTGAAATGAGTGTAGATGCCAGTGCTAAGAAGGCTGCGTGACGTGGTAAGCAGACTCCATGCACAGGTGTGTGTTCTGTGCTTTCTAGGCGGCGGGACTATGGCGTCCCAGCTACACTTCCCTGATGAGGCCCAGCCGCCCAAAGAGGCTGGAACCAGTCTGGGATTACCTTTGTAATCGGCCAGAAGTGACTGATCTGGCACTTGGTCTGAGCTGTTTCTATTGGAGCAGGACTAAGGCTGGCATTCATTCTAGTGGGCAAAAACACAATGGACTAGAATGCAGCGTGAGTAACTGCTAGAGGCTGAGACATTTGCAAGCATTCCACCCATCACTGTTTGTTGTTTTAACGCAAGTGTCTTCGCTAAAGATGGAAAACGTTCTTTGCATCTTAGGTTGCTGAAATCATATTAAGCATTGTCTGAGCCAGTGTTTGTTGCTATGGTGCTCCTAAAGGCTGAGGAAGAGCCAATGGTACCAAACATTGAAAGGGAGGTAGCTGGCTTAGCTAGCCTGGAATTGGAGTAATGTCCTAGGTTAGGGTTGCACATACTTGATACTGGTCACAGTTTTACTGCAGTTCAATATGGTCATGGCACAGCATTCCGAGAGGTGAGCTTCTGGTCACCCCATTCAGATTTTAACCCTAGCATACAAGCGTTCCAGCTTCAGATGGAGACTCCTAAACTCCACAGGCAGGCCAAGGATGGGGAACATGGCTAACATGGAGGTGTGTGGTGCACATTCTATACAGTGTATTGGATCACTGGAATGTTGGGAGCTCCGTTGAAGACAATGAAGCGGGTCATGGCTTATAATGGCTGGTATATGCCTTCTGCTCCAACCTTACAATCTTTATCTTTCTGTTTCTCCCTTTTTAATTTACAGCATTGCATCTTCAGTGGGTGGAATATGCTAATAATCTTGTAGACCTACTGCCTTGGGCCATACCAGTTTTTAAAGGCCCTTTCTCTTGTTTTAGGCCCTCACCTGTGACTCAGGCCTATAATTCTGATTCAGGGCCTTTAACAAATGGTAGAGACCTCTGCTGCTGCCTATATGGCTATGTTCTGCACCCTAACCAGTGGCATATTTTAGTCACCTGCGTTAAGAGTTGTAAAGCAGTAACCAGAGGAATGAGCAGACTAGAGTGGTTTGTACACCGTTTTCTTCCTTTAGTTTATACTAATTGTAAGAAAGTGAATTATTAGTTGGGATGGCTTGTAGTCCAATCAAATAAGACCATACCTGTACAATTAATCAAACATTCCCATCCCTCTGTTCCATTAAACTGCTCATTTGTTCCCTTAGTATGAAGTGACCTTTTACATATATTATAAATTGAATAAGTAAATGATCAAAATACAGTTGAACTTCATCAAAATCATGTTGATGTTAAAAGCAGAATTATACCAGTATTACATAAAAATATTTAAATACACTGGGATTTATATCACACAATCTATTGTTTATCACCACTGGCAGCAGCCATTAATCTAATTACAATTCAACCTATTGTTTACAATCTCTAACATTTGCCCATCATTTAACATAATTTAATATTGCTACATTCCAGTATTAGAGATGATGAATATTGAGTGTGTCATATCTGAAGCTCTCTAACAACTGGTAATAACATTTTCTTTCTTTCAATTTTAAAAACAGTTGTGAAAAATTAAAATATGACATGGGGTTTAAGTGCAGAGTGCGCAACATGAACAGAGGTCCTCTATTTGGTTGTTTTATTGGAGCGTGCAGGGCTGTATTTCTATTTCATGAATGACGGCACTTGACCTGTTCTCAACTTCAACATCTAACTTCTGGTATTTTGTGCTATCTTTGAAATACTGTTGTAACTTGCCTTTATAATCTGTGTGCAACAAGTGTACAACCTGTTGTCTCTTCCTGCAATCCCTAAAGTCTGCTTGCAGAGAGTCATTTTTTAGCAAATGTTTTTATCTTATTCTTGTTAACATTCAATGGCAATTCCTTATGGGTAAAAGCTGAAGGCAAATTCAGGGCCTGCAAGACATTACATAAGTTCATATTTCAACGGGTTGCATCCCTCAATCGTAACCGACATTTTAACAGATACCTAAATTACCCCATTGATTTTATTTTTAAAGTATAGGTTTTATTGCCATTTAATCAACATCAAGAAACAGTACGGGAGATCGACAAGATGAAACAGCAAATGGATCATGCAGTAGTGTAAAAAAGCAACGTTATACCTTCAGCAGTCCCCTAGTCCCCCCGCATGTCTCTCTGACCCTGCATAGCTGCGACCAGACATCAATAATCTTGGTAATATATAATAAGCAGTACTCTCCCCCCAACTTCCATTTCTAAAAGACATACCCCATTTCAATGTCCCCCTGTCCTGAGTGGGCGTGACCCTACTCTCACCATCTAGGTCACAGTGGATGCATATCAGGAGGGTCCAACATGTCAGAAGGCATCGCAGCCCAGTCCTGTAAATCATCCAACAATTTGTCATATCTACTGGATTTGCATATGTGGCCCTCTTCAGTAGTCTCCCATTCAGACACATCCCTTTTCCAGTCAGTATGTTTGGGGGTAGTTGGGGCTTAGCCAGCATAAACCCCGGAATAGGAAACAGCCTGCCAAGCTTCTTCTTCTTTTTAATAGGGACTCTTCCCAGCAGGCACTGTCCTACGTCTTGGGGAGTATCCCATCCTGTGGCCTCCTTCAGGGAGACAAGCACCCCATCCCAATATCCGCAGAGGCCTGGGCATCCCCAAATCATGTGAATGAAATCTGCCTTGACATGATGGCATCAGGGACATGTTGTGGCTGATCTGGGTAAATAGCATGCAGTGTGGTCAGGGTCAGTGTGTCAACTTAAATCTAGCATCACATAACACTGTCCAGACCCTATCATGTATGGCCACCCAGCCCTTAGTTTGTAATGGAGTACCCAATATGTCATGCGATTTGGCAGGCACTGGGAGATCAGTGTAAGGCAGGTCCTCCCTCAGGGCTCAATATAGGTGCGAGATTAGTCTGCATCCCCCTTCAAGTGTCACTATGGCTACAAGAGTGCAAGACTCAGTTGGAGCCTCAGGGAAAGATGACCAAATGCTGCGGGCAGTAGCCGCTATTATTTAGTATTGGAGGAATTGCCCCATGCCCAGGCCAAAGGAGGACGCAGAGTCTGCAAGTGTAATGAAGCTGTCATCTGGGGATAGATCCCGCAGGGTCTCACAGCCTATTTGCTGGTAGACGTTGACCTTGCAATCATTGAAAAGGGACAAAAGACCAATACTGGTATGTCAAAGGCAAGAGGAACCTTCCACACATCTTGATCGGCTGCTCCCAGGACCTGCAAACCAGCCCCATGATAAATGGCACAGTGGGCGGGACCCTAGCTGTCATCATCAGTAACTCCAGGAGGGAGTCAGTCCCATAGGTGTTATGCAGCAATCTAGTTGCCCAGTTTTCACCTTCAGCCATCCAATGCACTGTGTTTTGCAGCTGGGCCGCAAGATAATACAGTTACATGTGAGGCAGCTCAAGTCCTCCCCCTTCCTAAGTGCGCCGGATTGTGGACAGGCCCACTCGTTTCCTTGCCAAGGCCCACAGCAATTCAGTGATTAGTTTGTCAAATTCCTGGAACACCGACCTAGGAATCTCATATAAGGTATCCTGGTAAGGCGAATAGACAACGAGGTAGTATAACCATTTTTACTGCCAGTACTTAGTGACAGATGCAGAGTGTTCCAAAACCTTAGGGATGGTTTCAATTTCCCCACCACTCGCTGCATATTGGCCGCCCCAAACTCATTCGTGCCATGAGCCAGCCGAATCCCCAGGTATGTAATGGTCCCCGTCTCCCCTTTCAGGGCCGTCCGAGGAAGGGTCTTCGCAGGCATATCAGTCAATTCCCCCCATTGGGAATTTAGTGCGATTAACTGAAAGCCCAGATATCTCACCAAACTCGGTGAGATGAGCCAACAAAATGGGGATTGAATGCTCAAGCTGTCATAGGTAAAGCAAAACAACGTTGGCATACAGGGAGACCATGTGGGTGATCCACCCTATTGGAAAAACCCAGTCCTGTATGATGTCTCATGGCAGGGGCTCCATTGCAATCACAGACAACAGAGGGGATAGGTGATAGCCCCGTCTGGTCTCGCAGTGTGAAGAGAGCTGCTGAGACACCAATCCTCCTACCCTCACTCTTGCACCCAGCTGCGTGTATATCAGCTGGACCCATTTCAGGAAGTTAGAACCAATGCCTATCTTGTGCAGCACCCCCCATAAGTAGTCCCACGAAAGGGAGTCAAATGCTTGTTCAGTGTCAAGGAGGGCTAGCACAAATAGGCCCTTCTCAGAAACCGATGCATTCCATACCAGAGAGAGTCGCCATAGGTTGCAGAGGGTATGCCTCCCTGGAATAAAACCACATTGGCCCTCATGAATAAGGCGGGGCATATATAGCAGAAGTTGAGTCACCAACATCTTGCTCACAGTCTTTAGATCCACAGTTAACACAGAAAGAGGATGACAGGAGGTGACTTCTGCTGCGTCTTTGTCTGGTTTGGGAAGCATGACTATGAGGTCCTCCCTTATGGAGGTCGGGAGAATCCCTTTGTTGTAGGCTTCGGTATAAACTTCAAGGAGTTTATCAGACACAGTATGCGCCCTGCGTTGGTAAAACTCTGCTGACAACCGTTTGCCACCAGGAGCCTTTGCTGTCTTTAATGTCCTAGTGGCTGCTTCTATCTCTTCCTTGGTTAGAGGGCCATCTAATGCATTCCTCTCCTCCCCTGTGAGGGACATCATCTCCAACCCCACCAGATAACTGCATTTCTTCAAACTGAGAAGGAAGGTGGGAGTGCATACAAAGCTTGTAAATGAGTTGCAAATACCTCGAGCATGCCCCCCTGCCTCCATACTATCCTCCTCATGTTTTCGTGGAGCCCCACTGAGTTGCACGTCTAATTAAGAAGAAGAGTGGCAAGTAATCTGCTCGCCTTATCTCCCTCTATATGAAACTGCTGTCAAAAGCTAGTTCAGGCAAATTTGTGGAGGCAATCCTATCTTTCCAGCAATGCACTTCTACACTCTCTCCACTCCCTTTCCATCAACTGGGCCTCAAGTTTACCTAATTTCAGTTCCAGAGTGTCCAAAGTCCTAGAAACTTGTTGTTTCACCTCGAAGGTTTTTTTCAAATATTTCCCATGGAGCACCACCTTCATGGTGTCCCATTCTATTGCCCTCATCGACACACTACCCCAATTATCTGGAAAGTAGTGATCAACCACCTCTTTCACCATCTCGCTAAAGGCTGGGTCAGTCAGAGCCTCTACCTGTATCCTCCATAGGGGTATCATCGGTGCCTCCCTAGATGTTCAGAAGGAAACTAATAAAGGGCAATGATCAAAAATGTAATGTGCTAGGTAAGAAGCAGTCTCCACACAATGAAGCAATGCCCCTGATGTCAAACAATAATCCAGGCGACTATAGACGCCCGTGGCCAGCACATAGCAGGAATATGCTTTAATGTTAGGATTTCTCACTCTACAGACATCCAGTAACCCCAAACCCTCCATAACCTCTCTCGGGGAGCTTAGCATTGCTAGGTTAATATTTGCCCTCAGGGAAAGATGATCGATCTTGCCGTCTGTTGCACAATTCAAATCCCCAGCCAGAAGGACTTCAGTGCCCACATCTATTACTGTTCCAAGAAAGGCCCCATCATCAGTATTCAGTGCATAAACATTAATCAAACAGATATCTCTGCCATTCAAGGCTCCTGAAACTATGGCATACCTCCCATTATGATCCAAGGTGATTCCGTTAGCCACAAAGGGGACTCCGGAGGCCACCCATGTTAAGACTCCGCTGGCATCACTCGAATAAGAGGTCACAAAAAGTTGACCCCTACATCTGCGCCTCAAGCTTGCAATGCAATCTCCCCAGGTATGGGTCTCCTGCAGGAATGCCACTGCCATCCCATAACATCATAGGTAGGAGTATACTCGTTGTCTTTTATCACTCTGACCCAGACCCCCTACGTTCCAGATACCAAACATCCATTTGGAGGCTATGAGTCCAAGTCATCAGAACAGTTGTTCATTCCCTAATCATGCCAGGCACCCGGCTGCCCCAGGCAGCAGTCCCTCTTCAGGAAGTTGAGTGCATAATCAAACACCCAAATATGTTGATGGCAGTACCTGCAAAACATTTGAACCATAACCCCCATCAAGAAAAACAGAAAACCTTGTCCCCCTTCCCCAGGCAGTGAGCCCGAACAACTTGGGCCCCCGAACATCAAGCCGACTGCGTAGTCCAATCGCCTCATCTCCCCGAAGCCAAAGCCCCAACTGTAACTGTAGTGTAATACCATGTGTTCCGCATGGTGAGACCGCCATCTACCTTGACCTCCCCGTCAGCTGCCAGCCAATCAGACCCCATTAAAATATGAATGTGCAGTAGCTCATGAAGTAAATTCATTTGAAAAGGACCATCACCCAGTGAGAGAGGAGAAAGTCAGGACACATGCAACCCAACAATAACCATTGCAAGAATAAAGGCAAATCTGGCATTGGTGGAACTTCTATACTGCCCCCTCATGTAACATAAATCAGTACTGTGAAATCAAGTTGCCCTGCAAAAAGCCGCCATTGTCCCTCTCCCATCAGCTCTCAGTCTTTAACATCACTGCGATAATCACCACCTTCTCTGTGGGTCTGAAAGGATTCACAGAAGTCTGGCACACAGTTTGAATCCACTAGTGTGCCGTCAGGGCAGACGAGTATCTTCCCAGTCTGTTGAGGCTCCAGGCTCCATCTTGAGTCAGCACTGGGTTTCCAATTCCTCTTCCTCCAATGAGGGGGCCCTGGGTTGCTTGAGTTGCTTGAGTTGTCGGTGCTAGGTTGTTTGTGCAGTACATGACCTAAGGAATCAAGTCATTAGCCTCCCCTGGGGTAACAAAGAAGTGGGTTCTCCCCTCATGTTGAACCTGTAGTTTTGCCAGGAACATAAGGCTCGGAGTCGTTTTTTGGTCGGCATACGGTCCTTACGAAGATCTTGTACCCTTCTGGTATAGTCTGGGAAAATCATGATGTTATTGTCCTCGAATTGGGGAGTTCTCCTGACTCTTAATGCAGCAGGATCAGGTCCCTATGATGAAAATTGAGGAGGCGGGCAATTCTGTGCTTGATGGTGAAGAACTTGGAGAGGCGCCTGGGCTGCAGTACCAATGTTCTCCAGCCCTCCATGAACAGCTCGACGGTCCTTCGGGACCGACCTTCCGGATCCTCCATCCAGTCATCCAGGCGAGTCATACGCACCTTGATCTCAGATACTGTTGTCTAAAGTGTGGGTACTTCCTGTTGGAGCTCAGTGACCTGCTCCTCCATTTCTGAGACTCTCTCAAAGATGTTCCTGACATCCGTGCCCAACAAGGCCCATCTCAAGAGCCACGGTGTCAATTTTTCCCAAAAATAAGTTCACGTAACCCCTTAATTTCCATCAGCAGGTCCGCCACAGTAGGAGGGTGAGGGTCCCTGAGCTGAAGCAACATAGATTGTTTGCCCTCTGCACTGTTTGCCGGCAAGGAGATTGCATAATTTTGTTGGTCTGCACCAGTTTATGAGGTTTACATTTTACCTTGATGGCTGCCCAAGTTACAAGAGGGTGCCTCCCTCAGTCTCCACCTCCGGGGAAGAGCTGCCAGGTGCACAGTAGATGTCCCCTCAATGGAGCAGCCCCCCCACAGTCCAAGCACACGAAGGATAGAGGCGGCACTAATGGTTACTCCCAACTCAGCATGGGAGCCATCTCAACGTTGTGGCAGGCATTCACCTTCGTAAGTCCCTGCCACCGCTGCACTCCAGGTGGGCCCCACTATAGTTGAAGGACAGGGAGAATAAGAGTGCCACAGGTGGAGGGCCCTCATGCAAAGGAAAAAGCATCAGCAGCCTCAAAGGATAAGGGTCCAATGTCGTAGGGCCAGGCACAGCAGGAGATAGTTCCCAATTCGGTGCCCACACCCAAGGCCCATGAACAAGCAATGTTTATGTAAGTGGGCATGTGATGCTGGAGGCCGCAGATACTTATGCATGCCCTAGAGATCTGCAGAACGAATGGCCACCCCACAACCCCCAGTCTCACCGCTGGTGCTATTATTACTCCTGTTATCATGGTTGGGGACCGGGGTCAATAACATTGGTTTGGCTCTGGGTCCCCAGGGACCCAATCAGCCCAACAATCTCACCATACACAGTCCAGGTCAGCGAGGGATGAGGGCCTCAGTAATCTCTGATGATACTGCCTCCAATCGGCAGTCTCATCCAGCCCAGCATACCCTAGGCATTCTACGCAACCATTGCCATGCCCCATCAAGTCCCTCTGTGAGAGCTGTCAACAGTGTTGTGCTCCCAATTGGCCTCAGGGCTCACCACACCATAGCTCCACAATGGCGGTCACACTTCTCGGCATCCCGGGCCTTGATTGTGCACTGTCGGGCCTACCAATAAGCCTGCCCCAGGACCGCCAGCCCTCCGTCATACAGCCTGCCATGTGGCTGCAGCAGGCCTGGGTGTAATGACAGTCTGCAAACATCACAGCCGGCAGCTCCTCATGTCAGACCACAAGGGGGAAAGTAGCCTGGGGCTAGAGTACTTAGAATGCCTTAGTTTGAGGGTGATTGGGCCAGTATAAAAGATGGATTATGATGGGGCTGGCGAGGAGCTCCAGGGAGATGCTACCGTTCTGCCATTTTGCCAAGCCACATCCCTCAAATAACCCCATTAATGATGATCATAATTTCACACCATAGTTTAAAGTTCCCTGCCAGTGTCTTTGTTTGATGTTAAAAAAGGCCCAGTTCCATTCTAAGGCCCATATTTATACTTTTTTAGCGCCACATTTGCATCATTTTTTGACGCAAAAGCGGCACAAACTTACAAAATACAATTGTATTTTGTAAGTTTGCGCCGCTTTTGCGTTAAAAAGCAGCGCAAATGCGGTGCTAAAAAAGTATAAATATGGGCCTAAGTGCACTATTAAGTGAGCCTTTTGGTAGGTTCAACCAGTTTTTCCAAATGACCATTTGTATTGATTGTGGGTGTAAGGTATGGGTTTCCTCCATGATGTCCAAGCCGTACAGCAATAAGCTCACTACTTCTTTAAAGACCAGGAAATGGCCTTCGCCCTGTGCTCCTGGGAGGACAAATGAGCTTTAAAATAAAGATAGTCTTTAAAAAGAATACCCAAATATTTGTATTCCTTTACGACCTCTACTTCATTGGATCTGATCCACCATTTTATCTGGTCTCGCTATTTCCTTACTTTAAAAAAATCATTACTTTTGTTTTTGCAATATTAAATTTTTCATCATTAACTAGGCAGCGGGTTATAAAAGTATCCAAGTGCTTCTGTAGGCTTAATGATGTACGATCCAACAAAATGGTGTTGTATGCATAAAATATTGCTGGGATTAGCTCAGTTACTAGTTTTGGTGGAAATGTATGGTTGGGACATATGTTTGCCATGATGTCTGATATATATAGGGAGAAAAGCAACAGAGTCAATATACAACGGTGGTGCAACCCAATTCAACTTGCATCCAAGAACCATCATGTAGTATTAGAATGAACTTCAGTAAACCCGGGGTTATATTCCAGTTCATATGTTTTTCCCAAAGTTTACCTTTATTGATCTATCAAAAGCGGTGGATAAATTTGTATATGCTACATAAGTTGTTTCATTCATTTTTATGACATAATCTTCCACTAGCTGTTTTAATGCAAAACACCCATTTACAGTTAAATGGTTTCTTCTGAAACCCAGTTGGACATTTGGGAGACCTTCAGCAGGGCAGGTGGGTTGCAAAGATTTTATTTGTAATATCAAGTAGGGTTATCATACAGTTATTGGACATTTCTCGAGACCCTTTTTAAAAAAATTGAACTCGTATACTCCAATTTCAAGAATCCGGTATTCTATTCAAGCGAACTATGTTAACAAACAGAGGTGCGATCACTCGGGCTCACAAGTCGGGATCTAATTTTAATATGTCAGATGGCAACCCATCAGGTCTCTAGGCATGTAAGCTCTTTATCTTATTTATGTTAGCTGTCACCCCTTTATTGATGGAATTAAATTAATCTGCTCCCTATTTATATTTGTGGCACCCGGGCAGCTTCCCAGGTGTTTCTGCAATTCCTTTACATTGTTGCTTTCATTCTTAGTGCCATAAAGGTCTGTGGTATACTTAACCTACTGTTCTTCATCTGCTGAACAGGCCTCACATTTTTTTTACAGTCCCAAATGCTTTACCCAGAACCTTCTAAAAGATTATAACTCTACCATTGTGGAGGGCTGAGGAAGTTTTTCCTTTGATCTCCTTTACATCTTCCATGAATAACTATTAGACTAACTTAATTTAAAATATCCAATATTTTCCATCCTTTAGTGTCCCTAGATGTATTGGTTAGAATCTGGGAAGTAATATTTTAGCTTGCCTCCCTTTCCACTTGAAATTCATCACACAGACCGAGGTTAGGGATTTTAGCATTAAAATCCCCAAACAGAAATATTGTGCACTGGGGAAATGTTATATTTATCTTATTGAGGAGGAATGTCAATTGTTGAGCGTGCATACCCTGATGGTTATTTGGCCGAAATATGTTTTTATAACAATAAAATCTTTGTCTCCAATAGTTTTAAAAGTGACTTTGTGATTCTGCTCTATTAAACTGTTAAAACATCGGTAAATTCCTTACATATCCTCCTCAACCGTATGTCTCTCTTTGTGGATATTACTGTTAGAAGACCCCTGATGTCCTACTACATTGCCCTTTCAATGCATTGACATTGCCAATAGTAAAATCATTCATCACCAAATCCCTTGACTCCCAAATTTCCTCTAACATAACAATGGTAATGTCTGTGTCGTTCAATTTCTGGGCAAGAAACAACCATTTCCTTCTTAACCCAGCAATATTCCAGGACATACAATGTACCAGATCATCACTGCCTTTCCCAAGGTGGCCATTTCGGAATCTGCTTTTCTGAGTTTATTGCCATCGCAATCCAATTCCAATCATCATTTTTTAGTGAGGAACTATTATTGCAATCCCTATATATTAGTCTTCTCTGTAATCTACAACCAATAAAGTATCTAACCTGTAAGGTCCAGGCAAAGGTTTGGGTAGTTTACACCTGCGGTCATCTGGTAGCTATGACACAGAGCAGACATGCTCAACTCAGAGAAAATGTGTAAGTACTAAAAAAGTTAAAAAGGCACTAATAAAACACAATGTAAAAGCCACTCCAATTTATAAAAATAGAGTTAAGTACAATGATATCAAAATGATAAAAATCCAATGAGCGGTACTGGAGATATGTTTTTTTTAATATTTAGGAGAAAAAGCGCCAAGAAAAAGTAAAGCAACAATCGGTGGTTACTGTTCATGGGTGACTGGGACCTACGCATGAGATCAGGTCACTCTCAATGGAGTGCAGGTCGGATATGTCAAGCAGCTCCACCGTGGGCAAAGATTGTACCTCAGGGCTTAGTCTGTAAAATGACAGTTGAAATTATTCAGCAGAACAATGTTTCAGGCTGTACCTGTGGAAGTCCTCTCAATGCGGGATAGCGATTGGACAGGGTTCCATTGCTGTTGGATTTGACAGGATAAGCTCAGAGGAGGAAAAATTCAAATTTTGAGCTCAGAGAGTTCCACTCATTGGACGATACTTTTTGCAACTTTGCCCAGTCAAGATTTCTACACTTGGACTTAGTCTCTTTCACAGAGCTTAGAATCCTCCAGCAGGGCAAGGCTGCAGACTATATTTGACAATGAGTTCCACGAGGCTGGGCACCTTCCTGGTGTTGAAACAGAATCGTTGCACTGGAAAAGTTCACAATGAGAGGAACCAGTTTCTTTAGCCAAGCAAAATTGCATCTGGGTCGGATTGATTTGGATGGTTAGTCTCTGTCCCCAACTCTGGAAGTAATTTTTTTTTAAAAATCCCAACCTTTGAAAGATGGCAGGAGGAGTCTAGTTAGGCACAGCCTAGGGTCAGTGGACCTCAGGAACAGCACCTAGTGGTAAAAACTCACTCCAACAGAAATCATCAACAAGCTCCACTCCAGGCCCAGTTGCAATTAGTCAGGTTGGCACTTCAGGGAAAGGCCATCTTGCAGCATATTGTGTCTCCATAGCCATACAAGAGGTCAGCCAACTGAGTCTTGGAGTCCGTTTCTTTCTCCTGGGTACCAGTGTGAGAATGTCCAGCCCTTTTGGTTTCCTCACAGGACTCAAACAGCCAGTGCAATCCTTCTTTCACATGTCCAGAAAGTGTTCTGAGGAGGGTGCCTTGATATGCCACTTTATGATTGGCAGTATCTAGTGGGTGGGGGTGACTCTTGCTCCTACATAAACAAGAGGGTAAACGTTCCCATTGGTAACTCTACCCATGCATTCAACAATTCCTATTTGCCCTACTGCAAACAGTCCGATTGCCCTCTCTTCTAAAACCCAAGAGGAGGAAACCCTTTCTCCCTTGTGCAGAGCTCTTGTGTCTACCCAGACATGTGGCTAGGGAAATGAGCAGTCCCCTCCCCTTTGTCCTCTACACACCAGTTTTGGGGTAGCTTCACTCCCACTGGGTTTGTCGTTCCTAGTGTGGGCCTTAGTGACAAAGGCATTCCCTACTTCGGGTCTCTCCTTACACTAACCTATGAATGGGCAGGTCTCACCTCTATCCTTTTCAAGCTAATAAAACTCATGAGTCCACCTCAACCATCCTTCCTGGCTGATAGGGATCAAAGGTTCAACTCCCAGCCCATCCTGTCACCAGGCCTAAGCCATTGTTTCATTCTGGAGGCAGTTTTTTTAATCTCTTTACTGTCACACACTTGATGGGAAGCTGCGGGCAGACTGATGCAAATTAGCCTCCAACAGCTACAGGCAGGAAAACATCAACTTCGCTAAAGTTAAATTTCCTACATATTTATGAAAAATCCAACATCACAAATGACATGTAGTTTTAATAAATTCAAAAAGTAGTCTTTAAATTGTTCCCACTTACTGTCAAAAGTTACAGATTAAAGCTTAGAATCCGTACATAGACATTTTCTAGGGTCCAGCCCTGCTCGTGAAAATAGTGTTTGGCATCTATTCACTGGAGGGAAATGGCAATTTTAATTTAGCATGTTCCACTTTTAAAGTGGCCTCCATGAATCCATCTCCAACTTTAAATCCTGTATCGCCACATGTGCAGACCCCCTGCTCCTCTCGCTGACAGCAAAGCTACTAGAGCAAGATAGCAAGCAAGCTGGTACATGGAAGGTTCAGGCTCACCAAACGCCACTGCAAGCAACTTGAACGTAGATGGAGAAAAAGTCAGAACCACATTGACAACAACACCTACAAATCTGCCCTCAGATACTGCCATCAGCAAATCAAAGCCATCAAACACTGCACGCTCACCATCTGCATTGAAAGCAGTCATACATCTCAAAACCAAAGCTGACATCATCAATCAAAGTAATATTCTAGAATGCCTCGTGTGGGTATTGTTAGAGATGCAGAACTGGGTTAAAAACTGTTTTTTCACTCAGCGTCCGTTTTTAAATGTTAGGCCAAAAGCATTGCTCAAAGCCTAATAGCCTTTTAACGCCAATAGGTGTCTGAGGGCTCTCCCCCAGCAATGTAAAGGAAAATAAGCAGAAAATATTTCATTGTATGGTACAAGAGCAGCAATATTATTCACAACTAAATAGGATTCTCGAAGCACTTTACAGAGTGGTATGTGTGTCCCCCTAAAAGAAAAATTTCTATGTTTTAATCACAAAAATGCTCCTTGCAGCAAAACCTATTATACCCTTAATGGACGGTTTTGGGGTTCTCTTCCTATAACTCTATATCAAATAGCAAAATAATTACAAATTAAGCAGAAACTTTAAAGCTCATTGGCCAGCAAAATGTTTTACAAGTTGGTGAGATTTAGATACACATTTACTGGGTAGTTTGTGGGTGCTAACACAAAGGATGTGGGGACATATTTGGCAAGTGCACAGTTTGTAGCCACTGGGATAATTAGTTTGCTTCAAATCTTATATGTGTAAATGATCTTTCTGGAAAATTGATGCTGCCACATGGCAGTTTTCTGATCTCTAAAGCAGTCTCCCTGAAGAAAGTGTCAGCCACAGGACAGACACACAAACCCACCTACCTGCCCCTCATTCCATACCCAGCATTAAAAGATAGAACCTCAATCTTCCCTCAGCCATGAGAGCCTTAAGGACATCTTCATGCCCAGCAGAGGACCTTGCAAGGAAAGTCTCTGGGACATGTATCCACTTTTGTATTTCTCAGAGCAAAAACAGCAGTTCAACCTCCCTTCACTTCCTTCCACAGTCCCCCAGGACAGACATCCAGCCGACCTCAGGATAGGTTCCCTTGTGTAATTTTTCTCTGATTCACCTTAACTTCAGTCTCCTGGAGCAGTAATTCAGACAAGGGGACAGCCCCCAATATCACCTTTCCAAATATGCACAAAGTCCGCCTACAGGAAAGTGTTCCCTTTAGGACAGCCTTTGCAATGTCCCACCCCTCACAAGGGAGCTCCAAGGTTGATCTATTCAGTTCATGTTCTGTCCTCTATTCTCCTAGACAACAATTTACCCTTCCCCCCACCTGGTAAATATCTCTACGGCAGGGTCAACAGTTACTGAGCCCACTCTGGACATGAACCTCCAGTTCACTGTTCTATTCTCCAGGACAGCCCCGCTATCTCACTGTGATAGGCCAGTGTAGGCCATGTGTTTGCAATCAGAAACTAACCACATAGAAATTACCTTGCTCCTACTTCAGAGACAGTCCAGCTTGAAATAATAGGTGATGAACACAAGCAGCTCCAGCAATATGTCAGTTTCACTGGGCTTCATCAATGAGGTGTAATTTGAATCCTTATGGGTCACCTAGCTTTGAAACCATGCATGGGTACGTACGTGCCTCCTAGGGTGAGACACCTGGATAGGATAAATGTGGAAGTGGCTTGAGGGACCACTGAACGTGTTGGTCTTGAGAGGTGAATCATGCACTAACTGCTCTGATGCCAGAACAGACCAGGCATATTTTCAGAACTGGGTCAACCAAACTATTTTCATATTTTACTCCTGAATGATTAACAACAATGGTGGAATTGAAACGTGTGAACTTGGAAGCACATAGCTTGCAACCAATGACCAGATTTATGCTGGGCTTGTGTCATTTTTGTGACGCAAACCCAGCAAAAATGTAAGTGGAATTTACTATCCAACACAAATCTGGATTTGCAATGGGTAGTATCCCAAGTACGTCAGAGCTGCACAATGCACTGCTTTTTGTTACTTTCAATTGGAAGGGTATTTCATGGGTGGTACATGGGTGTTCCCACACAGTCACTGGGTTTTTGATGCCAATCCATCAGGGACATTTTAAGGATTTTGGGGGCCCAAGGCCAAACATACTTTGGGGGGCCCTATTTGGAACACCTTTGAATTTACCATCCAAATTCAGCTCTTTCATACCATCTATGGTGATGTCACTGACAGTGCACAGGCACACTAGTCCAGATTCTAAATCTGTTTACATCTAATATTCAGAGATTGTGACCTGTGTTTTCAATATTGTAATGCTGCAACTGCTCAGTAATATAACTGACAATAATCTCTGTGACACCCTACCATTTCTCATATGCGAGGTCCCGTGTTTTGATCTAAAAAAGAAATACATTTGTGGATGTTGCAAAAAACATAAACAGAACATTTCTCTGAAAAATTTCTTTCATAGATTCTCGAACATTACCCATATTAAAATTAAATTAAAGGAAAATGTCTGCTATAGACTTTAGCACATCACCCACATTAAAAATGAGTTATAGGAAAATGGTATTTAAAACAATCCTTTTAAGAATGATCAAGATCATCAGTCAAGACTCTCTGCGGAACAGAGCTGGCATTATCAGGGAGGGGGCCCTAAAAAGCTAGGGCCCTGTGTCAGAGCCCACATTGCCCATGCCTTAAAAAGTCTCTGCAGTCCCTATCTACAAACATTGGTAGACAGGGATTTGCTGCAAAATCTTATGCTTCCTTGAGGCGGGTGAAACAAGGAGAAATGTTTTCAGTTCTCCTAATTTGTTTCCACCTTTGCATGTGTGCTGAATTGTACAGCACACATTCAAAGTGGGAAAAGCCTTAAAACATAGTTTTTGTACTCGAAGGTATCCTTCCAGTACAAAGCCTATGCTTCAGAGAACAAACACCCTTGCACTATGAAACAAGAGCGTGTTGGTTGGTGCATGGCTACAAAAGGTGCATCAGGCCTGGGGCAGAGAAAAATTGCACTGTATCTTAGTAGATAGGACGCATTTCTTCATCTCTCCCTTTGACTCAAGGCAGCACAACAACTTTTTTGCAGCGTACCTAGCCTCAAAGAATAATAAATTTGGGTCCCAATATCAATTCCCATTGAACAAAGTCCTTTCTTTCATGAAGCATTTATTTGCTTTTCTTATATTCACTGTTTTTCTATTATTTCTGTTAGTCCATTTTTTAGGTTTTGCCTGCGCACATGCTTGATGTTGCTTTTAAAATCTATTGTGAATTTTTGTTTAAACGTAGAGAATGGCTTAGATACAGCCCTTTACTTACCTGAGCTTTCCATTGGCTTAGTCCAACGTCATTCTGGAAAATGTCCTTCTGATTGGCCAACACATCATTTCGTTTCACTTCCTGCTCTCTGCTGCTTGCTGCTTTGCCATTTTGTTGCCTCAGGACCAAGTACTCTATCCGTCACTGCCATTGGCTAATGATCAGTGTGCTTCCACTGACCATATGCCTCCAAAAGTACTTTTATGTTTCGTTTCACACCCCCCTTCCCTTCTGAGCATGCATCCCATCCCTTCTGAACATGTCATCAAAGTGAGAAAGGAAACTTTCTAATGCGCTAATACAGAATAGCACTGGCACACTTGAAAGCCCCCTTGAGCAATATTTGATTGGTCTTAAAATACCTCGACTTAATTGCACTTTTACCAGCAACTGTGGGTGTTGTTTGCAGCAACATCGCGCCCACCCCAACAAGTGTTCCCATGCCTCCCTCCTGGCGGGGTGAGCTCCATTACATGTGCGCAGGTACACCCGAGCATGTTTTGACACCTGCATTCAATATAGGAAGCAACGAACATTAAAAACAACATTCTGCTTTTCTGCATATTTACTGGACTTAAATCAAATGCACCGGTCCCTTACTCCCACAAAGATCCTGCTCTCAGTTGTCAAGTCCCATCACATGTAAAAATCATACAAAGCGTTTTGGAACAAAAGTGTGACCTTTTCTATTTGGTGAGACACAAACCATCTGTTTGAGTCTCACGGTGAAGGGCTTGTTCAGGCTGTGGTGGCCGGCCCCATGTGTGAGAAATGGGCCCAGCAGGAAACAACGTGGTGCTCTTGGTCGGGGTGGGGGGGTGTTGGTCATTAGGAGCGGGAACGGACTGCGAAACCTGGAAAGTCCCACAGAATCCTAACTAGTAAATTCAAAGGAATGCAAAGTCAGTTTCCAGGACCTCTCCAGAATTAAATAATGTAATCAAGAAAACCCTTGAGCAGAAGGGGACTCCAGTACATGTTAGTGCATCAGAGCCTTAATATGTAAACTTACAAGGAAACACGTTTAGGTCGATAAACCTTTGGACCACGTTTGGGGACTTCCCAGCATGAAGTATCTTCCTGACATCACCAATCAATAAATCAATAAACAATCAATATTAACAAATTTCTAATCAATAAACATGTAATAAGAACTTAATCATTGAACTCACCATAACTCCTCAGTTCACGAATAACCACACCAGTTTAGTCAAAAGGTAAGATATTTATTTCCCTATTAGTTACAATCTAACATCATGTCTGTTAATCTTATTAACAATAAACCACGCCAAACAATCCTAATTAGTAATCAAACACGACTTTGATCAATGCATCAGTTATATTCATTCAGTGTTTAGGCACATCATTAAGATGAAGCAACTTAGCAGAGTCTCATTAGTACATTGATTCAACAAAGCAAGAACTCAGTCATTTGTCTATTTGCATAAGATATTTGTGAACGCCTTAACTATCTTAACTAACCACGAATTAGCATTAGCATGTTGGGCTTCATGCAAAACATTTCAGTGAACACGAATTTAGAAAACATCTAAACTAAGGCCTCTATCAAAAATAGCAGTTGGTACTTAAAAAGAAAAAGGCAAACAGACAATCACAAATTGCATTGGATAGTTACCAATCCAACAGATCAGCAATCAGCATCAGTCTTCGTCCTCAGGACATCGGTCGATTCACCATCAGTAGAAATAGGATGGGGTAAAGTCTCAAGACTGCATAGCTCAGAAACGAATTACTTCCCTCAGATGTAGGAGAAGTTAGTATCAGACAAAAATGGGGTAGAGGATGGTTTAAAGTGGCAGGACAATTTAACTCTAAAGTATGGGTTTGGAGTGTCCGGAAGAATGGCAAATGACAAAAAGTCTTATGGCAAAGGAAAATGGCAAATGTCCCTGTTAAAGTGGAAGAAGAAGAAGAAGTGTCCGTGTTTCCTTGGGGTACGCCGTTAAATCAAAACTGTCTAACTATTCCCTAATTCCTCATTGGATAAAGTTTGGTGCATTATTATCTCTGTCCAATAATGAGGTAAGCACCTTACTAGAATTTTCCACCGTTTACAGTTCCCATGTCCCGGATTGGTCCATGTTATTGACGTCTTCAACGGTTGGAATGTCAGGTAGAAAATGTTACACTTTACGCTCCAGTCATTGCCTTCATTGTCTTCTACTAGTACGGTTAACCTTGCACCTGTTGCGAATTACACTGTTGCATCCAGCAAGAATGTCGCCTTAAGCAAGCTGGTTCTCATGAGAAATAATTTACTACGGCTACACACACATATAGCTCCTGGAAAAATACAGCTTTGTGTCCTTCAGGAAGACAGTGTATTTACACATTAGAAAATACAATTCAATATGAGGCCAGGCAGCTAGGCCCAAACCCTCGCTAAGCTAAGGCCTTCTGATTTAATAAAGCGAACTCTTAACACATAACTCTAATTATGATATACTAATACAAATTCAAAGATTTATTGCAAAGTAATTCAGAATTAATAAGTCTTTCATTAGTCTTTGTATACATTGGTAGCGACTATCCGTGGGCACATTTCAAACATGTGCATTATTTTCTATGTTAACACATTTTCTATGCAGCTTCATCACACAATATATTGCGTAATTAATATTAGTTTTAAAAGACACACTCCAACATACATTTATCGAATTGCTTCAAACTCACCTTGACCACACTCCCAGTGACCCTTTGGGGTACGTTAATATGAAGAAGCTTTGATTAAAGTGGGGGTATTCAACATAGATTCAAGGGGCCAGATCCAAGACATATTTTCAGGATAACTACTTACAAATATATATATAACTTCGCTTTGGGTCCATTGTATATTCATTTTTATATGTATATATAATGTACATTTAGCATGGATCCAGCTCTCTAGAAACAACACTGTTTTTATAACTTGAAGAATACAAAGGCCCATATTTATAGTTTTTTTAGCGCCGCGTTTACGTCATTTTTTTACGTAAAAGCGGGCAAACTTACAAAATACAATTGTATTTTGTAAGTTTGCGCCGTTTTTGCGCCAAAAAGCTGCGCAAATGCGGCACTAAAAAGGTATAAATATGGGCCAAAGTCTCCAAATAGTTATTGCTCAATTTGCAGTTGTTTCAAAAATCTTAATTCACTTGTGTCATCATGTCCTGGAATTACAAATAACATATCACATCGATGCTGTAATGCCAATGATTCATAGATTTCATTCAATAGGAATTCCACAACATGGGTGTTAAATCGGTACTAATGAGTTTCAACCAATGTTACCAAGTGTAAAAATGATATAATAATTAAGTAATACTATTACAAAATGTGTTGCATTATGCTGCATAATTTACCTTTACATGTTGCATGATTTACTCAACCCTGCAGCATAATCTGGCCCTCTTTTGCTGCATAATTCCAGTAGCCTGGTTATGAGTAGATGATAAATGCATGAATGATGAGTATGTGTGTGGAATATGGGCGGGTTGAATGAATCTGTGTTGACTGCATGTTTAATGGATGAATGTTTAAACTGCTCCATTCCTTGTCCACGCACATCTGAAACCCCTTGCTCCAAAATGAGGGAAAGTATCTTTAAATCAGGCACAAAATCACAAACACTTGTAACTAATTCAGTTACTAACTTACTGTCCACCTTGTACAAAAACATTAACCAAGACAAATAGATTTAGCATAGGTGAACTGCTTATTTTAGCAAAACTATTTATTTCTAGCCCAAGCAGTTCAAAAGTTACTAAAAATGCAGTCACACGTGTTGCTGCACAGAGGAAGGCCCTTTGCTAAACTGGACTGTTCGCCTTCCTGTGGGTTATTACTATGCATAGGTATTAAACTGGTACTAATAAAGTGCAATCAATGCCCAGGGTGTATTACCAAGTTTAAAAATGATGAAATAATGAAGTAGTACTCTTTCAAAATGTGCCGCAATATGCTGCATAAATTGCCTTTTCTCACTGCATATTTTACTCAACACTGCCACATAATTTTGCCCTCTAATTCCATTGGTCATAACAATACATTGGCTCCTGAGTATAGGCGAAACCTATTGGCTTTGCCAATGCTTGTTTGAATTGTCACTGTGACTGTTTTCCTGCTATGCTTCTACCTTTCATATGGCCTGCTTGGATGACTTGAAATGTTTGATAATGTAAGTTCCTCTCAGACGTTTTTCTGAAAACGTCAATGCCTACCCCAAATGTGAATTCGTTTATGTTTATTTTTACGAATCACCGTAGGTCTATATGCACCATGTGTTTTACTGGTATGGGACAATTCGTGACTTCTAAGAATTTTGGTAAAATCTATAGACAAATCATTTACAATCAGCGTTGGACCAGCCCATCGGGCTCTTTGGCACTGCAAGATGGGCCGGCTTCGAAGGACCAGTTTGTTTACTGTGGGTTTTTTGGTCCTGTAGGCCCTTACCGGACCCAAAAATCCGGGCAACAAACTGGCCGTTTCAAGCCGCCCTACTTGGGAGTACCAAAGTGCCATGTAGGCCAGCCCAATACTGATCTACAACGTTAATGAAGCATGAAAAATGTTATTATAATTGGATAAAAGAGATTTTCAAAAATATATTTTGCAAGAGAAAAAATGCAGATCGAAATTTTGCAGGCTCCTTTCTCTTCAAATATCTTAAATGTAATGGAATTGCGAAATGAAATATTTCACGTACATTTTGTGAAATTATATGTTTGTGCACCCTTCGATTTTATTTTATGTTACATGTTGGGGATGGCATTTTTTTGGATTTTACTTTCCTGAGCCCCTGGTAGCTGGTGTCCTGTAAGCTTTATCAACAAAAACGTTAGTGATTTTTGCACCTGAATAATCGGAGTTCTTGCGGTTTTCAGAGAATGCTGTAGTATTTTCTTCTCTGTGGTTGAAATCTGAGAACACAATCTTCAAAGGTGATCGAATTTCTTCTGGCTGAAGATGGCCACTGTTAAGAAATCATATTATCTTTGAAGTCTTCATGCCGCATAAAAATGTGACATGCAAAACCGGTTTAAAAGGACATATCCCAGAAGGGTTACTTAATTTAAGACGGTAACATTATAGCACCTCAATCCAAAAAGTAAAAAAACAAAAAAACATATATATTTTCCGCCTTTGCTCAGTCTAACTTCAAAAGGAACACTTAACCAAGCACTAGAGACGAGAGGCCGGCGCCATATTAGAGAGCAATTGCACTGGTAAAATCACAAAGGCAGCCCAATTTTGTACTATTTTGCTGCTTACGAAACATGCGATGGAGCGAACAGATTTTACGTTATAGTACCACTTAATATGTTTCAAATGTGCTGGAAATGGATTTTATAATAATAGTATTCTCCTCCACGATTTGTTATGTGCACTAAGCAAACAAGTGCGACACTATTTTCCACATTTGTTCAATGCTTTAAATGTGCTGGTACTGTCCGGTACTGAATACCTGCACTTTTTTCATTGGAAAGGAAGAGCACCTGAACCTCTCAGCTCTGTTGCAGTACATTTAATGGAAAAATACCAAGCACTTCTCAGGAGCAAACCTGTCCTCCAAAGAGTGAGTACCAAAAGTATTGGTCTTGGGGAAATATTGTCTGCTCCATCCCTGCTAGGGATGCAGCAAAAATGGGAATGATGGATTTGCTCTGTTTGTGTACACCAATGATATTGTTTCTGTAATCCGACCACCACTGCCAATAATGCTATATACATACTTAAAGATATTCAAAATATCAGTAGATATTTAAGTGTCACATTTAAAGCATTTCTAGCCGTACTCAGATACATGTCCTGCAAATGGGAGAGACATTTCAGTAAAGCAAATTCAACTAGACCCGATTGTTAATCTTCTTTGGGCTGTAAAACAGAATAATATACAATTGATAGGTCTAAAATCAAATCTACAAAAAAGGATATTAAAACATGTATTCATTCAGTGGTAAATAAATGTTTTAATATAATTTTTCATGACATCTCCTATTTGCGATTCAAATGGTTGCAACCCCCTGTTACTTTCCTGTATCATAATGTAAATAGTAAATAGTAATAGTAAAAAGGCATTTTGGTAACCCAACTGTGACCTTGTGAGTCACATGCTTTAAAAATGACTGCAAAAGAACTTCGTACATTAGGTCCTATATTTGCAAATGTTTTAGAAAGTGGTCAGTTTTACCATTTTTGGAGCCGACACATAGCCATTCCTGATTCCACAAGAGGCCCTGGGTAGACTGCCTCTGCCTTGTGGCAATCCCCAATTCTCCACCGATCTTGTACCCTAGTACATTTCTTCCTCTACCCCCAATCACTCGGATTTTCATATCAACATATTGTTCTCCCAGCATTCCCTGCAAAAAGGTCCTCCATGGATCAGTGCCAGCACACCCCATTATACATGGTCCTGGAGCACTAGAGTTCTCCACCCTCACACACCTATTCCCCTGCCACCCATGCCACCCCGCTATTGCCCTTTCCGAAACCCATCACCAGCTGCCTACCCCAAATGTCAACCTTTTACATTGTTCTGCAAGAATCCTCATGTCATACTGTAGGTAATACCACCTGACATAACAGAGACCTAATTGCTCCAATCTTCAATCTTCAGACAGCCCCCTTCATCCACTGGGTAAATGTAATTCAACTTTTAATTCTGCCCACTACATTTTACAAAATTGGACCATTTTGTCAGCTCACCGCAGCCATTGGCTGTATTGCATTTTGAGATATGGTGCTCAATTCAGGGCCAGTCAGGATGTGTGGGTACGAGAAGCAAAGGAGTGTGTCCTACCACTATCTGAGTTTAACAACAGCTGATCGGGAATACCTTTCTCTGGATGCTCTCCCGACTAATGACTTGGGCATCTCTGCCCACCAAAACATCATTTTTTTGCTATCGCCTTCAGTAGCTAGTTCTTTTACTGCTTGCACTTCTGTTGCAAGCTTCTGTCACATGCAGGCGGTTTGAAGCAGTGCAAGCTTCCCTGACACCCAGAGAAGATAACGCACAAGGTCAGCAGCCAAGCAGGCTTCTTATACCGAGAGTCTGGGCAAACAGAGCACTGTGCACTGTACTTCCCGGACTCTGCACTGGGCTCCTCTCTCGCCTTGGAGGAATACTTTAATGAGAGCATTAACATGTATAAAGATGAGCATCAAGAAAAGATTTGTGATCAGGAAACTCTTGCAATGGTAGCGTTTGCATCCCTCTTTGCTTAATAAATCCGTGGCTTGCACTAGTTTGGAATATAAATATATGTACATCTGACATTCAGAATTCCGGTACTAGTAACGAGTTTTGCACAGTGTGCACTTTGACTTTTCAGTGTTACAGATTTTTGACAGAAGTGGTGCCCTAAATAAGCTATGCAGCAGCCTCCCTTTTATTTACTTGAGTTTGCATCTTGTATATGTTGTCCACTAGGGCAGGTATTGCTTGTGAAAAATAGAAACATGCTTGTTAATGTACCACCACCACAACGGTAAAAAAAAAAAAAACATAAAATGGCCTGAAGCATGCAGACAACATATGCTTATGCCATTGTTAGAAAATTAAATCCAGATCGATTGGGTTTGCCAATACTTTCTTATTTCATGAAATTGTCTTTACTATTTAGCTGGGCTGATTACTAGGTTTGGTACAAGCCATGACATTCTCACCCAGTACATCTATTTAATTACTATTGCTGTTAGGAGGGTGTCTACCGTTGTGCAGCTGGTCACAAACCAGTGTGTATCTGGGAAACGTCAGCACCTTTCACTTTTTCTTGTATTGCTTCTTGACCATAATTCGAAGATACTACATTTGGCATCTCTAATGCTGCCAAGAGTGAGAGGCTGGGGATGGAAGGTATTATAAATAAGAGGTGCTTCTATTATCCAGCTTAACAGCGGTCAGTCTATTGGCATTGATGTAATAAAGCATGGGTTGGGTTGATACGAGTTATAACTTGAGGTTTGCAGCTCCCAGCAGATTTAATTATCGCTGGCAACGACAATAGGAGTGTCCTTGTTCCCAGAATTATTGGATTGCCAGTGCCTATTTTATTCCCTTTGCCTCAGAGCATAACTAAAAGCATTCCAAGATGGCTGCCCATGCTTCTGTACTCCTGTGGATGCACATGCTTTCCGTGGCAGCTATTGTGGAATTGTTTTTTTAATGTTGTCATTGGGTGTACGACTCCACGATAGCCAACATGTGGCTTTAGTGCAATGCTAAACTAATGATGAAGAATAGCAAAGGAAACAACTGTCGGTAAAGCCAATGCTTCTGTGGCCTATACCAGATTTGTTCACTTTGCCAATGCTAGTTAACTTTATTTTCAAACAGTTTAACACAATTTCATGTTACATGTTGCTTATGTGCCAAACATACCTCCTCAGGTCTAAAGTGATATACCGGTTTCACCGCAGAATTCTTGATTAGGAGTGATACAATGAACTGAATAAAACAGAATAATCATATAAACATGCACTGTTTTCCGTTGTATAGATGAAAATTACATATTGAATTTGACAATCGGCTTCAGTAACTAGAGTAAATCGCTCCCTATTTATTTTGTCCCCTCCTGAGCATATAACAGAAAATGCTTGGCGCCATTGACCGACAACGTTAGCATTATTGACCACCGCATATAGAGGTGTAAACATGAAATGACAGTCAACAGCTTGAGCATGACTGACACCTTGTACCCAAACAACAAACACGGCAGGCTGCACGTGACTGGCAGCCAAGGTGCAGGCAATTGGCGTAGTGTAGTATATGATTGACAGGACTGATGAGTTAAGCCAGACATTTCATATACTAATAGAAGATAAAAAGGCTGTCATTTTTATTTGATGAAGAAATGATGAACATATTTGCCATGTGATCATACAGAACTTCACGTAAGCGGGTTGAGGGAATAATTTACGCAGGTCTCCTACAGATATACACTGGAAACACATTTTGAACAGAAATACATAGGTAAATCTGGGACGTTGCTCGGCGGCGGCGATGTGTGTTGGCAGTGCCCATTCCTCTCAAATGTTGCCTATGTGAGTGCATATTCATCCACTTGTGCATACATGGTGAATCTGAAGTGCGAGTTCAAACCGAGAGGCTCTAAAACTCCAGCCCTTTCAAATTCTGTTCCCTCCTGGAATTTGTGATCGATTCCTCCTGGGATTTCGGCTCAAACGACTTGTGGGAATGTTGGAGTGTAGTTATTATAATCAAAAATTAACATGAAATGTTTGCAAATTAATGTATAATGATGCTGCATAGAAAATGTAGTAATGTATTTTTAACATACGCGCTTGAAATGTGCCCACGGGGAGTGGCCATAAATGTATACGATGATTGACGAAGTTGACTAATAATGAATTATTGATGTACGAATGTGTGGTTTTATGTTAGCGTTAAGAGTTATATGTTAAGATTCTGCTAAAATTAATTACTAGGCCTTAGCATGAGTCGGGCCTAGCTGCCGGTCTCATATTAAATGTGTTTTTCTAACGTGCGATGTGCTGACTTGCTGAAGGACATGTAGCCGTACTTTTCCAGAAGCTCAAGATTTGTGTAACCGTAATAAATTCTTTCTCATGAGACCCGACTTGCTCAAGGAGACATTCTTGCAGAATGCGACAGTGTAAACTTGCAACAGGTACAAGGTCGCCTGAACTGGTAAAGACAATGGGACTACTGACTGAGCCTGTGAGAATAAAAGTTTGTACCTGACATTCTACCCGTTGGGGACGTCAATTACAGGAGCCAATGAAATACGTGAGAACTGTACTAAAGTGAAAATCCTAGTGAGGTGACAAACCAATTATTGGTTGGAGATAATGATGCACCAAAAGTTGCCCAATTGGAAATCAGGAGACTGTACAACAAGATTAATATAACACCATGTCACAAGGAGAAATCAGCCATCACGTGCCATTCTTTGCTAGTACCTAGCCACTTTGTCACTCTGTGTTAAAGACTTTGCTGTTTGACTCTTCAAACCATCCTTACCCTTGCCTTGCCCGTTTCATACATTTCCTCCTTATGAGGGAAGTGTTCCTTATTACCTGTCCTGCTGAACTTTGCTGAGTTTCCTGGCTGATGGCGAATCAACTTATGTCCTGAGGACGAAGACTGACTGTATGCTGACCCATAACGGAGGGTAACTATATGATAATGAAATTGTAATTGTCTGTTTGCCTTTTCTTTCTAGGTACAAACTGCTTCTTTTGACAGAGACCATAGATAGATGTTTTCTAAATTTGTGTTGCTAAATTGTTTTGCATGAAGCCCAACATGCTAATGCTAATTCGAGGATAGTCAAGGGGTTCACTAAAACGGACGCAAATAGAAAAATGGCTGAATCGATGCTTTGCTGAATAATGCGCTAATGATACTCTGCTAAAGTTAATCCATGTTGACGTCGTGCTTTGTTCTAATGTTTATGATCTTTGCTTTGATGAAATCTTATTCGAGTTGCCATATTGTGACAGTGCTAATGTGTTTTCTGGTATTGAGACTAATAAATTTGCTAGTAGAGTGTAATCAATAGGGAATAAATATCATAAATCGTACAAAAGTTTGTGTGGTTATTCATGACTGAACGGTCACGGGGAGTTTCGTTTTCATTAATGTCCCTAACCAATTGATTGATTTGTTATTGTGAGTATTGGTGAGGTTATTGATCTATTGATTGACATGCTGATTAGTTATCTCGTCTTAAGGTGTCTCCAATCAGGGCCAAAAGATTCATTGGCCTAAAACGAGTCCCAGACTAAGCAAATTATCTAGGTCGGGACGAGTTATCAGGAATAAACTTTTTTAACCTTTTTTTGGCCAATTGTGTATTTTTTCTATTTTATTATTTGTGAAAGAACTCCTTGGTGACTTGCAATATCCTTAAAATGTAGGCCACAAGGTACTTTACAAACGTAAAAGTGACCAAATAATGATGTAATACCATAAAAAAATGTGGGTTATAACACCACATAATTTGCCTTTTCTTGCTGCATAGTTTAGTTAACCTTGCTGTATAATTTGATCCTCTCCTGCAGAATAATTCCATCGGCCCTAGTTAAAAGTCATTTTTGTCTGTGCTTAGTGTCAACTGTTATGGAGAGCTGGGTTATGCAGTGAACTGTAACAGGACACCCAGGCTCAGATTTACTAAGGGCTTGCATTGACGTCACGCCACACAAGGTAAAGCAAGCCCTTAAATCAAATTTACTAAGCCACTCAAAGCCACCTTGTATGGCTCTGCATGGCTTAGTAAATCTAGAGTAACACATGGCATCACAAGTCGCTGTCTTCCGGTACTCTGCATTGGAAAGGCATTCCACCGGTGAAGCGTGTAAGTTCCCAAGCATTTATTCATGGATTTTGGTGCATTCTTATATTGGAATGCGTCAAAATGCTATGGCTTCCCAACAGAGGAGCAACGAGGAGAAATATGTTTTTTCTGCTTCTGTCCCTTCCTGCGCAAAAATCAATTGTACCTGTAACACAGGCATCATTGCACAATGGAGCAAGGGTGCCTGCTTTGGCAGTAGGCAGCACTCAGTGTGCCAGCGCAGAGAGAGAACGAGAATGTGCCATACATTAGCAAAAATGGCCCATTTCTGCTTTCTCCATTTGACACAGCGCAGCACAAGTTGTCTTGCTGCATTGCACCAAATAATAATAAATATGGGCTCCAATCTGAGTGCTTTCGTAAGGTTTCTAGTTGATACTGTCCAAGGCTTTTCTTACACAAGTCACTGCTTTCATGAATTTAAGATCAACTGAAATTGTTTCTTTAATACTCTGATTATCTTGAATAATGGGTTTTCACATGGCAGTTTTTTGCAACTATCCGATTCATCCTTTCTCATAAACTTGTGTTACTAACTAATAAATTGTGGTCTTACTTTTCCCACATAGAACTTTGAGGGTTATTTGGTTTGGGGGATGTTCCGCTCCATTAAACGCTAAATAACCCCCTTTGTGTTGTTTGTGGTTATTGCTAGGAGGGTTGTGAATTGCCTCACATATGGCCCACTGTCACCCTTATCACAAACAAAATTCACAAAAACTCTTCAAGTCATTTTGAGAATACAGGTGTTCACATTATAGAAGGGCGTTCACCACTCAAAATGTAGCTTCCTGGGCGTATATGTAGACTTCTGCTGCTGCCAAACCATACCATTTTTCTGGCCAGGTGTCTGTCTGTGTTGCTTTATGTAAAACCTGTTACTGCGGCCGCTTATTTTACTGTGAAGTGTTCTGTTGTTTCAGCATTAGGTTAACATTCTTTCAGATGAAACGACTTTTTTCTACTAGGGGAGGTATTTGCATGGGACCTGGAGATGTTTGGAACCCGAGGCCATGCAAATATTCACTGTGTTAGGCTCTCTTGAGTTTTATACCGTTTTAAACCGTTGGGATTACAATGGTATTGACACAAATATGACAATTTCCTCTCTAAAGTGTACAAAAAATTTACTTAATGTGCTTGCGAAGTGCATTTTCTGTCCAGAAAGGGAGGACATTATGAGGATTTTGGCATTCAGCAAAAAATCCTGAAAGAAACTGGAACAGTTTACCAAACGTTTTTCAATTACCAATAGTTCAGAAATGTACATTTCTATACGAAACGTCTTTGGGTATCTGCTTCTATAAACTGGGGTGCTTTCTCTGGAAATGGCTTGAAAAGAATTGGCCTAATTTTTGAGTTGGGTGTGTCGTGTTAATGGCTGAAATGTCCTCAAGATCACCACTCGCCATTGCAATTATTAGGCCCGGGTAATATTTTGATTAAGCTCACATAACCTAGTGTAATTTCAGGCATTTTGTGCTATGATTGTTACACGAAATTACAGAAATTACATGATTATGCCATGTTGTGTATTTTTATGTTCATGCAGTGAAAATCCTACGGGAGAACCATGGACACAACATGAATGAACAGAATGAAAGTGACTGCTGTAAGCTTCGTGCAATTTAGTGCATTTTTTAGTGCAAAATACTTTTCCCCTTGTCCAAAATGAATACAATGGTGCATTTTGCACAAACAGTGGCCTTAAACACTAGGGGGCATATTTATACTCTGTTTGCGCCGGAATTGCGTCGTTTTTTTTTACGCAATTCCAACGCAAAACTAACTCCATATTTATACTTTGGCGTTAGACGCGTCTAGCACCAAAGTCCATGGAGTTTGCGTCATTTTTTAGCGTGGACACCTACTTTGCGTTAATGATATGCAAGGTAGGCGTTCCCGTCAAAAAAATTGACTCCGAGGCATGTGCGCCGTATTTACACTCCCGGGCAAAATTCACGCCCGGGAGTGGGCGGGTCAAAAAAAATTACGTATGGCTGCTTTTGCGCCGTTTTTTAGCGCCTGGACAAGGCAGGCGTTAAGGGACCTGTGGGCTCGGAAGGAGCCCAGAGGTGCCCTCCCATGCCCCCAGGGACACCCCCTGTCACCCTTGCCCACCCCAGGAGGACACCCAAGGCTGGAGGGACCCATCCCAGGGACATTAAGGTAAGTTCCGGTAAGTATTTTTTTTTATTTTTTTTGTGGCATAGGGGGGCCTGATTTGTGCCCCCCTACATGCCACTATGCCCAATGACCATGCCCAGGGGACAGAAGTCCCCTGGGCATGGCCATTGGGCAAGGGGGCATGACTCCTGTCTTTGCTAAGACAGGAGTCATTTCTATGGGGGTTGGGAGTCGAAAAAAATGGCGCAAATCGGGTTGAGGTGAAAAATTTGCCTCAGCCTGACTTGCCCCATTTTTTGGCGCCCAAGCTCCATATCCCCCTATGCCGGCGCTGCCTGGTGTACGTCGTTTTTTTTCACGCACACCAGGCAGCGCCGGAGGCTAACGCCGGCTAACGTCATTGATTAAATACGGCGCCCGCATGGCGCTTCAGAATGGCGTTAGCCAGTGCTAATTTTTTTGACGCAAAACTGCGTTAGCGCAGTTTTGCGTCAAAAAGTATAAATATGGCCCTAGGTTTGCAGCTCATGTAATATTGATTAATTTCACAGTTTTCCCAAATGTTTGCTTCATTACCCAAACGGAAATTATACAAATTTCGCTCACTCATAGCAAAAATGTATTATTTAGTTTTGTACGCCTAAATGTGATCTAAACAATGGTGTAAAGAACAACACAATATATTACATATGAATGTATACGAGCTTAGATAAATAAAATTCTAAAAACTAGAATATAAAAAAAATAGTCACTTTCTTTTCCTAGCCTGTTTAAGTAGATAGTTGGCCACATAAAATTCAACGGTTGCATCAAGGCTTACAGGGCATCGATTTCCCACCAGTGCTCCAAACCTTGGATAAGTAATGGAGCTCTGAAGCCAGTACTTTTTAGTTGTTTCGGCTCTACAATAAGCCCCTTCTAATCAGCTGAGAAGAGCATTGTCAGGATCAAGATGCTTTGTCATTCACATCAAGGTTAGGACTAAGCATAAAGGCCGTAAGGCACTACCTTTAGGTACCATTCTGGCAGTGATAGAGAAAGTGTAGTGATGGTTATGTTAGAGTTTGCATAGGGAAGGCATTTTTATTTTCTTAGGTTTAGGGAAGTTAGAAGAATCTGCACAAAGCTTTCCAAAAAGTACATTGATTTTCAGATCTTCATGGCATTTATTTGTGCAGATTTGTCTGGCAGGGACCGAAAAAAGGGACTGAGGGGTCCCAAAAGTTACATTTCCCTTATCATGTCTCATATTATTCATTACTCCTCAATACAGGAAAAATGGGTGAACGGTATTAAACAAAATTTGGTATGAAAGTAAAACTGCGCACAAGAAAGTGTCTTTGCTTGTTTTTTTCGAGAAATTAACAATTAAAAGTGTTGTGGTGGGCGCGCGAACCGCCAGCGAAGATGGACATCTAATTTCGGAGCTCCGCACATCATCGGACGCATATTCGCCACCGGAGCTGTTTTTCTTCTCAATTTTAATGGCACTTTACTCACAACAGCTGTTGGATGTTTTGGTGAGCATTTTTAAGATTTTAAATGCCGCCTAGCTTCTTTTCCTGACTTTTAACTTATGTTTTTACATTTCTCTTCATGAGAGCGGCCATTTTGAATAATTTTTGCTCACCAATACAATATACTTATTCGTTTGTTCTTTGAATTTTTGATGGCTTTGCTTGCAGTTTTTGGGCAAGCCATGTCATTTATTTTTGCTATCTCATCAACAGATATTTGGAGTTCCTGTGTCACTCATTTCCTTATTGAAGGCTTTTAATTTTTATATGGGCAAACTAAAGAAAATAAAATCTCTGTTGCATCAGTTCTCCTCAACTGGCAAACGCTCGCAGTTTTTACAATTGGATACTTCTGCTGCAGCGTCTTCTTCTTTCACAGCAAAGATGTCTTCCTCATCTTCTTCTTCGCCTAAAGTTTCACAGAATATTTCTACAACTACTCATAAGAGGGTCAAACAAGACCCACCTTCACCAGTAAAATCTCCTTCACCGATCTCTCTTGAATGTATGCTTGATGAAATACGTGCATTGCGTCCTTTTATCGAAGAAACTAATTCTCGGATACAAAATCTTGATACTAAGTGGTCTCAAATGGAAGTGAGGGTCTCTGTTTTGGAACAAAGAGTCAGTGACTTGCAGGATGAAACACATAAAATTACTAGTTTGGAGTAGGAAGTGGCAACTTTAAAGACACTTGCCGAGGATTTGGAAAAGAGAAACAGACACAATAATCTTCGCCTTTATAGATTACCAGAGGGTCTTGAAGGGTGTGACCCAATTTAATTTTTTGCTTCATTCTTCCCACAGTTAGTGGGCCTACCATCTTCTACAGTATTGAACATCCAAAGGGCACACCGCATTGGTCATCGTCCTCTGCATTCCTCCACATCTAAACCAAGAGGCATGATTATTTTGTTTCTTGAATTTACCGACATATTGAGAGTTCTTAATGCTGCGAAAGCCAAAAAACAAATCTCTTGGCAAGGAAGTAAAATCTTCATCTCACAGGATGTGTCCAAAGCTACAGCAAACAGGAGGAAATAATTTCTGAATCTTCGTCCACAGCTTCGTGACTTGGGAGCTCGTTTTGGATTTTTCCATCCGTGTTTGTTCAAAGTGACATATTAAAATAAGACCACTTCATATACCTCCCCTGCAGCTCTTCGTGATTTTCTAAGACTACACTCTACAAAGCCTATGGAAACAGTTGGTCCTTCTACACGTTGACTATATACGTTTTTTAATCTGTTATGCCATTGTTCATTACTGTTACGATACAGTTGATGGTCCTATATATGCAGTCTATACATTATTATTATATAGTTGTGACTATAGGTCCTCTTTGTTAATGTATTGCTTTCTTTCCACAGTTTCCTGGTGTTCTATAATCATTATTTTTGCTCGTAACATTTGTCAGTTGATGCGTTCAGTTTCCTTGCTGTGCCGTCTTCAGTCTGTGCTGTCACCACCCCTCTTCTATTGTTCATTCATCTCAGGTATGTTTTTGCAGTCATCCTTATTTGACATGTACTGTCTCTTCTTTTTTTTTTCTTGAATATTTTCCATCTTTTTTCTTGCTGTTTCCCCTTTACTCTTTTCTTTCTTTCTTTGTCTTGTTTCCTTTCCCCTATATGTATTTTCAGTTATTTATGGTACAAGACCTTTCGTGTATATATATGGTTATGTGATGTAAAAATCCTGAATTATTTCTTGGAATGTCAAAGGATTTCTTAACCCAATAAAAAGGCAGAGAATTTTATCCCATTTAGCTAAATATAATCCAGACTTGGTTCTTTTACAAGAGACCCATTTGACGGATTCTGAAGCACTGAAACTTAAAAGAGGTTGGGTGGGCAATGTTTTTACTTTGAAAGGTAGTAAGGGTGAGAGCAGCCGCACTTCCGTGGAGTAACAACACAAGTAAAAGATAGAGTCAGTGAAAATTAAACATGGTGCTCGATGGGTCGGGTGCCTAACTACACTAATAGGCACAGATATGCGTAACAGGTACACAATAGCAATAACAACAGAATGACCACGGCACACAGGATGGTGCAATCACAGTTCAAATTGAGGACAAGTGTCCCTGGTATGCAGGTTCCGGATGTGGGTAACAAATCTGAAGAGTCCTCAGTTGGTGATGTGAGTGTCTTTATTTGTAGGCCCAATTCGCCACAGAATTACGCAGTCTTCCAAGAACAGCCAACACGTGTTTCGTCACACAAGTGACTTTATCAAGGCTGGGCCGATTGGCCAGGAAGGCAAGGAGCGCGTCTTCGGCAGACTACGATCGGCTCACCATTCCTACAGGACCCTAATCAAGGCTTATCAAGGCCTATCTTGCTTACCTTCGTTTGCTGGATCGTCTTTTACCTACTGCCAGCCAATCTTATCTTTACTACTCGCGTACAACACCATCGATTCTACCCACCACTTACTTTCCTGGCCAATCGGCCCAGCCTTGATAAAGTCACTTGTGTGACGAAACACGTGTTGGCTGTTCTTGGAAGACTACGTAATTCTGTGGCGAATTGGGCCTACAAATAAAGACACTCACATCACCAACTGAGGACTCTTCAGATTTGTTACCCACATCCGGAACCTGCATACCAGGGACACTTGTCCTCAATTTGAACTGTGATTGCACCATCCTGTGTGCCGCGGTCATTCTGTTGTTAATGTTTTTACTTCTCCTACATCTACAAAGAAAAATAGTGTAATTGTGCTCTGCCATACAAAATTATCAGTTAATGTTATTTCGCAAGACTCTGATTCCGATGGTAGATGGCTCTTTGTGAAGCTAAGTATTAATGGGATTATAATGACTATTGGTAATATTTATGGTCATAACCACTCAGATTATCTTTTCTGGCCTAATGTTACTAAACAATGTTTGCATTATAATGATGAATTATTTTCTTCTTGGAGGGGATTGCAATCAAATTATTGATCCTTTTATAGATAGGCAATCTGTAATTAAATTTTCTCCTCATAAAATGCAGTTTAAGGCATTTCTATCATAATGCAATTTAATTGATTCATGGAGAATCTGTAATCCTGACAGTAGGGATTTTTCATTTTATTCTCCACCACATCCTTATCTAGACTTGACCATATTTTTGTTTCAAAATCACTTTCCCAAAATCTTATTAATTCCTCCATTGAACCTATGGTAATATCTGATCATGCTCCAGTCATCACAGATTTTGATTTGCTCCCGGTGCATCCCAAATCGAATAGGTGGCAATTTAAGAATTCTTTGCTGCTTGATTCAAAATTTTCCACATCCTTTGTTGCCTTTGCGGACAAATTTTTCCGATTTAATGATGACTCTCATGTTTCCCCACAATTGTTATCAGATTCGTTTGAGGCTGCGGCTCATGGCCATAAAATAAATTTTGTCTCTAATAAAAAGAAAACTTTTAATGCATATCATCAATCTCTACTTCTCAAAATTAAACGGTTAGAACATCAATATTATTCTTCCTCTTCTAATTTTAATCTACAAGAATTTATTCAAGCAAAATTGCAATTTAACAAAATCTCGATGGATAATACCTTCTCTTTTCTTCCACGTAGTAGCGCCCTCTATTATGGAGGTCGAAATAGATCGGGGAAACTTCTGGCTAATTATATAAAAGTACAAAAGCAACGCCACACAGTGAAGTCTATAGTTACAGATACTGGTGAGTCCCTTTTCAAAGATGACAATATCTTAGCTTAATTTGTTAGTGATTACCAGACACTTTATACTCCTGAACCAGTCCCGACCTCCTCACAGATTGATGATTATTTAAAGAACATTCCATACCCTAATAAGACGCTAGTTGATGTTTCTTCACTTGAAGTAGATATTTCTTCGTCAGAAATTTTAAAGCCCTTCAATCTCCAAAAAAAGGTAAAACTCCTGGTCCTGATGGATTTGTAGTGGAATTTTTTCTACATTTTTCTGACATTTTACTTCCCAAACTTTTACAGCTTTTTCAATTCTTCACAGGTTCTGGATGTACAGGGGGAACATTTCAAGAAGCTTTGATTTTTTTAATTCCAAAGGAAGGTAAGGATCATACTTTCTGTAAAAATTAAAGGTCAGTCTCTCTCCTCAATACAGATTATAAAATCTTTGTTAAATTGTTAGCCTTACGTCTTGATACCCTTTTACCTGAGCTGATAAGTAAGGAACAAACAGGTTTTGTCAAAGGTAGACTTGCTTCTGATAACTCTAGAACATTCTTCAATTTACTCAGCAAAGCTCCCGCTCTTTCTTATTCCTTAGCAGCAATTTCCATAGATGCTGAGAAAGCGTTTGATCGGTTAGACTGGCCTTTTCTATTAAAAGCTTTAGCCTGGCATGGTTTAGGGTCTCATTTCATTTCATGTATCTCTTTGCTTTATCAATCCCCAATGGCATTGATATTGGTGAATGGGAAATTGTCCATATACTTTGTATTACGTTAAGGCGTTCGTCAAGGGTGTCCGCTCTCTCCACTCCTATTTATTTTAGCTCTAGAGCCCTTTCTATCCTGTATTAGAAATACCATTAAAATTGAGGGTTTCCAATATGGTGAGAAACACTTAAAATTAAGGGCATGTGCAGATTATATACTTTTATATATCTCACACCCTGAACTCTCAATTCCATCCCTACTTCGGGAGATTGAAGAATTTTCTTTGATTTCAGGTTATAAGATACATTTGGATAAAACTGAAATCTTTCCTCTAACAAAATTTTGTTTTAGATCATCGTTCAATATTACTGGCTTTCATTGGAATTCCTCCAAGATTAAATATTTAGGTATTTGGTTCACCTCCTCCATTAAAAAGTCCATTGAAGTAAATATCTCTGATGCTTTAGAGAAGGTTGATAGATCCCTTTTGTTATGGAATCCCTTATTTTTATCTTGGTGGGGTTGCCTTGACTCTATCAAAATGATGATTTCTCCTAACATCTTATATATCCTATCCATGATTCCGATTCCTCTACCTGTTACTTTTTTAAACAATTGGACTCCAGATTGTCTAAATTCCTTTAGAACAATAAGAAATCTAGAATTTCTCTTAGTCACCTTCGTCATTCTAAACAGGAGGGGATAGACAATTTTCCTGATTTCAGACTGTGTCACAAATCCTATTGTTTACGCCAAGCTTCTAGATGGATCTCCTTGTCAAGTTCTGTATTTACTCCCTTATGGTTGGATATTGAATGTACTTTTCTTCTACTTTTTTCTCCTCGTGAGGTGGTATCCTTTTCTTATAATATTTCACTTATCTCCTCCCCGCTTCTTAAACATACTTGTGCTCTTCTGCGTTCTCACTATTTACCTCCAACTGACACTTATTCCTCTTTTCTGATTTCCCCAATTTGGCATAATTGTTTCATCACTATCAATAAAAAACCTTTATTTTGGAAATCCTGGAGACAAAGAAATATAGCGTGGGTCAAAGATTTATTTTCAAATGATACTCCACTTTCTTTTTCACAATTCCAGCTTCTATTTCATTGTCCCAATTCATTTATGCCTAAATATCTTCTTCTTATTAATATTATTCTTGATGTACTTTTTTCCTTGCCTTCCCTTTCTTCTTCTTCGGAATTACCCTTTTCCTTGTCCTCCTTTCTTACCTAATTTCCTAAGGCATCAAATATTTATAAACCTTTTCATTCTCCTGTTTTGACACAACCTAAATTTAAAATTGAATCTCAATGGGAATTGGATTTGGGATGTACCTGGACTGTTCCCTTCTGGAATAAGATATGGCATCGATCTTATAAAATATCTAGATCAGCTTCTACCACACAGTCACTTTTCTTTCTTTATCACAGACTTTATTTTACCCCTTCTACTAAAGTTACATTTTCTGTATCCTCAACTTCAAACTGTTGGTCCTGCGATAGCCCAAAGGGAGACATTATGCATATCCTTTTGAATGTCCTCCCACTGTCTCTTTTTGGAGAAAAGTTTGGCGTCACCTTACCTCCATTTTTCATTTGCGTTCTCAATTATCTCCCTCAGTGCTTTTTCTAGGTAGCCTCTCTGCTGGCATTGTTTTAGATGATGATAATTTAAAGTTGTTGGATCTCATGTTAACTTTAGCCTTTCAGCAAATTATTCTTAATTGGAAAAAATCATCCAACATTTCCTATAAGGCTTGGTGGTATAATGTTTGCCAATACCATAGACTAGATATTGCTTTTACCTCTTGATGCTGCCCCTCCATAAATAGAGATCTGTATTGGTTACCTTTGACTGATTATCTTAATGCTGTTGTTTGCAATTCTACTAATTGTACAATATCTGTGAATTTTAAGCCACCGTGAATTGTTTGTTTTCTCTGTTCTTGATTGAATTTAAATTTAGCTCAACTTTATGCTTTATTGAATATCACTGTTTTTAACTTTTTAATACCCATTGTATCTTTATTATTTTAATTGGTCTTGTTCCGTTTTTATTTGTTTTCCCCCATTTTATACTTTAAAATGTTAAACAGCTTTTACAGTTCCTTTCAAAATTACATCATTATCATTGTGACAGATATCTTGTATTGTTATTATGAGACCCATATGCATTTTGATTTTAATAAAGCTGATTTACCTTAAAAAAGTGTTGTGCTGTGGGCATCAAGAGCTTACATTGTAGGCATATCTAGACCATTATTTCATAGATCCTCTGTGAATTTGCGAATGCATGTAGGGTTGATGACTTCATAAATGTACCCATTGGAGTAGAGAGCTTTTGCCCCCTTTGTGCAGTGCAAATGTGCAACGCCCAGGACTTGCAAATTTTCTGCATTCTAATTAGCAGGCAATTACAGATCCATTTCGGTTACAGCCACCATTGCCAAACATGATGCACTGAGCACCATTTTGGAAAAAAGAGAAACAAAAGGACAGAAGGTTAACGGTGAACCTTTTCTCACCCCTAGGCCCATGTGGGAGGGGTGCCCAAGGGAGCACTCTGGTATGAAAAAGTCAGATTAATGTTGTTTATCACAGAATTCAAATGTATACTGGATAAGTGGATCCTGGGCCTTCTCTGGGTCCTGCAGACTCTCCATGGTTTCTGAACTGATGAATCCTGCCTAAGATTTGTGAATCTTGTTTAAAAAATGAAAAATAAAGTATTTGGAGCACAAATGCTGTGCTTGGCCAACAGCCACACGTCAGGGTTATCCACATAAAGTGGGGTGGGTGCATGGCCAGGCTGCGGTCTTGGCGTTGTGGCCACCCTCCCGCAGGTCATTGCTGAAGGCAGAGTGCAGCAGGGGTTGGTCACACATGGAGAGTAAGGCACTAATCCGGCCTCAGGCCAGGTCCTGTGACCAACCACACTGTGTGTGAACAAAGGCTGTACATAGAAGTAGCAGGCCATCAATAGATAGTTCAAAGATCAATTCAATAGAAATCTTCAAATAATTGATAACCCATCCGTGGTAACACAATTCAAGCCAAGCCTTCTGTCCTGCCAACTTCCACCAAAGTAAATAAATATACTAAAGTAGTGACAACAAAAAATCAAAAATTTATACAGACACACCCTTTGTGTCATCCAACTAGCTTGCATAACCCTTAATAGTACCTCATAATTAGGCAAATCCTAAATAACCCAATGTTTGTTGTCCGTACTAGTCAATCGTTATTTGATATTCGCCAAATCAATCACATAGAAAGAGAAAAAGGAAAAACTCAGTGTGATTAATTTGCACACAATCAAAACAAAAAATATAACCACGTGATAAAGCCTCATTCCAATCATGCGAACTCAAACGTGACTACCGTGTGAAATACCTTAAATCCAAGGACCAATAATATTAATGCACATTCAGTATTGTTGTAGTTTCATCCGTATACTGCAATGCAAAGAAGAAAACACACAAACATACATGAAATTATATCATAATGAATAGGAGCTCAAATCTGAGTCTCCTATTAGGCCAAACCATCGTAATATAGAGAAAAACCCGACCCATGCACTCACCAAGTTCTATCTAATCGTTGCAATTGCGGCGTAAACACAAAAGTACGAAACGCCAAAGGCGAGTACGCGTCTTCGCTGAAAAGCTCTCCTAAACGCGGAAGATAAATAGACTTCCGGTACATCTACGAACTAATTTCATAGAAAAAGAAAGCGGACTAACGTCCACTACTGCTATATCGGCACCGAAACGTTAATAAGTATGACAAATAAATCTACAGAAAAACAAACAGCCATCGAAGACCTAAATAATTATGTCACAAGCAAATTAACCTAATAATCAGACACACAAATAGTATAATCAACAGCAGACCTAATAAAATATTATATTAAAGCTCCAAATGTACAGATAAGGGGTTACTCAGTAAGGATGAATATCTCTATTTGAGGTTTGACCATCCTAGATATCCTTGTCTTTACACATTACCCAAGATGCATAAGGGTCTGCCTTTCCCACCGGGTAGACCAATTGTTTCGGGTATATTCGGCCCTACCGAGAGACTTTCCGAATTTGTTGATTTTTTTTGCAACCAATGGTTTATAATTTACCATCTTTCATTAAAGATACTACACATATTCTAAGTATTTTAAATGATGTAGAGTGGGAAAGCAACATGCTACTGGTTACATTGGACGTGTATCCTTATATACTTGTATTAACCACGAGTTGGGACAGGAAGCTATTCGGTTTTTCCTTCACAAAAGATCGGCAAGTCTTTGGGAACACACCGCCATGTTAATTGAAATGATTGATGTTATTCTCACTAACAATTTCTTTCTGTTTAATAAAGACTGGTTTCGACAAAAACAAGGTGTGGCGATGGGCTCCAAATTCTCCCCCTCTTATGCGAATCTTTTTATGGGGTGGTTCGAGCACAAATGGATTTGGGACCCTGGGTCTACTCAATGGCAAAGGTATATATTGTTTTGGGGACGGTATATAGATGACTGTTTTTTTATTTGGAATGGTGGAGAACAGAAATTGGTTGAATTTTGTAGTTTTTTAAATTCGAATACCATGAATGTAAAATTTACATACCAATTTAGCTCAGTGAGCATTGAATTCTTGGATGTAGAGGTATTCATTGCAAATGGCAAAATTCAAAGTAGACTGTTTCGTAAAGCCACGGCATGTAATTCTATTCTTCATGCTGATAGTGCACACCCTAGACACCAAGCAGTTTCTATTCCCTTTGCAGAACTTGTGAGGGCTCGACGTAATTGCAGTTTGGATGAGGAGTTCTTAAAACAGGTAGATGATATGGGTAGGAGATTTTTAGCACGAGGTAGTGAAGAAGGCACAGTTCAAAGCTAAACAATTGGATAGAAATGATACTTTGAAAACTAGAGATCGAAGTAAGATGGTGGACCAGTCTTATAAAGTTCGATTTATAACTGACTTTAATGAAGCCTCTCTGATTCTAAAAAGACTCATGACTAAACATTGGAGTATACTGTTACAAGATGAATCAATAAAAGACTTAATACCTGAAAGAGTACCAACTTCGTTTCGGAAAGGTAGAAATTTGAAGAGTATTCTGAGTCCTAGTTTTACTACTAGTTCTCCCGATAAAACGTGGCTTTCTACAAAATCAGTAGGTTTTTTAAAATGTGGTTGCTGTGGAGTATGCCGCTGGGCTTGCCACAATATCAAGGAGTTCTCTGATGGTGGAAGACAATTCAAAATTAGCTCATTGATTAATTGTAATACTACTTATGTTGTTTACATAATACGATGTAAATGTACCAAAATTTATGTGGGGAGCACAATACGCCCACTTAAGATTAGAATTGGAGAACATGTTCGAGCGCTTAAAAATGATGATGTAAGATACCCAATAGTTGCACACATTGTTGACTGTAACTCACAATCAGCTCACAAAAGTTTTGAATTTTTTGGACTCAAACATGTTTCCAGAGATCCTAGGGGGGTAACAGAGAATTAGCCCTACGTAAAAAAGAGGCACTTTGGATTATGAGGTTGAGGGCTGTGGAAACAGGTCTCAACTCTGATAGGGAATTGGAGTTTTTCTTGGGAGACTGAAATTTGATTTTTATATACATGGTTTTTGTCTATGTTATTTCTGTCTTACTGTATATATATTTGATACAATTATACTGTATGTTAATTTATCCTCTTTTATGGGGGACCTGTTATAGAGTTAATAACCAAAATTCTCCAACATTAATATCATGCTGCTATAGGGGTACATTGGATAGATTTGCTATGTGGGTGGGATATAATTTAGATCAATTTTTCAGAATAAATATTGTCTATTTTATACTCTCAGGTTGGTTTTTCTTTTTTTTTTGCATGTACTGTCTGATTTTTAGGATTATATAGTTTATTTTTTGATAATTTGCTGTTTTGGTTCTATTCTCCATTGTTGTTGATTCATTTGAGACTACACAGCAACTGTAGTCGTGGGCAGTTCACTCTTTATTTGGGTATAAAAATATTCGTATTGGACTGCGTGCAGTTAAATTTGGAGCTTTAATATAATATTTTATTAGGTCTGCTGTTGATTATACTATTTGTGTGTCTGATTATTAGGTTAATTTGCTTGTGACATAATTATTTAGGTCTTCGATGGCTGTTTGTTTTTCTGTAGATTTATTTGTCATACTTATTAACATTTCGGTGCCGATATAGCAGTAGTGGACGTTAGTCCGCTTTCTTTTTCTATGAAATTAGTTCGTAGATGTACAGGAAGTCTATTTAGCTTCCGCGTTTAGGAGCGCTTTTCAGCGAAGACGCGTACTCGCCTTTGGCGTTTCGTACTTTTGTGTTAACGCCGCAATTGCAACGATTAGATAGAACTTGGTGAGTGCATGGGTCGGGTTTTTCTCTATATTATGATGGTTTGGCCTAATAGGAGACTCAGACTTGAGCTCCTATTCATTATGATATATTGTCATGAATGTTTGTGTGTTTTCTTCTTTGCATTGCAGTATACGGATGAAACTACAACAATACTGAATGTGCATTAATATTATTGGTCCTTGGATTTAAGGTATTTCACACGGTAGTCACGTTTGAGTTCGCATGATTGGAATGAGGCTTTATCACGTGGTTATATTTTTCGTTTTGATTTTGTGCAAATTAATCACACTGAGTTTTTCCTTTTTCTGTTTCTATGTGATAGATTTGGCGAATATCAAATAATGATTAACTAGTATGGACAACAAACATTGGGTTATTTAGGATTTGCCTAATTATGAGGTACTATTAAGGGTTATGCAAGCTAGTTGGATGACACAAAGGGTGTGTCTGTATAAATTTTTGATTTTTTGTTGTCACTCCTTTAGTATATTTATTTACTTTGGTGGAAGTTGGCAGGACAGAAGGCTTGGCTTGAATTGTATTACCACAGATGGGTTACCAGTTATTTGGAGATTTCTATTGAATTGATCTTTGGATTGGATTGGACATTTACATTTTTGTATTAAAATTGGATGCTTTGTTTCTTCAAGATTACTTATTTGGGTTTTATTTGTATTATTGTGTTCGTGAATGGTGTGCCACACACTGTATCATTGACTGTTGGGGTTTTTCTGAACCTTTGAGGGATGGGTGTTTTCCCTTGTGCAGGCACCTTTTATCTCATCGTCACAATGTTTTGCTAATTAGGATCCTGAGCGCCTTTACAACCCTAACACTTCACCCCATTAGTTAGATCATCAATAGATAGTTGATTGCTGGCACCAATGCTGCTGCAGAGGACTGAAGAGAGGAACGTTTTGTCACCTGTGGAGGATTGGGCACAGGGCTTGGCCAAAGGCCAGGGTCTGTGGCAAACCCCTGCTGCTCACAAACAAAGGCCGTTTGCTGTGGATGTTGGGGTGTTGGGTGGAGGGATTGGTTGGAGGCTAGGCTCTGCAACCACTATGCAAGGCTGAAACATGTGTGCAACAGGATTTGGCTGCGCATGGCTTGTTGGGTTAAGAGTGTGGCCAGAGACCGGCCCTCCAGCCAGCCCCCTCTGCTGACTGCCAAAAGTCGTTGTCTGCTGATGTTAGCTACCTGCGGAAAGTTGGGTGTACATACTGGCCAGAGGCTGGGGCCTATGGTCAGCCCCCCTCCGTGCATGGCCGAAGAGTAAAGGCTCTCAACCACAACTTGTGATTTTCAGTACTTTCTTGGCTTTAATTTTGTCAGTGGCCATGGGTGGTACTTGATGTACTTCAAGGCTGGACTGGAGTACATTTGAACCTATATTTACACAATTAGGGCTGTAGTAACTTTAAAAGTATAGTTTGTGAATAGCACTGGTCTTGCCCTTTTGTGGGTGTATTTTTCTAAGCCTTTCTGACAAAAGTCTGAGGACAAAACCAAGGTGCTTCTACCACCTGCCCATACAAGAGATTTGGAGGGGCTTTATAAGTGTTTTACATGGACCATTAGATAGCTCTCTGACCCTCATGTTAAAGAATAACCTCTGTTAACATTTTTGAGGGTTTATAACTGGTATTAGAGAAACACAAATTATTAGCTCAAAGGGTGGGAGGGATGAAGGACAGTAGTATCATTAATCTTATTATACATCACTTGGTTTCACTATGTTCTTGCGATTTAAGGAAGTCATAGTTTGGAGTCTGAGAACAGTAAGTGTGTCTTCCCCTATGTAAGTTTTGTTCTTTCCATTCATGGCTGTTGCTGAACCTTTCCCTTTTTGTGTTAGCCACCATGGCCAAATGCAGAGCCCCACATATTGCTTTCTGAAACAGCTGTGATTTTCTTAATTATTCAGTACAGGGTGTTAAAGATCAGGACATGCATTAAAACATAACAAGTTCTGGAATGCTAAAGTGAACCCGCCAGTTCCTGAATCATTATTAAAACTGACGAATCTGAAGCTGACAGCCATAAAAGTTTGTGCTGCGTAAAAGCACGGAATTGCAGGAGACCCCATTGAGAAGGCCTATAGGTTTTGATGGCACAAAGTCTTGCACAAGTTTAGGCCAAAAGTAGCTCCAAAGCATCATCCTCTAATGGAGCCGAAGATTTAGCTGTACTGAGCCTCGGGCATGAGTGTTCAAAATGGGACAGACCTAAACTACTTTTGGTGGCTGCCATATCACCACACTCTTCAAGACAAAAGAGAAAAGTTCATCCTTGTGCTATAGCTTGCAAAAAGAGAGTGAACAGGACCAACCAGCAATAGGAGACTTCATCAAAATGTCAGCAACGTACCACAAGACATGTCACATCCCCAAAGAAGAAAAGAAAGAAAAGATATTTTGAGTATTACACAGTGAGATAAGCAAGTTCAGGAATATGCAAGCGTGCATGAACTTGGTGAGATATGGATATTTAGAAAGCACTCAGGCCCAGAAATCGTATTTGATAAAGTTGAGTAGGATCCCCAGTGATGGATGAGAAGCTGTATTGGGCAACAGTATCGGCAGATAGAAGAGTTGCATTGTTGAACCCCTGGATGAGGTCAAAAAAGTTTGTAGCATAAAGTATGGACACTCACCTCAAGGCAGAACAGCCGACAAACGTCATTTTAAGGAGGAAACTCTGAATAGACGGGTGGCAAAACACAATTCCGAGATCCAGGTTCCAGATGGCTGGAATGTGACCAAGGGCATTCTAATGTTACCTATTGTCACCAGGTGACTGCCCACAGTCATGTAAACTGCGAAGATCAGGCCTGTATGTTTTTTCAGACTTTTAATGCAACTGTTTCAGGAATCTTTGGAGACCCAATTATCATTCTGTTTGTGGGACAGGTTATTATATTTATTTTGGTCATTGCCCCAGACACAGGGCCATATTTATCATTGACTTGTGTTGCCCTTGTGCCGAGAAAGGGGGCACAAAGACGACGCACCTACAAGGTCATAATTATCAAGCCACGCAAGGTCACCTTGCGTGGCCTTGCATGGTTTGATAAATCTAGAGTACTGAAACGAAGCATAACATTTGCTGCATTGCAATACTCTGGCCCAGGGAGGCGTTCCATGCATTCCCAGATTTACCATTACTGGTAGACCTGGGAATGAGTCAAAATTCTACGCTTCCCCAGGTGAGCCATAACAGGGAAAAATATATTTATTTCATACATAGAAAGAGGAAAATGCAAATGAGGACCGTTTTTTGTACAGGAAGGCGTCCCTTCCTGCGCAAAACCAATCCTGCCTACTACGCAGGCACCTTGCAACATGATGCAAGGGTGCCTTCATTGGCACTAGGCAGCCAAAAGGGTGCCAGCACAAAGAAAGGACAGGAATGCACCATATATGTTAAATATGGCGCATTTGTGCCCTTTCCCTTTTACGCAGCGCACAAGTTGGCTTGCTGTGCTGCACCATGTGAAAGTTTGATAAATCTGCCCCACATTTTTAAATGTGAGATTATCCTTTCACCTAGTGCCTGTTAAAAACCTGAAAAAGTATTAAAAAAGTGTTGTGACACATTTCAATGTTTTGTTTTCTACCAAGAAGGAAATATTTCCATTTGCTGTTTGGTTACCTAATCTTGAAGTGGATAAGATTCCATGGTGGACTGAGAAGGAGATTTGTAAGATAATATTTAAGTGAGATCATTTGTATGTGAGGTGATGTTTGCTGCTGCTTGTGTGGAGGAGTGTTGTACTGTTGTAGGAGTGTGAATGATGCACCATATTCAGGCAAGGACTGGTTTTGAGTTGCTAGGAAACTTGTATACAGTTTGATGTGGCCTCTTTTGTAGATCAGATATTGGGTTCTAGAGAGCCAGTTCTAATCCCCACTCAGTGCGAAAAGAGTGACTGTAGAGTAGAAGTGAGGTTGGATGATTGTAGCTGTGACCAGTCATGGCTCGCAGGAGGAAAAAGGGGCGGAGCGGCGTGTGGCGGGGTACCAAAAAATATAATAATTTGTAAAAACTTATCCTTTTCTCACCACGCCGCTACAATCCTCTCCAGTTCTCCACTGCAGGCACAGGCTCCAGCCTGCTCTGCATCCAACCCTAACTCTGCTTTCATGCTCCTGGCATCATGAAAGCATTGTTAGGATTGGACGGAGCGCCCAGCCAGGGCACTCCGAGGCAGAGTGAGAGTCTCTGCCTGCTGTCTCCCACCCAGCAACACAGTGCAAGATTGGAGAGAGCCTAGTGAGCGTGTATGTTTGGCTGGCCCGAGACAGCTGGCCTGTCTTGCCCAATGGCCCTGCCCATTTTACACCAAAACCATAATAAACGTATGGTTTTACTGTAAATGTTTTGCAGCTGCTGCTGCTGGTGGGGGGGATGGAGGGGGAGAGGGTGATGCTTCTCCGCCGTAGCGAAGGAGCCACCCGGATGACATGGTTGTTCCCATAAGGCTGAGTTCTTGCATCTAACTAGTGATTTTCTTACTTTCGAGCACTGATGGTGTTACAAAGATGATTGTTAACTGCACATAATGGACGCCATTTAGGGTTGCCAGGAGTCACAGCTGCGGCCCCTGGCTTGCCCTTTGTGACCCCTGGCACTTCATTTGCGACCATTGGCCTCGGAGGTGGTCGTCAGTTGAGACTCAGCTCTTAGTTTTCTGTCAATTGTATAACACTAATAGTGAATGAAAACATTTTATTCACTATTAGTGTTATAAAAAATGGGGTACAATTAGGTTAAGTATGTCCTGCCATGGCAGCAGAGGTAAGTAAAATACTTTTAAATTAATGCTGTGTGCGTGCTTGTGGTTGAGAGTGTGTTTATGTGAGAGAGTGTGTGTCTAGGTGGAAATTTGTTTGTGATGGAAGTTGAGGCCGAAGGCTGCGTGATGTCACCTGGCATTTTGGTGAATTGACGTCCATGTGGCACCTGTATTTCGTTAAGCCTGAACCGGCCAAAAAACTGGCACCAGAGCACTGAACAGCAATGTGAAAGGTTAACAATCTTTCCTTGGGGAGAGAAAGAACTAAAAATACCAGCAGTGAGTAACAAAATATAAATAACTATCAATCAGTGATGATTTCATGGATATAAAAATTGAAACAGCCAGGTTTCCAAGGAAGTGAAAATCACACATTAAGAAATTATAAAAGTAATAGTCGATAGTGGTTACATCATGAGAACATAGGTAATAATATCAATTAGGGCAGAGGGAGAAAGGAGTTGAGAATTAGCATTATCATACACAAGTATATTCATTGTAGGGAGAATTAAGGATACAAGTATTAAGAAAGCAATCCAATTAATAGCAAAAAAGAACAGCGCATGAGAACAGAGAGAAAGCCATGAGTAGGACATTTAAAAGGTGAGGTGACTCAGGAAGAAGAGAGAGGAAACACCAAGACAACAATTTCCAGTGCTCGTCAATAAGGTAAAGAAAAGTAGCAGGAAAAGGTGATATACAGCAATGAGACAGAGTCACAACATAAAGAAAATATAAAGAGGGGTGATGGTGCTTGTTTCAGGTATATTTTAAATATAAAATGTGAGGAAATCAATTGAAGTTTCCAGGGATGCGTTTTTCAGTCTTTGGGTACCTGAGAATGACGTGATTAAGGTGTATTGTTCCCTGAAAGGGGGTGTTACAACTGGGTAATATGTTAATAGCAGAATGTTGTGATGGAATGTGGGGCTGGAGAATGTTGTGGGATTCTTTGGGAGGTATTCGGGGATTGGAGACGGAGAGGAGCGGAGGACATTCAAGCTCATCTAAAATAAACTACTTTTACCCTACCACTGGTGAAATAATGGAGTTTTTACAGTGGCGACGAGAGTTTGGAAATATTTTCGTGTGAAGAACGATATCTCCTATAAGAACCTGTTACGTGTACTTTGTTTGTATAACTGCGTCTTCATCTACCACTAAAGCAAAAAAGGGATATCATTGCTCCATGCAATAGGGCATCAAGGCAGTTTTGTGACCTGGTTGCACAACCCAAGGACATGACCTGTTAAGTGCCACCTACACCCCAGTTAGAGAAAACAGAGGAACATTGCCCGCGGCCTTAAACGCTGTTTTCATTGACTTCAATCCAGATTCAAATATGAGCATTTTCTGCAATAGGAGAGCACGACTATCGCTCTAAAAGGCTTATTTGAGCTGAGAAAGTGATACTGCATATAAGCAACTATGAAGTATGACAATGATGGAAAAGTTGATAACAGCACATTCCCTACTGTTCTGAAGCATTTCCTAGCTCATTAACCATTAATTTTCAACATAAATATCATTTGCTCGCTTGTATGCTAAAGTACGCCAAATTATGTTTAAAACACTCCCCGCGGCCTTTAAACGCTGTTTTCATTGACTTCAATCCAGATTCAAATATGAGCATTTTCTGCAATAGGAGAGCACGACTATTGCTCTAAAAGGATTATTTGAGCTGAGAAAGTGATAATGCATATAAACAACTATGAAGTATGACAATGATGGAAAAGTTGATAACAGCACATTTCCTACTGTTCTGAAGCATTTCCTAGCTCATTAACCATTAATTTTCAACATAAATATCACTTGCTCGCTTGTATGCTAAAGTACGCCAAATTATGTTTGAAACACTCCCCGCGGCATTTAAACGCTGTTTTCATTCACTTCAATCCAGATTAAAATATGAGAATTATCTGCCTTAGGGGAGCACGTATATCGCTCTAAAAGGCTTATTTATTAACGTGCGCGCTTGCCGAAGGGGCCTGCGCGATGGGGGAAGGAAAGGTGTGCGTGCGCTCGCGCGCGCCTTACAGGGAGCATTGCTCCTCGTGCTGCTGATTCTCCGGTGAACCTACTAAACCGTGCTGTGCCGCGTGAGGTCGATTTAATTATAGAGGAGGATTTTGCGCTTTGTGCGTATTCTAAACATAAAGTTTTGTGTTTGTTTGTGTTACAAATCAAAAGAGCACATTACGGTCTCCTGCTTACAGTCAACAGGGAAAAGGACTGTAGGCACTGTGGATTAAACAATACAAGTGGAAGATAGACTCACGCATTGACACAGTAATAGGAAATTTGTGTTTAATTTCAATTAAAAAAAAATAATAATAAGAGTTTTACATATAATCAAGATGCAATTTGAACCTCCTGCTAAATTTTTGCAAACCAAGGGTGATCCACCAATGCCGTGGACCAGGTGGAAGGAAGAATTTTTCACCTACATGAAAGCGATGGATGATGAAAACATGTCCCAGGAAAGAAAAAAAATATTTTGCTACATTGCTTAGGTTCGTAGGGACAAATGGTATTTAGAACTCTACCACCTATTGTTATCCAAGGACAAAGTGATGGGGAATTGGATGTGTTTAAAGAAGCATTGATGAGGCTGGAAACTAGATTCAAGCCTACACCGAGCATAGCATTGAATAGATTCAAGTTTTACACTAGAATACAGCATCCTGAAGAAACATTTGATGAATTCCTGACTGCACTGCGTGGTTTATCTGTGCATTGCAATTTTGGGGAAATGACTGATGAAATGATCAGAGACCAAATTATTGTGCATGTAAAAAGTAGAAAAATTCAGGAACATTTGTGGGTTATGGGAGATCCTAAGCTAAAAGATGTTATTTCAACTGCTAAAGCCTTAGAGCAGTCAGAAAAATTTATGAAAACTATACAAGAGTCTGATAAAACAACTAATATGGAAATGGATGTTGTGGGTGCAGTGAGAGGAAATTCCAATAGTAATTTAAGTGCCAGTAACAGTGTTGTAGGGAGAAAGGAAAGGTACGATAAGTGGGAAAAATGTGCTTGTTTTCGATGTGGTAGTTTGAATCACTTAGCGTCGTCATCTCAGTGTCCTGCTATTGGAAAGGAGTGTAAGAAATGTGGTAGAGTGGGGCAATTTGCTAGAGTATGCAGAGATTTAAAAAAAAACAATAACATGTTGAGAGGAAAAATGGCATGTGTGAATATTAGGAGAGGTGAAGAAGATAGTCGGAAGTGCGATGTAAGAGGTGATGAACAATGTGGCACCATGTTGTCACTTAAGAGTGGTGATAGCGAAAATGGGTTTGGGTCAAAACGACCTATGTGTGAGGTGATAATTGCAGGAAAAAAGTTAGAACTTATGGCAGACTCGGGGTCGCCGTGGACAATTGTTGTGCAGGATTATTTTGAAAGAATGTTTGAGTGAATTTGGAACACTTCTGATCTAAATGAACCTGACATTGTGGCTGAGAGCTTTGAAGGCACAACTATTGATGTAATGGGATTTGTTGATACGGAAATTGTGTTTAAAGAAAGGAGAGCGAATATTAAGTTGTATGTAGCGGCTAAGGGTGTAAATGTTTTAGGTTGGAAGGATCAGGGTAAATTGGGCATTATTTTGAACCCCAGGAGCAAGGAAACTGTACTGGCAGTAGAAAGTTGTGAAAACAAAGAGTGGATTGTTTCCAAATGTCCACAAGTCTTCACCAATAAGTTAAGCAAGTTAGAGAATTACAGCCACAAAATAAAGATTAAGGCAAATGCTAAACCAGTTGTGCAAAAACTCCGGAATGTGCCCAGAAGCGTTAGAGAAGAATTAAAACACATTTTAACAGAGATGATAGAGGACAATGTGATAGAAGAAATTTAATCCTCAGAATGGGTTTCTCCAATTGTGTTAGCCCGTAAACCTGACAAATCTTTGAGGTTATGTGTGGATTTGAGAGCGGTGAATGCGAACATTATTGTGAATTGTCACCCACTTCCTAAAATCAACGAGGTGATTAGTCTTCTTGAAGGGGCGAGCATCTTCACCACCTTGGACCTAGGGTCAGCGTATCATCAAATAGAGTTAACAGAGGACTCAAGACATCTCACGGCGTTTATCACCCCACAGGGTTTGTTCCAGTTTAAGAGGATGCCTTTTGGATTAGCCTCGGCAGCATCAGTTTTTCAAAGAGCAATGTTTCACCTATTCAAGGACATGGATAGATATGTCAAATGCTTCCAAGATGACATCTTAATATTTTCTAGGGATGAAAAAGAACACAAAGAACATGTGGTGAATGTTTGACCTGTTTCAGGTCCTGAGCTCGCCCCCCACGACCGCAGCACCAACCTGCTGCCTCCTGCCTCTGTCCCCTGACCACGCTGCTGTTTGCGTGTTCGAGGCCCTCCTCCACCCGCAGGCATCCTCCTGCGCCTCATCCCTGGGGTCTAGTGGGCTCTGACTAGCTTCACTTGACCCGTGTGCCGCTTTCCGCCGTCCCGTAAGTGTTTTTCGTTTTTTTCTTCGCTTTTTTCAGCGCCTCGCCGCCGGCGCTTCTGCCCCCTTTGTGCCCCCCTGATTGCTGTCTCCCCGATCGTATATTGTGCCATTTTGTTTTTCTGATTGTGTGCTTTTTCTTATTGTAACTGCTTGTATTTTGCTCGCTTTCAGTGTTTTGCCCCTTGTGCGCTCCCCGTTCCCTGCCGCTGCCTCCCTGCGGCCCCGCCCCCCTCGCGCCCCCGTTTGCCGCTCCCTCCCGCCTCCCGCCTCCCAGCTGCTCCTCCCTCCCCCCTCCCTTCTTAATGGCTGGCGCTGCGCGTCGCGAGTGAGCGACCTCTGACCTGTTCAGGTCCTGAGCTCGCCCCCCACGACCGCAGCACCAACCTGCTGCCTCCTGCCTCTGTCCCCTGACCACGCTGCTGTTTGCGTGTTCGAGGCCCTCCTCCACCCGCAGGCATCCTCCTGCGCCTCATCCCTGGGGTCTAGTGGGCTCTGACTAGCTTCACTTGACCCGTGTGCCGCTTTCCGCCGTCCCGTAAGTGTTTTTCGTTTTTTTTCTCGCTTTTTTCAGCGCCTCGCCGCCGGCGCTTCTGCCCCCTTTGTGCCCCCCTGATTGCTGTCTCCCCGATCGTATATTGTGCCATTTTGTTTTTCTGATTGTGTGCTTTTTCTTATTGTAACTGCTTGTATTTTGCTCGCTTTCAGTGTTTTGCCCCTTGTGCGCTCCCCGTTCCCTGCCGCTGCCTCCCTGCGGCTCCGCCCCCCTCACGCCCCCATTTGCCGCTCCCTCCCGCCTCCCAGCTGCTCCTCCCTCCCCCCTCCCTTCTTAATGGCTGGCGCTGCGCGTCGCGAGTGAGCGACCTCTGACCTGTTTCAGGTCCTGAGCTCGCCCCCCACGACCGCAGCACCAACCTGCTGCCTCCTGCCTCTGTCCCCTGACCACGCTGCTGTTTGCGTGTTCGAGGCCCTCCTCCACCCGCAGGCATCCTCCTGCGCCTCATCCCTGGGGTCTAGTGGGCTCTGACTAGCTTCACTTGACCCGTGTGCCGCTTTCCGCCGTCCCGTAAGTGTTTTTAGTTTTTTTTCTCGCTTTTTTCAGCGCCTCACCGCCGGCGCTTCTGCCCCCTTTGTGCCCCCCTGATTGCTGTCTCCCCGATCATATATTGTGCCATTTTGTTTTTCTGATTGTGTGCTTTTTCTTATTGTAACTGCTTGTATTTTGCTCGCTTTCAGTGTTTTGCCCCTTGTGCGCTCCCCGTTCCCTGCCGCTGCCTCCCTGCGGCCCCGCCCCCCTCGCGCCCCCATTTGCCGCTCCCTCCCACCTCCCGCCTCCCAGCTGCTCCTCCCTCCCCCCTCCCTTCTTAATGGCTGGCGCTGCGCGTCGCGAGTGAGCGACCTCTGACCTGTTTCAGGTCCTGAGCTCGCCCCCCACGACCGCAGCACCAACCTGCTGCCTCCTGCCTCTGTCCCCTGACCACACTGCTGTTTGCGTGTTCGAGGCCCTCCTCCACCCGCAGGCATCCTCCTGCGCCTCATCCCTGGGGTCTAGTGGGCTCTGACTAGCTTCACTTGACCCGTGTGCCGCTTTCCGCCGTCCCGTAAGTGTTTTTCGTTTTTTTTTCGCTTTTTTCAGCGCCTCGCCGCCGGCGCTTCTGCCCCCTTTGTGCCCCCCTGATTGCTGTCTCCCCGATCGTATATTGTGCCATTTTGTTTTTCTGATTGTGTGCTTTTTCTTATTGTAACTGCTTGTATTTTGCTCGCTTTCAGTGTTTTGCCCCTTGTGCGCTCCCCGTTCCCTGCCGCTGCCTCCCTGCGGCCCCGCCCCCCTCGCGCCCCCATTTGCCGCTCCCTCCCGCCTCCCGCCTCCCAGCTGCTCCTCCCTCCCCCCTCCCTTCTTAATGGCTGGCGCTGCGCGTCGCGAGTGAGCGACCTCTGACCTGTTTCAGGTCCTGAGCTCGCCCCCCACGACCGCAGCACCAACCTGCTGCCTCCTGCCTCTGTCCCCTGACCACGCTGCTGTTTGCGTGTTCGAGGCCCTCCTCCACCCGCAGGCATCCTCCTGCGCCTCATCCCTGGGGTCTAGTGGGCTCTGACTAGCTTCACTTGACCCGTGTGCCGCTTTCCGCCGTCCCGTAAGTGTTTTTCGTTTTTTTTCCGCTTTTTTCAGCGCCTCGCCGCCGGCGCTTCTGCCCCCTTTGTGCCCCCCTGATTGCTGTCTCCCCGATCATATATTGTGCCATTTTGTTTTTCTGATTGTGTGCTTTTTCTTATTGTAACTGCTTGTATTTTGCTCGCTTTCAGTGTTTTGCCCCTTGTGCGCTCCCCGTTCCCTGCCGCTGCCTCCCTGCGGCCCCGCCCCCCTCGCGCCCCCATTTGCCGCTCCCTCCCGCCTCCCAGCTGCTCCTCCCTCCCCCCTCCCTTCTTAATGGCTGGCGCTGCGCGTCCGCGCCTGGACCGCGCCCAGCGCCACACCCCTGGCCCTTGCGCCCCCCGCATCCGCTACTCGATCAACGAACTCCGCGCCTTCAACCCCGGCCCCTCCACTGAATGCTACCGGGCATCCCCGAAGCACACTAAAGGACCTTTTTCCTGCCGTACCTGCAACTTCTCCTGCATCAGAACGACCAATCCAACTACGAAAACATCCAACCCCAACCACCTGAACTGCATCCTCATCAACACCCGCTCCGCACGAAAACACGCCATCGAGCTCTGGGATTTGCTCGACACCACTGCTCCTGACGTGGCTTTCCTGACCGAAACCTGGTGGAACGACTCCTCGTCTCCGGACATCGCCATCGCCATACCGGACGGCTACAAAATCACCAGAAAAGATCGAACCAACGGAATCGGCGGCGGAATAGCCATCGCTCACAAAGCTACCCTCAAAATCCACACCCACTCGGACGACACCCTCAGGACAGCCGAACACCTCCACTTCCAGATCCACACGGACCCCAACACGACCCTCAGAGGAACCCTCATTTACCGCCCTCCAGGACCAAGACCCCCCTTCAACGACACCATCGCCGACCTTGCAAGCACCCACGCCCTCGCTTCCCCGGATTACATCCTCCTGGGAGATCTGAACTACCACCTGGAAAATGCCAATGACGTCAACACCGCGTCACTGACCTCCAACCTCCTCAACCTCGGTCTCCGCCAGCTAGTCAACACACCTACCCACATCGCCGGACACACCCTTGACCCCCTCTTCACCTCTAGCAACCACATTTCCTTCAGCCACACCTCCGAACTCCACTGGACTGACCATCACTGTGTCCATTTCACCTATAAGAAAACCACAGAGCAACACCGCATCCAGCTACCTCCCCACCGCCGCTGGGGCAAAATCACCCAAGAACAACTGACCAGCACCCTCGTCAACAACCTTCCACCCGACGCAATCGACCCGAGCACAGCCGCCATCAACCTCCATCAATGGATCCTCGACTGCGCCAACACCCTTGCCCCTCTCAAGAAACCCACCACCACCCAAGGAAAGAGAAAACCAGCCTGGTTCACAGACGATCTCACCACCTCCAAAAGCAACTGCCAGAAACTCAAAAAGAAATGGATCCAAGAACGCACACCCGACAACCTCGCCGCCCTCAAAAACGCCAACCGCGAACACCACCAACGGATCCGCACCGCCAAGCGCGCCCACTTCACCGAACGCATCAACAACAACGCCCACGACTGCAAAGAACTCTTCGGCATCGTGAAGGAACTCTCCAATCCGAAAGCCAACTCCAACGACATCCCGCCCTCCCAGAAACTCTGCGACGACCTCTCCACCTTCTTCCACCAGAAAATCACCACCATCCACGACAGCTTCATCACCGGTCCACCGCCAGACCCCACCCCCGACGTCTCCTCCCGCGACTGCCGCCTCACCGCCTGGACCCACGTGGACGAGGCAGAAACCATAGCAACCATGAACACCATCCACTCAGGCTCCCCCACGGACCCCTGCCCCCATCATGTTTTCAACTCAGCCAACGCCACCATCGCCCCCGAACTCCGCAAGATCATCAACCTCTCCTTCACTTCTGCCACCTTCCCGGACAGCTGGAAACACGCAGAAATCCAACCCCTCCTCAAAAAACCCAAGGCTGACCCCAACGACCTCAAAAACTTCCGTCCGATCTCTCTCCTCCCTTTTCCAGCGAAAGTCATCGAGAAGATCGTCAACACTCAGCTCACCCACTTCCTCGAAGACAATTCCATCCTGGACCCCTCACAATCCGGATTCAGACGAAACCACAGCACTGAGACCGCCCTCCTCGCCGCCACAGATGACATCAGACATCAAATGGACAACGGCGAAACCTCAGCCCTCATCCTCCTCGACCTATCAGCCGCTTTTGACACCGTCTGCCACCGCACCCTACTGACCCGCCTCCAGGAAGCCGGCATCCAAGATAAAGCCCTCCACTGGATCTCATCCTTCCTCTCCGACAGAACGCAGAGAGTCCGTCTCTCCCCTTTCCGCTCCAAAGCCACCAACCTCATCTGCGGCGTCCCCCAAGGATCCTCCCTCAGCCCCACGTTGTTCAACGTCTACATGGCCCCCCTCGCTCAACTGGCCCGCCAACATCATCTCAGCATCATCTCCTACGCCGACGATACCCAGCTCGTCCTCTCCCTGACCAAAGACCCGCTCACCGCCAAAACAAACCTCCACGAGGGACTAAAATCCATCGCCGATTGGATGAACAACAGTCGCCTCAAACTCAACTCCGACAAGACGGAAGTCCTCATCCTCGGACGCACTCCCTCGGCCTGGAACGACTCATGGTGGCCCTCCGTCCTCGGACCCCCACCCACCCCTGCCAGCCACGCAAGAAACCTCGGCTTCATCCTGTACTCCGCCCTCACCATGTCCAAACAGGTCAGCGCCGTCTCCTCCTCCTGTTTCAACACCCTCCGAATGCTCCGCAGAATCTTCAAGTGGATTCCAACAGAAACCAGAAAGACGGTGACCCAGGCCCTCGTCAGCAGCAGACTTGACTACGGCAACGCACTCTACACTGGCATCCCAACCAAAGACATCAGACGCCTCCAACATATCCAAAATGCCTCCGCCCGACTGATCCTCAACATGCCCCGCCGAAGTCACATCTCCCTTCACCTAAAGGAACTCCACTGGCTCCCGGTAGACAAGAGGATCACCTTCAAACTCCTGACCCACGCTCACAAGGCACTTCACAACACCGGACCCTCCTACCTCAACACCAGACTCCACTTCTACACCCCAACACGTCAACTCCGATCCGCCAACCTCGCCCTCGCCATCGTACCCCGAATCCAGCGCAAGACATCCGGCGGCAGATCCTTCTCCTTCCTCGCCGCCAAGACCTGGAACTCTCTCCCCACATCCCTTCGCCAGACCGAGGACCTCCTCGCATTCAGAAAGCTCCTCAAGACCTGGCTCTTCGACCGCTAAACCAGCAGCACTCCCCCCCCCCCAGCGCCTCGAAACCCTGACGGGTACATAGCGCGCTTTATAAATACTATGATTGATTGATTGATTGATTGCAATGTTTTGAGGGAGAATGGTTTGACTCTAAAGGAGAAAAAGTGCAAGTTTTTTTCCGAATCCGTTGAATATTTGGGTCATACCATATCTGGAGATGGGGTAATCCCAAAACAATCCTTAGTGGATGCTATTGTGAATGCTCCGGCTCCTGATAATCGGGAAAAACTACTGTCATTTACAGGATTGTGTGAATACTATAGTAAGTTTATTGAAAACTTTTCTACAAAAATGGAGCCTTTGAGGGAACTCATGCAGAAGGGAGTCCAGTACATGTGGTCGGAAAGACAGAGTAAAAGGGAAATTGTGGGAGCTCCTACTTTGAAACCCTTCAGTGTTGGGGCGCAGTGTGTGGTGACAGTGGATGCAAGTATGTATGGAATTGGGGGGGTGTTATCTCAAAGATGTGGTAAGGACAGGTGGAATGTCTTGTTTGCCTCATGTACGCTCAATGACTCGGAGAGAAGATATGCGGTGATAGAGAAGGAGTTATTGGCATGTACTTGGGCTGTGGAACATTTTAGGAATTATGTTTGGGGTGCGAATTTCATCCTTCAGACTGATCATAAACCCTTAGTGGGTATTCTTTCCCCAGGCGGTGGTTGGAATGCCACGGCTCGCATTGCCCGACTTGTGTCAAGGTTGCAAGAGTATTGTTTCAAGGTTGAATATGTGCCGGGGAGGAGTAATGCGGTGGCTGATTGTTTGTCGAGACTTCCACAGAATGGGAAAAAGGAAGATAATGCATGCTGTGAGCTGTTGGAGAATGAGGTAATTTCCACTGTGTCAGAGTATGTGACTGTAGAATTTGGTGGCATCAAAGAAGATGAATGGATGGAATGTGTAAAAAATTATTGTGTGTTACAAGAGGTAAAGAAGTATGTGAGAGAGGGTTGGCCTGTCAAAGGTAGGGTGTCGGCGGAGTTAGAACCTTTTGGTAAGGTTAGAGATGAATTGGAGGTGGAAAACGAGATGTTGTTTAAGAAAGGGAAGTGCATTCCTCCTAGAGGTTTGATGGAGACTATCTTAAGATTAGCCCATGGGGGCACCCAGGAATGTCGTCTATGAAACGTTTGGTACGCACGTGCTTCTGGTGGCCGGGAATGGATAAAATGGTTGACAGGGTGGTCAGGGAGTGTGATGTTTGTGTGAATGCAGAAAAAATGTTAAAAACCATGCATGCGCCTCTGGTTCCTGTTTCCTGGCCGTCCTCTCCTTGGCAGAAATTGAGAAATGATATTACCGATCCGTTCCATTCACTTCCAGCAGATGCGCGGTATGCCTTAGTGCTTATTGATTATTTTTCCAAATGGCCAGAGGTAAAAATGGTTCCGTCTGTATCTTCGGGTGTTATTATAGAATTTTTCAAGGAAGTTTTTGCTAGAGAAGGTTATCCTGAAGTGTTGATTTCGGATAATGGGGTCCAATTGATTGCTAGTGAAACACAGAGTTTTTTTAAGTACAGCAACATTAAACATGTTACTACTCCGTTGTATGATCCACAAGGCAACGGACAGGTTGAGAGATTTAACCGTGTTCTTAAAGATAGCATAATTTGGGCACGTGGATTTGGAGGATTGTGGAAGGAAAAGTTGAGAGAAAAATTATGGCATTATCGTATTACTCCACAATCCACAACAGGTGTAAGTCCTTTTAAATTGTTGAGGGGTAGACATCCTGTATCAAAATTATGTCCATGGTGGTTCAAGAGGAAGTATGACAAAGAATGGGAAAAGGTGTCTCTGGAAGAAGTTAGGGAAAGGGTTAGGTGCAAACAAATGAAGTTTAAAGAGATCCATGACAGGAAGTGGAATGTGAAGGAACCTAACTTTGCAGTGGGAGACTGGGTTAAGGTACGTAAGCCTGGGATCGTAAGAAAACTGCAAGTAAATTTGGAAGGGCTCTCAAGGTGGTCAAAGTTCTGAGGAATAGTGTGGTTACGCAGGATGGCAAAGTGTGGAATGTGAGATGTGTAGCGATGTGCAGTGGTGATCAAATTTATTGTGATGAAGGAGGGTGTGTTGATTATCACCTGGAGGAGGGTTGGAGTGGTCTTGGTGAGGAAAGTGCACGGTCTATTGAATGTGTGGGAAGCGAAATGGACCGGTATGTCCCTGATGAAGCTTCGGGGGGAGTGGGAATGGCTGGGAATCAAGGGAGGTATGGTGACAATGTCATGAACAGGGATTCTGTTGCTTCAAGGGTTAAATCCAATGCGAGAAAACGTTGTCCGCCTTTCAAATTTAGAGATTTTGTTTAATTGGAGATTTAGTTAATGTTGTATAAAATGTTTGGTACATCTACTATTCTCCTTTTAATTGTTTTGTTGTTACATTGTTTGTTTGCCTGTGCATTTGTAACTTATATAATTTAATTGTATTTTTTCCTCATACTTTTGTTGTTCTGTTTAGGAAGGGAAATGTGTTATAACTGGGTAATATGTTAATAGCAGACTGTTGTGATGGAATGTGGGGCTGGAGAATGTTGTGGGATTCTTCGGGAGGTATTCGGGGATTGGAGACGGAGAGGAGCGGAGGACATTCAAGCTCATCTAAAATAAACTACGTTTACCCTACCACTTGTGAAATAATGGAGTTTTTACAGGGGGATTTCATCGGACAGTAAGCCAGAGCTTCTTAGATGTTTCTGTTGGCCAGGTACAACAAATTTGTTTCCCAGGTAGGATGGAATGAGAGTAGTGCATTTTGTGGATGAAGCAGGTGATTTTGATAATGCTTCCTGCATCTAAGTGGAGACAGATTTAGGTTATCATGGGGGAAGTAATGTGGTTAGTGTTTATGGTCCCAGTTGCAAGGCAGGCAGCAGCTTTGAGAGGGAAATACTGATCTTGAGTAGGCCTGTCAGGAGGACCATTTACTTTAGTCACACTGGGAGAAAACTAGTGCTTAGATGGTAATCTGAAAGTTCAAGACTGAGATGTTGCTCTTTACACCTTTAAAGAGACCGAGATGATTGCAGGCACTTTCCAATGCCTGCTTTGCATGGCACTGTGGAAGTAGTTTATCACCCCCAGAAAGTCCACATTGCCAAAGAAGTGAAAGCATAGTTCATATTTGTGAATGAAGAAAGCTATGTTTATGGGAGAGACCCATGGGAGAAGTGTCAAAGAGAATAAACTCTGTCTTTTGAGAATTCAGCCTTAGGTTATGTTGAACCATCTAGCATTGGAGAGTGTTCAGGATTTTGGAAGAATTAAGTTGATCATTTTCACAGTAGGCTCTTAGATAGGGTTACGTGTTCTCAGTATATTAGTGGTAAGGCAATTTGAAATAATGCAACACTTCACAAAGAGGTTACTTGCAGAGGTTCAACAGTGTGGGCCCAAGAAGGATCCTTGAGGTACTCAATGGGTTAAGAAGATGGGTCAGAAAAAAGGAGTGATCAATATTCATTTGTTGGGGTAATCTATTTAGAAAGGAAAAAAAGCCAGAAGGAAACCATCCTCAAAACTAAGATTGGAGCTAAGGGTGTCTCAGAGGACTCTATGATCAAGTGTGTTAAACATTGAGGGTGAATCCAGGGGGAGAATGTCATGGCTTGCAACAGGTGCTTGCCCCCACTCCCATCCACCATTGGTCCAAGGCATTACTGGCCACCCTTTCCACCCAATGGTTAGGGCATTATCCCTCAGGATATTGTCTGCACTGGTGTGCCGGACAGCATAGTGGTTGGCACATGTGTGCTGCCCAGCTGCGACCCCCCTCACTTGCATAGCCAATCCTGTTCCCATGTGGGCACACAAATATATTGACAGTTTGTCCCATCTCAGTGAAATTCCAGGAATCGCCACAGGATTAGAAGATATTGGGATTCCAAGATCTACTGTAGGATTTGAGGATCCCACAGTCTATTAAAGCCACACTCTAGGCTTGGCGAGGCGCTTAGCTTTCCTCCCTCTTGATGAGAGGAAGTCGCTGCTTGGGCTCAGCTCATCAACTGTGTGTCTAGCTGTCCAGCTGAGACAATCTTCAAGTGGATACTAGGTTCATCTTCTCATCGTTATTTTCTTGCAGCTCATCTTGGAACTGCATCTGCAGTGTCACTTCGAAGTATCTTGCATACTTGAAACTCTTCAACCTCCTCCTGTAATGTCTTCAGAGTCTTATGTTAGTCGTTAGCTGGGGAGAGTAGGGTTTATTTGTTTGGATTGTGAAACCACTGTTGGATTTTTTAAATGACCCTTGCAAGTACATCCTGGAAATATGCTTCACTTTCTATGTTGTGAGTCATTTACAAATCTTGAGTGAACCTTTGCTTCTGTTTGGTGCTCAGTTGTGGAGTTTTAAGAACTGTGTATCGGACAATATAATACGACCAGTCCCAAGATGATTATGTATGGCTCTAGCAAGTTAAAGGTACTGTGCCATTGATATGTTGAAAGTTTACTATAATTTCCCTGTTGTAGAGTGATTCTTGGGTTTTCTTTTAGTTTCTGTAGAATGTTACCTTCCTGTGAAATTAATCTAACATAAAAGAAATACATGCAATTGAAATTGATGTGTGAACAGTCAGTAACAGTAGTATTGTGTTCCGTTTAGTTCAAATGTGTCATCAATCATGTGAAACTGCGGAACCCCAAGAGAGACTCTATTTGATGAGACTAGCTGTGTGCCTGCAACCTGATTATATCTCTTGAGCGTCTTCTCAAATATCCTTATCCACATTCCCCTTTCCACCTTTTTGCTATCAGTATTGAGCACAGTCTTGGACATGTTCAGCACTTTCGATGTGGAGGAAGTTCAAAGTGTTCCATGTCGTTCCTACAGTAGCATTTGCCTTATGAGGTTAGAGGAAACTTGACTCTCACAAGCAGAAGGCAGGAGTCTTCTTTTTATGCAAGTGTCATCGGTGAATCTAAGTATGCTGATTTCAGTGTTGTGGCCAGTTTTGAAGCCTTACTGGAAGACATCCTGAAGCTTGTTTTCGATGATGTACCTTTAAGTTGTGAGGATACATATTGCTCAATTTCTTTGGCTTGGAGTGGAAAACAGTGGTGGGTGTGCAATTATTAAGGCCATCAGTAACAGGGTTTTTTAGCAAGAGGGATTTCATCTTACCAGTTTCTAGTCGTTCTGAAAAAGTGCCCTGGAACAGAGAGGAATTTCTGAGGTTGGTTCAGAAAAGGGCAATTTGATGAATGAAGGAGTTGGCTAGAGGGGCTAGTAATCGGTCAATACAGTAGCTTGAAGCTTTGGTACAGAGATTGTCTGCAGAAAGTTCTCTCGAGTGACAGGTTTGAAGCCATGTCAACTGAATTGTGGCTCCTTGTGGTGGTTATTAGGGCACTTAGGGACTCTGATAACTACTTGTGGAGGCACCATGTGTATTTACATTTTCTGTAGAATATTATGTAAAATCTTTGTATTTTGCCAGGAGGTGCTTGAACTTGATGATGGGTGCAGGTTTGGATACATGCCTGATAATGATGAAAAGGTATCTTGGATGGTTTTTGACAGAGTCGATCTGTTTCTGATAAATTCAGACTTAGGCCTGATTTAGAGTTTGGCAGATGGGCTTTCTCCATAACACACATCACAGATATCCCGTCTGCCATATTACAAGTTTATTATATCCTATGGACATAGTAATATGGCAGATGGGTTACTCCATCACAAACGTGACGGATATCTCATCCGCCGTATTACTATGTCCAGTAAATCTCTAAATCAGGTCTTAGCTATCAATTATTTGATATGATATGAAAAACCAGCAAAGATGAGATGGCAATTCCTTGCAGACAATGTTTTTAGCATCAGAAGCCCAGACTGAGTCTTTTTTGGCTCTGTAGAGATGGCTAGTTACTTGGGGCTAGCAATAAGAGAATATGAAGGTGATCTGACCACTCCACTGGAAGGGAGATTTAGCCTTAATACAGTCTTGATTTTAAATAAGAAGGTCAGCTGTAGAGCAGTGTTGAAGTTGTTGACTGTCAGAAATAAGACAAAGAGGGAGACATTTGTACAGTCTTTTTGGGAGAGCAAGAAAACAATGTCTTGCTCAACAAACTATTTACTATCATAAGGAAGATGATAAACAAAAAAAAACTGGTTGAAAGTGAAAGTGTGTGTTTGACTTCAATACCAGGCTTTCAACAGACACGAACGGCTGAGACTGAATACATCTGCAGTCAATAGTGTCTTTGTCGACAAGTGCAGTACCACCTCCATTTTTAGGTCGAAGCCTACCAAACAGCGCAATTGACTTGTTGCTAAAGACTTCATGTGGACATTCTGAAAGCTGACCTTGTAATGCATCTTGCCTATTGCTTCCCATTGGCTTTGTAGTTTATAACTCACTTTGTATTTACTGGCTTTTTTTTGTTTTAGGCTGTCCAGCATGTTTGTCCCTACTTTGAACCATAGCCTGTTTACCACCTCTCTGACTCGCTCCTTTTTATTCTTCCACAAGTGGTTGCTTTCTGTGAACAGGCCTTTAAATATTGTGCTTATCTTGTCACATTTGCTGTGCATTCAAAGATAGAGGTGCTGTATAATTTTATCAGTAAAACCATATGGCTGTGCAAATATAATGGTAATTTCAATTTAAAATGTGTTGTCTGTAATGCAACAACATTGTTTGTGAACGGTATAGTTTTATCAGTAAAACTGTGTGTCTGTGCAAATGTAATGGTAATTTCAAATGAAAATGTGTTGTCTCTAATGACAGTGCGCTACCACACCATGTATACGCCACTCTATGCCACACCACCACTCTATGATACTTTACTCCACTCTATGTACTATACGACCCTCAATTCTATAACTCTGTATGCCACTCCACTCTACACCACGCCACTCCAGACCACTCTATACCACTCTACGCAAGCCTACTGCACTCTACATTATTCTACTCTACTTCATCTATGACACTCTACTCAACTCTACACTACTCCACTCTACGTCAATTCACTCTATGACAGTTCACTCTACTCCACTCTACGTCATGCCATTCCACGCCACTCTACTCATCTCTATGGCACTCTATGCTACTCCATTCTATGGCACTATGTGCTTCTCCACTCTATGACACTTGATGCCACTCCAGTCTACGCCACTCTACAGTACTCAATTCTACACCACACTATGCTACTCCATTCTACGACACTCTACACCACTTCATTCTATGACACTTTCCTCTAGGCCACTCCACTCCTCTATATGCCACTCAGCTCCATAGCACTCTACCCCTCTCTACACCACCCCACTGCATTCTGCAACACTATACTCCTCTCCACTCCACTCTATAACACTGTACTCTACTCTACACCACTCCACTATACGCCACTCTATGCCAATTCATTCTAGGCCACTCTACTCCATTCTATGCCACTCCACTCTATGCCACTCCACTATACAACACTCTACTCACCTTCACTCTACTCCATTTATGTCACTCTATGCCTCTTCACTCTATGGTACTCTATGCCACTTAACTCTAGGGAATTCTACTGCACTCTGCTCCAATATACTCTGCTCTGTGTTGCTCTTCTCCACTCTATGCCACTCCACAAAACTCTACTCCACTCTATTCTAAACAATGCCACTCCACTCTACGACACTCAACTCCACTCTATGCCCCTCCTCTATATGCCCCTCCACTCTATGCCTCTCCACTCTACTCTCTGCCACTCCACTCTACGATACTCCACTATGCCACTCCACCCTACACACTCTATTCCACTCTACGTAACTCCTTCTGTGCCACTCCATGCCATGCAACTGTGGTTTTCATTTTTGGGAAGTGCAGACCTGCCTGGTGAAGATATCAGGAGTGGAGGAATCCCCCAAGAAAGATTTGTGTATTGCTGCTTTCCTGTGAGCTGGTGGGACACACTGGAGGAAGGGAAGAAGGGAGCCTCCCTTTACACTTCAAAGGGTTGCCCTTTGATTCAGTGATAGGTTTCATGGGCGTCCGCAGAGGTGAAAGGGGGGAATGCTTGCCCCCGCCACCTGGATTTAGGTACAGCCTGGTGTGCAGGCTCACGGTGCAGCATAACACTACGGCCGCCGTAGTGTTATGCTGCCTCAGGATGGATGACATTAAAATTATGCCCCCCTGAAAAAAATTCTGAGGACGCCCATGCTTGGTCTTGGAAACTCAAAGGGACAACCGGAGGAACAAAATAGAAATAGAAAATAGAGAAAGGTAGCGACAAAGGGTTGATTGTCATCTTACAGTTAAATTAAATCTGTCCTTTGGTCTGTCTTCCAAAGCACTGCTTTCAGATGCAACAGTTCTGCTAAGTGAAGTGTCAGATTCATGGCCCGGCGCCCACTTTCGAAAGGAAATGGGCATTAATTAATTGTGCCAAAGACAGTTTTTAGACACCCTACACAAGACGGAGAAACATCGTCTTGTCCTAACTTGTCGATCCTCTTGTAAAGAGCCGAACTGAACGCATAATTCCAAATAAAAATGCTATAACAAAAGCATCACTGATTTAATGAGGAGACATGCCAATCAAGTCTGTAAAAGAACGGAAGCAGGCAAAAATTAGATTTAATTAGCATGTGTATAGTTTGCTTAACAGAACGTATACAAAAAGCTAAATCATGTGCAAGCAATCCACACCCGCTCAGGCGATTCTGATGGGCCCATCAGGACGGAAATGGGTCTCAACTCCAGGACAATTGCTGCTGATTTCCCTGCCGTCCAGACAAGATCCAACATCCTCTCTAGCGACCGTGCTAGGGCGGACTGAAAATTAATTCAGAGACCATAGCAGGAGCCCATTGAGAGAAACTCATACCAAAGACCAACAATAAAACACATCTCCAGTCAAACTGCAAGGCAACACAACAACAAAGCAGCAACAAAAAACAGACCTAACATAAAACAGCAGATTAATTTCAGTTATGCAAAATTCGCATAGAGTGCTAACTTTCAAGACCTCTGTTCGCACTTTGCTTCTGCTATGTAAACAAGCACAGGCCTCTGATGCAGCCATCCTGGGTTGCAAACAAAAGTGGATCTCTGCTTCGGCCTTGGAAGGACTGGTGAGTGCACTTTCGACTCCTGGGGGAACTGGTGAGTGCTCTGCTCAGTTTCCAAACAAAAGGGGGCACTAGAGTGAGTACTTGCAAAGGAAAGTATGGCTCCTCTAGGTGTCTCAAAAACTGAATATCAGTATTGAATCAATGCATCAAAAGATGTGCTACATTTAGTTGTAAATAGTGTTGGAGTGTGTCTTTTAAAACCAATATTAATTACATAATCTTGCAATATATTGTGTGATGAAGCTGCGTAGAAAATGTGTTAACATAGAAAATAATGCACGCGTTTGAAATGTGCCCACAGGGAGTGGCTACCAATGTATACGAAGACTAATGAAAGGCTTATTAATTCTGAATTTGTATGCAATAATTCTTTGAATTTGTATTAGTATATCATAATAAGAGTTATGCGTTAAGAGTTTGCTTTATTAAATTAGAGGGCCTTAGCTTAGCGAGGGTTTGGGCCTAGCTGCCTGGCCTCATATTGAATTGTATTTTCTAACGTGTAAATGCGCTGTTTTCCTGAAGGACACAAAGCTGTATTTTCCAGAAGCTTTATGTGTGTAGCCGCAGTAAATTCTTTCTCATGAGAACCGGCTTGCTCAAGGCGACATTCTTGCTGGATTCAACAGTGTAATTCTTAACAGGTGACAGGTTAACCGTACTAGCAGAAGACAATGAAGACACTGACTGGAGCGTAAAGTGTAACATTTTCTACCTGACATTCCAGCCGTTGAAGACGTCAATAACATGGACCAATCTGCGACATGGGAACTGTAAACGGGGGAAAATTCTAGTAAGGTGCTTACCGAATTATTGGACAGAGATAACGATGCATCAAACTTTATCCAATGAGGAATTAGGGAATAGTTAGACAGTTTTGATTTAGCGGCGTAACCGAAGGAAACACTGACACTTCTTTTTCTTCCACTTTAGCGGGGACATTTGCCATTTTCCTTTGCCAAAAGACTTATGCCATTTGCCATTCTTTCGGACACTCCAAACCAACTCTTTAGAGTTAAATTGTCCTGCCACTTTAAACCATCCTCTACCCCATTCTTGTCTGATACTAACTTCTCCTCCATCTGAGGGAAGTAATTTGTTTCTTAGCTATGCCATTTCGAGACTTTACCCCGTCCTATTTCTACTGATGGTGAATCGACCGATGTCCTGAGGACGAAGACTGATGCTGCTTGCTGATCTGTTGGATTGGTAACTATCGATGAAAACTGTGATTGTCTGTTTGCCTTTTCTTTCTAGGTACCAACTGCTATTTTTGATAGAGGCCTTAGTTTAGATGTTTTCTAAATTCGTGTTCACTAAAATGTTTTGCATGAAGCCCAACATGCTAATGCTAATTTGTGGTTAGTTAAGGCGTTCACAAATATCTTATGCAACTAGACAAATGACTAAGTTCTTGCTTTGTTGAATCAATGTACTAATGAGACTCTGCTAAGTTGCTTCATATTAATGATGTGCCTAAATACTGAATGAATGTAACTGATGCATTGATCAAAGTTGTGTTTGATTACTAATGAGGATTGTTTGGTGTGGTTTATTGTTAATAAGATTAACAGACATGATGTTAGATTGTAACTAATAGGGAAATAAATAACTTAACTTTTGACTAAACTGGTGTGGTTATTCGTGAACTGAGGAGTTATGGTGAGTTCAATGATTAAGTTCTTATTAAATGTTTATTGCTTAGAAATGTGTTATTATTGATTGTTTATTGATTTATTGATTGGTGATGTCAAGAAGATATTTAGTGCTGGGAAGTCCCCAAACGTGGTCCAAAGGTTTGTCGACCTAAACGCGTCTCCTTGTAAGTGATAGAGCGTTCCGTACTAATAATTTACCTGTATTTGGACGCTCTTTAGGCCGATGAATCTTTTGGCTAAGTGGGACCCTCGACACCCTTAATCAGTCAATTTCATTAAAATCAATAATCAATAACGAACATAAGCAATACCCTGATCAACATAACACTTGACAATTAATCCAGAATACATTTCGGCGAACCCTGACCTTTCAGTCAGGAATAACCACACCAGTTTATTCAAAGTTAGTGAATTTATTTCCCTATATTAACAAAGCTAGCACAATATAAATGTGTCTCAACACCAAATGATAAACATAAATGAACATTAATAGCTGTCCATAACGGCGAAACAAGTGCAATCTATGCAGCATTTGAATAACAAGGCATTCGATAATAGCAATGCAAATCACTAATACTATGATCTGTAACGAGCTAATTGCATACATTTAGTCAGCATAACAAGGTCTCAAATTGCATCGTGCAACAAAAGGAATCCTCATCTAACCTCAAATTAGCATCGGCATGTGGGACTTCATGCAAAAACAATTTAGCAACATTAATTTAGAAAACTCCTAACTAGGGATCTTGTCAAAAATCAGCAGTTGGTTACCTAAAAGAAACACAATGCAATTGTACAATTTCCTTTCATATTTACCAATTACGATCAGCATACAAGGAAGTCTTCGTCTCACAGGTACCGTTTCTCGATCAGCATGGGACGGGGCAAAGGGGCAGGGATGGACGGGGCAATTGCCTCACGGCGGCAAGGTAAAACTACTACTTCATGCAAAGGGACAAATCAAAGTTAAAGTCTCTAGGGCAAGAATCATTTAAAGTCTCTTTCTCTCGATTAGAGAAAGCATCAAAGTCTCTTTCAAAATGGCGTCGCAGCAAGGTGGGCCATAATAGCTACAAAGACTACAAAATGGCGGGATGTCCAATAATGGCTCCTTTCCTCTCGTGCACCTGGTTTAAATAGACAACAGTTCAAATCCAGTAGGGTCTTCCATTGGAGGGTTCATAGGTTAGCTTCAAATTGTCCAATCAAAACGACAGTTCTCAAGCTTTTACTTAAGCATACATTATCCTTGGAGATGGGTACGCAAGTTGCAACATTTTATACCAATTAGCTCACTTTCAGAGCCTCCATTGTCCGCACCTGCAGATCGACCTTGGAGTAAAGAGAAAAATGCCAAGCTGGCACGAAACTTTAAGATAAGCATGTGAACGATCTCAGTGGAAAAGTACAGCTTCAAGCAAAAATACACGTTTATTAGCACATTGGAAAAATACGAGCATCTAAACCGTGAGACCAGGCAACTAGGCCGAAGCCTCCACTAAAGTAATGCTAAGCTAAAACATTTCAAACAAGCAAATCATAGCACACGTTTACGATTATGTCGGATTAGTGCAATTCTAATACATCACGTTATATAAAGCACGCTTATAAATGTTGGCAAACTACTCTAAGGGCACATTTTGTCCCCGTACAATCTTTATTAGTTCGGTTAGAGTCACACATGATTATTTCAACACTACGTTTATGCGCTAATAAATGTAAAACCTTCATTTTCTGCTTCATCAATCCCTCCTCTGATGACTACTTGTCATCACACAAACTATTCCCACACATTTTATTCCATTAAAATTCTGTCAGTTCTCTTTTCCTTTTAATTCCCCTAGTTTTCGCTTTGTATTCTTCTGCCATTCTTTTCATTATTTTCTCTTCCTTTCTTCTTTTAATTCTTTCCATGATCATTATTATTCCCCTTTTTATTCCCCAAATTCCAAATATGCAAATCAATACTATTAAAATTCCCTGTATTATTTTTAGCAATATTCCATTCCAAATTCCACCAAGCCAATTTCCCACTGAAGCAAGTCCTTTTCCAACCTTCTCCCACACTCCTGGTTCTTTCAATTCCTTCAAATCTGCACTTTCTTTTGTTAGATTAGCAAGCATATTTTTAATTTTCACACTATTGTCGGGAATATAAGTACAACAGTGTTGTGCACCAAGCATTTTGCAAACGCCGCCATCCTTTGCTAAAAGAATGTCTAAGGCAAGCCTGTTTTGAAGAGTCATAGCTCTTTCCGCTGCAAGTTCAGCATCTATCAGGATTATAGCACCTGAAAACTTTGTCAACATGTTATCCACTATAGTAGACAACTTTCTTATTTTGATGGAATTCAACAGAACTCCCAATGAAGGAATCATGGCTCCAAATATATCTCCTACCACAGCAGCTGCGGTCTCTCTTTTCTGGATACGATGGGATCCAGATGTCTTTTGAATCATCGATAGGTCATCCAGTTGATAAACCTTTGGGAATACTATACCCAAATAACATCTCCCCCACCATCCTTTCGGAAGACGATAATAGGCATTATACCCACAAATGTAGTATACACCTGGAATGACAGGGTCAAGTCCGTTCATCATGAATGTCCATTTGGCCTTAAAGATAAACGTGTGTTTACACTCACTCGCTCCTACAAAAATGTTGTCATAATAAGATTCACCTCGATATATACAAAATTTCCCTACATGCCAAGCATCTAAAGCTATTCTCCCTTGTGTCTTTATTGCAGCAAAATCATAATTATCTACTGAAGTCCTCTTATGTAGTTCCTTTTCTAATTTTGCATTCATTTGTGCCCTTCTATCATCTGTACGATCTAAAAAGCTTATTTCTACTGCAGAGAGCGAGCAGGTAAGATTTTCCCTATGAGCGTGAGCCGTTTCAAAAGGTAGCATTGGCTCGAAAAATTCCCTCATTATTTTAGCATCCCAATCTTTAGCAATCTGGCTTAGCTGCGCTATTATAGGAACATAAGCAAAGGCAACCTCATAATTTGAGTAAAAATACTGTATGTTAGTTTGACCATAAAATCTAGACATTACTATACTACATGTAATCCCGTAGGTAAGAGGCATGTGGTGATATGTCACCCCTTCCTTTACTGATGTCGGTATCTGTGTACACACATAACAATCTTTCGCATCCATAGTCTCAACATATTCTGTTAGCAAGCGATAGAAAATATTTTATGAAAGCTCTTTCTTATCATGCAAGAGTCTCTCATCTATTTCTAATCTTTTCAATGCGGTTAGTTCAGTGACAGTAACAGGAGCAAAAGTAGAAGCATCAATTTTATCATTCTCACCCTTTCCATGCATTGCAAGCACTATTGCCATTATTATTAGTACACATGCAATTATCAAGCCTATACACACATATTTACAATATTTCTTTCTACTGTTTTGCGTCATGATCTGTATAGAATCAGAGAGCTAGAAGCACCTATAAAAGAAACTATTTAGCAATTCAGTTACAAAGTTGAACGAGCGCAATGTTCACACCGTCTTCTTCAAGAGGCCAGTCACTTATCGGTTAGCAGCATTTGTCTCAATTCGGCAATAACTCAGTCTTTATCAGTTCAGCAAGTCTCTCATCCGGTTTAGCAATGTCTCAGCTGGTTGTATCACTTTAGATTGTAGCAAGCAATGTCATTTATCACCCTTTCAATCAACAGTGTCCATAAAACTTTTCTTTTCTATTGGTATCTCTTCTTCTTCGTTCTCGATGCTTAGAGATACAAACTCGTCAGTCCAATCGTCATTGACTGCATATGCCCATTCAGGACCGGAATATCTTCTGTTCGGTATCCTTTTCCTTTTCAATTTTGCTTCTCTTTTCGATTCTGCTTCGCTGGTACTTTCCTCTTTGGCCAAGTCTTTTTCGTCACTTGAGGTTGGTACCACGACAGACACTTCCTTTCTTTTCTCTTTCACTTTTGGCCTTTCTCCGTCGTTCAAACCTTCTCCAGTCCTTTGTTTTACTGGTGATATACTTAGTCTCCTCTTTGCACCATGTCCATTTGACGGACCTGCGACCTTTTCTGTGGAAGCTTGAACTGTTTCGCTCTGTTCTGCCTTGTCCCCTCCTTCTGGGGAATCAATCACGTTCTCTTTTTCTTTTTCTGTATCGTCTGCTTCTGGGAAAGCCCTCCTCTGATCAGGCTCTCCTGCTTTTTCACCTTTTTCGAGCCCTTCGTCACCGTTACTTTCGTCAGGCTCTGTATCACTTTCAGCTGCTTCAGGTTCTTTGTCACCTTCAGCTGCTTCAGGCTCTTTGCTACCCTCAGCTGCTTCAGGTTCTTTGTCACCTTCAGCTTCTTCGTCGCTGTCTGAACTTTCTCCTTGGTCTTCCCCAAGTGAGTTAGTCTCTTCGTCCTCCAATAATATCTCTCTCTCTCCTGCTTCTGCCTGTTCTCTTTCAGTTCGGTTTTGTTCTGTTTCAGCACTCAGCACTGTTTTATCAGGCACTGGCAGTTTTAGCGCTTCAACTTCCTCATCTGTGGGACACAACACCTTCTTTGTGTGACTGGCGTGAATCCAGTTGGGAACCCCTGCACACTTCACAGCGGTAGTTGTCGTCAGGATCACTTGGAAAGGGCCTTTCCAACGGGGTTCCAGACACGACTTCCTCACGTGCTTCTTTACCACGACCCAGTCACCTGCTTTCAGTGTGTGTCCTGGACCTTGGATCGGTGGCAAGGTGGTTGCTTCCACCTGGTGAGAGAAAGAGCGAACCACGTCAGCCAGACCCTTGCAGTAGTCTAACACCATATCATCTGTAACATTCAAAAGCGCGTTTGCGGGAACTGCAGGAAGCCTCATAGCCCTGCCCATGAGAATTTCGTGCGGAGACAATCCAGTCTTTCTATCAGGGGTGTTTCTCATTGACATTAGCGCCAAGGGCAATGCGTCAGGCCATTTCAAATTTGTCGATGCACATATTTTCGCCATTCTTGATTTCAGTGTACCATTCATCTGCTCCACCAATCCTGATGCTTCAGGGCGATAGCTACAATGCAGTTTTTGCTCAATGTTCAGCGCTTCGCAAAGTAACTTTATCACCTCGTTATTGAAGTGACTTCCCCTATCTGATTCTAAAGAGATCGGGAATCCGAAACGTGGTATCAACTCCCTCAACAATAGTTTTGCAACTGTAAGGCTGTCATTTCTACGTGTGGGGTATGCCTCAATCCAGTGACTAAAAATGCACACAATCACCAACACATACTTCAGACCTCCATGCATAGGCATCTCAATGAAATCTATCTGCATTCGACTAAATGGGCCACTGGCTCTGCCAATGTGGCTCGCGTTCACAACCGTTCCCTTCCCTGGGTTCATCTGCTGGCAAGTGACACATCGATGGCAAACTGCTTCTGCAGCTTGACGAAATCTGGGGTTAAACCAATCAGTTTTGAACAATCTTATCATGGCATCTCTCCCTAGGTGAGCTTGCCCATGATAGAACCGCGCAAGCTGTGATAAGAAACTGTTTGGCAAAACAAATTTTCCCTCATTTGAAACCCATAACTCATCTGGTCTCTTTATACATTGTGATTTAATCCAGGACTCTCTTTCATCCTCCCTGACGTTATTCTGTAGTGCTTTTAATTCATCGATTGTATCTACAACCTTCAAGGCAAATGCCTCAGCTGGTTCGAGTTCTGGTTCACTTATTGAATTCCATTCATCTCTGAGTAATATACAGTTCAAGGCACAAAATCTTGCGACTTGATCCGCATATGCATTTCCCAGAGAAACATAGTCTTGTCCTTTCGTATGAGCACTACACTTTACCACTGCAACTTCGGCTGGCATTTGAATGGCGTGTAACAATTCCCTTATTCTCTCCCCGTTTTTCACTGGGGATCCTGAAGAAGTCAGGAAACCTCTTTGTGACCATAGTTGGCCAAAGTCGTGCACAATCCCAAACCCGTACTGACTATCAGTGTAAATGGTGACTTTCATCAATGCAGACAGTTGACATGCTCTTGTAAGGGCTACAAGTTCTGCTACTTGTGCAGAATAGACTCCTTGAAGCCAGCCCGCTTCCAAGACACCTGTTACAGTACATACAGCATATCCTGCTTTTAAAATTCCCATCCCATCTCTTAGACATGAACCATCAACAAAAACAATTTGGTCATTTTCATCAAGCTTAGTATCCTTAATGTCAGGTCGAGGTTTTGTGCAAAATTCAGTCACCTGAAGGCAGTCATGCTCGACGTCTTCAGCATTCTCAATTTCAGCATTTTCACCAGGAAGCAAGGTTGCTGGATTCAACGTAGTGCACCTTTTCAGCTGCACATTCGGTGAGCCCAGAATTATCGTTTCATACCTTGTGAGTCTTGCTCCGGTCATGTGTTGCGTTCGGGAGCGGGTCAAAAGTATCTCAACTGAGTGAGGGACCATGACTGTTACTGGGTGTCCCATCACTATTCCTTCACTCTGAGTGAGGCTGATACCAACTGCTGCTACGGCGCGCAAACACCCTGGAAGTGCTGCTGCGACCGGATCCAAAGTAGCTGAAAAATACGCTACTGGTCTGTTTATGCCACCATGGGCTTGAGTCAAGACAGACAAAGAACATGCATCACGTTCATGACAAAACAATGTGAAAGGCTTTGTGTAATCAGGCATACCTAAAGCTGGAGCCCTGCACATGCACTCTTTCAATTCAACAAAAGCATCCATCTCATCTCCTTTCAGTTCAATTTGATCCAAGGCATCCTTCTGTGTCAGTTTCAGTAAAGGCTTTGCTAGAGTTGAGATGTTGGGAATCCACTGGCGACAATAGCCCACCATTCCCAAAAACTTCCTCACCTCCCTCCTTGTCTTTGGTGGACTCATTTGAAGTACACTTGTTATTCTTTCCTTCATTATTCTCCGTGACCCTTTCTCTATCTGGTGACCTAAGTATTTCACTTTCTTCTGACAAAACTGCAATTTCGAAGGAGACACCTTGTGTCCATTCCTTCCCAAATGGTTCAACAGAGCAATGGTATCGGCTGTGCAGCCACTTTCTGTCTTTGATGCAACCAGTAAGTCATCAATGTACTGTACTAGGGTTGACTCAAATGGCAATTCTAATGCTTCCAAATCTTTCTTTAGAATCTGATTGAAGATTGACAGTGACTCAGAAAACCCTTGAGGAATTCGACACCAACTGTACACTCTGTCTAGGAATTTGAAACAAAAGAGGAATTGGCTGTCCTCATGAAGAGGCACAGAAAAGAATGCTTGTGACAAGTCGATGACTGAGAACCATTCGGCATCGCAAGGGACTTGAAACATTATCACAGCTGGATTTGGTACGACAGGGCAACACTTGACTATGATGTCATTTATTTTCCTCAAGTCCTGCACAAGTCGGACCTTTCCACTTGGCTTTATTAGTCCCATTATTGGTGAATTACATGGACTGCTTAACACTTCTTTTAGTACCCCCTGTTTTACAAATTCGTCAATAAGTTGGGCAACTTTCATGAGGGTATCTTGTGCCATGTGGTATTGTGGGGTCTGGGGAAATATTGCATTGGGCTTTACAGTCACTTTCACTGGTTCCACTCCTTTCATCAATCCCACCTCTTTCCCTGTCATGTCCCACACTTCCTTTCCGACTGTTTCCCGTAATTCGGCTGGAATATCTTCTTCAGTTATCATCGGGAAAAGGCAAATCAGAGGATACTCTTCATCGACAGTTTCCATCTCATCCCCCTCTACACTGTCCTCTTCTTCCCCATCACTGCTCGTCTGCATTGTTATTCCTTCGTTCGAACACATGATCGAACAACCCAATTTGCACAATAGGTCTCTCCCTAATAGTGCTATCGGGCTTGAGTCACATACCACAAACTGATGCACCCCTTGATAGTTACCGATGCTGACTGGTACCGGATCTGTTATTGGGTTCGTCAGGTGCCTGTTTGCTACTCCCACCACTTGAACTGTCCTCCCTGAGAGTGGCAAATTTGGTACTTCACTGCTCTTAACAGTCGAACGTGTGGCTCCTGTGTCAACCAAGAATGAAACACGATGACCCATTACTCTTCCCTCTACGTACGGACCCTTTTGATCAACTTCCAAGGATGCTGCAAGCACACAATCTCCTTCTTCTTCTGAGCTTTCACTCTCCCATACATTGTTTATTCCACTCTCACTGTGTAATGGGAACTGTTGTACGGTGCCATTTGTACTCATTACCTGACCCGAGACCTGTGGAGGAACCATCACTTGCTGCTGACTCATTGGTGCCAAAGGTATTTGCATTTGCTGATTAGGTACCATGGGTAACTGCTGTTGCATCGGCTGCATTTGCGGCATCTGCATACGGGGCATCTGCATCTGCTGCGACTGCATAGGTTGTAACCCCTGCAACTGATTTACGGTCTGAAAATTTGGGTTTGGACCTCTCATTTTCGGTCCCCTCATTGTCTGAAATGCATTGACATCATTGTTTTGCTGACCAACACCTGCACCTGCACCTACACCTTCCTGCACCACCATCGGGCACTCGCGTTTCCAATGACCGACAATTCCGCACGCGTGACACGGCATCACCTTCTTCATTGCCTGCACACCAGTCACAACAGTGTTCAAATCCGGGCCATTATTCACAAAACCTCCTCTGCCTCTGCCTCTGGCCTGTGGCTGAAACGCCATGTTTCCCTGCAACTGCGGCTGCGGTTGCGGTACCTGCTGTTGGAACCCTTGCATCCCTTGCAAACCTTGCAGACCTGTCTGAGCTGCCTTAAGCTGCATCATCATCACCTTCTCTTTCAACTTTTTCTGTTTCACTTCAATTTCGTCGCTACAGTATTTCGCATAATTCAACACCTCATCAATCGGTTTCGACTGCCAACAAATCAAATGCGACTTTATCATCTGACTTATCTCTGGTCTCAGCCCTTCCACAAATCTAAATACAAAATGAAGCATGTCCTTCGCCTCTATTGTCTCTGTGCCACTGTAGTTCTTAAACGCCTTCAACAACCTCTCATAGTAACTATGAATCGACTCTTTAGCCTCTTGGGCCGTTCGATCGATCTTCTGCCAATCCACATTTTTCGCGGCAACCTTCGTCTTCAAATGCTCAATCACCTTGTAGTACAAGCTCATCACCATAGGTGATGGTGCACCCGTCTCCCTGTCTCTTTCTGGTTCACTTGTCGGCCAACCTACAGCTCTTTTGCAATCCTCCCACAAATCTGCTGGAACTACAATCTCAAAGAGAGTGTTCAGGTCTTCCCAGAGACATTTTGCAAGCTTCACAAACCTATCAGTCTGTTGATACCATTCAATGGGTTTCTCTCTTAGTTTGGGAAAGTCATCCATAAATGACTGAATGTCGCTTCTGTGCCATGGTACATGTATTAATTTTCCCCCTGCTGTCTCCCTCATTGGTAACATAGTTACTGCCTCGCTACTCTGTGGTCTTTTCTCGTTGAGCTCTGTAGCACTGTCCCTCCTCTTTTCCTTCCTCTTTACCCATCTGCTTTCCCACTTGTCTAAGCACCTCCACACTTGTGCACTCTGCAGCAGTTCTCTAAGGTGCGCCTTCATACCTGCTGACCTCATGTGTTCAAAATCTGTGGTCCCGAAATCCAACCTATAGCTCCTGCTCAAATGTTTCGTCTTGTCTATATCAACCCCGTTTTTGTCAGCTATTTCCTGCAAGCTTTTATGTACCTTATTCACTTCCTTCGTAATCCTGGGACATAGATACCTCAGCTCTTCTTCCGAGTAGGACTCTAACCTATTCACACCCATAGTCCCTTCCACCAATTCTTGTGCTTCCATGTTCAACCTGACCCTATTCAGATAGTCTTCTCCCTTCCCACTGGCTGAACTTTGTGTGGAATTCAGACTGTTGAACCACTGTGTCAGCTGTTGCGCATTCAACCCCATAAGTGTAGCATTCACATCGACTGCCATTGATGGTTGCGGCAACTTTTCAGTATTCGATGACAGCGGTATCACCAGTGGGGGACTCGACCTCACCAGTGTTGACTGAGCACATATGGGACTAAACTCCATCAAGGACCCAGATCCAGTTGGCTGAGCCGCTATCGGAGTTATCCCTGGAGTGTTTTCTATGCACCTCCTTTCTGTCCCATTCTGCAGCATTGATCCCTGACCGCTCATACCTAAGTTAGGCTGACTATACAGAGGTACCGGTGGACCTACAGTAATGGGTAGTGATATCGCATCTGGGTTTTGTCCATTCCCCATGTTCTGAGACATGTTCATTCCCACACTATGGGTCATCATTGCCGGCATGCCCATCTGACTCCCCGTCATCTGAGCATGTGCTGTTCCCCCCTGCATCTGCTTCTGAGGCATCAAAAACTGAGTTGATTCAGCTTGTGCCATTGTTGGATTGTGACCATTCTGTCCTCCCATTGCGGCTGGATCTAAAATCATTCCCGTACTATTGTCGCTGCTGTAATACCTTGGGACCTGCGGCTGATAATTTTCTGCTGGTTTCAACATGGGCACATCTGGATATATTCTCCTAACCTGCGGTATCTGCGGGGTGAACAGTAAACTCAGGTCCTTAGATCCCGATGAAGCCCCTGAACTCTGTGTTTCATTATTCTGTACCGATGCCGGAGGGGCAGAACTGGTACTTGGACCTTGTCCACTCTCTGCATAAGGTGGTGGACGGTCGTTCAGCAATTGCATTATTAACTCCTCATCCTCTAACTCCTCTTCTCTTCTCAACTTTTCCTCGTCCTCTCTATCCTTGGAACACCTTCTGTTTGTCTTACAGGTAGCTTTCTTACCTGTCTCCTCTTCTTCCTTAGTAATTGCCGGGAACAATTTTATCCCCTGCAATACATCCGACCTCCACACCTTCTGTGCATTATCCCACCTAGCGTCCGCTAGTGTCTTTTCTACCTTCCTTATCCTGTTCTCGAACTTATTTTGCTGCTGCTGTCTAGCCATCAGTTCCCAAATTGCTTGAGCCTCAAACTGGGCTGGCCTTGGAGGCACCTTCATGTCGTACATCGCGAATCTCAAATTCTCTAGAATCCTTATATTGAATGTCCCATGGATCGGGAATGCTACGCTCCCATGTTTCTCTGTCAACTTGTGCCATTGCTTTAGCCAAAGGCACGGAGCTACCCCCTTTTCCTCCATTACAATGTAAGCTGGTGTGCCTTCGGGCGGCGTCTCCTCTCCTACACTCGCTTTAATGTAAGATTCCCCCTTCATCGCACTCCTGAATGCTTTAAAGAATTTCATTTTCTCGTCTTTTATTTCACAAAGTTTGTAATCAATAGGTGACTTTTATTCCCGGAATACTCTTCGCTTGCCTTTCCCCTTCCAATCGAGCCCCACGGACTGCGTCCAATCCGTGCGCGACCCTTGCCTACAACCAACCTATCCCAGCGCGGCTCCTAGTGACGTCACACTCACACACACTGCGGCTGACAAAGCCTCGCGGCTAGTCCTCCTTCACTCAGCTCCTCTCGTAACAACTTCTTGCATGTATCGCGAGCTACCAAAAAATAAAACAGATCTGTCGGTTTACTACAGGAAGGGTAACACAATCGCTTCAGGACCTTAGGGATTTTTCACTAGCCTCAGCAGTTATTCCATCTTTCTCGGTCCCCACTTTCGCAAGCAAATCTGACCCGCAGACCTACTCTCAACTTGTCAATGATCTATTCTAGTGCACTTAGAATTTTGTCAAAGCCCGAAGTCAAAGTTTCTTTCACTCCCTTAACACACGTACCGACTCGTTGACCACGCCCGATCAACCTACTAAACCGCCCAGACCACAACATAAAACAACATACTCCGGAGTCTCTTGACCTCGCAGGGCCCGTCTCAACAACAACAACCACGTGGACCTTTTTATGCACAAAGCGCCACACGCACATGAAGTTCGACGACTTCCCTACTCTCACACTCGGAGTCGCACCTCCGCTATTTCTATGAAGTTCGACGACTTCTCTACCTCTACACTCGGAGTCGCACCTCCGCTATCCTCTAAAAAAAGAAAAATCCTCGCAACCTTTTCACACACCCTGCGGCAATAAGCTGTGCAAGCGCAAAACCCTAACTTCTCTCAAACCATCACTAGTACCGCCAACGCTGTTTCCACACCTCCGTTCTCTCCATCCGCAAGCTCCGAGATCCCAGGAAAGTCGCGGTGGACCTAGCCCATCATCATTTTCCCAATCAGTTTTATCCAAGAAAAAATCTAATTCCCGAGTGGGGTCTCAAAGGGTGTAACCGTTAATTCAACACCATGTACTTTAAGAGTACGGGGTCCCAAAAGGCGTAACCGTCCTCTGCTACCATCTACTGATAGAGCGTTCCGTACTAATAATTTACCTGTATTTGGACGCTCTTTAGGCCGATGAATCTTTTGGCTAAGTGGGACCCTCGACACCCTTAATCAGTCAATTTCATTAAAATCAATAATCAATAACGAACATAAGCAATACCCTGATCAACATAACACTTGACAATTAATCCAGAATACATTTCGGCGAACCCTGACCTTTCAGTCAGGAATAACTACACCAGTTTATTCAAAGTTAGTGAATTTATTTCCCTATATTAACAAAGCTAGCACAATATAAATGTGTCTCAACACCAAATGATAAACATAAATGAACATTAATAGCTGTCCATAACGGCGAAACAAGTGCAATCTATGCAGCATTTGAATAACAAGGCATTCGATAATAGCAATGCAAATCACTAATACTATGATCTGTAACGAGCTAATTGCATACATTTAGTCAGCATAACAAGGTCTCAAATTGCATCGTGCAACAAAAGGAATCCTCATCTAACCTCAAATTAGCATCGGCATGTGGGACTTCATGCAAAAACAATTTAGCAACATTAATTTAGAAAACTCCTAACTAGGGATCTTGTCAAAAATCAGCAGTTGGTTACCTAAAAGAAACACAATGCAATTGTACAATTTCCTTTCATATTTACCAATTACGATCAGCATACAACGAAGTCTTCGTCTCACAGGTACCGTTTCTCGATCAGCATGGGACGGGGCAAAGGGGCAGGGATGGACGGGGCAATTGCCTCACGGCGGCAAGGTAAAACTACTACTTCATGCAAAGGGACAAATCAAAGTTAAAGTCTCTAGGGTAAGAATCATTTAAAGTCTCTTTCTCTCGATTAGAGAAAGCATCAAAGTCTCTTTCAAAATGGCGTCGCAGCAAGGTGGGCCATAATAGCTACGAAGTCTACAAAATGGCGGGATGTCCAATAATGGCTCCTTTCCTCTCGTGCACCTGGTTTAAATAGACAACAGTTCAAATCCAGTAGGGTCTTCCATTGGAGGGTTCATAGGTTAGCTTCAAATTGTCCAATCAAAACGACAGTTCTCAAGCTTTTACTTAAGCATACATTATCCTTGGAGATGGGTACGCAAGTTGCAACATTTTATACCAATTAGCTCACTTTCAGAGCCTCCATTGTCCGCACCTGCAGATCGACCTTGGAGTAAAGAGAAAAATGCCAAGCTGGCACGAAACTTTAAGATAAGCATGTGAACGATCTCAGTGGAAAAGTACAGCTTCAAGCAAAAATACACGTTTATTAGCACATTGGAAAAATACGAGCATCTAAACCGTGAGACCAGGCAACTAGGCCGAAGCCTCCACTAAAGTAATGCTAAGCTAAAACATTTCAAACAAGCAAATCATAGCACACGTTTACGATTATGTCGTATTAGTGCAATTCTAATACATCACGTTATATAAAGCACGCTTATAAATGTTGGCAAACTACTCTAAGGGCACATTTTGTCCCCGTACAATCTTTATTAGTTCGGTTAGAGTCACACATGATTATTTCAACACTACGTTTATGCGCTAATAAATGTAAAACCTTCATTTTCTGCTTCATCATAAGTTTACTTATTAAAGCTCTGACGCGCTAACAATAGCATAGAAGGAGCAGTAATGTCAGTGCTATGCTACCTCATACGTATCTAGAAAAAACGCCAGCCAGAGTCAAAGACAATGAACAGAGCATGTTTGTCAATTGCGAGTGCCATCACCACATGATACTATTATACATACATGGAAGTGCTTTGAAACAAAAAGAGAGATTTACATACATGCCAAATTGTGCTCTGTGCACTCTTAAACGTTGGCAAACTACATATTCAGTCTGCTAATTCCTTGGCTTCTCCCATAACAGTAAAGTCGCACTTCACTCTGTATAGAGAATTTAAAAGTGCAAATATTTATGCATCTCTTTTTTGTCTCATGGATAAACACACCCTATATAGTGTACATTTCCACTCGTATTTGGTGACAGAAAATCTACAGAAAAGCCATAAAGAGTCAGAAAGCAGCTCTAATTAAAAATATTTTGCCTTTGAATGCATTATTACGTTTGTAGGCCTATAAGCTCCACCCTGAAAAGTGCTGATAGAGTCTGTGTTGATTTCAGGAATCAAAAATAACATGGGGCCACATAACTGATTTTCATTAATTGTTCACCTACACGGATGCTACTGCAAAATAGCAGAGAGAGAGCAAGAGACACACAGGATTTAGAAACACACATGCCTACGTGACAGTTTATCACACAATACTATCGGCAGTAGACTGAAGCCAAGAACAGAATCTCAGTCCAATTTACTTCTGCTTGAGGGTCACATCTTACAAAGACAGAAAGTACATGTTGGTGTTTTGGCATCATCCATTGAGCTCAACCTGTGCTGCTTCTGGTGCTGTATGTTGCAAAACAAAACTATACTCCTCACTCATATCTTGAAAATGCTAAACCCAAACTATCCTTAAGGGGACTGCGAACAGAAGCGTCTTGGCTGCTGCCACCTGCTCCCCTGTGGCACCCTCTTTCGTCCCCCTCCTGGCTAGTGCTGAATAGCGTGCACCACATTTCAGAATATGGTATATCCAAAAGGGTGAAGCAGCGCTGCAACGGGAGGCTGCGCTGCATCCGAGAACTCATGAGCAGTACAGTAGTGAATGCCTGACTGAAATTATGCTATGAAGACCAGTGACGCTGCCAGTGAATTATTCATTCAACCAGGATGGTAGCACAGAGGAGGTGTGGTTTAAGGGCCAGAGTTCACCTCTTAGCAGCCTGGGAGCCAAGTTCGAGTCCCAGCGTGGAATCAACATCATGTGAATAAGGCCAAATCACTTAATTTCTTTGTTCCTTCATTTGTATAATGTAGCCTGGTGCTTCTATAAAGCGCTTGTGCTGAGTTTGAGCTTTAAAAACATGCCTCAAGCAGCACAGAATAATGAAGCAAACAGTGCCGACATCACATGATCACTTTGTGGGGAGGGAAATATGCAGTGTAATGAAAGGTAGGGGAATAATCATGAGGTTTTCAGTGAAAACAAGACCTAAAACAAAAGCAAAAAACTATTCACCGCACATTAAACAAGCAGTACGCAAGCACTGTGCAGACAAAAGCTTTAAAATAGTCCCTCAAAGCGGATGAAAACACTACTCCTGACACTAATAAGAACAAACACATGAGGAACAATCATTGGTAAATGCAGGAAATACGCTACATCCAATAGAAACAGAGGAAAAGTAAGTGCCAAGCACAGGAACCAATGAAAGGCAAGGGAAAAGCAAGGGCGGGATGTAAGCTCCTTTTAAGATACATTTAATACAATAGATTTCCCAAGCAGAGCAGAAGCGCTGTGTAGGCAAAACCTAAAAAAGGTATTTGAAGTGGGGCATGCTTGTGTATGCATTATCACAGTATAGCAGCCCTGGCTTGATAACATTTATGCATGCTTGCATCACCACAAATGCACATGTATACATCATGTTGTGGTGGCATTTTATTTTTTGTTTTTAATGAGCCATTCCAATGTGACAGGCACCCATCTGAAGCAGTAAATTACAAAAATATTTTAAAAAATGCACCAAAGTGCAAAAAATAGGGCCCAAACAGCAATTTGTAGCTGCTGAGTCTGCAAAAGAAATGTAAAGTAAAATGTGATAAGGGGAACAACGGTGGCGAGGACAAAGGCGCATGACTTACATTAAACACCATTAAGCAACTGACACAGCAGGGGGCCAATGGAGGAGCTGAAGGAGGAGTGAATTGTTAAAAAAATGCATGCGACGTGTGGGGTAGCAACAGAAAAACTAGTTGGTATCAGCAGCAACACAGAGAGGGCCAAGGTCGTGATTTGAGTGGGGAAGAGGCACAACATGAAGAGATCAAGAAAACATATTCATTCCCATGGGGTAATGAACAAAAAATAAAAAAAGTTATTCCGTGAATGTAAGAAGTGGAAGCATCAAGTCAAAATGATAGTGAAGAAGCTGTCCTCCAGGGGCAGAAAAACACACACAAGAAGAGGAAGGAAATCTTTTAAACAAGATGCAAGGAAATGAGATTGAAAAGAATGCCAACAAATGGTAAGCAATGGGCTGACCCCAAATCCCAGTGTAAGTATTTATATTGCCCACATGAGGTCTTCCACACCAGACAGCTAAAAGCAGTCTGGTGGTGAGATCTAAAAACAACAACTTACACAGCTCCTCCCACTGCTTGGAGCTTGAGAAGCCCTTAGCGCTATATAATACATAGGATTCTGCAATCACTATATAAACAGCAGTCCCTAATTTCTTTATAATTGGCTATTTGTGACGCACCCACTCGCTAATTATAAAGAAAAGACGTCAGAACTCAAGTATTATATGTTATTACAGTTGACTTCTGACGTCACAATGCCTGCTGCCACACCCAGCAGCCGAGGTGAAAGGCAGATCAGGTCACGGAGCATAACTGAAGCAACTGTTTAAAGAAACAGAAGGTTGCTTTTCTTTCTTCTGCCATATTTTAATAGCTTACAATTTGCACTTTTTAAATAGAGAAAAGCTAGAACTTTCTGCATGTTTCTAAACATTCTGAGCTATTACAGCTTTTTTAAAGAAAAACATACTTTTTTATATAAATATTTTACTGAGCAGAAATGAGCAGACATAATACACAATAGACAGAGCACATAATATTTATATCTTGAGCAATCCCGGAACCGACATTGAACTGCAAAATACTTCATATGTGCAGCATTTTTGACAACCAAGGAATACAACTCAAAACTGAGCTTGTGGGCCGATTCCTGCATTTTAATAACCTTAAACATATGGACCCCAGTCTCAAGCTCTATATCCTAATATCCTAGAATCAGTAAAGTGAACATGTGCTAAAGAGCTAACAAATCAAGATTTTTTTTTTTAAACATCTTTTTTATTATTTTCTGCACATCAAACGACAGCATTTACAATTTGTCATGATAGATTTTAGTTGATCCAACATAACATAAAACATGAATAACAATAACAACACATGTCTTATCTCCATCCATGTTGCATATCTTACAACTTGCAGTTAAATCGCATGGTCTCTCTAATATCGCACTTAGCAGCTGATGTATACTCTCTTATTTTTGCATGTTATTCTCAGGTATGTCGGGGCTCGGACCAGAGGTCGTTTTTTTTTTGTGTGTATATGTGCTCCTTTAATGCATGTTGCGTCCATGTGAGGTATTTTTGTTCCATGTGGGGTTATATATGGTCTGTGTCCTGTCTGCTTTTCCAAGTCACTATCAGTTTTCATGGTGGGCGCTCATCATTTTTAACCTCCAGTTTGGCCACAAGTGTTTCCCAAGCTTCGGACCCAGTATGTTTCTGGCCTTCATCTACCATCTTACGTAGTACCTGATACTCTGTGCGTGCCCAGCGCAGTGTCAAAGCACGCCACGTTTTCAAGTCCGGTGGTTTAGAGGCTTTCCAATTCATGGCAATTAACCTTTTATACATTACAAAAGCTAGATCTGCAAACCTATGTATGTGTTTATGCTTTTCATCCCTCTTCCTGACCCCCAGCAGGCAGGAGCCAGGATTTAGTCTGAATATAAGGTCTGTAATATCTGATATATCAGTCACTACCACTCGCCATTCCGATTCCAGGGAACCACACTTCCAGACCATATGGTAAAAATTGACTGAAGGGGAATTACATCGAGGGCATTGAAAGTCTGCCCTAGGAAACATGCGCTTCAGCCGCGCAGGTGCGAGGTATGTTTGATGTGTGTAATTAAATTGAGTGTATCTAAACCGGGGGTTTCATGACACATTGCGAGTATGATTTAAAGCCTGGGACCACTCTTCAGCTGTCAATAGGTTCAGTAACACAGTATTCCATCGAGTTCTAACATTTTCTAATTCGTTTACGGGGAATGTATTTAAGGCTTTATACATGTTTGTTATAACTTTGTTCTGATTATCGTATGTTAGCATGTGGTGTAACAAAGGGGATGTAGTAGGTTCCCGATCCCCTGATGACCACGCCTTCTTGATTAATTGGCAAATAGAGTAATATGCCATAAATTGGCCTATTCCTACTGAGGTGAGTTCTCTCATAGCTCCAAAAGACATTAGCTTTCCTTCCTCAAAGCAATCTCCCACTGTTAGTATACCTGCCTCTGACCAAGTCGCAGCGGAGTACATGCCCGCTGTGTTCCCTTTCCCTGGGATTTGCCACAGAGGGCTAAGGGGGGAGTATGGGGTTCCTTTTTGACCCTTTTTTGACATATTTTTTCCAGCATTCGTGTGCGGCTGTCATTAATAAGTTACCGGTTGCCCCTTTTGCCAGGGCATTGAACAGCCATGCCAACAATGGTTTGCAATGTAGCTGCTTCATGATCCATGTGGTTTCAGCCGATTCAGGTCTATGTATCCAGTTTAAGATCCGCTGCAGCTGCGCCAAGGCAAAGTACAGTTCGAAGTTTGGGGCTCCCAGTCCATCCTCACTTAGCGGACGCTGTAATGTGGTGAGGGCAACTCGTGTTCTACCACTCCCCCATATGAGTCTTAGTGGGGCTGCGTTTAATTCTTGGAAAAAGCTTCTGGGTACTAACACCGGTAATGCCGCAAAGAGATATAAAATTCGGGGGAGTAGCAACATATTTGCTATTGCCACTCTGCCTAGTGGCGATAGTGGCAGTGCGCACCAGAACCTCAGAGACCCCTTTATAGAATTCAGTGCGCGTCCCAAGTTACCATCCCTCAAGTCATCAGGTTTGTGGTATATATGAACTCCCAGGTACTTGAAGGTGTCAAAGCACCATCTCAAGCGCCCCTCTTGTACTGACTCCCTGCTCTCAGTAGGCCATTCGGTCAGTGGGAACACAAATGATTTATCCCAGTTTATCTTCAGTCCCGATATTTCACCAAATTCCTCTAATAGGGATATCAACAACGGTATAGTTTCTTTACCCTTTCTCACATATATCAGGGCATCATCTGCATATAGTGAAACTATATGGCGAGTCCCTGCGGTGATCACTCCCCATCACTCCCCCTCCATGCGTAACCTGATCGCCAGTGGTTCCATCGCTATGGCAAACAATAAAGGAGATAGTGGGCAACCCTGCCTGGTGCCCATTTCAATAGGAAAACTGTCAGATATAATGCCTCCTGTCTTTACGCTGGCCCTGGGTTGTGCGCATAGTGTCTGCACCCAGCCTATGTAGTTGGGCCCGAACCCCATATTTTGCATCGTTGCGAATAAGTAGTTCCATCCCAGTGTGTTGAATGTTTTCTTGATGTCCAGTGACATTGCCACGTTATCGTATGCCTCTGGTAAAGTATCGCCTATTATACTTAGCAGTCTGCGAATGTTGAAGAATGTGTTGCGTTTTGGGATAAACCCATTCTGGTCCTCATGTACTAGGGTGTGTATTATGGGGGCTAATCTGTTCGCCAGGATTTTGCCTAGTATTTTACAGTCTAGATTTAGTAGTGAGAGTGGTCTGTAAGACTTAACATCTGTGGGCTCGCGGCCTTGTTTAGGCAGAACCACGATTAATGCTTCTCGTGTGAGCACAGGAGTAATTTATGTGTCCATGCTTCTTCAAACACCTCCAGCAAATGTGATTTCAGATGTTTGGAGTACATATTATAATATTCTATTGGTAAGCCATCTATTCCAGGCGCTTTGTTCCTAGACATCTGTGCCATGGCCGTTTCTAGTTCCTCCATCGCTAGGGGGGCCTACAATATCTCTATATCCGGTTGTGACAGTTGTGTTAAGTTTGCTCCCCTTAAAAAGGACCCAAGTTGTTGACTAGTGCATGGTTCCCGTCCCTTGTATAAGCTTGTATAATACTTTTCAAACGCTTTATAGATTGCTTCTTGGCTAGTGGCCATAGTTGCATCTGCCTGTCTTATTGTAGGAGGCTGGCCTGGCTTGTAGTGGGCACCAGAGGTACTTACACCTTGTGCCAGGTCCAGTTATCCCTTATTAGTGTAAAAGAGGTGTTTCTAGCAGCTTAGGCTGATAGAAGGTAGCTATGGCAAAGCAGCTTCGGCTGAACTAGGAGACATGTAAAGCTCCTACTATACCACTGGTGTCATATGCACAATATCATAAGAAAACACAATACACAGAAGTACTAAAAATAAAGGTACTTTATTTTTATGACAATATGCCAAAAGTATATCAGTGAGTACCCTCAGTATGAGGATAAGTTATATATACACAAGATATATGTGCACAAACCAAAATTATGCAGGTAATAGCAAGAAAAGTAATGCAAGCAGTGTAGAATTACAGTAGATTGCAATAGGAGCACATAGGTATAGGGGCAACACAAACCATATACTCCAAAAGTGGAATGCGAACCACGAATGGACCCCAAACCTATGTGAGCTTGTAGAGGGTCGCTGGGACTGTAAGAAAACAGTGAGGGTTAGAAAAATAGCCCACCCCAAGACCCTGAAAGGTAGGTGTAAAGTGCACCTACTACCCCTAGAGAGCACAGAAGTCGTGATAGGGGGTTTCTGCAGGAAGAACAAACACCAGCAATGCAACAACAGTGAATTTCTGGACCTGAGTACCTGTAAGACAAGGGGACCAAGTCCAATAGTTGCGACAGTGTCGAGAGTGGGCAGGAGCCCAGGAAATGCCAGCTGAGGGTGCAAGGAAGCTGCCACCAGATGGAAGAAGCATGGAGTTCTGCAAGAAAGAAGAGAGCTAGGGACTTCTCCTTTGGAAAACAGAAGTCCCACGTCACGATGAAGCTTGCAGAGGTGTTCCCACGCAGAAAGACCGCAAACAAGCCTTGCTAGCTGCAAGGGTCGCGGTAGAGGTTTTTGGGTGCTGCTGTAGCCCAGGAGGGACCAGGATGTCGCTACTTGGAGGAGGAGACAGAAGGGGCGCCCAGCAACTTGGGGAGCCCTCACAGCAGCAGGCAGCACCCACAGAAGTACCTGAACAGGCACTTGGAAGAAAAGTGAACCGGAGTCCACCTGAAGTCACAAAAGGGAGTCCCACGACGCCGGAGGACAACTCAGAAGGTTGTGCACTGCAGGAAAGTGTCGGGGACCCAGGGTTGGATGTGCACAAAGGAAATCCTGGAAGAGTGCACAGGAGCCGGAGCAGCTGCAAATCACGCGGTACCCAGCAATGCAGTCTAGCGTGGGGAGGCAAGGACTTACCTCCACCAAACTTGGACTGAAGAGTCACTGGACTGTGGGAGTCACTTGGACAGAGTTGCTGAGTTCCAGGGACCAAACTCGTCGTGCTGAGAGGGGACCCAGAGGACCAGTGATGCAGTCTTTTGGTGCCTGCGGTTGCAGGGGGAAGATTCCATCAACCCACTGGAGATTTCTTCAGAGCTCCTGGTGCAGGGAGGAGGCAGGCTACCCCCAGAGTATGCACCACCTGGAAACAGTCGAGAAAGCCGGCAGGATGAAGCGATACAAGGTTGCTAGTAGTCGTCTTGCTACTTTGTTGCAGTTTTGCAGGCGTCCTGAGCAGTCGATCCTTTGGCAGAAGGTGGAGAGGGAGATGCAGAGGAACTCTGATGAGCTCTTGCATTCGTTATCTGGTGAGCTCCCCAAAGCAGAGACCCTAAATAGCCAGAAAAGGAGGTTTGGCTACCTAGGAAGGAGGATTGGCTACCAAGAGAGGTAAGAGCCTATCAGAAGGAGCCTCTGACGTCACCTGCTGGCACTGGCCACTCAGAGCAGTCCAGTGTGCCACAAACACCTCTGTTTCCAAGATGGCAGAGGTCTGGGACACACTGGAGGGGTCACTGCCCTTTCCTTTGTCCAGTTTCGCACCAGAGCAGGGCTGGGGGATCCCTGAACCGGTGTAGACTGGCTTATGCAGAGATGGGCACCATCTGTGCCCATCAAATCATTTCCAGAGGCTGGGGGAGGCTACTCCCCAGCCCTCACACCTATTTCCAGAGGGAGAGGGTGTTACACTCTCTCTCAGAGGAATTCCTTTGTTCCGCCTTCCTGGGCCAGGGCTGCCTGGACCCCAGGAGGGCAGAAACCTGTCTGAGGGGTTGGCAGCAGCTGCAGTGGAGACCCCGGAAAGGCAGTTTGGCAGTACCCGGGTTCTGTGCTAGAGACCCGGGGGATCATGGAATTGTCCCCCCCAATGATAGAATGGCATTGGGATGACAATTCCATGATCTTAGACATGTTACATGGCCATGTTCGGAGTTACCATTGTGACGCTGTACATAGGTAGTGACCTATGTACTGTGCACGCGTGTAATGGTGTCCCCGCACTCACAAAGTCCGGGGAATTTGCCCTGAACGATGTGGGGGCACCTTGGCTAGTGCCAGGGTGCCCACACACTAAGTAACTTTGCACCCAACCTTCACCAGGTGAAGGTAAGACATATAGGTGACTTATAAGTTACTTAAGTGCAGTGGTAAATGGCTGTGAAATAACATGGACGTTATTTCACACAGGCTGCAGTGGCAGGCCTGTGTAAGAATTGTCAGAGCTCCCTATGGGTGGCAAAAGAAATGCTGCAGCCCATAGGGATCTCCTGGAACCCCAATACCCTGGGTACCTCAGTACCATATACTAGGGAATTATATGGGTGTACCAGCATGCCAATGTGAATTGGTAAATTTAGTCACTAGCCTGTTAGTGACAAATTTGGACAGCAGAGAGAGCATAACCACTGAGGTTCTGGTTAGCAGAGCCTCAGTGAGACAGTTAGGCATCACACAGGGAACACATACAGGGCACATACTTATGAGCACTGGGGCCCTGCCTGGCAGGATCCCAGTGACACACAGACTAAAACAACATATATACAGTGAAATATGGGGGTAACGTGCCAGGCAAGATGGTACTTTCCTACACTTATAGCCCCTGTCAGAGCTTGATAGCGGTCCTCTCGGAGTAACCACACCAATAGTCTCCCTGATCTATCCCCTTCTGTCTGCAGTCACATTAGATAATAATTATAGTCGTGGCGACGGAGTCTCAAATCCGCCTCTTTATATTTTAAGCGGGTGTTCCCTAGTTGTCCCTGTGATGCCCCATTCTGTGCCACTACAATTTCTAGCCTTCTCAGTTCCTTCTCCAGCATAGTGACTTCGACGTGTAGTGACCGCCTGACCCCCCAGCTGGCAGACAGACAATGCCCCCGAACAATAAATTTGGGAGCGTCCCACTTTGTCGCTCTTGTATCTGTGGAGTCCTTGTTAATTTCCCAATATTTTTTTATTGTTGTGTTTAATTCTTCCCTGAAAGCCTGGTCTAGGAGAGCCTCCCTTTGCAGGCGCCACGTAGGTATCGCGGATTCTCTCCTTCCCCACTGCAGCGTTATTCGCAATGGTGAGTGATCAGACAACGTTTTAGCCAGGTATTCCACGTCTTTGACTAGTGAGCATATTTCATGGGTGCCCCATATGATATCTATCCTAGGGTGCACTTTGTGGGATATGGAATAAAACGAATATTCCCATTGTGTGGGGTGGCTTGTGCGCCAAATATCATGTAGTCTCAGATCCCTAGCCCATGCCACCAATGGACCGGTAGCGTTTCTATGAGTCAATCCACTCGGAGGTGGGGTGGAGCGGTGGAGTATCTTATCTGGTGTGCTATTAAAATCCCCACCCCACACCGCTGGTGCTTCAGTATTGACTAATAGGGCCGGCGTAAGGGTACGCAAAAAATCAAGTAATGCACTATTAGGGGCATAGATCCCTACCAGTGTGAGTTGTCTGCCTTCTAATTGCCCCTCCAGCACCACATATCTACCCCCTTGATCTATTTTGTGTGTATGTTGCACACATGGTACTCCCTGGGCTACCCATATAAGTACCCCCCTGGCGTAGGCTGAATATGATGTGCCTATAATCTGTCCTCCCCAATGCCCCCGTAATCCTTTTAGATCAGCCTCTAGTAAGTGTGTTTCTTGGAGGATGGCAATGTGTATCCCCTGGCGCTTAAGACGGGAGGGCACACAATGGGCCTGATTACAACTTTGGAGGAGGTGTTAATCCGTCCCAAAAGTGACGGATATACCACCAGCCGTATTACGAGTTCCATAGGATATAATGGACTCGTAATACGGTTGGTGGTATATCCGTCACTTTACCGTCACTTTTGGGACGGATTAACACCTCCTCCAAAGTTGTAATCAGGCCCAATATCTTTTACCCTGTGACGCCATTCCCCGCACATTCCACGTGATTATATTGTATTCATGCATGACACGATTTGTAATCTGCCCTGTGTACTTTTGAACCATCTTTGCCCATGTACCTCGGCCCGGGCCCCCAGCAAACCCGCCTTTATTACCCCCTTCTCTGTATTAGCAACAACAACTGCAGACTGTGTCAAGTTATTTTGTTGTATGGAAAGACCTGAGAAACACAGCTTCCTACCAACCCTTCTCCTCCCACCCCAACTAAGCCCCCACAGCAATACTGAACTTGAATAAGCAACACATGCATAGCAGTTCTAATGAAAGAAAAAAGACCGTGTCCATGCGGATACATTCTGGGGAGGCATAATAGCAATTGGAGGTGACCCTTATAGGGGGTCTCCACCTTTGGTCAAGTTATAAATACAAATAAACACAGATTACGAGTGTCGACGCCTCCGGTGCTCGCCGGCCCCAGCAGCGACTCAAAGTAGTGGTGCCTCTTCTTTGGCTCTCCCCCTGGGCTAAATAGCCCGCCATACCTTATACGTTCAAACCACGTCCCATTTATGCTGGCTTGAGCTTCCGCATCAGTACTCTGTGGAAGTCCCACTGTAGCCGATAAGTGATGAGATCTCTTTAACCCCTCCTTTTACTGCCATCACAGTGCATCCGCTGATCTGGGAGTTACCTTCGGACCTCATAGTGCCTCTAATAGCGTTGAGTCGGAGCTTACTGAGTCGGAGTCTGTGTGGTCCCTTACATTTGACCACAGTGCACTGAAGGAGTTGTGTGTGTAAGGATGTCTCTTGCAATACCTTTGTCCTCTCGGCCGCCGCTTGTTTTACAGAGGGTTGTGATTTAGAACGTTTCCTGGTTTTCCTTCGATCCGATGGTGTGGTCCATTCCTCGTCCTTTCCCGTACCTTCTCGGGGTTGTGCGAGCCCCTTGGCATGCAGCCATGTCCATGCGTCTTCTGGAGAGGGAAGAATATGCGTTTTGTCTTCTGAAATTACTCGTAGTTTAGCAGGGAACATTAGAGCATACTTGATGTTGTGTTCTCTGAGACGTTGTTTGATCCTCAAAAAGGAGTTACGTTGTTTCTGCACTTCTTGAGTAAAGTCCGGGTACGCAGTGATAGATGAACCCTCATACTGGACGGGGCCTTTATTACGGAAGTGTTGCAGTATAGCGTCTCTGTCCCTGTAATTCAGAAATCTGGCTATTAGTGGCCTAGGCTGCGTTCCCGGTGCCGGTTGTCTCCCCGGTACCCTGTGTGCTCTCTCCACTGAGAAAAACTTTGACGGGTTACCTAGCATAACTTCGTTGATTAACCATTGTTCCAGGAATAGTTCAGATTTTTGGCCTTCTGACTTTTCGGGGAACCCCAGGAAGCGGACATTATTGCGCCAGGATCTGCCCTCCGCCTCCTCCGTCTTGCGCCACAGGACCTTCACTTCAGATTCCAAGCGACAAATCTGTTTTTGATTTTCTTGTACTAGTGGGTTGAGTCCACTTAGTGTGTCTTCCACTGTGCCCACTCTTTCCACCAAGTTACGATGATCCACTCTTAGTAGGTTAAGGTCTTGGGACACTGTATCAATTTTATTTTCTAGTGAGGATTTAGTGGTCAATATCGCCTGCAGGATTTTCTGAAATTGAGTTGAGTGGGCTTGCAGTGTGGATTCTAAAGAGGACAGGCTGGGCGTTGTTTGCTGATCAGCTAATGTTGACCCGAGTGTGGACCGCTCTTGGGCTTTGCCAGCTTTCGATTTCCCTGCCATAGTCACTATTTTGCGGTGCTCCACTGTGCTTGATTAAATATATTACTGTGGTCAATAATTTCCAAAAAAGGGGGGGGGGGTCTATTTCTCTGGGTTGACTCTGGGACACTCCCTGCGCAGGTCAACTGGGTGGCCAGTGGGCAAAGTCTCCTCGAATTTGGGGAGATCCTGCTGCTGCAGCACTCTCATTGAACTTTGCTGTCTTTGCTTATTCACCCTAAACAGCTGCGGCTGCCAAAGCAGAGGTCAACAGCCCCGACAGGCTGTACGCTAGCATAAGCAATTCAACGTTCGCCAATGTCCCATCAACACACCATCTTTGATTCTGTGCCTCTAGGTTCATTTCCTATAGGGTGTGTTGATTGAGGGCCCCCCCCTCCATTGATTCACTGTTTTGCCTCTCTGTCCCTCTGAGCTTCAGGAAGGAGGGGGGGGCTTCTTTGTACCCAGCGTGGGCACTCTTTAATTAGCTTGGGCCACAGACACCATCCTGTGGAGGTGATCCTCCGCTCTTGTTTGAGCCTGGCCCTTTTCTGCCACCAGTTTCTATGCTTCAATTCGCGCTGGGAGGCCTTCCTGCTGCCTTTGGCCGACCCAAGTGCTGTAGGAGTTCACCCGTTTGCCTCCGAGGCCTGCTGTCCCAGGTGTCGGGTCTTTTCTAAGAGTTGCGTGGCTCCTCCAGGAGCCACGCGCGGCTGTTGTGCTGCAGGGTGGGGGAGGGGGAAGGGGAGAGGAGGGAACAAGAGATCAACCAGAGGGGGCCGGCAGAGCAATGTCGGCCCCCCGTGAGTCCCCCCCCACTCACCGCACCTCCCCGCGTCGTGTAGGGGCTCATCAGCCCGGGCGCCGCCGGATGGACGGCCAGCCTCCCACTTCCTCCCGCTGCGTGAGAGCCAGGGATCCTTCGTTACGGAGGCCTCGCGCGACCCGTGAGCCTCCGGGAGCTGCTTGCCTCTCCTTAAGCTCTCCTTGGGGCGCCGCTGAAACCCCAGTGCTCAGGGAGGTAGCGCCCGCCCCTCTGCAGTGTCCCCGGAGGCGCCGACCAGGATTTTAGGTGGGACCGAGACGGAGCCTACGTATCAGGCATCCGTCGCGGCCGCCATCTTGGCCACTCCCCCCACTAACAAATCAAGAATAAACAATGTAAAAGTACAGATGTGTTTAGATAAAGCCATACAACTAAGATCCCAGAATTGAATATAAATGAAGAAGTGCTTATGAATGCTGGATAGCCGTGTCACAAAAAGTACAGTAGACATAAACATCTGTGCAGATTGACTCATTTAATGCCCCCATATTTATCAAGCAAATCGAATGGAACCAATAATGGTTCCCACTCTACAGTATATCTACTCACAAAACCAGGCACAAGACCGTAGAAAACTAATGCCCATAGGACGCCAGTTGTGGGCTGTATTGCTAGATACAGCAATATCAAAGTGCTGATGTTCTTAGAAAAGAGGCATGGACTTAAGATCCCAGAACTTTGGGGAGGGAATCCAACCAATGGGATTTCATAAAATGTACAATCTGCTGGAAACTAAAACTAAATCACTACCAAGACTAGCCAGATCATATGCAAATCTTTTGCCAAGTTATAAATCTACTCTGAAGTAAAAACTGTCCTATTTCCTTAAACCCAATATCCGGATAAGAAAGTTGTAGGTCCAAATATCTAAGCTTCTATAAAGTCGAAAACTTAAAACGTAAAATGATTTGATTAGAACGATAAAATAATGACAACTGAGCACTCCAGCCTGGTATTAGCTTATATCTAGTTTTCTTAGGTAATTTCCAGATCTTAATAAAAACCAGAAGCCGTGTGCCTGACTTGCACATCATAATATCTAGAAAAAATGTAACAACCATAGCACCCCAAGTCAAAGTTCTAGCCAGGATGTCTAAAAGGGCTGCCTCATAATATTTCAGTAAATGAGGGAGAACCAACCCACTGTGTGCAGTCTCAAACTGGAGCACTGAGTACTTCACCCTGGGTGTTTTATGGTCCCAAATAAATTGTCTAAACATAGTGTCAAGGTTGCTGAAAAATCTCTTGCTTATTTTGATAGGAATTTTTGAGAAAAGAAACAATAGCAACCTGAGAGTAGACATTTTAATAAGAGCCACCCTACCTATCAAAGCCAATGGAAGAATTGTCCATTTATCCTGAAGACCCTTGATTTTTATACAAAATAGGGAGAAAATTTAGCTGAAGCAGCTGAGAAAAGTTGTTAGTCACATATATCCCAAGATATCGAATTAGGGCTTGGGATAACGCTTGTTGCTGTAAAGAGTCAGGAAGATTACTAGCAGGGGTATTGAAAAGAAGCAGGTCAATTTTATTTGAATTAATGTTATAGCCTCCAATATCCATGAACTGTGAGAATTCCTCCAATGCTCGTTATACATTCTCTCTGTCGGGTTTCAAATAAAGAATTACATCATCAGCAAACATTTTCAATTTAAACATACTTGATATAGAGACTCAATTGCCAAATTAGTCCTGATCCAGACTGCAAGAGTCTAAAAAAAAGTAAATCAAACAGGAGACAGAGGGCAACCCTACCAAGTACCCCGATTAATGTGACGCCCCCCTCCAACTGAGAATTTGCCATGACTTTGGCTTGGGCACCTTGAAATAACTTACCATGCATGTCAATAAATTGGGGAGGAAAACCAAATTTTCCAAGAGAGAAAAAGAGAGCATGCCAACTGACTAGATCAAAAGCTTTCTCAGCATCAACCATTATTACTGTTGCGCTGGCGTTATTAGCTAAGAAATAATCTAATGCTTGTACAATAAAGCTGCTGGAGATCGGTCATCAGTTGACCCATATGGATTAGGGTCTGAGCAAGGTGAGTAATATGGGCAGCCCATATCTTCATGAATAGCTTATAAACTGTGTTAAGCAAGCTTATGGGACTGTAGGAATCTACATCACGAGGACTTTTCCCCTTCTTTAAGGAGCCAACTATTGTAGATTCCTTAAATGTATGGGTAATCTCCTACCTTCTAGCAGTGAATTAAACAAGTCAGTCAAAAAGGTAGAAGATCTTCAGCAAACGTTTTATAAAATTCAACAGGATAGTCATCGTTGTCAGCCACCTTCCCATTAGAAGAGGCAGAAGCTTCTTGTGCTTCCCTAATAGTAATAGTAGAAGTACGTTTTCCGGCCTGAGAGCAGGTCATCCTTTGAAGGCTAATTGGTTTAAAGTAGTCCTGTAACTACTGCCAAATAGCCTGATAGCTAGACTCATAAAGAGCCATATAATGATGCAGAAATAATGTGAAGACCTGAGTCCTGCCAGTAACTATCCCACCTGTGGTTGAATTGACTAATTCCCTAACCATTGGTGCATCTTGCCTAACTCTAGTGGACCAGGCCAGAAATCTACCAATTTACTGATTCTCTTCATATAATCTTTGCTGATAAGCCCTTGATCTCCCGATTTCCTCTAGTTTAAAAAATTCCTGCAGTTTTTCTTTAGCCTTGGCCCGATTCTGAACTGTAGCTAGGGGCCTACCAGCCCCAAAATTGACCTGTAAGGCCGAATCAGCAGCTGCTTGAAGCAAAGCACTTTGTTTTCTATAATCCTTAACTCACCAAGCCTGATGGGCGATAATAAGGTCCCTTGCCACAGCTTTAAACACCTCCCATACAGAAAACATTGAGGCGGTACCACGATTTAACAAAAGGAAATCCTAAATAAACTTCTGCATATCGACAAGCCATGCCTCATTGGCTAACAAAGACCAATCGAGTTGACACCTCTGCCTCCCCTTTCTTATCACCTCTCCCTTAATCGTAATCGAAACCACCAAAACAAAGTCAATATGGGACGCAGAGTGATACTGTTGTGAAAAACAGGTAATTTGCATAGTACTGGGGTGATCTTACCTCCACGGATCCACTGGAGCAAAATCGTGTTTGATTACTTCTAAGACCTTTTTTGTTTTTGGCTTACGTTGTTTTTTTGACTTGTCTGAAGTATCCAACACTGACTCCTGAATAAGCTTAAAATCGCCCTCCAAAACCAGTGGACCAACAGCGCCCATCTCCACCTTATAAGTCTGTGACAAAGCATCTGGGTTGTGAGATACAGGGGCATAATAATTAACCAGGTTTAGAGGTGCCCTGTTAACTTGAACCTTCAACCATAGCCACCTGCCCTAGGGGTCTCAAATCACATCACAAGCCTGCCAATCATGCCCCTTGCCCAAAAGAATTGCCACTCCCCTTACCGCTAAACCTGCAGAAGCATAAAACGTTTGCCCAAAATGTTTCGGAATCTGAATTTTAAAGGCTGTTTGTCTTTAAATGTGTTTCCTACAAACATATGACATCTGGCTAGAAGGCCCCTACCCAGCTTAACACACCCACATATTTCCATCTATTTGACATACCATTTATGTTACAAGAAACAAATCTAATTTCAAATCCCATTACAAATAGCAAATAACAGCCTGCTCTTTTGAACAACGATCCTGCATTACACAGTAAGTCAGGCTTATGCTGTTTTCTATATTACGCCCAATTAGGGCACCCCCTCCTCACAAGTGAATTTTCAAAAGCAGCCTTGAACTGGTGTATGCTCAGTAATACGAATTTATACTCAAACCTGCTCTTCTTGCATTGTGTGAGCCCCCCTTCCCCATCCTCCCAAAAAGGGAGACCCACCCCAAACGTGAAGCAACAACAACAAAAAAGACAGAAAGGAACAAACCCCCTCGCAGGTGGGGAATTGCTCACATTACCCCTCCTGCTGTGTAGCACCTTGAATAGGGTGCCATGACTTTACACCCTTTGGCGACACTGATCTCTCCTCCCCCGCAAACCATAATAGCATTAGAAATTCATCCTTTGTGTTAGCATTTTCAAGCAATCCAATCGATAGACTAGCGGAGTAGAAACTAAACCAAATCAGCCCGTGCATCTAAGCATCAGAGATTTCATGGAGAAACTGCTAAGCCTCCGTCACATTAGTAAATAGATGGAGTTGTCTTTGGCCAAAATTTTCAATTTTGATTGCTGCACAATTGATGCTTGCAAGCCCTGGGCCTTAAAAAGTTGCATCAATTTCACAAAGTCTTTCCTCCTGCGCTAGTTGAAGCAGTCATATCAGAATAAAATGCGGCAATGGGGAATCTCAAGTGTAGAAGATTGTTTACGCTTGATACCCCCTGCCAGCACCCTTTCCTTAATCTGATAATCCATAAAGTTGACCAAGATAGTGCGTGGGAGCTTAGCATTACGAGGGCGATGAGCCGGTACACAATGGGCCCTGGTTATCGATAGATCCCCTGATAAATCTGGAATGACCTGGAATCTGATGAAAGAGTTGACCCATTGAGGAACTTGCTGACCTTCACAACCCTCTGGCACCCCAACAATCCATAAATTAGAGTGCCAGGAGTGATTTTCCAGCTCCTCAAATTCAGCCTTTAAAGATACATTCTGATTTTCAAGCTGGGAAACAAGCTTCTGAGTCAATACAACTTGATCTTCCAGTTGTGACACTCTGGTCCCTGCCTCCATGAGCCTCTCCGGGAGCTGAGTCATTGGCTTCTCAATATCAGGAAGTATTGCATGAAGAGCAGCTACCGCAGCATTCTGTGATGCTTTAAGACCTCTGATCTTGTCAAGTTTCATAAAAAGCATACTTTTGGTGTCTATTTACATTGTCACTACATCATCTGCGGAAGCTTTGCTGCTGTTTTGCGTGCTGGTCAGGGTGCTTAACAGAGCAAGAACAATCTTGCAAGATTTGGCCTAGAAGCTGTGTTTGTGATACCGAGGGGCTAAGGATAGAGACAAGTTCTGAAGGATCTGCCTGTGGGATAATAGGCTGGCCAGCCCTACTGGGAGGAGATGGCCCAGAGGTCGAGAAAGAGGAAAGGACGGCAATATTCTTGGCAACAGAGTCCAAAGGAGCAATAGAAGGGTCAAACGATTTGAGCACTGTTTCCACAGTCATGGAGACCTGGAGATGGCCTACCAGGGAGCCCGCCCCCTGCTGCACAGATTTAGCTCCAGCCCCTGCACACTGACGCTGCAGGATATCCTCGGGCTTGAAGAACTAGAGGACATCCTACTCTCCTTATGACAGAGTGGGCTACGATTTGCCCTTGCGTCAAGCTGCCCTGCTCTTTTCTTGGCCCTTTGTGTCAATGTGGAGGAGTCTGCGTTTCCCGCAGTGCCAGCCCTGAAATATGTCTTCATTTCTTTACTCTTTACTTTTCCTTTCCCCCCTTTTTCTTTTCTTTTGTTCTTTCCCCTTCTGCCCCTTGACTACTCCTCTTCTCTTTATTGCGCTACCGAATCACAGCCTGATAGTGCCTGTCGTTAACCCGATAAGCAATATTGAATAAGCAGTCCAGTGGCCTCCCCTGGAATACAGAGCCAAACTGAATCATTCCCTGTAGCGGCAGAGCAAAAAAACGAGCTCAATGTCCCAGACATTATTACCCTGCACGGAGCGACAACCAGCTAAAGAAACAGCGGGAACAAAGTTTATAACAACTGAAGATTTACTCCGGGGGGTAAACTGTTTGCTGCTTGTGCTGAGACTATAGAATTAAGGGGAAGATACCTCGCAAAGTGATTACTTGGTCCAGCTGCTCCATAAAACACATCCTGTATAACAATGGCCCATCGTCCCATTCGCCAAGCAGAACTGTTATAGAAAAAATCAAATTTAACTGCCACTGACCTTGCGGATCCCCTCGGCCTCTCACCACTTCTCCCGGCTTCTCTTTGCTTAGTTGTAAAAGGAGGCAGATTTCCCATCTCACGGCTCTTCTCGGTTCCGTTCCACCTGGGTGTAGAAAAAAGACAGGTCCCAGAACCCTGGTTCCGTTCGGTCCTCTCATTCCACGTTTCAGATGCGGTTCCTCCTTGTCTTACTCAGCCCCAGCCATGCCCCGGAAGTGAATGCAGTGTAACTGGGGAAGGGTCTGTCAGTCGCCTCAGCAGCAGAGCATGCGGGGTCCTCCTGCTGCAGTGTGACAAAAAAACTTACTTGTTTTTAACTGTTTCTAATATCTGTTTGCAACAAACATCTAACAGGTTTTTGATGTGTTTAATTTTGCACTAGAGATTATGGGGGTTATTCTAACTTTGGAGGAGTGTTAATCCGTCCCAAAAGTGACGGTAAAGTGACGGATATACCACCAGCCGTATTACGAGTTCCATAGGATATAATGGACTCGTAATACGGCTGGTGGTTAATCCGTCACTTTTCCGTCACTTTTGGGACGGATTAACACCTCCTCCAAAGTTAGAATAACCCCCTATATTTTTAATCTCCATGTTTGCAAACATGCTTTCTCTTTAATATAAAAGAGTTTGGCACTACGTTTTCAAGTGGTTTGTGGGAAAGGTGATGGTGTGGCCATGTATTATATGGGATAAAGGTCTCCCTGGTGTACATAATAAGAATATTGCAAATCACCTCAGAGTTCAATAACCTTATAAAGGACCTCCTCTGTAACTCCTCCTCTGTAATTTACTGTATCCTCATAATGTACAGCAGGGAATACTTTATCCCTTTTGTAATAGCCTTAAGACAAGCATTGCTGTTTATACGTGTTAGTATTGACTTGATGGAACTCCTTTCCTGCTAGCTGTCTCCTCACTTCGTCTTCCATCCAGTGTTTTGACCTTTACAACTAGCTTTTCTTCATCATCAGAGTTGGCTGTATTGGGTAAGTACCATTTTGACATATTTTTAGAACTGTGCCCTTGCGAAGCCGAAATGCAGAGCTAATAAAACTTACATTACCTGTCCATGAAGTGCATTCCTTACCACACGGTCCATTTTGCTCTCCTGCAGCTGGTTGAAGGGAAAAAATAGAAACCATCCAGCGGACAGTAAAAGTGTGGAATAATTCTCTGAGAGTTGGCGAGACCTTCATATCTTATCAAATAAAGGTTAAGAAAACACGAAAGGCCACGCACTGAGCTGAAACCCGATAAGCACCTCTTCTTCAACTCCCACTGCTCCCAGCTCGAGCCATAAAGCAAAGGCGAAGGAAGGGTACGGAGGTGGGTTCTGACTATACGTGCACACACCTGCGTTTTAAATAAAAACAGCGTGCCCTTGAATACAATATTAACCTAGCATATCTTCAAAAAACCTTTAACAAAAGCCCACATTATTCCTGCTGTATGCGTTTTCACGTGTGAATGGGTGCCAGTCGTGAAGGCCACTTCAGGGAGGAGGCAGGGCATAGTGGCTAGAACTGCAGCCCTTGGAACATGGGAAATCCACTTTGAATCCTGGTGTAGTCTGGTTCTCTTGTGAATCGCTCAAAAGTTTTCGATATAAAAAAACACAACAAAAATAAAATAGCTTCAAAGAGTGGAGGCGGGGAAGTAATTCAGACAGAAATGAGTGGAGCTTGTAAATAAGGACTGCTGAAATAAATACAGTGTGGGCACCATTTCGCTGAGGCCTTCCTCGGGCGACACCAGCCCACCCTGCCCCCATGCTGAAACCTTTCTTGCCTGTTTGGTGTAGTTCGTGCTTAGGGCTCCATATCTTTTTGTGCACATAAGCTGTCCTTTTTTCCCAACATCTTGGGGAATTCTAAAGGAGCACAGGGTTTGTGGATTCCTATGGAGGAAACTGAGAAAATAGGCAAATTATAGCAACATTTCGAGTTAAAGAAAAACAGGAAAAAGTTTTCCAGATAAAAGTGTCTAGTTTGTTCCTGAAAAATGGCATCCAGGAACAGTTTGCTGTACTAAAGTCACAATCTTTCCAGCTTTCAGGGACATGTAGAGCTGAATTAAAAAACCTTATTTTGTATCACAGTTTTGACATTTTTCTGAGAGGTAGCCTATTTCCCCTATTATTTGTGCTCTCAACCTATTTCCAGTGTGAAACCCATGGGTCATCCAGCAAATCTATCAATTTCTGTAAAGCAGACAAAATGCCAAATTCAGCAAGGGGTCATATGTGTAGATCCCTCAAGTTTTTCCCCAGGAAAATCACTGTTGAAATAAAGAAATATTGAAAATGAGTAGGCACAAACGGGCATTTGTGACAACATTTTCATCTGTAAATTTTTGTCACGATGACCGATTGACAAAAGCCATATACCATTATGTCTGCTAGACCGTTCTGAAATCACATATTTTTATTACATTCCAGTGATGGAAACCTCCAGAATCCACAGGAATCCACAAAAGGCCTACCACCAAGCATTGCCTCACCTTTGCTGATAAAACTGCTGCCCCTCTTGTGTGGCTGTGCATAGTGCCGCAACAGGAACGGATAAAACCAAGGACAATAGGGAGCCCTTGCGTGATGACTCCTATCGACCTCGGTTCCATCTGCTCATATCAATGGCGCTAGGCTCAGACACACGAGTGGGGCAGAGATTTTATTAGCACAGGTGGGGCGATGCTAGATGGTAGGATTTTTGTGGAGTCTTGCCGATTCCCATTGCCTATGAGGTGGGCAGCCCCACCACCTTTTTTAAAAATTCTCTGGCATCTACTGGGTTGTCTGCCCTCTGGGATGGGAGGATCGGGGGTAATTACCCCAGTCTGCGGACAGAGGGACAGAAATACCTTTTCCCCATTTACTTGGGGTGGGGGCATGGCCATGCCCATGTCCATGGTGGGCAGACCCCACCCCTCTCTTTTTAAAAAAAAATCTTCCCTGATGTCTAGTGGGGTGGGGGCAGTTCGGGGGTAATAATCCCCATTCGCCCCCTCAGAGGAGGCAGTAAGTCTGTGCCCATTTTTAGGGGAGTAGGGACATTTTCATGCACATTCTTAGCAGCCCCCACCTCTACACTACAAAACAAAATAGCCCCTGGTGTCTAGTGGGCTCTCTGCCCCCTTCGGATCAGATCAAGGGTAATAACACCCATATGGCCCCCAGGGAAGCAGAAAGACTGTGCCTATTTTTTGGGAAAGGGTGGGGGACATAGCCATGCCCATTCTGGGCAACCCCCACCCATACACAAAAAAAATATTCCTGGTTGTCTAGTGGGCTTTCTGCCCCCCCTCCCACCCCACTCCAGATGGAGGGTAATAACCCCCTTCTGACGCCGGGGGACAGAAAGACTGTGCCCATTGTTTTGGAGGTGGATGGGATCACTGCAATGCCCATTCTGGGCAGCCCCAACCCCTACATGAACACAAAAATGGTCCCTGGTGCCTATTGGGCTTTCTGCCCACTGGAGGTGGGGGGGGGGGGCAGAAAGACTGAATTTGGCCACAAAAAACAAAGGGGAGGAAAGCCCTTGCCCAAAGGACCACTGCCCCTCCCTGGTGTCTAGTGGTAGATCCCTGCTTGGGGATGTCCCTCCTTTGATGATCCCCAAGCAGGGATCCACTAGGGAAGGGTACCATTCTAAGGTAGAGGGAAGATTCTCCCCTTTCCAATGATAGCTCTCCTGCCTGCCTTGGTGCTCGGGGGGCTGAGATAGCCCCCAAGCACTGAGGCAGTGAAAATAAAATGAGCTGAAAGGCTCATTTCACTTTAGTTTTCAGTGAAATGACGTCAGCGTGCCATGCATGCTGATCAGCATTTTACTGAGAAAAAAAAACACAGACTCAGGTACTGGGGAAGCTCTTTCCCAGCTCCCGAGGCTGTTATATGCAGCAGGAAATCCCTCTGTTGCCTGCACCAAAGGGTTTTCCTGTCTTGTGTGCGGGACAGTTGGGAGCCATCTGACACACACGAGCCTAGCAGTGTCGGTCTTTCAGTGGTACTTGAGGTTATCTTGCTCTTCTCTCATGAAGGTTAGAAAGGAGTAGTTGCGTAGAAAATCTTCAGCCTTCAATCCACTGTTCTTAACAGCCCTGTTGTTTCAAGGAGGGAGCCTGGCAATGCTCAATTTGAGCCGTTGGTTGCAAATTGGGGTCAATGGCACTCTTTTTTGGGAACTGTCTTGTTTTTCCTCATCAGACTTTGGCCCAGCACAAGACAGAGTCAGACAAAAACAAGCATTGGCAAAGCCAAGAAGTCTCAGCTATTCAAGAGCTGTAGGCTTTGGCAATGAGTTTTAGTTATGTTGTACATCAACGTGTCTGCTGTTCACCATGGCTAAACATTAGTAGCATAGAGGAAAATGGTGTGTAGTGTTCTAGAGCGGAAAGGTGAAGAGTGGAGTAGTGTCCTAGAGTGGAGTGGCACAGAGTTGAGTGCCTTGCAGTGACATACAGTGGAATGTTGTAGAGTAGAGTGGACTGGTGTAGAGTGCATTAGGATAGAGTGTTGCAGAGTATAGTAGCATAGAGTGCAGTGGCAAAGAGTGCAGCGGCACAGAATTTAGCGGTGTACAATGCTGCATTGTAAAATCTAGTGGTGTAGATTAGAATGTTGCATAGTAGAGTGCAGTTGCATAGGGGATAGTGGCATAGAGTAAAGTGGTGTAGAGTGCAGTGCTGCAGAGAGGAGTAGCATGGCATAGAGTGCAGTGGTATAGAGTGGTGCAGAGTAGAGTGGTGTAGAGTGGTGCAGAGTAGAATATAGTGCTGCAGAGTGCAGCGGTGAAGAGTGAAGTGCTGCAGAGTGCAGTGGCATAGAGTGGAATGATGCAGAGTAGCGTAGAGTGCTCTTGCATAGAGTGCATTGGCACAGAATGCAATAGTGCAGACGAGTGTATTAGAGTGAAGTGGTGTAAAGTGGCAGAGAGAGCAGTGGCGTAGAATGCAGTGACATAGAGTAGAGTGGTGTTGAGTAGAGAGGCACAGAGTGCAGTAGTGTTGAGTACAGTGGTGCAGAGTAGAATATAGTGGCGTTCAGTGAAGTGGCATATAATAGAGTGGTGCAGAGTAGGGTAGAGTGCAGTGGTATAGAGTGGTGTGGAGTGGCATAGAGTAGAGTGGACTAGTGTAAAGTGCATCAGCATAGAGTTGCAAAGTTTAGTGGCTATGGGCCAGATGTACGAAATTCCGTTTTTGTATTTCCTAAGAAATCACTATTTAGGAAATGCAAAATGGAATGTACAAAAAACAGAGATTTCCTAATAGCAAGTCCTACATAAATCGCTATTTAGGAAATATTACACCATGGGTTGCATTTCCAAATTTGTGATTTTCTAATAGGAAATTGTAAATTAGGGAATGCAAAACCATGGGTGCCCATGGTCCTACGGACCCCCCTTGATGCAACCCAAAAAAAAGTAGTGCACATGTAAAGCGCAGAAATGCCCTAGGGCACGTGCGCTACATGGCATTTTAAAAAAAGCATTTTGGGTGCATTTCTTTTACAATTGCACATGGTTACCATCAACTTGGAGTTGATGGTGATAGCATTTCCTAAAAGCCCATTTTGCATTTCGGAAATGCTTTGTATATGTGCTTAGGAAATCACAAATAAGAAATCCCTATTTGCGATTTCCTGTTTAGGGAATCGCAAAATGCAATTTTTACAGGGTAGTAATCGTATTTTACATTACCATACCTGCCTTTGTACATATGGAAGGGCAATTTAGCATTTCTTAACAGACCAAAGTTGCAATTCGGTCCGTTAAGAAATGCAATTTCCTTTCTTACATCTGGCCCATATTGTGCAGTGGCATAGTGTGTAGAGGCATAGAATGCAGCAGCGTACAATGCAGTGTTGTAGAATGCAGTGGCGTACATTAGAGAGGTGCATAGTAGCGTGCAGTGGCATAGAGTGCAGTGGTGCAGAGTTGATTATAGTGGCATTGAGTGGTGCGGAGCGGACTGATGCAAAGTGCAGCGACATAGAGTGCAGTGAGTAGAGTGGGGTAAAGTGCATTGGCAAAGAGTGCAGTATTGCAGAGTAGAGTGGTGGAGAGTTCAGTGATGGAGAGTGCATTGTTGCAGTGTAGTGTCATAGAATGCAGTGGAATAGAGTGCATTGATGTAGAGTAGAGTGGCGTAGAGAGCAGTTGCGTAAAGTACAGTGGTGCTGGGTACAGGGCAGTGGCATAGAGTGCAGCAGCATAGAGTGCCGTAGTGTAGAATACAGAAGTGTAGAGTGGCAAGTTGTGCAGAGTAGAGTAATGGCCTAGGCTGGATTGGTGGAGAGTGTATTGCCTAAGAGTGCAATGGTGTGGAGTGGAATGGTGCAAAGTGCAGTTGCATGGAGTGGTGTGAAGTGGAGTGGTGCAGAGAAGAGTGCAGTGGCGTGTAGTGGTGCAGAGTAGAGTGGAGTGACACAGAGTGGAGTATGCATGTTGCGGTAGCACACTGCCGTTACAGACAACACATTTTCAATTGAAATGACCATAACATTTGCACAGACATATAGTTTTAGTAATAAAATGTATACAGCGCAAATCGATAATGTGTAGAAATGCATCACCTACTGTATTGATTTGTTTTGACCATATTAAAGTGTTTGTTTCCAATACACTTAAGAATTAATAAAAATGTGCTTCATTTGTGCGTTCCTAATTCTGAAATATTCTGAAATACTTGCATAGTTTTTTAACTTCCAGTATCCCACAAGATTGGCACATAAATCCTCTCACTTTGAAGTCAGGGATAGGGAAGTAAACATTAAACTCCCTCAGACACAGAGCCTGGCATTTGACCAATGTCTTTGAATGCACAACAAATGTGACAAGTTGAGAACACGATTTACAGACTTGTCTACAGTAGAAGAAAATAAAGAGAAGTAGTGTGAAAAGGCTTTACTCCTTGGGCGGGATAAACTCACCCTGGACAGCATAAAGGAAATAAAGTCAGCAAATAGAAAGTCAGAAAATGTGAGTTACAAACCACAAAGCCAATGGTAAGCCACAGGCAGAATGTAATTCCAGGGATGCTTTCTGGGTGTCTCCAAGATGTCTTTAGCGAACCAGACAACTGTGCTACCTGGTAGGCTTCAACCTAAAAAAGAGGAAAATAGGGGGAAGAGAAAGGCAGAATAATAGTAACACACAGAGAAAGCGGTAATGAAAAGGAACCTGCAAGAGTGAGATAAATAGTCAAGGAGTGTCCGGTGGTGGATTAAAGAGGAATGTAATGGAATCAAGACTATGGGCCTTATTACGACCTTGACAGAGGGGTTTCCTCCATCACAAATGTGGCGGATATCCAGTCTGCCATATTATGATCCCATTATATTCAATGGAGATTGTAATATGGCAGACAGGATATCCTTCACATTTGTGATGGAGGAAACTCCTCTGTCAACACGAAAGAAGGCCCTATGTGTCCTTGATATTAGGCAATTCTGATATTTGTTAGCACTTGCTATGGCCTTCTGAGAAACTCTTTGGGCACCAGCACTTATTATTTTACAAATTAAGCATTGAAGCCTGGGTGTATGCCCAGTACGGAAACAGTGCTCCCATGTGATTTAATGTTGTGTAAAAGATTTGTTGAGTATGGTAGATTTGTGGATCATAAAATTATAAGGCTGAAAACTAAGGGTGCTAGTTGGTGCAAAAGATGACAAAAAGATCTGGAGACTGTGCATTTATATTAATTTATATAACAACAGAAATAGTAGACAGAACGATTGCAAGTATGGAAAAGTTGAATGAAAAATGTTGAGTCGAAACCTTCAAGTTTAACCTGAGGAATACATTGATTTGTATGTGAATGAAGGACGTGTATCCTTAACAAGGGAGCCTTTTTATTCTTTTCTATGTGCCAAATTGCTCTCTCATTTTACTCCATTTCTCCTGCATTTCTAATTTTTGGTTGAGTTCCTTGGCGGTGCAGGGTGACTGAACCTTATTCCTAAACGTTTTCTGCGGGGAGCACCTAGGAATTGTTTTCGTCTTGCCTTTTTTGCCCCATTCCTATGCCCTGTCCTATCCTTTTCCCATTTTGATTTGTTTGTTTTCTTTTTTGTGCAGGGCTAAATCCCTGAGAACCAATGTGAGCCCTTCAATCAAATTCCTGGTTCTTGAGCTGTAAATAGGTGCTTGAGGGGTTGAGAACAAGAATAAATCTCCCCAAAGTCGCATTATTGATTCAGGAACTCAGTGATCAGTTTGTGGGACAGTTTATTCAGAATAATGAATTAGCTCTGGAGGCAGTGGCCAAAAGATATCCAGTAATGGAGCCGAAGTGCTCGGGTCAAAGTGATCACTCAGACCGTGAAGGGAGACATCTCTCAATACCCCTCGACTGGAACTTTTTGCTCTGTCTGGATCTAATTGCGAAGCCTTGCTAAACTACTAGTTACTGCTCATTTAGTTCAATCTGGGCAAACCGAGTCAGCAAGGCATATGCACATTTGGGCTGCCAATGTTAAATAGGGTCCCATGTCTGTGTATTCGTGAGTGGTTGACGGGGATCTAGGAGGTACTTTGGACAATATGTTGTCTGTTTTTTTACTGTCGCAAAATGTGAAATCTATGCACTTTACTATATAATTGTGGCTCATCTGATGCACAATTGTTTTGCTATTCTAAGTGTGCTTAGTAAAAAAAATAAAGTAGAAGAAACAATGGGGGTCATTCTGACCCTGGCGGTCTTTGACCGCCAGGGCGGAGGACCGCGGGAGCACCGCCGACAGGCCGGCGGTGCTCCAATGGGGATTCCGACCGCGGCGGTAAAGCCGCGGTCGGACCGGCACCACTGGCGGGGTCCCGCCAGTGTACCGCGGCCCCATTGAATCCTCCGCGGCGGCGCAGCTTGCTGCACCGCCGCGGGGATTCCGACCCCCCCTACCGCCATCCAGATCCCGGCGGTCGGACCGCCGAGATCCGGATGGCGGTGGGGGGGGTCGCGGGGCCCCTGGGGGCCCCTGCAGTGCCCATGCCACTGGCATGGGCATTGCAGGGGCCCCCGTAAGAGGGCCCCTACATGTATTTCACTGTCTGCTGCGCAGACAGTGAAATACGCGACGGGTGCAACTGCACCCGTCGCACAGCTTCCACTCCGCCGGCTCGATTCTGAGCCGGCTTCATCGTGGAAGCCTCTTTCCCGCTGGGCTGGCTGGCGGTCTGAAGGCGACCGCCCGCCAGCCCAGCGGGAAAGTCAGAATTACCGCCGCGGTCTTTCGACCGCGGAACGGTAACCTGACGGCGGGACTTTGGCGGGCGGCCTCCGCCGCCCGCCAAGGTCAGAATGAGGGCCAATATCTTTCGTGACAGAGTCTGAGATTTTTTATGAGATTGAGAAACCTGCATTTTGTTGAGCTGCTTCCTGTAAATCACTAAATAATGATTCACCCTGTAACAACCCTAAGAGCTCTATAAAATAATAAACACCTATATATTTTATATTTTGAAATGTTACTGTAAATGCAGGAATGTTTTCAAACTGATTACCTTTCCACTGTGGAATTAGCGATTCTAAACTTCACCTGTGATCATTTTAGAACTGTCATATGCACATACAATGGAGTAAAACATTCCATTGTGGTATATTTTCCACAGTTCTAAATTTAGGATTACGAATGACATTATTTCAGGCTGGCCATGCAAGAGACCTGAAACTCGCAAATCTACAAACATTTGGTGCCATTGAAAGTCATGGAAATTTGTCACAGCGGTGCTGCACTACTTTGCTGAATGGAAGAGAGCAGGACAGCATCTGTATAAAGACGTGGTGCTGCTCTGTAATCTACGTGCACTGGTGCACTTTGTGCTGCCGTGGCCCAGCACAAAGTTAGCTACTGAATTACAACAAAATGTTGTATAAGTAATTAAGCCTGAAGAAAGGTGCACATGAAAATTAGACACATCCTTATATTCAGTAAATCTGAATTAGGGGTTCAAATCAGAAAATTTCAGAAGAATATTAATCTTGATACCATGAGATGCTCAATGTGCTGATTCACTCATTACTGCCCGATTGTTTCTCCAAATTAATGTTTGGTCTTTCCCTGACTAATTGCTTGATTCATTCTAAGTATTGACAAAACAGACACTATTTCTTACCAAAATTGTTCTAATTAATGAGGGGTTATCTTTGTAATTCCAATTTATTATGGTGGTCTTGAGGATGGTCTCGCTGATTAATGACACAGGAAAATAAAACATCAACGTCATGTCCAACTCTGCTCACGTGATCTTCACCAATGTATTGTTTAATCTCTATGGTGAACTGATTTTGACATTTATAGAGTGGCATTTATGGACATTAATCTTTGGTTTCCTTACCCTTACACTGAAAATAATCCAACAAGGTTAATGTTCTTATGGAATTTTCTGATTTGCACCCCTAAATCAAATATAATGAATAAAAGGATTTATCTAATTTTCGTGTGCACCTTTTTTCAGGACTAATTTCTTCAGAAGGAAACACAATTTTGTTATAATTCATTTGCCAACTGTATATTTTTTACATTTCATTTTGTAAATAATTCTCTGTCGGCCCCTGATGAACTTTACTGATGGTTTAGACTCATGCTCACAAGGGATTATTGGGTTGCCCTTTTTCTTGACTAGTGTCCCAACATGTAACATAGTGCAAGGGTGCCTAGTTTGTGCTCAGCATAGTATAGCACCCCTTCCTGCACAAAAACTATGTTGGAAGTCAATTTCTGTGTGTGTGTGTTTCCTGCAAATGCAACACACATCCAAAGAGGAAACAACAAGAAGAAATAATAATATTTCCCCTTGTTGCACCAGATTCAGGGAGGTGAACGATTTTGGTGCAAATCCAGGTCTACAATCCTTTGTAGATGTTGATTTGCGTCACAATCCATGGGTGGATGCACAGGAATGTCCATGCACCACCCATGGAACATCTCCTTGATGCAAAGTAATGCAAGGCAACTCATTGCTCTGCTTTGCGTTATTATGGGCTACAGTTCAATGCAAATCACGATTTATATTGGATAGTAAGTACCAACCCAACACTTTGTATCAGTTCTTCATTAAATAAGTAAAGCAAACCAGATGCTAAATGTTTGTAAATCTGGGCCATTGTGTCTTAATTATTGCTTGCTAAAATATCATCTCACTGGATGGATAGATTTTCTGTTATTAACTCCAATCGTCCAGTTAAGTCCAATAAGAAGACAATTTTTGTAAGCAATATTTAGAATACAATATTTCAGTCAGATGATATTTTTGTTGGTATTTTTGTTATGATATGCTGGTACCTTACCCGGCTCGTGCATGTTGTGGGCTTTGGTGTATGGGCTGAGTCTCCAAATTGGAGAAAATAAATGAAATGTGTAAATGTATATTTCTGCCTGATGTGCTGATGCAGATTTTCTTTAAGAAAAAATATTGTCCCAAATGTGCACTCCTTAAAATCAATAATTGTATATTTTCATGGCATGGAGTGTTTATTAATTCCTGAAAAGTAAAAAATCTACCCATCCTTAGGAGGAAGATCATGTAGTGGAGTTCAAAGAAGGGCATAAAATATGAAATCATGTGTTCTGAGTTAAAATCCATGAAGAATATCTTCTTCTCCTTTGAAATTGAGATGGTATTTTGTTTTCCAGCTAGGGTTACTTCATCCTTACACCATCATTCCCCGTCACACACACGACTACCTTTCTCTATTCCTTTCCTCTGCAGACTCAGTGTTATTTTTAGGGAATGTTTGCTCTGCATAATCCCCAACTGATTAGCTTCAGAAAACAAGCAAAGTCACACTCCTCACATTGTGCTTGGTTGACAATGGAGCGAACTCTGAACAGCGGGCCCTTCACCCGCAAATCCTAATAAGTATGCAACTCAGCGACGCTGGCCTTTCTGTGCACGTCTAGTTACTTCATTGGGTGATGAACCAATAAAATCCGCTCTGAGCTCCTAATCAGGAATAACATGTTTCCCCCTAAGTATTATACCAGCTCTTCGCCTATCATTTATCGAATAGTATGGTAGAGCTCTGTGCTTGTGACAACTTTGTCCATTCCTTAAGCACAGAAGTACTTATATAGTAGGCTGAATAGTCTGCACATTTATGCATAACTTGCATGAATATTCAATGTGAGGGCTCAGAGGTCTTGCAGGGTACTGTCAACTGGATTGGTTTGAGAAGGAAAAGTTTACTACAAGACACTTTCTGTTCCTGTTATGTTATATTATGCAGATTTGTAGAGCACACTCTCGCCCAGGGGGTATTCTGGCGATGAGCAGGTGTGAGTCCAGCCAAACCAATGGTCCTGTAGGACTACTCAAAAAGCCAGATCTTCAGCTTCTTGAGGAATTCAAGAAGTGAGGAGGAGGCTCTTATGTGTAGTCCCAGGCCATTCTGCTCTTTAGCAGCTATGTAGGAGAAAGCTTGAGCACAGTATCTGGTTTTATGCATGCATGGGACATGTGCAAGTAAGAGTCTAGATCAGCAAAGCTGTCTGGAAAATTTGTAAAAGCAAATGTGATTGTTGAGGTATGCTGGGTGCCAGAACCTCTTTCACGGGGCAGGCAGGGGATACCAAGTCCAAGCTTGGTTGTTGAGGTCTTTTACTCCTGATGCCCTGGTGCCCGACCTACTATGGATCCTTCTCAACTGGGCCAAGTACCCCTTCTGCACGTGACTCTCACTGGTAGCTGTGGTCGAGCAGTCAAGGCTCCCTTGGAAATAATGTAGATACAAGTCAGTGGACACAACTCATAACAAACTGCAAATAGTGCAAACAATAAAAAATGCCTGCTTTTATATGCAAAAGTAGTATTTTATCTCTAATTTGATACATGCAAAGAAATGCAATATTCATATGCAATAACACAATCCCCCTTAAGGTCGGGGCTTCAGTAGTTGCCAGGCAAATCCCTGTCTCACCCTCCTTCGTGTAACATGCCCAGGATTATTCCCTAATCAATGGTGGCCCCATCAGGGAAGGTAAACTATCAGGCTGTAGTCAAGAGTTCTCCCTTCTGACTTTGTAGGAATTTATTCAAGTGTCTACGGTGCAGTAGCACAGACACCAGAAAGTCCCCAGGGCCCCAAAGACTCTGTTTCAGTTTTACCCAAGTCAGGAGTATGGCAGTGTCAGCAGTGCAGCACGTGCCCTCTCCTCTGGGGTTCCCATGTCTGCATCCTGTATGGTGAAGTCAGGCCGCTTGCTATGGATGAGGAAGCACCCAGTGGCACAGGCTTTTCTGGTCGAGCAGTGCCTGCTGCTGGTCGGTTTCTGGTGATAGGAGCTGCTCCCGCTTGACGGACACAAAGGGCGAGTTCCTCCTAGCAGAGTGGTGTGGGGGGGTACGCTGGCGTGATCCTCCAGCTCCTGACTGGAGCCCTAATGAGTATACAACGCCCTCAGCGGCATCTCTCTGAATCTCCGGGGCTTTGTCACATGCAGATCACCGCTGATCACAGCACTTCTACTTCAGGCTGGGCTACGGCCCAGACTCTAGGCCACAGTGGTACAGGCAACCCTTCCTGGCATCAAAGGTTGCTGTGGTGCTCATGATCCGGGCACAGACCACTTATGTGATCGCCCTCACTACGGCAGCCCCTCCCAGCTTACCAGGTTGACAATCTCTGCAGTCACAGGTCCTGTGCACCTGGCTCAAACTCAGTCGACTGGTGACACCCCCTGGATTACGGGGTCACCACGGCATGGAGGTGCGGCGGTGGTTTCAGCATTGCAGTAGTAGTGTTGGAAGTGGGCCCAGGAGAATAGACCTTTGGTGCGTCAGGGTGAGGTGATGCTGCAGTTGGGGTTGAGGGCCCTGGGTCTGAGGTTTTTGATCTCATAGGAGGAGAACTGGCGCTGGGCTGCAGATACAGGCATCCAGGCACTGGGCGCTGCCCAGGGACGGACGGGCGCAGATGTAGTGGTTGGATTTAGTAGCCAGAGGGGCAATCAAGTCTGGGATAGAGTTGCAGAAGATGTGGCAGGCAGATGTAGTGGGTGAGGTCGATAGCCAGAGGGGCAATGAAGTCCGGGATAGAGTTGTAAAAGCTGTGGCGGGGCGAAGGGGTTTGTAGTTGAGGGTTCCTCTGATTGTGGTTTTGGTGTCAGCTTCGATCTGCATGATCCATGTTTGCCTATGATGAAAAATCAGCACTAGGGATCCTGAGAACAGTATAGTTGGGCACTCAGGGTAGGAGTACACATTGCTTACCATGCAGAGGACTTTTCTGGGCCAGTGTTATATAGTGCCTTGAAAGTTTGGGTGAAGAGTTTGATTTGTGCTTGTATGGGGTGTGAGGCATGGGAGGTTGAGAGAGATTCTGGCAGCCAAGTTCTGAATGGTCTGCAGCCTTCCATGAGTTTCCTTGTTAATCCAGGCATATAGGGTGTTCTCTTATCCCAGCTTGCTTGGGATAGTTTTGGAGGTGCTGATTGGGGGCTATGAAAAAATCTTCCTCCGCATCCTCAGGGTATGGAAGCATGTGACACTGGCAGCATTGACTTGGGTAGCAATGTTGAGTTTGCAGTTAATGATGATCTCAAGGATCTTGGAGTGGGAGGGTGGGTGGGGTTTTTTCCTAGCTCTGTGTACTACCAGGTGGAGTTCCACGGTGAAGTGCTCTTCTCGAAGATCACGATTTCTATCTTGTCAGTGTTCAGTTTCAGACAGTTGGTCTTCATCCAGTGGGTGATTTCAGTCATGCAGCAATTACATTTTATCTGGGTAATGGGTCTCTTGTCCATGAGAGAGAGAATGAGCTGTGTGTCATCATGTATGATAGAACAGAATAACATCCCAGCACTCCTTTTGCCCCAATGTATCATGGTAAATGTAGTGCATGCTAACACTTGCTTCAGTAGTAGTCTTTAATTTTTCACCCTTGTTGGTACAGCCTTGTTGCTCAAAGTCTTCTGTTGGTGACCTGCCAAGATGTGCCGTGGGAAAAATGCAGGGGATGCAATATTATTATTAATATATTAAAGGCCAGTCATCAATGATGTCATTTGAGATGTGATCAGTGATGTCATAAATGATGTCATAGAACATGTCACGAGTGATGTAACATGTGAGGTGTTAGGCAGTGCATGGCGGGGGCGCAAGTTAAGGTTAGCCCTGCTAACTATAACTCGTGAATATCTGTTTTTGTTTTAGTTCAAAAGGTTAATGTCAGTGACATATTCACCTATAAAGTTACTTTCACTTTTGTTTTGTACATTGATATCTATCTATCTAACTATCTATATATATAGTTAGGCTCACATATATATATAGTTAGATAGATAGATATCAATGTACAAAACAAAACAAAAGTGAAAGTAACTTTATAGGTGAATATGTCACTGACATTAACCTTTTGAACTAAAACAAACACAGATATTCACGAGTATATATATATATACACACTGGTGGTCACCAGTAGGTAGTTATAGGTATAGGTTATATATAGGACCTAGTTTCCACAGGAAAAGCGTTTTTTGACTTGCCTATATCTTTGGCACTGTTTGAAGAATTGTCACAAAAGTGTCCCCATAAAGTGTCCTATAGGGTCTTGTTGTGTATGGGAAGTTTCAGGACGATCCATTATGCGGAGTCTGATAAAAGGGGTCAGCAAAAGTGCATTTCCTATGTTAATTCTCATAGGCTCTTTAGACATGACTACAGCCTGAACCAATTAACGGAATTACACCAAATTTGGTAGAAAGCTAGATCATGGTACGCAGATCATTGTTGTTTGTGATTTGGTGTAATTCTGTTCAGTGTGGTTTTAGAGATATTAAAGGTTAAAAAATATGGATATCTAGGGATGCAGAGTAACCAAGGATCCTGGAGAGCTCATGCTGAGATCTGATTGGCTGCCTACATCAACCAGGAAGTGTTGGCTGCCATTTTGGGACTCAGCATCAGCCGAGCCCCAAAAGAGTAAACACCAAAAAAAGGAAAAGGGCATAAGGTAGGAATACCCTGAGCCTCCGGCACTGGTCCAGGGGTCTCCCTGACACCCCACCAGAGCTAAAAAAATATTTTTTGTTTTAATTTTCAGAAAAGCCAGCGGATTGATCCATGGATCTTTCCAAAAATGTAAAAAAAATGTGGTCTCCCATACTTTTAATTAATTTTTCCCCTGGTACAGCTAACTTCTGGGGGCATGTGCATTTAAAATAACAAGGAGGAGGGCTCAATGGGCCCCCCTCCTAGAGCTTTAAAAAGCCCTGGGGACCACCACCTACCCTTGGCTATAATCAAAGAAGAAACAGGGGGGGCTGCGAAGGCCCCCCGGGCTCCAGGGACTACCACCTAACCAGGACTACATAATATATATTGTTGGGGGGCAGCAAGGACCCCCGTTCCTGAGCCCCAGGGACCACCACTTATCCGGGTCATAGAAATGTTAAAAAACATGGAGGGGGACAGTGGAGGTGGTGGTTTATGGTGCCGGAAGGGAGGGGGGTCCTGCACGCTATATGCCTGGATCAACAAGAAAACTCACTGCGCAGCCTCCCCTAAGTATTTTGAATTTATTGCCCAGGGACGTGTTGGTTTATGGTGCTGGAAGGGGGTCCTGCACAGTGGTTGTTGGATTAAAGTTTAGTGCTTAAAATTATTTTAAGTTAAGAAAACATAAAAATTCACTGAAAAACACAAAGCTTCCAAGGACGTTTTAGTTAGGAAACTGAATTTAAAAAAATATAGAAATTCACCTAAAAAAAACTGAGGTTACTGGGACGTTATAGTTAGGCTCACATTTTAAAAGCACAAAACCATAGAAATTCAACTGCTATAGTTACAGGTATTTCAAGTAACTATAACTCTTGCCTTAGGTAAATATAACTCATGCCGTCACCATGCACTGCTAATTACCTCAGATAATACAGCACTCATGACATATTTTATAACATCATTGATAATATCAACATGATATTTGCAGTAAAAGTATTGAAGAGATAACTGTGCTTGGTGGGGCATAAGTTATAGTTACCTTAGGGCAAGAACTATAATGTCCCCCTGTAACCTTTGGTCATTTAAGTGAATATATATATAGATATATAGTTAGGACACAGTTTCCTTTCCTTTTGACTCGTATATAAGATTGGCTCCATTTGACAAATCCTCAAGAATTTATTTCACAAAAAGTGTCCTACCCTGTCTTATTTTGCATGGCAAGTTCTGGGGTGATTCGTCAAGTGGGGCTGAGAACAGGGGGGTTAAAAAAGTGTGTTTTTCCCTTGTTAATTTCCATAGGGATTTTGAACATGGCTTCAGCCCGAACCGCTAGACTGAATTACATCAAATCTGGCAGAATGGGCTAGCTCTTGGTCCAGAAAGCATGCTGTTTGTAATTTGTTGTAAATTTGTTCAGTAGTTTTTGAGATATTAAAAGAAAAAGAAATATAGATATCTGGGTGAAGCCTAAGTACAGATCTCACAATCAGATCTGATTAACTGTCAGCACTTCAACCAGAAAGTGCTGGCAGCCACCTTGGGACCAATATACATGATAGCAGCCATTGACGTGCATTGCAGTAAATAGCATGTTTTGAGGGTCACAAAAATGAGACTTCATAAAGGGCGATAACAGATTTTAGTCACAATATAAATAATTTGTTGCTAAGGTGATTTTACTCTGTGGAAAATCCTTCTGCTGGGATTTCATGAATCATGTTTGAGAGAAAACTGTTTTCTCATAATTTTCCCATAGAGGTTCTGGAAGGTGCTTGGGAAGCTAAAATGAAAGCATATTTTCTGTAAATTCACACTACCTTTCTCAGTCATATGAGAATGAAGTCTGACATTCCTAGTAAAATGTACTTCCAAAGGGAGCAGCCTGTCAGTTGATTCCCCTGTTTTCTACTGTAGCCTCCCAGAGTGTTCAAAAGAGAAGCAGGAGTGCTAACAATCTTACTTATGACAAACGTGTGGCACACCTGAAGCCATCTTGGTTGAATCAAACTGGTAAAACTTAAAACATTTAACTTAGAAAGAAACAAAATAATGGGTTTCATTTTGTCATAAAAATGATGGTTAGTGCTGTAGAAAGAAAAATTAGGACATATTTTCAGTGGGCTCTCATATATCTTCCTTTTCTTTTTCATTAAAACATTCTGACATATAGACTGAAACATGCACTTTCAACACCAGGAGCAGACTGCCAGTTAACCCCCTGGTGATCAGCAGTTTACTACAGTGTTCTAATGAGCAACTAGAGAGCTAAGATTCTGAACTTATGACAAAAATGTGGCACATCTGGCAGCCACCTTGATGGAATCCAAGTGGAAAACTGAAATAATTTTCTACTGAGAATACTGCAATAAATGAGGAGATTAGGGAGCTTCATAACAAGTAAGTCTCCCAAGATGACCACCAGAGAAGAAAGAGCCCAACTGTACCACCCATATCACCGAATTGTAGCCCAAGTATAGCCCAATGACAGAAGTGTGCAAAACACTTATTTTGTTGTTTTACAGTGTTATATAGTGCAGACTGGACCCGAAGGTATTGGAGTGCTTTAGATGAGCACCAGTTACATTACACAAGGACATATTCCTTTTGGGCTTTAGCCATGGGTAGATTAAGTGATTTGCCCAGAATCACAGAATGTAGAGCTGATGCCGAAACCCAAACCTGGTTCCCCAGTTGCAAAGCCAGCAGCTCAGGCTGTAACGCCACATTCTCTTTCCTAACTGTAAAATATGATAAAGTGATCAACTGGATAAAAAACATAAAGTTAGCAAATAATTTAAAAGTGCTTTGTCAATATTTGAGAATTCTGAAAATATGTCCTCATTTCAGTTTTTTAGTGCACTAACCATAATTTCTATTGTGATAACAATCTCTATAGGAAATCCTTTAGGTATTATAGTTTTGATTACATCAAGAGGACGTCGGGTGTGCCACACTTTTGTAATAAATATAAAATGTGAGCAATCTATTTGTTCTTTAGAATACTGTGGGGAGGTAAATGTCAGGGTCACAGACTCAGATAATTGAGAACAGGGAGGAGGTGCAGAGGAAACAAGTTGACCATGCTGGGCTGGTGAGAGGGGCAGTTGCAGAACAATGGACCATTGAGGGCAGGGCGAGGCTGTGGCTACATAACAGACCATCAAGGACAGAAGGAAGAGGCAGTGGCAGTACAGCCATACATGCCAACAGACCTGATTCAAGCAGGAGACCCCTAATGTTTTTAAGCTCAAAGGGCTTTATTTTATCTTTCTCCTGCTTAAAATCTCCTTTTTTCAATGCAAGTCAATGTGGAAAATCAATTCCCAGGTTTGTTTTTCACAATCTCCCTCTTACCACCTCAAAATGTTTGCAGGTATGGTACATTGGAGTCACTGAGGGCAGGAGGAATGGTATAGGGACATGGACTCAGAAAACAGAGGGCAGGAGGGAGATGGACAGGGACACAAAACTGACCTTACAGGGCAGGTGTCAGGGGTTACAGCAGCACAACACACCACACAGGTCGTGCGGGACGGTAGTGCAGCAAAACAGACCATGGAAAGCAATAGGGAGGGGATAGGGCCATGCACATGGACAACAGAGAGAAGAGGGGAAAGAGACGAGGACACCAAGCTGACCATACCGGACAGACAGGAGGGACAGTTGCAGCATGGCAGACCATGATGCTCAGGAGGGAGGAGGCAGGAGCGCAACAACGGAGCAGACAATGCAGGAGGGAGGGGATAGGGGTCTGCACATAGAAAACGGAGGGCAGAGGTCAAGGGAGCAGGGCTGGAGCATCAAGCTGACCATGGAGGGCAGGCGCGATGGGCACTGGAAGCACAGCATACCATGGAGGGCAGCAGTAAGACTATAATGGCATACACACAGAAAACAGAGGGAAGGTGGGAGGGGTTCAGGCTCAGCAAGCTGACCACACAGGGCAAGTGGGAGAGACTGTGGCAGTGCAGAAGGCCATGCATGGAAAGCAGGAGGCTTAATGGCATCACAGCGGCCATGGTGGGCGAGAGGTAGGGGGCAGGGGCATGCACAAATGACCATGGAGGACAGAAGGGCTTTTAGGGTCTGGACACAGACAAGGGAGGGCAGGGGAAGGGGCTTCACAAGAGACCACATGGGGTAGGCAGAAGGGACAGTTGCAGGACAACTGAGGATGGAAGAAGGGCGTGGCAGCAAAATGGACCATAGAGGACAGGAGGGAGGGGATAGGGACATGGAACTTGGACAGGCAGGGTGGAGATGGCAGGGACAGGCAGCAGTCATTTGAAGATGCTAGGCAGATGGGAGGGGTAGTTGTAGATCAACAGAACACTCAGAGTAGTTAGGAGGGGCCGTGGCAGGTCCATGGAATATGGTGGGCAAAAAGGAGGGAGCAGGGGCAAGCACACAGACATAAATATAAATATATGTATATATAATTATTTATTATATATTATATATTACTTATATGGATGCCTGGAACGGCAAGGCAATTATTGCCTCTGTTCCGGAAGTGATCAAAGAGTAAGATGTTAGAGATGGGGCTGGGCTGCAAGATGCTGTACATTAGAGATGGGAGCAGATTGTCTCCCAATGAGCATCAATTTCACATCAACTGCCTGGAACTCCTCGCGGGATCCTTTAAAGTGAAGACTCTCTCATCTCGCAAGGCAAAATGTTGCATCATGTTTTAGATGGACAATATTTTGGCCGTGAAGTACATCAACAAGCTGGGGGGTACTCACTCCCAGCAGAAATTGTCAAATGTTTCTGGCACTGTTGCCTGGAACACAGGATTGTGGTAACAGCTGAGTATATTCCAAGCAGAGTGAACATTGTTGTGGAGTGGAATTCTTGGTTCCTTCGGGACTCCAGTGACTGAAGACTGCATCTTGAGCCTTCAAAGCTCTGAAACAGCTATGGGGTCCATGTGCGATGGACCTATTTGCGTCCCACCTGAACTCTCATCTTCCATGTTTTTACACCTGGGAACCAGACCCCCTGGCAGTGAGTTTGGATGCATTTCTACAGTCTTGGTTGGGGGAGCTTGATGTATGCCTTTCCACCATTTATGATGATCCACAAAGTATTTTTGCAGATTCATTGTCAATATGCAGGGTAGTCTTGGTGACCTCTGAATGGAAAGTGCAGTCTTCGTTTCCGGTGGCCAAGCACATGCATAATCTGCCCTTTGAACGAGGGACTTTTTAACAGTAGTTAATGTACTATATCAATACCTTTAGTCCAGAGGAAAGTGCCTGACCCCTGAGGGGCACTAGTCAAGCCCCAAAACAGATCAAAGGAAAATAAAAGGAAGATCTATTATTGTTCAGCCTCTCCAGTTTTAATCTTTCTTAAGGTTACACCATTAAAAACATTTTGGCCCGCCCACGCAAAATTTTAATATGGGTCTCACAGTTTAACAAAGTGAGAACATAAATGTCGACTTAAAGAGACATAACCTCACCGAAACTACAGACACCATAATTAAGAGACTTTTCAATCAGTGAACAGTAGAACTCTTGTATGCTTCCCCGTACTATATGTGAGACCCACTGTTGAAGCATATCACATTAGGTAGACAAGGCTCAATACGTGAATATATGGTAATTCTATAAGTGGTTTGCTTGTCTCTGTGTGACTACATCCACAAAGAATACAACAGTCATGTAACTCCTCTCACTGCCTCTTTAGTGTGATAGATACATTTGTTGTGCCTTCTATGTATGTGTGTGAGAGACAATCGTGTGATGTTCTTCCTGCTACTACCACCTGTTACTTACTCTTTGTGCTAGGGAAGATTGCACTGCTCCTGTCAATGATGTATTTTATTGATTTTATGGAGGGTTTGCATAGAGTAACAAAACATACCAAGGAGAGCAATAAACAGACATTTGCAAATGAACTGGTATGATAAGTAATAGCAAGTCTCAGCGTATTGTTCAGTCGGTACCATCAGTAGTATAGCCTTCAACCATGTCAGAATATACATAAAACAAGGGGGGGAGTATATACGAACCAGGAAATTAAAACTGGGATGGGGGAAGGGGACAGATGCTACGAGGAGCAGAGGAGTTGGGACTGCCAATCTATAACGCAGGTGGCAAGGTGGTTTGAATAAAAGATAGGTAGTAGGATAAGTCGGGAGGTAGGCCCACTGTGTATCTATGGAGAAAATACCAGCTGGAGGGGAAAGAAAAAGGTGATGTGCAGGAGAGTAAAGGGTTCTTGTGTAGGGATGCAGGTAGGATATAAACAGCAGGTCGCGGATTCAAGGGGTTCAGGTAGTGGAGTCAAGGATGGAGACCATCTGGGGACATGATGTGTAGGAACTGTGTCAGTAGTGTGTACCGTTCTGGGGATAAAGGATGTCTGTGAATACAGTGTGCCTCTTCATAGCGAAGGGCGGTAACTTGAGCCGTACCCCATTTGCACACTGCACTGTGTCATTCAGAAAGTGGTGGAGCGTAGGGGGCTTCCCAATGCGTCATGAGTGTCGTCTTGGCTAGCAACAGCGCCAGTCTTGCGAAACAAGTGCAAATGATGAGGCCCTTCCTGCATTTAAATATGCCAAGGGCACACGCTTCCCAAGCACAGATGTCAGGCAGCTCTGTAACTTTGCGGAGCACAGCATGAACATCCTGCCAATAACTGGCCAGGGTGGGTCAAGAGTACAGCATGGTCTGGAAATCTGCATTGTCTGAATGGCAGCGGGGGCAGTGGAGATTGGCAGAGGGGAAATATCGATTAAGCTTTGTAAGGATCAAGTAGGCCATGGTGTATTTTTTGTGATCTGAAGGTCGGTGTAAAAAAGTTCCGGTACACACAATATAAAATGATTCTCATTGTCAGTGCTTGTTTTAATGCATTATGTGAATGAAAAAGTGACCCTCACAAAAAATGAGAGCAGAGCTTACTTTTGATTTTAAGTGTGAAATAAGCAGCTTTTGAAATTGACTAGATGACTTTTAAACATTTGAAACACAGCTGACATTAGCTCCATGTCATGTACAGCACCCACCTTCAGTCAATGCCTACTTCTAAGCCAACAGCACTTAGAATACTGCGTTTTTTTAGCTCATATTGGCAGTGTTATAACCATATCTACAACCACAACATGCTGTTGGCTAAAACACCAGGAATGCCTATGGTATCATATGTCATAGTGCTTTTTGCAGACTTGTGAAATGCAAAATGCAAAATATTACTCCTGGTCTTCTGCCTTTTTTCCTGGAGCCCATATTGCATAGGTCATCAGGTAGGAGGGCAATCACAGCCTTCCAGATGCATAGGGGGCCATCTCACTGTTCTTACTGCTAGTTGGCTAACATTAACACTTCTTGAATAAGAACCCTTTATTGCAGTTCTCCTCCTAAGCCCATCCTCAACATAGGATGGTATGACTTACGTCGAGAGTCTGCAACACCACTGTGACGCGCCCTGCCTTGAACTGGTAGAGCATGTGCTGCAGGTGCTGCCCTGGGAGGGTCACCATATTAAAAATGTGTGAAAAACTAAAATTAAGACACTTTACATTGTTTCCCCCGCTTTCACAACTATCAAGGCACCCGTGGTTTATGCTCAAGATCTGCATATTTCTTGGAAGGAAAACATGATGTGAATATAGGTGGGCTCTGAGTTTCTCTCTGCTAATGATGAAAACAATGAGCTGTTTATAAGCATCAAATTGGTCTAGTGCAAAATATCCATAAAACAGCTCGACACAAACAAAAACACATGCACAGGAAATAATGCACTAGACAGCAGGGAAAAGCACAACCTGTACACTAAAGCCATGATTATGAATGCAATGGAGAAAAAATGCTATTTATCGCAACTGATTAAATCTTAACCCCCCCTTCACTCAATGCCCCCCCCCCAATCCCCAGGGGTTTCATGTATCTGCTGCAATAAATTGCATCTCTTTTGAGTTTTTGAAGAGTAAAATTAGGAGAATGTGGAGTTTATAGCACTAGGTAATTATCGGATATGGTAAACACTACACAACTCAGAATTCAGACACCTACACAAGCAGTGGTTTGCACAAGGGTCAGAACACTCTGGCATACTCCTAATCAGGGCTTAGGTGTTAATTAGCAATTCTGTGGTTAAGTGGGGTCATATGTCTGTTGCACAGATGCACAGATGCCATAATACATTAAACATCAGGACATACAAATACCACAGATTAAACTGTAGTGAAACAATACATCAAATTGAACAAAGCACATTGAAAAAAGCATGGAAGACCCAATTTCAACAAACACTTGCATAGTTAATAGGTCTGGATTTTAGTGAGGTGAAGTGTTTAATAACAGTTGGGTGACTTTGTGTGTGTTTGGTCCTAGAAAAAAATCAAGCATTTGCAATGCAACGGATCTTGCATTACGTCGAGTTAGAGCTATTGAGGTTATAAACTACTAACTGGACTTTTTGTGCCACAATAAATAAATTAAAAAATGAGCACGATTGCGCTGTGTAGAACACAGCGTGATCGCGCTGTGAAATAAAGAGAAAAAGTAGTCCAGAAACCATACAGAAAACATGGAGCCTCGTAAGTTTCCAGTAGTTTACCGGTGCTCTTGAGGAGGGCTAAACACTGGAAAAGGCATCACTTTCACAAATGAAAACAAGCATATTTTAAAAGGCAAGCCCACAAACCAATGAAAGTGACTGACGTAACATGGGGGTGGTTAAAATCCCCCTAAAGAGAGATTACAAGAGGGACTGAGCGCTTTGCGCTCGCCCCTAAAAACCTGTAATGAAGCAACATCTTGGCTACAACAATATGGAAGGTGGGATTAGGAGCTCTCTGTTGAACAGACTACATAAACTGTAACTTTTTATGAGGTGAAACTGCTATGCAGTGCATGAGTTTATGTAATGATTATGTATGGATTTGTTTGTTTTACGTGTACAGTGATGTTTTTATATGTATTTGATGTACTTTTATGATCCTGGTTGATCGAATAAAGTAAAACTGAAACCTCTGACCATATAAACTGTGTTAAGCTGTATCATCAAAGAAGAACGGTATAAACAAGAGTCAGAAAATGATGCTTGCATTGTAAGTGGCGAACGTGAAAGGCACATACATCATATAAAGTGCATAGTAGATACTTCTCATAAATATCCATTATTTTCATTACATCTTCAAGTAAGCTGATACGCATGCATGTCCTTACTCATGAACCAAAACAAGCCTTAAATACAAAAACACATTGGCCCTCATTACAACCCTGGCTGTAAATCCTGCTTACTGCCGTGCTGAAGGCCGCCAACATACCGTGGCGGCGGCAGAAATCCGCTACAGGTATTACGACCCACTTCTCGAAATCTGCCACAATACAGACACCCACACAAGTCCGCCACACCAAAGGTCAGTGATAAACTGGCGATACCAAAACCTACACCGTCACGCCAACAAGAATACGCCCATACTATCACCACCCACGAATCAACGCGGTGGTCTTTCAACCATGGTAATCCATTGGCGGTACACACCGCCGCGCTCAAAATACACATCCACATTGGACAATTCCAAATACACACACCTGATACACCTACACACACCACACACTCATAACACTATAAACACACACCCACGTTACCCACAAACCCTTACAACAACATTTTTGTGAAAAAGCTGAGAGAGAGAGAATAGCAAACACAACACCAGCATCCACAGGCACACAACACCATCACTCATACAACATCCACGCACCTCACACAACACACCCCAACATAACTAACAGCACCTCACACATCACCCACACAACATTATGGCACCTCCAGGTTTTCTGAGGAGGAGCTCAGGGTCATGGTGGACGAAATCATCCGGGTAGAGCCACAGCTTTTCGGATCACAGGTGCAGCTCACCTCCATTGCTAGGAAGATGGAGCTATGGCGAAGAATCGTCGACAGGGTCAACGCAGTGGGACAGCATCCAAGAACACGGGATGACATCAGGAAGAGGTGGAATGACCTACGGGGGAAGGTGCGTTCAGTGGTATCCAGACACCAGATTGTTGTACAAAGGACTGGCGGTGGACCCCCACAACTAACAACATGGGAGGAGCAAGTCATGGCAATACTGCATCCTGAGGGCCTCGCAGAAGTAGCAGGAGGACTGGACTCTGGTAAATCATATCTTATTTACCATATCCCCCACCCCACCTGCATGCCATCACATACCCCCACCCTCACCCTCACTCCCATCACTCCAACACCTCACGTATGCCCCACTATCACAACCCAGCCATCCCAATACCAAGGCCCTGCATGCAACACCTATGCATGGACCCCCATCACCAAAGCATGTCCAGTACAGATACCCACACAGACCCCAAACCAACTATCACAAAAGGGCAAACACAATAATGCAAGCACAGGAGTAGGGGGTACCTCACCCAATGCAGAAGATGGCACACACAGATTCTAAAACTATGCATTTAGACCCCAACAGGACGCATACCCAGCATCACCGGACAGGAGGTGCCAGACATATCCAGTCCCCCAACAGAAGAGGCCCACAGTGATGACAGCAGTTCTGCATGCCTGGATCAAGATGACCAGCTAGGCCCATCAGGGACCTCTGGACAGTTGGTTCCCCTGCCACTGTCACAAGCCACCACAGACCGTCCCCCCTCAAAAAACACCATCACAGCACCCACCCAGCGGGCCCATGCCACTGTCCCCAGTACACGTCAATCAGCAGTGTGTCCACCACTACAGGGACCCCAGGCAAACCCACCAACCCAAGACAATCAGGGACCTGGGGCCTGTGGCAGTGGGCACACGGTTCAGGGGACAGAGGCACAGGATAACAGGGAAGCTGGGAGGACTGCTGTGCGACAGGGGGAGGCCAGGCCCAGGGAACTGACCCTCCACGAGGCACTCTCCATCATCATGGGAGCATACCACCATTCCCAGGAGACCATGGGCACGGTACTGGCCAAGTTTCAGGAGACCCAGCGGCTGCAGGAGGAACACTACCTTGGGATCAGGGAGGACTTGAAGTCCATTAGCACCACCCTGGTCACCATTGCAGGGGTGCTGGCAGACCTGGCCAACACCATGAGGGACACAGTGGCACACAAACGGGCCCCTGACACTGGCTTGGACGATAAACAGCCCTCCCCTACGCCAGCGCTAGTGTACAGGAGGCACCGCCACAGGAATAACAGGCCAACAGCACCCCACCCCCGCAGATGGAGAACCACCCCGCAAAAGGTCCCTGAGATCCAGGAACAAGAAGAGAACATTGCCAAGACCCCCGCCAGGAAATAAGACCCTCCTGAATAACACCCTTCTGTCCCACTTTGTCACCCTGTCCACCTTAAACTGCCATTGCGCCCCTTCCAATGCCCCCATGGACAATGCACCTGTGAGACCAAGAGAGTGAACTCCACCGTGGACATTCCTCCACCATCACCCCAGCCCATTGCACACCCCCTCCACTTATTAGCACAGAAATAAACACCCTTGAATCACAAATCAATCTGGAGTCAGTCTGTACTTTCACAAATGTGTAATTGTAACCTCTCAGAAATATAGCAATGTCAAGGTACATGTTCACATACCAATGTTACACAGTTGTTGACCAGCAGTAAACATAGCAGAGGGCACAAAGTGGGACCCAGATCTGTGAAATGGAAATCCAATGTGACATGTCAGGGTCCATACACAGAGGTAAAAACGCAGATTTATGCTAGGTCCTACAATAGTTTGAGATGTGGGAAGCAGTTCCATCCTCTTACCTGTGTCTCACTGGAAGTATTGGATGATGATGTTGTTACGGTTGTCTACATCTTCTTCTTCTGCCTCCTCCTCTTCACTGTCCACAGGCTCCACAACTGCCACAAGACCACCATCAGGTCCATCCTCCTGTAGAAAAGGCACCTGGCGTCGCAAAGCCAGGTTGTGCAACATACAGCATGCCACGATGATCTGGCACACCTTCTTCGGTGAGTAGTATAGGGATCCACCTGACAGATGGAGGCACCGGAATCTGGCCTTCAGGAGGCCGAAGGTGCGCTCTATTATCCTCCTAGTTCGCCCATGTGCCTCATTATAGCGTTCCTCTGCCCTTGTCCTGGGATTCCTCACTGGGGTCAATAGCCATGACAGGTTGGGGGTAACCAGAGTCACCTGCAAATATCGAGGGACAACTGTTAGACATCCTCCAAACATTAGGGAATCTCCCATACCCAGACACCTAATTAAACTGTGTGGGGACCTTGGGCTCACCTATTAGCCACACACGGTGCCTCTGGAGTTGCCCCATCACATAAGGGATGCTGCTATTCCTCAAAATGTAATTGTCATGCACAGAGCCTGGATACGTGGCATTCAAATGGGAGATGTACTGGTCTGCCAAACACACCATCTGCACATTCATTGAATGGAAGCTTTTCCGGTTTCTGTACACCTGTTTATTCCTGCGGGGGGGGGACAAATGCCACATGTGTACCATCAATGGCACCAATGATGTTGGGGATATGTCCCAAGGCATAAATATCACCTTTCACTGTGGGCAGATCCTCCACCTGAGGGAAAATGATGTAGCTGTGCATGTATTTCAACAGGGCAGATAACACTCTGGACAACACGTTAGAGAAAATTGGCTGTGACATCCCTGATGCCATGGATACTTTTGTTTGAAAAAGACCCACTTGCCAGGAAATGGAGCACTGACAGGACCTGCACTAGAGGGGGATTCCTGTGGGATGGCGGATAGCTGACATCAGGTCTGGCTCCAACTGGGCACACAGTTCCTGGATTGTTGCACGATCAAGTCTGTAAGTGATAATGATCTGTCTGTCTTCCATTGTCGACAGGTCCACCAGGGGTCTGTACACCGGAGGATGTTGCCATCTCATCACCTGCCCCAGCGGACGTGCCCTATGGAGGAGAAGGGTGAGCAGAGGGCCATACACCACATAGGTTTCACAAAGCTGTTTAGCACAATCGTTAAATTATCTCTATTTGCCTTTGTCTGTCCGTATTCCTGGCCTACATAGGTGTGATGCAGTTAGTTGGCCTGCCATGTGGCCCCCTGAAATGGCGGCTGCCCGACCTGTAAGGTGGGACAAGGGGAAATGAGGTAACTGCGCTGGCATTGTGCAGCATCGCAGTAGGCGGTCAAAGACCGCTGCGCAATTCAGCATTGGTTATCATTGGGCCCTATGGGTTCCAGGAGCCAATGACGATGTACGCCGGCGGTGACGGTACGCACCGCCGTGGACGTGACCGCCATTTTCTATCTCTTCCCTCACTTGATACCTGACCTTCAAAAAGAGAGGACCTACACTGCAAGTGCTGCTGTGACCTGCGCCTGGAAGCAACAATGGCTACAGTGTCTGGGGAAAGGGCCCCTGCCTTCACAGCGGAGGAGTTGGAGAAACTGGTGGAAGGGGTCCTCCCCCAGTACCCGCTACTCTACGGTCCTCCAGACAAACAGGTGAGTGAACTGTGTGCATGCTGGATGGGAAATGATTGTATGGAGTGTCGTGGATGGAAGAGACGGGGGGGACAGGCCAGCATGTGAGGATGGTGAGTGTATGTTTTTATGGGACAGGGTAGGAGGTTGGTGTCTAATGTGTGAGAAGAACGGGAAAGTAACATCCATTTTTAACTTCACTATTCCTCTAGGTCAGCGCCCACCAGAAGAAGGGTATTTGGCGTGCCATCGCCAAGGGAGTGCGGACCCTGGGGATCTACCACAGACAGAGCACCCACTGCAGCTGGAGCAAGAAGACGGCAGAGGCCCAACTGGGGATGGCCTCCCAACGTGGAAGGGGTGCCCGTCGCACCATGACCCCCCCTGATGTACCAGATCCTGGTGGTGGCATATCCTGAGTCGGATGAGGGCTTGAGGGCATCACAGCAGCCACAAGGGGGTGAGTACACTCTCATTCAGCTGACTCTGCGTGCTTGATGAGGTGTCTGGGTGGGGGAGGTGGGCTGTGGGTTCCCCTAGGCCGGGGCAGACGTGCAAAGGTAGATCCATTGATTGGCAGGCTCATTCCCACTCCAACCCCAAAGGTGGTATTTGCCCTCTACACCTAGTCAGGCTCCCAAGGGTTCCAGCTGTGCATGAAATGGGTCTAGACAGAGTCCCCCATGGGCATGTGCTTTTCCCCTGCCCTGTTAGGGCATGGCTTAGTGCATAGGGCTGCTCCCTGTGTGTTGTGTCCGCCAACGGTAGTGGTGTTGCAGGCATTGACCATGTGTCTCCTCTTTCTCCCCCCCCCTTTTGTTTTGTCACCCTGTCCTTGTGTGCATTAGCATCACCTGGCGGAGGAGCATTGGCACCGGAGCAGGAGGGAGCTGCAACCCACATGACCCTGGAGGGTGAAGTAACGGAGTCAGAAGGCACCAGTGGGACGGCGGGCGAGGGGAGCTCCACGACGGGGACCGGAGGAGACACCAGCGACTGCGACTCCTCCTCTGATGGGAGCTCCCTTTCGGTGGCAGGCACCTCTGTGTCCACCGCATCAACAGGTACAGCCGCCACCCCCCCTACCAGCACCGCCCTCCCAGCAGCCCCTCATTGAGTTTCCTGTGCCCGCTCACCCAGGAGGGTGGGCATCTCCTTTGCCCCAGGCACCTCAGCCCCTGCCCCAGTCAGCCCTGCTGCCCTCAGTGAGGAGGCTATTGACCTCCTGAGATCCCTCACTGTTGGGCAATCAACCATTTTGAATGCCATCCAGGGTGTTGAGAGGCATTTGCAGCAAACAAATGCATACCTGGAGGGCATTCATTCTGGGGTGGCGGCCTAACAGAGAGCATTTCAGGCTCTGGCCTCAGCACTGATGGCAACAATTGTCCCTGTGTCCAGCCTCCCACCTCCAACTTCCTCCACCCAGACCCAATCCCCTGTACCTCAGCCTATCCCAGGCACACCATCAGACCAGCATGCACACTCATCAACACACAAGAGTGGACATGGCAAACATAAGCACCACACATCCCACAGGCACTCACACAAGCACCATCCCCATGCAGACACACCAACATCCACTGCCTCCACTCTGTCCCCCTCCTCCACGTCCTCCTCCTCCCTCCCTGTCTCATCTCCACTCACACCTGCATGCACTACATCTTCATCCACTACCTCCATCACCAGCACGCCCATCACCACACACCGCTCATGTGCAATCACCACCCCCACTACCATGCACACATCCCCTGTGTCCTCTCCCAGTGTGTCTGTGAGACCTCCTCCCAAACTAGACAAATGCAGGCACACACCCACCCAACAGCCATCCACCTCACAACAGTCTCCGGCCCATGAACCTTCACCCAAATTCAGCAGACGTACACCTCCTACAACCACTACCTCTTCCTTCACTCCCAAACCCCCTCCATCTTACCGTCCCAGTGTGTCTAAGAAACTCTTCCTGGCTAACATTGACCTCTTCCCTACACCTCTCCCCGTCCTTCCCCTAGGGCCAGGCTGTCCAGGTCCCAGCCCAGCACCTCAGCCACCAAATCATCCAGCACAGTGGTCTCAGCAAGTCCGGTCACATCGCGGGCGGCACCCATCAGGGCTGCCAGTGTGCCACCTAGCGAGGCCAAGGATCAGCCCATTCCACCACCTGCCATGGTGAAGAAGGTGCCCACATGCCAGAGGGAGAAGCCGCACCAACCACCAAGCAAGGGCTCCTCCAAGTCAAAAGGGGACAGTGCAAAGGGACCAACAGCAACATCAAAGGTGGGGAAGGGACACAAGGCAAAGTACAAGCCAGGACAGGGCACGGAGGCTCTGGCTGAGGGACCAGAGTCACCCCTTCTTTCAACCAGAACATCAACCTGTACGGCGGTGGACACCGCCATATGCACCGCCACCTGCACCACCACATGCACGTCTGCTGCCTCAGCAACAGTCCCCAGCGTCATCCCCAGTGGGCAGCCGTCTGAGGCTGCAGGAGACGTCCTGCTGTGTCCCTCCACAGGTGCTGACACATGCACCACCGCCAGCACCTCCGCCACAGACACCGCCGCAACCACTGCCGCAACCACCGCCACCAGCCCTGCGACGTGCTCAGACAGTGCCACCACAGCTGACATGGCTATCATCCCCAGTGGGCAGCCATCCGAGGCTGCAGGAGATGTCATGGACCCAGCACAGCGTCCATGAGGCACGACACCCAGCACTGTTTGTATCTGCAGGTGGCAGGTGAAGTCGCAGCAGGGTGGAGTGTGCCTCTGCCTCCGTGGAGTATCATGCTACTTGTTCCCAGGAAATCTCGCGGCATACACACCCAGGTGAGGGAATGGGACCTGCCACACTGCATGTGAAGCACTCTAATGCTAGGTCAGTACTCACCGTGGTCGTCGCCGGCGTCTTTGCTCTTCCTGATACAAGAGGAGGTAAAGCAACATGGGCAGGACCTGTAACTCGGGCTCCATGGTGTCCTGGTTCCTCGTTGGGTGTTTAAAAGTGAGTGGTTTCCGTTCCACAGACTGCTTCCGCCGTGCTTTTGATGGTGTTGGTACCGCCCCGGAAAAGGTGGCGGATAGGCCTCTTGTAATACAGTGGGCGGAACCTTGTCTTCCGCCTGTCTGTTGGCGGTTACCGCCGCAGTGTTTATTTCTACTGCCGTGGCGGTTGGAGTGTTAATGTGGCTGTCCATGTTGGCGGTTTCCGCAATGGTCGTGATCTAATTTTTTTGACCACCGGCCTGTTGGCGGTATTACCGCCGCTTTAACACCGACCGCCAGGGTTGCAATGAGGGCCATTATCTTGATAGAAAGTGAAACAAATGAAAGAGGAATTGTGATTACTGAAGAGCATTACAATTTTATTACAGACTAAGGCATCTTAAAAGCTTCGCTTCCTAAACAAAAAAACATAAATCAGCAATGAAAATGGCATCTGGTACACAAAGTAAATATGTCAAAAAAACTCACACTGGGTCTCAATTATGATAAACATGTCACATCTGCAGTGGATAAAAATAACTACTTTATTCCCCAAAACCAAAATCTAAGGAGAACACAAATGAGACAGTATAACCATCCTCAAATTGGCTATTCCCCAAAGTTATGGCCTTAGACAATAGTCCATTCAAGCAATGTGAACGCAGGGTTGCACGCACTGGGCACTATTTCCTATGTCAGTGCAGCTCCTAGCCACCTCTTTGCTTCCACTCCTGCAAGGGTAGTACAGTAAAGGCACTGCCTCATTCAAAGGAGTAATGGTCTGTCAAGAGCCTACAAGCACAGAATGTTCATTGCATGATACGTATTACATAAGTGGCTGCACAAGCATCTCCTACCCCTTCTGTAATACCAAAATAAACTGGGGCGAAAAAACAGGTGCACGTATGCATACAATGGTCTCTCTATTGTACAAAACCAAGCCAATAAGAGAATAGACCTACTCATGTCTGGATTTTTTTCCCAGTTGTATGTCGATAGCACTCAGAATTCTTGTTGGACTGCTCTTCTGGAAAACAAAATAACATATTCCTGATAAACAGAACTTCCCTTATTATTACAAATATGATTAGAGCTATTTGGGATAACATTGCTTTGAACACCCAGAGATCACCTTCCTCTACCACTATGATGCAGTGGGAAACTTCAAGACGAAATGTAGTTATGTGTGTCCTATATCTGTCGTGTCCTCATTCCCAATTCTAAAGAATTCTCATGAAAGGGATGTAAGTTAAAGTCTCTTTGATGAACTAACATACACGTATCATAATTAGGGCTTGATTTAGAGTGTGGTAGGCGGGTTACCCCAGCTCAAATGTGATGTGTATTCCGACAACCTTCATGCAAGTGTATTATATTGTATGACACTTGTAATTAGCAGAGGGATATCCATCACATTTGTGATGAAGTAACCTGTTCGCCACACTCTAAATCAGGCCGTTAATACCAACAATAATGCATTTTAAAGTGAACTGATCAGAATATCCCAGGTATATTACGAGTGGATATTAAAATATGGGCAGCATTAAAATATGATGCAATAATCCTCAACATGCACTCTACTGGTGCAGGAGGGTGGATTGGATTATAGTACAGTGAAATTCAGTTTTGAGCCCTTCGGATGAGAGACACCAATGAACAAGTAAAGAACTGAAGAAGGTATGGAGGAAAGGGAGCTCGCACGGGTGATCAAAAAAGGCAATGGATAAAGGTCAAAAGTGTAGGTGTATCCTAGGGAACAGAGAAGACAACAGACTAACAGGGTCCAACACAAGCATTACATTGAGGCTACAAATATACATGCTCAAAGATGGGAGCACAAAGGACCACCATTCACATTGAGTGAAATGTATCAGCTAAAGATGCAATTACTGAGGAGGAAGAGGAAGTGGGTTGTCATGTACATAATTAAGCAGGCATTGGGGAGACAGTTCTAAAAGTATTTAGATCTCACTCAAAATTATTATTAGGGAGTCTCTTGTCTATCACGTTTCTATTCATTTTATCCCAGTATCTTTTGCAACTCATCCATTGCTGTGTGTTGTTCATCAGCTGTTATCACAAACGTATTGTGAAATGCCTATTCAAACAGTAACTTTCCTTGAGAAGTAGTGCTAATTCGGTTAGAAGGAAGAGTAGGCAATTTAACAGGAAGAAAATAGGATTCATGATTGAGGTAGGCATGGGTAGAGACAGCCAGGAATATATTACATTGGGGAACGTTAGGTCTCTTTTCGGGATTGCAGTCACTCAGCCATCTTGGCTGATACCAGTCATCTGTGTTTTAAAAGTAAACAGATGTCAACTAATAGGTTTGTTGGCGAGAATGTTCCTCAAAGGGCAATTTAGTGGCTACACAAGTCAGAGATGTGTAGAGGACTCAAGTTTTGTAAAAATCAGTGGGCCAGATTTACAAGGAACTGGTGCATCACCAAAATTGGCAGCGCCCTGCTGCAATAGTTCTGAAACACAGGGATGCGCCGTATTTACACAAATATGTCACACCCCTGTGTTTCCCCTAGCGCTGGCACTAAATTTAGCTGCCAGCGCCAATGCAGGCATCCTTGCACCAAAGTGCAATGGTGTCTGTGTTGAAGGGAATGATTGTTTATGTGCAGGAAGGTGGAAAAAGCAAAAACGAGGATAAATAAAAGTATTGCTCCTCGTTACACCATGCTAATGCCCAGGGGTGACGTAAGTCCTTGGCTTGCCACAGATTTACAATGTCTTGTGAATCTGGGGAAATGTCAAAAGCAAGGGGTGTTGCGGTGGAATGTCAACAGCAACACCCATTGCCTGCCCCTCTGCTTCAGAAAACTGCATATGAGAAAGCTTAATGCCGCCTTGTAAATATGGCGCAGTGCACAGCGCCACCGGAGCTTCTCAAAGAATGATGCTCCAGTGGCACTAGGGGCTTGTAAATATGCCCCATTTTCCTGTAAAAAAGGCAAATGAGGAACAAGGAAGGAACAATAAAATTATAAGGATGATGAGTGCAATGTGTCAAAGACACTATAGAAAACAAGCAAACATAGTTTTGCAAGGCAATTAATTGTGTAATTCATTCATTGTGTAATTGGAGTATTACGGAGTGTTCAGTAATTTAGGTGATTTCTCTCTGAGGACTAAAGCTGTGCAATCATTCAGTGGGTGTGATGTTCAGGTGAAGAATGCAGAAAGCAATATAAATGAATGACAGGCATATGGAGGAATTAAGAAAGAAAATATGATGTAAAGATATGATTAGTTGTATTTAATGTATTTTTTTGTAACTGTGTTGGCAAACAGCCACTTATATTTTTTTTTTGATTTTTTTTTTTTTGATGGATTTTTTGCAAAGGGCTTCCATGCACTAGATATCGGTTTTGTGTTGGTTTTGCTGAGTGCTGAGTGGAGCTTTTCCAGCAGCATTATCGATTGAAGCTTGTCTCTGTGTCCTGGCTTGATGGAGTTTATTTTTAGATTTTGGCATCAGCAGAGACTGTTTGATATTACTAACATTAAATATATATATATATATATAAATATATTATACATTCAACCCACCAACCCTCTCCAGTCAATGGTCTGCTTTTATATCATTCACATTTTAATTCCACCCACTACAGCATTCATCATGATGTAGTGTGTCAGCCCACTTCAGCCATTAGCTAACTTCACTGTGAGTGACAGATTTATAGGTCAGTTTTTTTGTTTTAAAAAAGGTGCAGCATCTCAGAATGTGTAGAAACATGCAAAAAGATTCTATCTTTTCAATAATTACTTAAGGAGTGCAAACAATAAACCTGTTGCCATAAACATCTCCTGTCTGCTTGTCACTGTACAGCTAGAAAAACAAAGCAGAAGAAAGATTAAACAAGATTCTTTTTTGTTTTTTAAACAGCTGCTTTAATTATGGTCCATGACCTGATGTGGCTTTCCTCTTTGCTGTTGGCTCTGGCATCAGAACTCAACTAAGTTATTACAGTTGCCCGACTGTTTAGTTTCTTTTCAATAGGCACTGTTTTAATCACCAGTGGCCTACTGCAATGAAATTAGAGACAGATTTTGAAAGTGTGATTCCCATGAATTATGTGTTAATAAATAAACAATCTGCTGTTTGAATGGAGTCTCTTCTAGAGCATCAATAGCTTTTGGTGAGATGATCTTCGGTTTGTGTTTGTAATCAGCATGTCTATCTCCTTATTGACAGCAATACTTTGAAATATTTTAGTTACTACATCTTTTCAAGATAGTCAAAACAGGTTTTCAGAGTCATTCTTTAAATTCAGACATGGAAATCATTAAAAATATGTACTGGATTTAAACTTGAGTTGAATTTCACTGAAAATGAGTGAAAGACGTGACGGAAAGAAATGTGGAGCATCCCATGGTTATTTATACTCCAAACAATTCAGTTCTAGCTTCCTTAAGTCTTATTATCAAAGCTTTAACACTAAGGCCCTGATTTCAAGGTCGATGGGAAAGGGTGCGGTATGAGCATAACGTATCATTTCTCCTGGTTGACTATTTCCTGGGTGCAGTTAATACCTCCTAATCCAATTTTTTTGGCTGGAAATGAGACATAGGGTACAACTGAAATTTAATACACTGAATACTGCTGGCCTTGCCTTTTTTGGGGCACGTCCCTCATTAAAGCTCAGAAGACTTGAACTGACAAAAAATGGTAGGGGAAAACAGCACGGTGTGATAATTAAGCACAGCTCGGAATTACCAACCCTGCGCAAATTAGTTGCAGGAGAATAAGACTTTAACCTCCAGCACATGATAATGGCCTAAACCTTTGTGGAAGCTGGGCACACCGCAAGCCACTGACGTCTCATAATTGAATCATTCTTTGTTTCTGTCTGGCCACCAACATTTGTGAAACAGACCTAACATATGCCAGGGGCCTTTAATTGGGGCAAACAGTCATTATGCAGACAATAGTTTACTGAAAGGGTGTACAAGAAAAAAAAAATCCCACCTATCCATCTACATACACTAATGGAAAGCCTTAGAGCCTATACCCCGAAATTATATGTAGAAAAATTGGGATGAGGAAGACTTGTGGGATTACTTAGAGTGAATTGTATAGTTATCTACAATAAACTGCTAAGATCCCAAAAAACTGCATCTTCTTCTTTGGAATGCAGTTTCCCCACTTTGAAGGACAACACTCTTCTTCTTAAATCCTATAGAGAAACAACAGACCCTTTCTCTCCTAATTTGCCACCTATAATATATGTTGTGCTTTGGAAGCCTGTAAGGCTGGAATTTTATGTAGGAATATGGAGTGTGAGATTAGCTTACATTCTGTGTTCCGTATGACTCCCAAACACTCCAGTGAAGTCAGTTACAGAAAGCTGGCTGAGCGATGGATAGCTGCGCTCCTGTCGTAGGGATAAATCCTATGAAGTACATTTTGTAATTTACACCAGTCTGCAGCGCTGTCCTTTCAGGGGTACAGGAATATTCTTCACTTATCTCCCTGTTTCCTTCAAAAGTGTTTCACGTTTTGTGCAAAGGTCACAACTCGCACATCACCATTAGCCAACACGGTTTTTCTGTGTGTCCCTCATCTGTTCTACGGATGGCTTGTTATTTGTTATACGGACAATTGTAGCGACGTATTCCTTGTACATTTTTTTAGGCCCAGTGCTGCACGTGAATCACTGTGTACAACAAAGCATTTTGGTAATGAATATTTATGTATTTATTTACTTAATATTTTATAGCGCTTTTATCGAAAGCGCTTGAACATAATACAAACAGTACAAAATGAGTTTACAAAGACAGCATTGACAGCCAGGCTGGTCCTACGAAGAAGAAGTTAGCAGATGATCTCAGTATCGATTTGAATGACATTAGAAGTGGGCAGCTCTGATGGGATGAGAGAGTTGCTTCTGTAGGCAAGAGGCCTAGGTTTTGAAAGACTGAAAGAGAGATATGGCACAGGGACTATGAGGTGAAGGCAACATAAATAAGAAGGCATAGCCCATCTGATGCTAGATACATGGGGGGAGTGCTTTAATTTGTAAAAGAATGAGTGCCAGTGCCCACAGCCCTGCTCTGGCGGAGCTATTAAAAATCAGTTTGCCAAATACCAAGGCTCATAATCTGGATTTCATCTCAGGGGACTTTAATCAGCTACCAGATACTAACTGCCTCTTGAATTCACGCATTAAGGTTTCTCCTTTCTCCCTTTATAGCGGTTTTTCTGTCTTTCTCTTCCTCTGTCTTTCTGCTGTATGTGTTTTCCTTCTCTTGCTCTCGGTAAATGTTTTATCCACAAAAGTAAGCGCTGGTCCCCAAAAATCAGTGCAGTGGCCACCCATGGCAACCACTGGCTCAAATTAAGCACAGAATAGGGGAAAACTAAAGAGGACAGATAGGGGGAACTAAGTAATATTGACACATGAAGGCTAGATATACAAAAAGGAATATAATACCGCCAGAGTTTTAAACCTTTTTAGGTAATTTTGTCTCCAGACGCCGAAAAGATCACTGTAAAATTTAGAGCCAACTGGATTAGAAAAAATATATAGGTATATTTTTACAATGTATTTCAGAGGCCACTCGAAACGTGACCTGAATTATTCATGTGTTTTGTTCAGCTTTCTGTTTATTTCGGCCCTTTCGAAACCCCTGGTCAGCATGGTTTTAATTTCAATACATCACTCTGTAAAATCAAAGGTGAAGGAAAATAACACAGATCTATTTACAAGCGGAATGATGCATCCACTTTAATCTCCCTAGCAGCATGCCTGTAAACTAAGGGCCTCCTGAGACATCTCAGTCCTGATGCAATGAGGCCAACATATGAGGCACTAGACAGAATGCACAGGTGAATAGCATACAATTACAGTCCAAAACGTATACCAAACCACTGTCTGATTTCAGTGTACCTTCTCACACATGTAGGATGAATAAATGCGTTCTTGAAGGGTGTTGTGGTGGCAAATACCTATTTTCCTCGTAAATAGTATATGTCTGGAAAATGTACCATTTTAACTCAAATCACTGAATGTTTGAGGCTAGTCTGAGGGCCTTTCAAGAGAGCACTTGCTCTCGCCTGCCATTCATCCTCTCTGAGCTGTGAATCACAGTAAGAATTTATTTGAAAGAATAATTTAAAAACCTTGGCATGGTATGTAAAACATATTTTTGTTGAAGTATTTATTTAGCTTAAGGACATTCACTTTTTCCAAGATTGCATCACAAATGCTCGTGAGGCAGTCTTTTCCAACATCTCCCAGGTTTACCTCGAACTTTCATTATTCTTGCATCCTCATTGGTCACCAGATCTACTGCGTGCAACGCCCCAGGAACACACACAAGGAGCCAGGTGGGAGCGGATATTCTGCTGAAACAACCCCTTCCCTTCAGAAGAGTTGGCAGATATCCACGAAATGACTCAGCAAGTCCTTAAACACGGAAAGGGACAGGTACATTGTCCAAAAGTACATTCCGGTCTTATTACAAGTCTGGCTGCAAACTGCCTCATGGAACAGTCGATCCCTTGGATTTCTTAGTTTCTCTCAAATTCTGGATATTTCCTTCAGATCTGAGCAATTGGCCAGAAAGTTTGTGCCTCTGCCCTAAATTTCCAGGCAAAGAGATAAGCGTGCTGAAGCATCATAAAGGGAGAAGTGACTGGGACCAAAGAGGCCGGATGACCTCTATCAACAAAATATGTACGTAGACTTTTGGCACTGAGTGTAGTGCTCATTTCTTTTATTGGCAGCTCAACTGCAGGCTGGGGTGAGCACCGGGCAGCTGCTGATAGGTATTTGCATGGAAGCTTCCCGCACGTATCACTTTTTCCTCTCCTCCAGGACTCTACATATTTCTAAGTGCTGTTTTAAGTATTCAGGAACGTTGAAAATGAATTAAAATAATGATTGAATTGTAGCTCACATCATTATTTTGGTATCAAAACTTAGAAACATTAATATATTTTTTCACAATATCATTTTGACTGCAGATATTTTAAAACAATTCCAACGATTTTTTCACCTAGTCGTCGAACATTTAGACAACCTCTACTCATAGGTCACCTGCACTAATTTTGAATATGGTTAGTGGTGGGGCCTTATGAACATGATCCTTGAGTGCAGATTCCTGCTTGATTGCCTTTGGAAATGTTTTTCAATAGTGTAAGGAAATGTCTATTTTTGCATGTTCACCCCCACATTTTTTATGCTTATACTGTTGGTTTTTCGACTCTGAGAGTGTACTGCGGCCTGCTAATCACACCTCAGTGCCAGTGACTGACTTACTTATTAGTCCCTAGTATATGGTAACCAGACCATGTAAGACAGATGGCTTGATTTCGAGTTTGGCGGAGTAGGTTACACCATCATAAACGTGATGGATATCCTGTCTGCCGTATTACAATTCCACTATAGCCTATGGAACTTGCAATATGGCAGATGGCGTACCTGTCACATTTGTGAAGGAGTAACCCCTCTGCCAAACTTTAAATCAGGTCCCATGTGTCCACTTGGGATTGCAGCACTGTTTTGTGCCACCACCCTTCGTGTGACAAGGTCCGCTGGCCACTGCAGACTGGAAGGACTGTGTTTTTGCTGCCAGTTCGACTTTGCCATTTAAGCTAATGGCAAAGTCGCCCGATGCCTTAAAATTATATATGTCTCCCCTGAGAAAGGCCTATGAAGCCCTGTGGAAAGGAGCTGTATTTTGTTAAGTGAGACATATGTTTTTTGATATGTCTTAGCAGCAACACCTCACATTTTCCTGTCGATAATGTTAGTAGCCCTGATGGCTAACACAAATTTACCGGGTGGCATCCCAATCTGTCTAACTTCTGAATGGGACTTCCTAACTGGGTCATGTAACATATCAAATAAATCATGGCATTAACTGCGTCTTAATTGTAAAGTCAAAATTAATGTCACTTTTAAAGATATGCAACTTTTGGAAAGTTGCCACTCTGTGCCTAGCCTAGTCCAGTTGCCTCACAATGGCATACACTCACAAACAGCATTTTGTCTACCTGGGGAGATGTGTGAATGACTCCCCTCAAGAACAAAGGCAGTTGCCGCAGAGCGAGGTGTCACCTCCTCTACCAGGATGACCACTCAGGGGATTGGTGACATCCTGGGATAGCCAGATGCCAGCCACACAGGAACTTTGTCACTAGGTAGGACGGGACCCAGTAGCCCATTAGCTAGTGACCGTATGGTCCCCTCAGGGCACTTTCCTGAGATAAATATGGGACCCCTGCCACCCTAACCCTCAGACGACACTGGAATCAGGGACAGGATGATAGAAGTACTGCCTAGCTTCCCTTGGACCTGCACAAACAGAGGCTGCATGCTCGAAGGACTGCACCTACTGCACTTTGGGGTAACAAAGTGTTGACTATGCCTACGGCTCTGGGCTTAGGGAAAAGTTGATTCCTGACATTCAACCACAGCAATGACTCCAAGGGTCAATCAGCTGGTCTCTTGGAATCCGCTCCAGGGACACAAGAGCTTGAAGAGCCCAAACCGACAAGTTGGTAGCCACAGCAGGAGTTTTGCTGCTACCAGTCGTCAGGCACCGAAAAGGACAAATCCGAGCTAGCCAAGACCTGCCCCCATTTCTGACGGACCTACAAGTGCAATCAAAGTTCAGATTTGCAGTACCCAATGGACACTAGCCCTCATCAAAGGATTTTTTCCCCAACTGCAGTGCAAGCTGACCAGTAACCCAGCGTTGGCTGGCCTGCTACTGCAACATAGAGAACTTTGAGAGACCCCGAGCTCTATGGCTAAGTTCACCCCATCTACCCGTAGACCATGGAACCACCACAAAGTCACTAGCGTTGACTGCACCACAACCGGGGCATGCTTTAAGCATCTTTTTACTTGCATCCCTTAGTATCGGGACCACTCTGTTGATATCTATGGTGGTCGTTCTATAAAGTTTGGATCTTTCTTTAAAAATGATCTGGTGACTAGGTAACTGTCCAAAGTATCTTTTCTGGCCCCCTAGGCATCTATCCTGCTGGATTTGGTCACCCATATGAGGCCTGAGTTGCCAAACTAACTGTTTCAAACTTTTCTAACGTTTGCAAACTGTTTGTTGGCCAATGCTTTTTTGCGGTTGATCTAAAATGTATTTATTTCTTCTAAAATTCATATCTCCAGGGCCATCCAGTGGATGATTTTGATGATAAAGGTCTCTAAAAATTCATAAAAATATAATCTATTTTTATAAATTGGTGTCTCATTTCTTTCGTGTTTTGTGACTTTATTATTTTGTTGTTTGGTGCTGTTAAAAGCTTTACACATTGTTCCTTTGCTAAGCCTACCTGCTTGAAGCAAGAGCTGCCCAGGGTTGAGCTTACGTTTAAGTAAACATACATGATTGGACCCAAGATGCTATTTGAGAGTGTACTGCACGATAAGGTCTCCCAGACGTATCATATAGTACGATGAAATCCTCACAAGTAGAAATAAACATAAAGGAATATTAAGAGGGAAGAACTAAGCCCTCAGCACCCACAGTAACGGAGACATGAGGCCACACAAGGCACACCGTCACACTCTATGCTCTGTGCTACAGTCCACCGTTAAAGGGGTGCGACAGGTGCAGATAGGAACAGTATTGTAGCAAATATACTTTTCACAGCGCATGTTTAAGCTTCTGCCTGCACTGTGACCAGTGAATTAGCGAAAGGTGGATGGCTTGTTTACAGTCACGGTCTGCTTTTCACTTCAGGAGGCAACCTGGTAATTATTTTAAAGGGGGCGGGGGACAATTTTCTTTAGGACAGTGCAGTTGGTGACTGTACCGACCTGCATGGGGGCGACCGCGGGGTCCCTTGGAACCCTGTGGCCCACACCAAATGGATGCCATCAGGAGCTCATTGACTCTGTCCTCCCTCCAACCTTTTGCCTAGGTCCTCCACTTTTCTGACCTTGTTTTTGCTGGTAATAGGACTCTGTGTACTTTACCAATGCTAACCAGTGCCAAACTGCTTGTGTTCTCTCCTCTAAACATGGTATTATTGGCTTAGCCCCAAATGGCATAGATAATTTACTTATAAGTCCCTAGTACAGTGCACTACATATGCCCAGGGCCTGTAAGTTAAAGCTATTTGTGGGCCCTCTAGCACTGATTGTGCCATCCACTTAAGTAGCATTTTAACCATATCTCTGGCCTGCCATTGCAGAGCCTGTGTGCAGTTTTGAGCTGCCATTTTGACCTGGCAAAATAACCATCTTGGTGCTACTTTTACTTAAAACTTTGAAAATCAATATCTCCAGTTCTACTTATTGGATTTTTGTTGTTTCGGTCTTGTTGCATTTACAAAATTTCAATCTATTTGTCTGACCTGCTGTGGAATCTTTTTATGTGGTGTTTTCACTGTTTCACTGTTTGAAGTGGTGCACAAATACTTCACACACTGTCTCTAAGTTAAGCCTGACTGCTGTGTAAGCTACCAGAGGGTGAGCAAAGGTTAATTTGAGGTTTGCTTGCACCTTACCCTGATTAGGATTGTGGTTGCTGCTTGACCAGGGCTACTATCCATTCAACTAAAAATCAAATTTCTAATACTGTGCCACCTCTATGTGAAGCACATTCAGTGCATCTGCTGTCAGACTCTTTGCCTCTGTTCCTGTGTATACAATATGGTGCTGGTACACCCATGTTCCTAAATTGCAGGAGCACCCATTTCAAGTAACTGAGATTCTGGATATCCCAAAACGAAAAGACATCCCACACAGGCAACCTAGCACCCCAGCTCCACAAACTAGAGGCAGACAACAGACACTGGAGTGTCTTGCAACTCTCACTGATGGTCCGAGCAGCACTCTTGAAAATGATTGCACTGCCCAGATTTATATATACAACTCAGAATTGCCTGTATGTTATACTACCCATCTTTTTTCGGACACTGGAAAAGACACTGAGGTCTCTTCTATAGGGGGCGGGCCAGCTACAGATAGCCCTCTCTACGCTCCAATGTTCGGTATGTGAGTGGGCATAGCCCTGCCCAATTTACAGAAATACCACAAGTCGGCTCAGGTGGGTGCCGTCAACAAATGGGCTTACGCTCAATTGGATGACCCAGCATTCCAACTGGACCAAATGAGATTGGACAAGGTGGGGTACCTCCATGTCTTTGTCAATGCTCTTCGTCTCTATTACCTTCCATCTATACCACTACTTTATTTTAATCTCTTTATGCCACAAGTAAAACCATCAACAGAAGTGTTTTTTTTTTGCCCCCACTTCAGTTTCCTATTTGTCTTCCCCATCAATCTCCCAACACCTCCATTACTTTCAGTAGGTATGTCCTATTCCTCAAAGATGATGGGTGCAATGTATACATGGTTTACTACACCAATTACATCCATCTTGCAGAAACCTGCTACCTCCCTTTTCACCACTTTGTGGTCTTTATGTACTGCAGTTAGTTTCCTCACCACTCTCCTGCTCCATATCTACGCTCACCTACTGTGTGGAAAACAATGGAGGTGGTGCCCCTGCCCATTGCCAATTAAGGGAAGAGTCTCTCTACCTCTTGACTCAAAAGACTTCTTAGAAGAAAGACAATCTGCAAACATTTAAAGGAGCATTTTCATCCTTCGCAGAAATCAATGCTCATCGAGCTGGATGGATCTTTTCACCCAGCAAATGGTGTGGTACAACCGCTAGCACAGTTTCAATACAAACCCAATTAATGTAAACAACATGACCAATGTGGCCACGGAAGGAAAACTTCACTCAGGAATAAAGTTAAGGGATTTATTATAAACACAATCTCAAAGTCATGTAGACTATTCACAATACCAAATTATAAAGATACATAATCACCAAGGCGACTAAATAAATTTAGGTGAACTAACATTAACAAAACTAAGCATTTAGGAAGGACAATAAATAATATTACAATAAATATCTGAGATACAGATATAATACATGCTCAGAATTAGGAGACATCAATGAATTCCCCTACAGCTAACTAAATCAGGGAAATACATGTGTGGGATAAACACAAGTGTGCAAAAAAAACAAAAAAGCACCAAAAGAACAAAAATAATTTGAAAAAAGATCATCTCAAACTATTGATTACTAACTAAGGTAAGTAAAGGTAGAAAAAAAGAAAGGTGTCAGCATGTCAGAAGCTCAATCAAGAGTCTTCTGAAGGGGATACAAAAAGATTTCTAAGATTTCTAAGTCTCAAAGAGACATCTCAAAAGGCAAAGCAGGGAGGAAGATACCTCTTCAAGGGGTTCAGCATACAGGGGCTCTCCATCAGTAAAACATCTCCAAGCATCAGGACAGCATCTGAAAAATCTGAATCTGACCAAAGACCTACTTGGCCCTGTCATATCAAAAGTCACAAAGCATTCTAAGCTGCCAAAGGTATCAGTCCATGTCACATTGAAGGGGTATAATCCAATAGTAATCGATCCCAGAACTCCAAGTTGTAACATATGCATTCCTTTCCCAAGCTTTCCATGAGAACATCTTCTATCTGTGTGACTCCACGCAAGTTTGAAACAATTGTATACAAAGTCAGTTTATGTTCAACAATGTTCTGTTCCTAGTAGTGATAACATACATTTTCTCTATTCTTAAATAATGGGGTCTATTACCAAAATCTATTCTCCTCATGGGAACACACCTAAAAGAAAGTTTATGTTAGGAAATGAATCAGCATTCTAAGATGGTCACAAAATGCAAACTCTGTAGGCCTCACTTATGCTAAGGCAAAATCATGACATTACATTGACTTATTACATTTTAATTAAGAACATGTAATATGCAAACTTCTGAATACATCATTAATAACACTTCACTAATTTGAATAATATATTTCATTTTATATGTAAAAGTGCTGTTAATGCATTTCATTAATTACAACAGAGAAGTGCATTTCTCTCATTTTTAAATCCAGTTTAACCTAGATCTGTGACTCGGGGTGAATGATTAATTTGTTCTGCATTCCGTCCATCATCTGTTCTTTCTGCATTTGTCGCCCTAAGTGGGAGGGGTATGCACAGACATGGGTCCTGTGCTCACTGTGCCACCAGTTTCAAGCTAGCCTGGCTGTTGAGGGGTGATACCCTGAAACTGGTCCCAGGATGCTTGTTTCTGGTCTAGGGGGGACCTGGCCTGGCAATTCAGGCTGGACTGTTCCCATGGGGAGCAGGGCCAAGACTGATTTGTACATGGCTGGCTCCAAACTGGGATGGCGAGCAGAAACAGTGATGGAATAAACCCAGATCTGTGACTGGGGGTAAATGTTTGATTTGTTCTGTCCATCATCTGTTCTTCATACATTTTACAGCATCAATTTTTGCTGGCATCTGTAATGCATTCAACAGATAAATTTTGTCACCGTTTCAGATTGGGGAACCAGAAGAGGTCATAAAACCCCTCTGGGACCATAACTGTCTGAAATCATGAACAACACCAAACCCATATTGACTATCAGTGAATATCCTCACTTTAAGCTGTTCAGGAACACAGCATGCTCTAGTAAGAGCAACCAATTTGACTTCTTGGGCTGAAAAGACTCCTCGAAGCCAGGAGTCTTCTATCACACCTGAGACTGTGCATACACCATAACCTGCTCTGCTCTCAGTGTACCATTTTTATCTCTAACAGGAGCCATCAACGAACATGACATAGTATTTTTCATCTAAGGGAACATCTTGAATATCAGGTCTTGGTTTGATGTACAATTCAGTCACATTGAGACAGTCATGCTCAACCTCATCTTTGCAGTCACTTGCATTTTCAACAGGAATAGAAATCAGGGTTGCTTGAGTAAGCATGGTGCAACATTTTATGTTAACATTGGAAGAAGCAAATATAGTCTACTCACAATGGGTCAAACGCGCGCTTGTCAAATATTGAGTCTTGGTATAGGTTAACAAAATTTCCACTGAATGGGGAATAAAAAAATTCAGTACTTGTCCCATGAAAATGCACTTGCACTGTTTGATGCTGATGCTGAGGTTTCCTTTCAGATACCCTGCTCAATCAGACAATTAATCAAAGGGGTTACTCCAGCAATTGTCTCTAGGGACATATTATATGGGGGTGTTTTTGGATACACTGCATTTGGCTTCACTGTAATTTTCATGGGCTCAACACGTTAATGAGTCCTATTCCCTTCCCTTAAAAATTCCAAACTTCTGGTGTCACAGTTTCTTTTAAATCTTCGGGCAAATCATTACATGTCATCATTCGATACAATGTGACACTCAGGTGCTGTTCTACAATTTTGCAGGTCACATCTTCCTCATTTGTCAGTATTGCTGTTCCTCTGGGTGTCTAGCTAATGGAACAATTTAGCTTAGATCATGTCCTAGCAAACTTACATGACTCAAATTGCATCTTCGAATGAACCTGATTGTACAGGTACATACTCTGTTACATGGTTTGTCAATTACTTATTTTCGACTCCTACCACTTGAATTATTTTTCCTGAAAGAATAAAATTTGGTACTTCAGCTGTTCTGACTGCGGAACGTGTATCTCCTTTGTCAACCAAGAATGACACACCCTGGCCCATAATGTTGGCATTTACATACGGACTACTTTGAGCTACTTCTAAGGATACAGGTAGCATGAAATCCTCATCATCAGAGCTATCACTGTGAAATGTTTCTGTGAATTCCTCATCACTCATCTGGTTCACATTTGCATTTGCCATTTGATTCATGTTTTGCTGCTGAACAGTCACTTGCTGTTGTGTCATCGGGGCTTGTGGTATCTACATCTGTTGTCCTGGGAACATATTTCCATTCTGAATTCGGGGTCTTTGAACTCTTTGAATTTGAACATGATTATTACATTGAGTCTGAGCAACTCCAGCATTCTGCACTTGAACATTCACATAATTATATGAACATTCCGTTTGCCAATGACCCACATTTCTGCACGCATGACACTAATTAGTTCTCCTCAAAGCCTGGACATCAAGAACACCTCCACTCTGTTCCATCTGTACACCACGTCCTCTATCTCTAAGCTGAACTACACTTGTTACTTGCTTTGGAACTCCTTACATCACCCTAGTGTTCACCATCATCTACAGGCTCTGATTTGGTCTCTGTGCTGCTTTCAATTGCAAACCAATACTTTTTCTTTAAGCTTCTTCTGCTTCAACTCTATTTCGTCACTACAGTATTTTGCATAAGGCAGAATCACATCAATTAGTTTATTCTGCCAACATATCAGACCCTGCTGAATCATCTCACTTATGCCTGGCTTCAATTCTCTGTACAAATCTGAACACAAAATGACCCATACTTTTAGCGTCTATAGTCTCAGTACCACTGTGATGCTTGAAAGCTTTCAATAATCTCTTATAGTAAGCATGGACTGACTCTTTTGACTCCTAGGCTGTTCTGTCAATTTTCTGCTAATCAATATCTTTCGGAGACACTTTATTTTTCAGAAACTCAATCGCCTTGTAATACTTTTTCATTACCTCCTCGAATGGTGCACCTGTTAGCGGATCTCTCTGAGGTTCACTGTCAGGCCAATCAACATGCACTTTACATATAGTCTACAAATCAGACAGAACCATAATGTCATACAACACATTCAAATCTTCTCACGTGGATTTTGAAAGCTTAACAAATCTCTCTGTCTGCTTTTACGATTCCACAGGCTTTTCTCTCAATCTCAGGTAATCATTTGTGAATGACAATATATCACTCCTATTCTAAGGGACATGAACATAACCTCCACCTGGTATTTCTCTCATGGATATCATTTTCACATTGTCCGCGGCTTGATTTGCTCCTGCCAGAGGCACAGTCTGCTTCACTTTCTTTTGCTCCCCATGTCTGTGTGTTTGTGATCAATTCCTTAATATGCAGTTTCATTCCAGGGGATCTCATATTACCTATGATTTTTTAACTAAACTCTAATCTGTAACTTCTCTTTAAGGGTTTTGATTTTTCTAGGTCAACATCATATTCCTCAGCCAATTCAGCTGATCTCTTGTAAGCTTGTCCTCACGTTGAGTAACATCCTTACACATGAACCGAAATTCATCCTTTATGTAGGTTTCCAATTAAGCTATGTCTTATATTCCTAAAATCAATTAATTTATTTCTAATTTCAATGTGGGCACATTTAATGATCTGTCTCTCCCTGGTGTCTCTTCTGTTCTGCCATTGCACTTTGTCCCACTGGTTGCAACTTGAGGATGCAAATTATTTAACCAATCTGTCAATTGTTGTGCTGTGAAACCTTGCAAACAAATATTATTTCTCTGAGATACCTATCGCGGGGTACTCTAATGTACATTTGGGATCTGGCCTGGTCTGAGCTTGGGATGAGGTGGGTTTCCCTGAGAAAACCTTGCATCAGGAGTATACCCTGCTTCATTTAACATCAGGTTAGATTCTGCAATTCATGTAGGGATCAGAGGTGAAACAACAGAAGCTGCCCTCTCCATCTCTGAATTGTTTGAATACACTGATTTTGCATACCAATTGGTGATATCCCAGCAAATGGATCTGGAATTTAAGGACCAGTCGGGACATTTATGGAATGGGCATTACTTCCAGAATGTCCTGAAGCATACAAGCAAAGAACTAGACCTATAGTTACGGGAACTGTTAATAAATTCGGACTTATAAGATTTGTCTGATTTTGAGGAATTGTCATTCCAGCACTTTGCTCTGTTAAGACAGTACTGAAACTTTGTCCTGTTTGACTCGGGTAACGTTTGACAGTGACTAAACTGAAGTAAACATTGGTATAGATTGATGTGGGGTACAATTTTGAAAACGCTGATTCACACAAGTTGACTGCACTGTTTGACTCACATTGGGATCTGGAGCAACTTGATTTACAACTGGACTTGACACGGTCTGAACTGTTAACTGTTGGAACTGATGGATATACCACGGGCACTTGTGTCACACAATTTGCAGGTGTACCAGGTACTATCTGATTCAGGGTCTGTGCAACTGAAGCAGTTGGCATATTTGAGGATTCATTTTGTACTACTTCACTTCTCACTTCTGTCTCAACTGAATGATACAGTGGTGGACGATTTATCAGTAACTGATTTATGAATTTGTCATCTGAATCACGGTCATACGTTGCAGTCTTTTCACTCTCGGCTTCCACTGACTGGTCTGCTTTTCGGGCTGTTTCTTTTGAGTCTTCCGTTTTGTACTTTCAACACCTTTCTTTAAAATTGCTGGAAACATTCTGACTCCATCTAACATATCTACCCTCTACGTTTTCTGCTCTGCATTATATCTAGCTTCATAAAGTGTCTTAATTGCTTCCTGCATCCTATTCTCATATTTTGTCGACATTCTTTCACTGGTGACAAGTTCCCAAATACTAAGGGCTTCAAATTGTGCAGGCCTTGGCGGTGGCTTAATTTCATAATTTTTTTGCCTCAAGTTGTCTAAAATTCTTAGATTAAATGTTCCATATCGGGGAAAAAACTAAAGCACCTTCTTTCTCTGTGATTTTGCACCATTGTTCAAGCCATTTACATACATGCAGACCTTTAGTAGAAAATACAATATAACCTTGAGTTCCCTCTGGTGGCGTTTCTATACCCTCTCTAACTGGAATAAATAAATCTCCTCTTAACTCACTTTTAAATGCCATGAAAAACTTAATTTTTGCTCAAACTCAATTAATCATAACAAATTTAAATTGAATCAAGAAGTAACTTTAATCCCAAAGTCCCTTGTTCTCCCTGTTCTCAACCAATAGCAATGCAGCACAGTCCACCAATACCGGTGAGGCTCCACACCAACTGACCTATACCAGCATGGAACAATATGACGTCACCCTCACTTCTTTCAGCAGCTGCAGTCGCTTCACAATTGTCTTTCACACAATCACTCACACACAACTAGTGCAAAATATTACGAGCAAAAATTAGGACTGGGCAGAGTTCGGGGTAGCCGCGCTACGCGGAACTCCTCAAAGTTGAAAAAAAAATCTGTCGTACTACGCAGCGTACAGCTATTGGGCGGAGCTTCTTGCCGTGCCCGTTTGCATGACATTTAGGGGGTGATTCTAACCCTGGCGGTCGGTGATAAAGCGGCGGCCAACCCGCCAACAGGCCGGCGGTCCAAAAAATGGAATTCTGACCCTGGCGGCAACCGCCAACACAGCCCGCCACATTAACACTCCGACCGCCACGGCGGTACAGACAAACAGCGCGGCGGTCACCGCCAACAGGCAGGCGGCAGACAATGTACCGCCCACAGTATTACAACTCACCAATCCGCCACCTTTTCCGGGGCGGGAGCCCCGCCGATAAAAACACGGCGGAAACAGACTACGGACGGGAAAACGCTCACCAAAACACACTCCACGAGTACGGAGGACAGCATGGAACCCGAATTAAACATCCTACCTGCTCTCGTCTACCTTCTCATCTACCACGAGTACGAACGCCGGCGCAGACGACAACGGTGAGTACTGCACCTACGACACACGGGAGGGGGTAGGAGGAAAGGTTACGGGCACACACATATGCGACCCCCACCCCCAAACTATGTACACACCAATGCAGAGCAACAATGCACAGTGACACCACCCAAACCCCCCTGAAAAATGCAAAGACATAATTAAATTGTGAAGAAAAATTTATATAAAAAATAGACTCTGATATGTATCGGTCAACTATGCAAAATATCCATAACAAAATAATACTATACACACTGCCATGGAGAACCGAGGCAATTAGTCCTCTACATCAAAGTTAAATAGAACAGTCCGTGGGCTACAGTGTAGCGACACAAGGGCAAAGCCCACACAGGAGACCTGAGTCCTTTGGAGAGAACACTGCAGGGGCATCTGATGAAAAAACTACAGGCAGCTCAGGGGGAAAGGAAGGGGGGGGCACCACAGCCACATGAGTCCACGACGCCAGATCCACGAAGGGGCCACCATGCCCACTGTGCCATCCTGGGGAGTGCAAAGCCACAGTCTCTCAAGTCTCTACAGTGGGTGGGTTGCCCACTCTGCCATCCTGGGGAGTGCAAAGCCACAGTCTCTCAAGTCTCTACAGTGGGTGGGTTGCCCACTCTGCCATCCTGGGGAGTGCAAAGCCACAGTCTCTCAAGTCTCTACAGTGGGAGGGTTGCCCACTCTGCCATCCTGGGGAGTGCAAAGCCACAGTCTCTCAAGTCTCTACAGTGGGTGGGTTGCCCACTCTGCCATCCTGGGGAGTGCAAAGCCACAGTCCATCAGGTGGATGACAGTCTCCACTGGTCAAGGAGGAGGCATGGTGGGCACAGTGAACCATAAACAGTGCTTGACAGGAAGGGCCCAGCGGAGCGGTGCTTGACAGGAAGGGCCCAGCGGAGCGGTGCTTGAGACGGCGGGGCCCAGCGGAGCGGGGCTTGAGACGGCGGGGCCCAGCGGAGCGGTGCTTGACAGGAAGGGCCCAGCGGAGCGGTGCTTGACAGGAAGGGCCCAGCGGAGCGGTGCTTGAGACGGCGGGGCCCAGCGGAGCGGTGCTTGAGACGGGGGGGCCCAGCGGAGCGGTGCTTGACAGGAAGGGCCCAGCGGAGCGGTGCTTGAGACGGCGGGGCCCAGCGGAGCGGTGCTTGAGACGGCGGGGCCCAGCGGAGCGGTGCTTGAGACGGCGGGGCCCAGCGGAGCGGTGCTTGACAGGAAGGGCCCAGCGGAGCGGTGCTTGACAGGAAGGGCCCAGCGGAGCGGTGCTTGAGACGGCGGGGCCCAGCGGAGCGGTGCTTGAGACGGCGGGGCCCAGCGGAGCGGTGCTTGAGACGGCGGGGCCCAGCAGAGCGGTGCTTGACAGGAAGGGCCCAGCGGAGCGGTGCTTTAGACGGCGGGGCCCAGCGGAGCGGTGCTTGAGACGGCGGGGCCCAGCGGAGCGGTGCTTGACAGGAAGGGCCCAGCGGAGCGGTGCTTGACAGGAAGGGCCCAGCGGAGCGGTGCTTGACAGGAAGGGCCCAGCGGAGAGGTGCTTGAGACGGCGGGGCCCAGCGGAGCGGTGCTTGAGACGGCGGGGATCAGGGGAGCGGTGCTTGACATGAAGGGCCCAGCGGAGCGGTGCTTGAGACGGCGGGGCCCAGCGGAGCGGTGCTTGAGACGGCGGGGCCCAGCGGAGCGGTGCTTGAGACGGCGGGGCCCAGCGGAGCGGTGCTTGAGACGGCGGGGCCCAGCGGAGCGGTGCTTGACAGGAAGGGCCCAGCGGAGCGGTGCCTGACAGGAAGGGCCCAGCGGAGCGGTGCTTGGGACGGCGGGGCCCAGCGGAGCGGTGCTTGACAGGAAGGGCCCAGCGGAGCGGTGCTTGACAGGAAGGGCCCAGCGGAGAGGTGCTTGAGACGGCGGGGCCCAGCGGAGCGGTGCTTGACAGGAAGGGCCCAGCGGAGCGGTGCCTGACAGGAAGGGCCCAGCGGAGCGGTGCTTGAGACGGCGGGGCCCAGCGGAGCGGTGCTTGACAGGAAGGGCCCAGCGGAGCGGTGCTTTAGACGGCGGGGCCCAGCGGAGCGGTGCTTGAGACGGCGGGGCCCAGCGGAGCGGTGCTTGAGACGGCGGGGCCCAGCGGAGCGGTGCTCTTCTGCACGGCGGGCCCTGTTCAGCGGTGCCTATCTTCGCGGCGGGCCCTGTTCAGCGGTGGTCTTCTGCACGGCGGGCCCTGTTTAGCGATGCTCTTCTGCACGGCGGGCCCTGTTCAGCGGTGCTCTTCTGCACGGCGGGCCCTGTTCAGCGGTGCTCTTCTGCACGGCGGGCCCTGTTCAGCGGTGCTCTTCTGCACGGCGGGGCCCTGTTCAGCGGTGCCTATCTTCACGGTGGGCCCTGTTCAGCGGTGCTCTTCTGCACGGCGGGGCCCTGTTCAGCGGTGCCTATCTTCACGGCGGGCCCTGTTCAGCGGTGCTCTTCTGCACGGCTGGCCCTGTTCAGCGGTGCCTATCTTCCCGGCGGGCCCTGTTCAGCGGTGCCTATCTTCCCGGCGGGGCCCTGTTCAGCAGTGCCTATCTTCCCGGCGGGGCCCTGTTCAGCGGTGCCTATCTTCACGGCGGGCCCTGTTCAGCGGTGCTCTTCTGCACGGCGGGCCCTGTTCAGCGGTGCTCTTCTGCACGGCGGGGCCCTGTTCAGCGGTGCCTATCTTCACGGCGGGCCCTGTTCAGCGGTGCTCTTCTGCACGGCGGGCCCTGTTCAGCGGTGCTCTTCTGCACGGCGGGGCCCTGTTCAGCGGTGCCTATCTTCACGGCGGGCCCTGTTCAGCGGTGCTCTTCTGCACGGCGGGCCCTGTTCAGCGGTGCTCTTCTGCACGGCGGGCCCTGTTCAGCGGTGCTCTTCTGCACGGCGGGCCCTGTTCAGCGGTGCTCTTCTGCACGGCGGGCCCTGTTCAGCGGTGCCTATCTTCCTGGCGGGGCCCTGTTCAGCGGTGCCTATCTTCCCGGCGGGGCCCTGTTCAGCGGTGCCTATCTTCACGACGGGCCCTGTTCAGCGGTGCTCTTCTGCACGGCGGGCCCTGTTCAGCGGTGCTCTTCTGCACGGCGGGCCCTGTTCAGCGGTGCTCTTCTGCACGGCGGGGCCCTGTTCAGCGGTGCCTATCTTCACGGCGGGCCCTGTTCAGCGGTGCTCTTCTGCACGGCGGGCCCTGTTCAGCGGTGCTCTTCTGCACGGCGGGCCCTGTTCAGCGGTGCTCTTCTGCACGGCGGGCCCTGTTCAGCGGTGCTCTTCTGCACGGCGGGCCCTGTTCAGCGGTGCCTATCTTCCCGGCGGGGCCCTGTTCAGCGGTGCCTATCTTCCCGGCGGGGCCCTGTTCAGCGGTGCCTATCTTCACGACGGGCCCTGTTCAGCGGTGCTCTTCTGCACGGCGGGCCCTGTTCAGCGGTGCTCTTCTGCTCGGCGGGCCCTGTTCAGCGGTGCCTATCTTCCCGGCGGGGCCCTGTTCAGCGGTGCCTATCTTCCCGGCGGGGCCCTGTTCAGCGGTGCCTATCTTCATGGCGGGCCCTGTTCAGTGGTGCACATCCAGTAGGTTCAAGGGAGCCAGACCTGGGCTGGACTCCCTGCTCAGTCGCCCTCCGACCGTGATGTTTCTGGACCCTTCGGTGACGGAGTCCTGGGCCCTTTGGTGTCCTCCTTTACAGCTGGGATGTGGCATGTGGGGCCCACCTGCTCCGCGCTCCTGCTGGCTGACTTCTCCGCCCTGCTGCCCTTACGCTCCTTAGATGGGGCTCTCAGGCCCTTGCCTCCCCTAGATGTTGTGGCTGGTGAAGTGGGCGAACTCTGCTCCTTGGGGGCAGCCGTGTCAGTCCTCGCACGGCGGCCCTTGTGTTTCCTGGTCCTCTTGCCGGGGGGGGGGCTGGATGTGTCCTTGCTGCTGATGGAGGTGTCACTGCTGGCAAAGGGTGGACTCCAGAACCCATGCACAACAGTGACACCCGAAGCTGGGCTGGTGGTGGCTGTGGTGCTCTTGGGACTCTTTGCAGATGGAGGGGGTAGGTCATCGGAGGGAAAGAGGTCAAGATTAGCCAGGAAAAGTTTTTTAGGGCCAAGGTAAAGGGTAGGAGAAGTGGTGATGGGAGTGGAGGAAGAGGATGTGGTTGGGTGAAGGTGCAGGTGCTGTAGGCTGTCGTGAGGTGGATGTCTGTTGGGTGGGTGGCTGCCTGCGTTTGTGTGTCTTGGAAGAGGTGGTGACAGACACAGTGGGAGAGGACACAGGGGACGTGTAAATGGCAGTGAGGGTGGTGACTGCACGCGTGCGGACTGTACAGGATGGTGTGGTGGTGATGGAAGCACTGGCTGATGTTGGTGTGCATGCAGGTGTGAGTGTAGACGTCACAGGGAGGGAGGAGGGAGGAGGGAGACGAGGAGGAGGGGGACACAGGGGTGGTAGTGACTGTTGGAATGTCTGCATCTGGGTGTTGCTTGGGTGAGTGTTTGTGGGATCTGTGGTGCTTGTGTCTGTATGAGCTGTCCTTGGGTGTTGAGGGTTGTGCAGGCTGGTCAGATGGTGTGGATGGGATAGGCTGAGGAACAGGAGACAGAGACAGGGTGGAGGCAGTCAGAAGAGGGAGGCTGGAAACAGGGACAATGGCTGCCGTCAGTGCTGAGGCCAGAGCAGTGAACGATCGTTGATAGGCAGCCTGACCCGAATGAATGCCCTCCAGGTAGGCATTGCTCCGATGCACCTCCCTTTCTACCCCCTGGATGGCATTCAAAAGGGTAGTCTGCCCAACAATGAGCGTCCTCACAAGGTCAATGAGCTCCGCACTGAGGGCAGCAGGGGTGACAGGGGCAGGGGCTGAGGTGCCTGGGGCGAAGGAGACGCCCACCTTCCTGGGCGAGCGGGCACGGAGCGTAGGCTGAGGGGCTGCAGGGAGGGCGGGGCTGGTGCGCTGGGTGGCGGCTGTACCTGTAGAGGCGGGGGGCACGGATGTTGCCGCCACCGCTAGGGAGCACCCATCCGAGGACGTGTCTGTGTCGCTGCTCTCACCACCGGTCCCAGTTGTGGTGCTCCCCTCGCCCTCCGGCTCACTGGTGCCCTCGGTGTCTGTTCCTGGGCCCACCGGGGCCTTGTGGCTTGCAGCTCCCTCGTGCTCCGATGCCAAATCTCCTCCGCCTGATGATGCTAATGCACACATGCACAAGAAGATGAAGAAGAAGGGTGGGGGGAGAAAAAGAAGACCTGGTTGAGTGCATGCAATGTCAACACCGTTGGCGGAGAGGACAGACACAGGAGCCGCATGCACTAAGCCGCGCATTTGGGGTACACTACTCAGTACTTCTGACTCGGACAACAGGTCAAGAGACGACAAACGCGCACATGTGTGAGGCTGGACCATCAATAGCTGTACTTGTCACCCTACAGAGGTGGGGGCCGGGAGCACAGGGCCATGCCTAAGAGAGAGGACTACACTACAGAAAGCGCCCTGGCCTAATGTCACCCACAACCCTCCTCCCCCCCCAGACGCCTCCACTGCACAGAAAGCTAGCAGAATGTGCTGATACTCACCCCCTTGTGTCTGCTGTGATGCTCTCAAGCGCCCATCCAAATCAGGGTAGGCCACCGCCAGGATCCGGGACATCAGGGGGGTCAGGGTACGACTGGCACCCCTCCTAGGTTGGGAGGCCATCCCCAGCAGTGACTCGGCGGTCTTCCTGGTTCCGCGGCGGATGTCCTCCCACTTCTTGCGGCAGTGGGTGCCCCGTCTGACGTGGACCCCCAGGGCCCGGACTTCCTTGGCGATGGCACGCCAAATCTCGACTTTCTGATGGGCGCTGACCTATGTGACATGTACAGGGTGGGAAGGAAACATTAATCAACTTACTGCATGTTAGATGTGATTGGCCCCCCCTCCCCAACCTTGCAATATAGCACATGCTCTCATCTGTCGTGCGTTGCACTCCTCATTCGCCCCCCACCCCACCAACTTACATCCACCCCACTCCACACATGCATCGCCCATTCCATGTGCACCCGGTGTACTCACCTGTTGGTCTGGAGGACCGTAGAGCAACGCATACTGGGGGAGGACCCCATCCACGAGCTTCTCCAACTCTTCAGACGTGAAGGCAGGGGCCCTTTCCCCAGTCGCAGCAGCCATTGTCTCTTCCAGACCGAGTTCACAGCAGCACTTGCAGTATAGGTCCTCTCCTGTGGATGATCAGGTCTCGAGTTATTAAGCAGATATAAAATGGCGGTCACGCCCGCGGCGGTGCGTACCGCGGCGGTGCGTACCGCGACCGCCGGCGCACATCGTCATTGGCTCCTGAAACCCATAGGCTTCAATGTTATCCAATGCGGCTCCATATAGCGGTCTTCGACCGCCTACCGCCACGGTGTGCTCCGCCAGCGCAGTGACCTCACATCCCATTGTCCCACTTCACAGGTCAGGCAGCCGCCATTTCAAGGGCCCACATGGCATAATTTCTACTGCGACACACAGGCCTAGGCCTTGCATTGCCACACATACACGCCTTTCAATACATAGATAATCGTGTGCTATGCAAGCTGTGGTGAACGTACCAGTGATTAGCTTGACTCTGTGCTCCATGTTGTCCTTCCTAGGCACCGTCCGCTGGGACTTGCGAGGAGAAGGATGAATCCTTGCGTGTACCGACCGCTGGTGGACCTGTCGACAATGGAAGAACGCCACATCATACTACAATACCGACTTGACCGTGCCACTATCCATGAACTGTGTGCCCAGCTGGAGCCAGCCCTGATGTCCCCCATCCGCCAACCCACAGGAATTCCCCCTCTGGTGCAGGTGCTGTCAGTCCTCCCTTTTCTTGCAAGTGGCTCATTCCAGACAACAGTGGCCATGTCATCTGGAATGTCTCAGCCAATGTTTTCAAAAGTTTTGTCTAGAGTGTTGTCTGCCCTGACGAAACACATGCGGAGTTACATTATATTCCCTGAGGAGGTTGATTTGCCCACTGTGAAGGGTGATTTTTATGCCCTTGGACATATTCCCAACATAATTGGTGCCATTGATGGGACCCATGTAGCCTTAGTCCCCCCAAAAGACGATGAGCAGGTGTACAGAAACAGGAAAAGTTACCATTCTATGAACGTCCAGGTGGTCTGTTTGGCTGACCAGTACATCTCCCATGTGAATGCCATGTTCCCTGGTTCAGTGCATGACGCGTATGTGATGCGAAATAGCAGCATCCCTTATGTGATGGAACAGCTACAGAGACAACGTGTGTGGCTAATAGGTGACTCTGGTTACCCCAACCTGCCTTGGCTATTGACCCCAGTGAGGAATCCCCGGACCAGGGCTGAGGAACGGTACAATGAGGCCCATGGGTGAACTCGGAGGATCATAGAAAGGACCTTTGGCCTCCTGAAGGCCAGGTTTAGGTGCCTGCATATGACAGTGGGATCCCTGATGTACTCACCAAAGAAGGTGTGCCAGATCATCGTGGCCTGTTGTATGCTTCACAATCTGGCATTGCGACGTCAGGTGCCTTTCCTGCAGGAGGATGGTCCAGATGGTGGTGTTGAAGCAGCTGTGGAGCATGTGGAGAGTGAAGAGGAGGAAGACTCAGAGGACGACACAGACAACAGGGACAGAGTTATCCAACAGTATTTTCAGTAGCACACAGGTAAGAATCACACACGCCATTTTAATTTTCCTGAAAGCCTCCAGCTTCTCAACTTTGTCTATGACGCCCCAGTTCTTTAAAACTGATGTTTGATTTTCCCTTTCCTTTTCAGTGCTGTATGACCCACTGCGTGACTTCTGCTTGGATAGCCCATGGACTAATGCTTATTGATCTCGGTATGTGTTCAGCACAAAGTTAACAGAACATAATTGATCGGTAATGTGTTATACATTTGTAAATAATACAGCCTGACTCCAGCATGATTTCAGTGCATTGAGTGATTTATTTTTGGTGCTAGATAATGGTACATGATATTAACACGGTGATGGGTGGGGGTGGAGTAATGTCCATGGCAGAGTCCAGTTCTTAGTCTCACAGGTGCATTGTCCATATGCCTGTGGAAGGATGGAGCAGGGGCAGTTCAAGGTTGGACAGGGTGGCAATGTGGGACAGTGGGATGACTTCAGGGGGTGTCTCATGCTGGCCGGGGTCTTGACATCCTACTCTGTCTTTTTTTTTTATCTCAGGCTCCTCTTGCGGGGTGGTTGTTCTTCAGCAGGAGGTGGGGTTCTGGTGGCCGGTCGTTGTGGTGGGGCCTCCTGTCCACTAGCGCCGGCGGAGGTGGTAGGCTGTTCCTGGTCCGGGCTAGTGACAGGGGCCCTGTGTGGTGCCACATGGTCCCGCAACGTGTCTTCTATCCGGTTGAGGGCCTGGACTATGCTCCCCATAGCGGTAGAGATGTTGGTGAGATGATTGGTGAACCCCATGTAGCGTTCCTCCTGCTGTGCCTGGATCTCCTGGAACCTGGCCAGTACCGTCGCCATCGTCTCTTGGGAGTGGTGGTAGGCTGCCATGATGGTGGTGAGGGCCTCTTGGAGAGTCGGTTCCCTGGGCCTCTCCTCCCCCCCCCTGTCGCACAGCAGCCCTCCGAGTTGCCCTGTTTCCCCCGGCCTCTGTCCCCTGGACGGTGTGCCCACTACCACTGCCCCCAGGTCCCTGTTGTTGTTGGGGTGGTGGGTTAGCCTGGGTGCCCTGTAGTGGCAGACACACCGCTGATTGACCTGTCCTAGAGACAGAGGCATGGGCCCGCTGGGTGGGAGCTGTGCTGTTGTTCTCAGAGGGGGTTGGGTCTGCTGTGACCTGTGTGTGGGGAACCGACTGTCCAGAGGTCCCCGATGGTCCGGGCTGGTCATCAGGTTCCAGGTCGACAGAGCTGCTGTCATCACTGGGGGCCTCTTCCGGGGGGGGGATGGACATTTCTGGACCCTCCTGGCCGGTGTGTTGGCGTTCGGGTCCTGCATGGGGTAAGAGAGTATGGTTATTGTTTCTGTGTGTGCTATTGTGTGTGATTTATGGGTGCCCTTGTCCCCCAGTGCTGTCATTCCCTTGGGGGAGGTGTTGTGGAGGTGTTTGGGGGGGGGGGGTATGTGCAGTGGTCATGCTTAGGTGATGGGTGTCCATAGTTTGTGGTGGCATGCAGGGGTTGGTGTTGGGTGGGTTGTGCTGGAGAGACATTCTCAGGGAGGATGTGTGATGGGGGGTTGGGGGTGAGGGTGGTGGTGGGGGTTAGCATGCTGGGGGGGGGTGAAGTAGTTGAGATTGTACTTACCAGAGTCCATTCCTCCGTGTACTCCAGCGAGGCCATCAGGATGCAGGATGTTTAGTACCTCTTGCTCCCATGCTGTGAATTCGGGTGGAGTGGGTGGGGGTCCCCCGCCAGTCTTCTGCACTGCGATGTTGTGTCGCGAGACCATCGAGCGCATCTTTCCCCGTAAGTCGTTCCAGCGTTTGCGGATGTCGTCTCGATTTCTGGGATGCTGTCCCACCGCGTTTACCCTGTCCACGATCCGCTGCCATAGCTCCGCCTTCCTGGCTATAGTGGTGTGCTGCACCTGTGAGCCGAAGAGCTGGGGTTCAACTCTTATGATTTCCTCCACCATGACCCGGAGTTCTTGGTCCGAAAAGCGTGGGTGCCTTTGGGGTGCCATGGGGTGGTGTGGATGAGGTGTGGGGTGGTGTATATGGTGAAGAGTGTGTTGGTGTGTGGTGCTTTGTGCTTCTATGTGGTGTGTGTGATGGTGTAGTGTGCCTCTGTGTGATGTAGCTCTCTATTCTGTGATGTGTCTCTCTCTCCTTTGTCTCTGATCTTCGGTCGTAGGGGTTTGTGGGTGATGTGGGTGTGTGTTTTATAGTTGATTGGATGTGTGGGAGTGTTGTTTGTATGTGTGTCAGGTGTGTGTATTTCAAATTGTCCAATGTGGCTGTGTTTTGGAGCTGTGTGTGTATTTTGACCGCGGCGGTGTGTACCGCCAATGGAATACCGCGGTTGAAAGACCGCCGCGTGGATTCGTGGGTCAGAATGGCATGGGCGTGTTTGTGTTGGCGTGGCGGTGGAGGTTTGGTCATCTCCAGTTTTCCGCGGCCCGCTGATGAGGCGGCCTTCCTTGGATGTCGGGTTTTTGGCAGATTCACAGTTGGTGGTCAGAAGGACCGTGGCGGTTTACCGCGGCCGCGGCGGTAGTATGGCGGAGTTCTGACCGGCGGTAAGGGCCTTTTACCGCCGAGGTCAGAATGACCCCCTTAATGTCACTGGCAACGTAAAGTACGTCCTCCCGTTGGAATTCTCATGCAAATGGCACCACGCGGTTCGCAAGTGCACGGCCATCTTGTTTTTTCTGCTCCTTATGCTTCTGGTGCTTACTTTTCTATCCTATCCTTCTATATCTCTCCCATCCCTCTGTTTTAAAACTTATTTTCCCCTAGTTTTATATTGCCTTTTCTCTTTTACATTTTAACTTTTCTCTTTTTTTGTGACTTTTTGCGCCTTTTTTTTAGTTTTTTCATTTTTTGCTTTACTTTTTTCCCTTCCTTTTTCCTGATCCTTTCTTATCTCCCCCAAAGTCCCCAGCCCAGAAGCTGTAGCGCCAGGCCCCCAACCACAAGCGTCAGCTGCCTTTCTTGCGGGTGGCAGCGACGTCAAGGGGTGCAGCCGTGTGCCATATTTTATGAGATGGAGGTGGCTGCCTTGGTGTTCTACGTGCAACGCCACCTCCCCTCCACCTTGGCAGCAGGCGGCAAGCCCGGATCTTGGTATGTCTTCCGGGAGCGCCAGCAATGTTAGGAGAGGGTGCACCGTTGGACCAACATCCTAGATTCGGAGATGGACCTGCTCAACCTACTAGGCATTGAGGTTGCAGGGCCCGGTGAGCAATAATTATTAGTTGTGTTCTATGCTAATAGTTTCTTTCCAAATAGCAAGCATGCTGCTCACACGCAGGTAAGTTAACTTTATGTTAGAAATATAATATTATGTGATCGTCATCTAGACAGGTGCTTGGCGCTACCGGATTGTGCTTGTTTTTGGCACTTGCTTGGGCTGATTAAGAAGTAATGCAGAGACTCCTCCTGTGCCCTGTCTAAGATAGTCATCATTAATATTAGTATTAGTGAAGTTGCATGTTCTCTCACATCTCTGTTCCTTTATTTTTTGTAGCTTGTGCCAACTGCCAAGCAATTTCCCAGTGATGTGTAGTGATTTTGTATGCATCCAATCTATGCATTGAGAGATTGAGAATGAGATGTCAAAATCATTAATTGCAATTTGTTAGTAATTCCAAAATGTAGTTTAGGAAATTTGGAATAGGATGGTCCATGATACTAGTATTATTATTATACAGGCACTCTGAACCTATAATGTAGGTTTAAAAAAAAATAATATTCTTGGAGAGATTATTTGTGAGCAGTACCACTAATCTTTTCTACATTTTTTTCTTACATCATCCAGCATCCAGGGGCAGGAAGAGGGCTGGTGGTGACAAGGCGGGAGAGGCAGCTGAAGGTGGCCCCACCACAAGTGCCGGGCAGATGGCTTTGCTGGCCCAAGTAAGTCGCCCTGTTGTTAATATTAATATTTATTTCCCTAACTTTTACCGCTCCACAGTTAGAATTATTTTCTAAATTTTTACTGTGCCTGTCTCCTAATTTTTTTCCAACTCCACTTCAATTTATCTATTTTGCATTATCCTATTTACTTATTGTCTATATTTCAAGTTTCATTACTTCAAACTGCCTGGCTGTACTAGTCTGTCTGTAGCTTCCTTTCTTCTGCTTTGTCAGTGAGCAATCCCTCTCCCCTTATGTATCTTATCTTGTGGATTGGTGGTAAGGCTCAGAGAACACATGTACTGAAGATTGTATGCCCATGTAAGGTATTCTACACGTTTCATGAGAAGGATTTCCTTTTCTTGCTCCAGGCTCTAGATCAATCATTAGAAAAAAAGCAAAAAAGTTGTTTTTGAACATGGTCATGTAATTGTTTGTACCCTCCAATTTTGTGTATGTATTATTAGCATACTAGCAGTTGATCCATGCACCATGGTTGGAAGTATAAGGAGGATGGCCCCATTGCATTAGCCAGCCAAGACCATATGTCCTTCATTGACCAATTCTTGCACCTTTTTATTTCTCTTGAAAAACACAGGTTCATCAACAGCTAGTTCTGCCTCTCTATTACCACCTTTCTTTACTGCAAAGCAAATGTTTTGTTTTGGAAAAAAGTAGTTATCACAAAGAGTGGCGGAGGAGGGGCATGAGGACAGTGAGTTAAGTGGTCCAAAAGTAAGTGCCTTGATTTTGCTTAATGGGATAGTCTGTGCTCATGCGAATGTGCCAAATACAATCTATATCCTATTCCTTAATCCTTTCCCTGTACTACAGTGTATCGCCTTTCTCACTGCCTACTTATGGGCAGACAGGATGTCTGCGGGATTGATTACATTATACCACGTGGTGTGTTTCATTCTTAGTATTCATTGGCCTTGTAGTCCAGGTACAAAGAAGAACAGGGCCAATGGAATTAAATAATTTTCTAATACAGCTGCCCCAGATGCAGACAGTAACGAGTATGACTAGGGCACAGGCTGAGCTAGCAATTTCACCACTGATTTAGCACAACAGGAGAGATAAGAATACTTGTACTCTATAGTGCATACTATGGCTGTGACAGTTATCACCTTAAAATTAAATGTCCCGAGGTGACCACCAAATGTACTGCTATTGTGACACTACACTACATGATTTTAAACAAATGTTTTGCTCAGAGCATTGTTTACAATTTCTCTTTTTTCTTTCTTGATACAGCTATTCTTGCTGGTCCACCATCATATCAGGAAATAGCAGCCCGGCTGCAGTGGATGAAGCTGGAGGCCATACGAGCAGAGTACCAGATCCTGGTGATCCTTGAGGAAGAGGAGGATGAGGCGGCAGCAGTTGCTGCCAGTACTCTGGGTCCCCGAGAGGCCCCAGAGCCTCCAGCCCAGCAACACCTCCACCGCAGTGTCAGGACATCTGCCCGCTGTCGGATCATCCCTGCTCCCCCCAGTCGGAGACCATGTTCGAATGTCGCGTCCTTCAGAGGCCAACAATCACAGTCAAGTGTCAGCCTGTATCTGGATGATCAAACTCTCAACTGTCATGCTCATCATAACATTTAGCCTAGAGCACTGCATAATGTGGCATTATCATCCATCACATGTCTGTCTCCTCAAGTTTCCTACAACAGGCCACCCACCCAACCACATAGTTTCAAGTTTGAGCCAGCCATCAGACACACACAGCAGCATTTCCCAAATCAAGTAATTGACGCAACTCTCACCACCTGTCCACAGATTGGAGTTGGCCTTTTAGGCTCATCCTTACATCATCCATGTTCATTTCCATGAAGTTGATAACTTCCTTCTTCTGGCAGTTGTTTAAGTTGTCAAATCACACTCTGATTCCTTCCATCACCCTCCAGACTCTGATTAAATATTATTATGTCCAACTCCATACCAACTGCTCCCGAGCGTCACAGTCTCCCGACCCAATTGAGACAGAGCGACCTGTAACTGGTTAACAAGAGAAACATTGAGTTTTTTTTCTGGACTATAATTTTGTTTGTTAGGTAAATGGACTGGTCGGGTCTTCTTAGACAAATGTGAGCCAAAAAGCAAAGCACCAGAAAACAAAGCAGTGTGAAACCGCCAGCAAACAAATTTTGCTAGGTGTCAAAGGGGAAGGGAATAAATCACCTTCATAAAAAAAATGATCACCCAATATTATTTTTATGCCACCAACATTGTAAATTTATCACAACACAAACACAAGCCAGCGTAATATATTTAAACAATATAAACACTCACTTTCACTATCTGCCACCACTAGACATGAGTCACATGAACTATGTCATTGAAACAAGTATCCCTCATATTAATCATTGAGGCATTTAACATTACTTACCTGTTCCAATCAAACATAGTGGCACATTGCTGATCATCTTCGATTCAGGAAACAAAACACACATTGGCCAGTAAGTTGTAAATCAAATATATGGGGCAATCCTGCTAGTGGACAAAAAGGAAGGATAGGCACAGAAGGAAGGCATTGTCGCTCAAATCTCCTTGAAGTGATTTTGGGGGGTTTGGGGGTTTCTTCAATGCACACTGGTCCAACTCCAATTCGGCCATCCAGTTGTGGTTCATTAGTCATTAAGACAGAAGCAAACAATCTAAAATAATAAGGTTCCTCCAGCTAGCTATATTTTCCCTCAAAGCAGTTACTCAATGGTAAAAAGTGGAAAGCTCTATGGTGCCTCAGTTCTAGTCAGGGAACTAGACTTCATCCTCAAACTCAGGTGGTTCCCCCAGAAGTTGGTCAGCTAACACACTACCATGACCTGAGTCTGACCAATCATCACCCTCATCCACCTTCTGTTGTACTTCAGGTATGCTGTAATTTGGAGTTATGAAGTGCTGATTTATTTTGATCATGGTCAATCTCTCCACGTTTTGAGGGTGAGAGACTAGTCCTTCTCACTGTGACAATGGCACCAGCTGCACTTAACACACGCTCAGCAGATACAATGGCTACAGGGCAAGCCAGATTCTTTATTGCCAGCCTGCTGAGCACTGGTCATTGGCACCTCTTTCCATACCAATACACCAATGGGTTTTGATCCAGATAGACCTCGGTTGGGTCATCTAGCTAGGCCTGGGCAATCCTCTCAATAGTCATTGGTGCTCCACCTTGTTCCAGCTCTTTTGCCTCTGCAGTGGACTTAAGCCCTGCCTTTAGAAACCAATCAAATGCAGATTTTGGGGCTGCTGCTCATGTTCCTGTTGTTGTTGCTTGTGTTGATTTTGGCTGCTGTGAGCCACCAGCACTGTCTGCATGCTCTATCGAAGTTGTAGGCTGCACCCCAGAAATTCTGCCCATGAGTGGGACTCTAATTTCCAGCTGTTCTTTTTCTAGGTCTCTGGCTTGCTCAGTAATCCATGTCTTGTAGGCTGAATCATCCCCGTCAGAAAAAGGAATGAAAGTGGGCAGTAATTGTTTGTACTGAGGGTCCAGAACTGTGGCACAGATGTAATGTTTGGATGACACAATGTCTCTTTGCAGCCTTGTATTAACAGAGAAGCAAAGGATTAAGCTCTCCGCCAACTCCTACGCATCTGTTTTTTCATCCATACCTGGGTAAGTTTCAGACACCTGCATTAGCTGTTTCTGTAGCATATGCACCAATGGGACAGCTTGGCCCATGGTACAGTCCTCCTTGCTGACTTCCCGTGTGAAAATTTAAAAAGAAAGCAGCATCTCTGCCAGGCATTTGATCAGGCCTCATTGGTCCATCTCAATGATCATGTCTTTCACAGTTGCATCCCCTCTTTGCATGACATATTTATTGATTGGTCTGTAGTGCTCAAACAGACGTTGTAGCATGTAATAATTAGAATTCCAATGTGCTGGCACCTCCTGAATGATAGCATTAACTGGCATTCTATTATCATGCTGGATAATTCTCAACAGCTTGCAGGCTTTAAACGAATGTCTAAAATGAGCGCAGTTTCTTCTGCATGTGGACAGTAAGCTGCTGACTTGGGGTTCTTTTTTGAGGAAGTTCTGTATAATGATGTTTATGCAGTGCACCAAACACAGGACCCTGAAATAGCCACCATCTGACATGGCCTTAACTATATTACTGTTATTGTCTGCGGCAACAAATTCAATGTTAAGCCTTCTGGGGTGCAGCCATTCAAAGACCTTGTTGTTAAAATCACCTAAGATGTTAGCAGCTCTATGGGATTTCTCCATAGTGAACATAGCTACTGTTGCATGCTTCCAAGCACCATTAAAAATTTCAGCTGTGTCAACACCTGAAGATATAATTTCTCTGACCCCCCACAAAAGAGATCCAGTGTGCAGTGATGCACATGTAATCAGTGGCTTGGCAACATGTCCACATGTCTTTCGTCAGGTGGATTGTGTGGACAGCACTCTGCTGCAAAGCTTGTCCAACCAGCTCCAGCACATTGTGATGTAGCGCTAGAACAGCAACTCTGGCAAAATAGGTCCAGCTGGGAACCTTCCATTTCAGCCTAATAGCTGCCACAAATTCCAGAAAACCCACTCCTTCCACAAAAGAAAAAGGAAGGAGGTCCAACGCTAACATTTTAGCCAGCTTCCCGTTGTACAAACGTGCCATTGGGTGGTTGCATTCATATTGCCCCTCCTGCCTAAACATGACAGTAATAGTAGCCTGGATTTTATTATTTGCTGGTGCCACTGATGACTTAGAAAGTGGTGGTAGGTTCAATGTGCGTATTGGGGGGAGGCAGCCACTGTATGTTCTTGTCTTGGTGTTTCGACCAGACTCTGAATCTTCCCCACCCATTGCGACATTGCTGATGTGGACGGCAGTACTACTGCACTGCTGGGGACAGGGCTGCTTTGTGTAACGAAAATGTCACGCTCTTCTTCACCTTCACCTTCCACCATGATCAGATTTCCTGCTTTCAACATCTTCACTAACACAACTTGCAGGCTTTTAGCCGTTAAGGTGCGCCTCCCAGCAGATTGTGTGGTGTTTTCTCAATTGGGTTATTTGGCCTCTGGTTCCACCGTTTGTAACAAGCTTACCCCGACTAACACTTGCTGGGCAAATGGAGCATATGGCAATGTTTGGCTCCTTTTCACTAACCGTAAAGAAGTCCCAAACCGGAGAGGTCAAATTTCTAACACTGGGGCCAGTGCCAATAGGTAGATGTTGTTTTGATAATGTTTGCCTCTCTGCAGTGCCTTTTTCTACTGAGGTGGGTGTGGATGTAGATCGCACCTGGGGTCTTGTAAATATGGAAGCTGGTGGAGCTGGTGGGGTCTGTGCCACATCCCTCTGAACAGGTTGAGAATATGGGGTAATGTTTGACTCCACTAGGGCTGGGCTAACATCCATGATGACTGGCTTGTTGTCATACTCTTCTTCATCCATGAGTCTAAGGCTTTCAGGAACCTTCTTTTTCATGCCTTGCCTTTCCTAGCGCGTCTCAGACTTAGATGGCATCCAAAGGGAGTTTGATCATCAGAAGGGGGAGCTTGAAGAAGAAGATGGCCAGAGATCTAGAAGACAATGGATCTTGTGAAAGGGGGGCTTCTTCGCCTTCCTCTGCATGAAGCTCATCATCCAGATGTGCTCCTACTTTAAGAGGAACTGATGTTGCAGGCTGCAGCTGTTGTTGTCCACTGGCCTGAGTTTCCAGCAATGATTGGGTACTACTTTGATAAAGAGATAAGTCCAATTCAACATCACTGCTCATCGGCGTTCCTGTGATTAGAGAGGCTGCCTCTGTCCCAGACATGGGCTTGGGCCTATTCTGGAATGGGGCTCTGATGCGAGAGTGCTGCTCCCAGCTTGCTTCCCAGAGGCTGGTGCGGCAGGCACACGTTTTTGCCCAAAAACGATCTGGGGCGACGTAGCAGGGGTAGGAAGCTCCTTCTTATCACTGGCCACTTTCTTGGTAGCAGCTTTCTTTGGGGCCGATCTTGAAGCTATCAGTTGGCAGTAGCACTTAGCTTCAAAAGCTGAAGAGATGTCCGTGTGGTTGTGAGTGTGGTCACGCGTCACATCATGCACAGGCCTTCTGCCTGGCAGTACTGTAGGTGGTGTCTCTTTGTGCACCTAAAAGCAAACATTTAAGAAGGATCATTGAAACATGGCATTGTTGCAGTTACATTACTAGTAGAAACAATATATTTTAATGGTTACTTAACTAAACTTATAAATAATTACTAAATACAGTGTAGCCATTCGTAAAACCACACCAACATTAACTTTCATTACCATGTACAATCATGAAGGATAAGAAAGAGCAACAACTACAACATACAGAATATAACGGTTAGCTTTCTCTGTCTGCATCAAGTTGGCATGTGGCACTCAGGGAGGTGCTGGTGATAAATGGAATAATAATCCTTGAATAATGTAATGTATTGCAACTGAAAGCTTATGGCAGACATGGGGCTAATGGGGAAAAGGGAAAATATATATATATTTTTTTTTAAAACATTATTAATTTATTTTAAAAAACATTCTAAAACCAAGGTTTTTTTAAACATTTATTCTTATTATTAGTATACTATTAATATAAAATTAAATAATATAAAGTCTGTGAAACAAATGAGAAAAAATAAATAAATGTTTTTTAAAAATAGATTTCAATTGCTGATGTACTAGGGGAAAGGGGACTACCATGAAAAACCACAGGGATTTGAGAGGCAAGGAGTGGTGGAGGTGAAAAATGCAAAACAAGTATATAATAAAATAAAATATTAAAAAACTGCTCATACAATACATTCAGTAATAAGCATTGACCTCCTAGGCCCGGATAACACACAAAAAGGCCACCAGCCACATGGTCAAACAACAGCCAGAAAGAAGTCATGGCCGCCACAACAAAGAAGAACATATGAGGCCTAAAGCACACTGACTGCTTACACAATATGACCACTAGCCAGATGATCAAACAACAACCAGCAAGGAGGCATGGCCACCACAGCAAAGAAGAACACATGCAGGGCTAAAGCACACTGGCTGCCTACAGAAAATGGCTGCCAGCCACATGGTTAAACAACAACCGGAAAGGAGACATGGTCACCACAACAAAGAAGAACACATGCAGGCCTAAAGCACACTGGCTGCATACACAAAATGGCTGCCAGCCACCTGGCCAAACAACAACCAGAAAGGAGGCATGGCCACCATAACAAAGAAGAACACTTGCAGGCCTTAAACACACTGGCTGTCTACATAAAATGGCCGCCAGCCACATAGTCAAACAACAACCAGCAAGGAGGCATGGCCACCACAATAAAGAAGAATACATGTAGACCTAAAGCACACTGCCTGCATACACAAAAAGGCCACCTGCTACATGGTCAAACAACCAGCACTTGCAGCCCTTAAGCACACTGGCTGCCTACACAAAATGGCCACCAGCCACATGGTCAAACAACAACCAGCAAGGAGGCATGGCCACCACAACAAAGAAAAACACATGCAGGCCTAAAGCACACTGGCTGTCTATACAAAATGGCCGCCAGTCACATGGTCAAACAACAAACAGCAAGGAGGCATGGCCACCACAAAAAAGAAGAACACATGCAGACCTAAAGCACACTGGTTGCCTACACAAATTGCCACCAGCCACATGGTCAAACAACAACCAGCAAGGCAGCATGGCCACCACAACAAAGAAGAACACATGCAAGACTACTGGCTGCCTACACAAAATGGCTACCAGCCACATGGTCAAACCACAAGCGGGATGAATAGAAAACAAAAAAACACATATAAGTATAGGACTATAATTGACTATACAAAAAGGGCCCCTGGCCACATGGCATGGGACACAAAGAAAAATGGTGGCCTATGACAAACACTCTCATGCACTGGTCAGACAAAGAAGGCATTGGTACAGGAGAAAAAAACAGCATTAATTCAGTAATTCCCAAAAATTTAATTTAAAGGGGCTAAAATTTTTACAACAACACACATCATACAAAGGCATCAAGTACTATAACCCCACCGTATACTGTTTGCAGAAAAAACTGTGAAATACCACAAACAACTTTTTTGTTATCTTTAATCCAATGCCATCCATGGTGTTTCTGTTCAACAGACACCACAAACAGTTGTCTCATTATGCACACATGACTGGTACTGACTGGGTCTACAGCTAGAAGGCCTATTCCATTAGCAAGCTAGGCCACTTAACATTAACATAGTGAATTTAATGGATATTGCACATTTACAAAACAGAACATGGAGAAAATGTAGTGAACCATAAAATATTTTTCCTTTATAGAGTAAAAATTACAATAAAAACTATAAATAGGCCCCAAATGCAGGCTACCCACCACAATACATTTAAAAAATAGAATAAAAGTACAGATAAATCCTGGTGCATTCCCTCTATCAAGCAAACAAGTTGTAGAATACCCTTATACAAGTATTTTTTAACTTACTTGTGAAATCTCAAATACAACAAAGTCCTGAAATACAATGATATATCCAGGAAACAAAAAAAGTGATCCTTCCAGCTTGAAATCCAAGTAAAAAGTGACCAGGAGTTAGCCAAAGTAGTGGAAGGATCCTGCTGGACAGGAACAGGAAGTTGGAGTCTCTGTAGTACTTCCTGTTGTTGGGAAAAAAAAGTACTCCTCGCACAACAATATCAACGCGAACTGTCAATTAGAGAGGATTTTCACTCAAAGTTGTAGAGTTTAGCTGCTCCAGCTTCACCAGGTTGCAGCAGCAGTCGATCGCGCTCGCCTACGTTACAAAAGACGCGCCAGAAGTCTCTGGCGTTGCGCTAACTCTTGCGAGCAGGTAAAAAATCTCATTTGTGCTCGCGAGGCACCGGAAGTCTCTCATCTAACTTCTCTTGCCCGCAAAATGACAGTAAGCATGCCCCTACGTGCTATGTTATGGAGTGTGGAGTCTATCGGTAACTCTGCATTCTCCACATAACGCAGAGTTGCCGAATTCCGCAAACTCTGCCAGGGGAGCAAAGTTTTTTGCCCAGGCTTAGCAAAAGCCAACAACCTATCAGCACACTATGGGTAGGAACTCAAACACTTTAAAGTTGGACGTGCTTACACTTCTCCTGCTGTTGCTTATATAATTACACAACGAGTGAAACTTGATCAGTAATTCTCACTCTGATTTACATAGATCCTCCATGTGCACTCAGTATTCACTTAATACCAACCCATAACTCACACTCACTCCAGGAAACTATTGGTACTGTCAACGAAGTCTCATAACAAGTACCTCACTGCAGACAATAAGTTAACCAAGTGTCTTCTACACTTGCGCGTTATCCCGGGATCTTAGGCCACAATGGACCCGTCAACAACAACAACGGAAGACATTTTTAAGCAAAAAGTGCCACAATCACTTTGAGTACGACGACTCCACAAAACACTTCACAACATCACACTTCACCGCAATCTTCAAAGCCAAAGCATCGCAAGTGCAAACCATTTTAATATCCACACTCTGGCACTTGTAGGCACGATGCTGGAACGTAATCATTCTTGGGAACAAACCACCGGACAGATTATGGAGTGACCAATTTTTGGACTGGGCAATCACATGAGGTCAATCCTAACTCCCGAACACTGAAAAAATGGTTCTCCCCTTATGGGACAAACCATCATTCTGCTACCAGATCTGATGGAGCATTTTCATCCTTCGCAGGAATCAATGCTCATCGAGGTGGATGGATCTTGAGACCCAGCAAGTGGTGTGGTAGAGCCTCTAACACAATTTCAGTACAAATCCAATTAATTTAAGCAACATGGCCAATGTGGCCACAGAAGGAAAACTCTACTCAGGAATAAAGTTAAGGGATTTATTATAAACACAAGCTCAAAGTCATGTAGACTATTCACAATACCAAATTATAAATATACATAATCACCAACGGTTGTCCAAGCCAACAAAATAAGTTTAGGTGAACTAACATTAACAAAACTTAGCATTCAAAAAGTCATAATTAAGGCTGGGCAATGAAAACCCTACAGCTACCAAATCAGGAAAATACATGTATGGGACAAACACATGCGGGCAAAAAACATAAAGTACAAAAAGGATAAAAATAATTTGAAAAAAGACAATCTTGGACTACTTGTTACTAACTAAGGTAAGTAAAAGGAGAAAAAAAGAAAAAAGGAAGGTGTCAGCATGTCAGAAGCTTGATCAAAAGTCTTCTGAAGGGGAAAAAAAAAGATTTCTTAGTCTCAAAGGGACAACTCAAGGGGCAAAGCAGAGAGAAAGATACCTTTCCAAGCGGCTCAGCATTTCGGAGCTCTTCGTCAGCAAAGCATCTGCAAGCATAAGGACTGCATCTGAAAAATTAGAATCTGACCAAAGTCCAACTGGGCACCGTCATATCAAAAGTCACAAAGCATTCTGATTCACCAAAGGTATCAGTCCATGTCACATCGAAGGGGCATCATCCAATAATAATTGATCACACAGCTCTAAATTGTAACATATGCATTCCTTTCCCAAGCTTTCCATGATAACATCTTCTATCTGTGTGACTCCACACAGCTTTGAAACAATTGTATACAAAGTCAGTCCATGTACCACAATGCTCCATTCCCAGGGGTTATAAGATACATTTTTGTCTATGTTTAAACAATGGGGTCTATTAACAAATTCTAGTCTTCTCATGGGAACATAACCTAAAAGAAAGTTCACATTAGGAAATGAATCAGTATTCTAACATGGTCACAAAATGCAAACTCTACACAGATTCTGCTTCACGCTTCCAAGATCGGGCACATTCAGGACAGGGTGCCACTCAGCTGCTCATGGCGGAACTCTGCCTCTACAGAATTCCACTGAGTTTTAAATCAACTCCACAGAATTCCATGGAGTTGAAATCCGTGAGCTCTGCCCAGGCCTACAAGTTACTTACCTTTGGTAATGAATTATCTGGTAGAGACATATTCTAATTGCAGATTCTTTACCTTAGAATTCCCCCCAGGCCTCAGTCTGGATCCGGAGATTTCTTTTTAGCAATACCCTTGCGCTCCGTTAGGTGGCGTTGGTCGACACTGCATCCATCACTGGCATCATGGTTGCCAGATATGACGTTGCGGGTCCTATATACGTGCCACCCTGGCCCTAAAAGGGAAGTCTCTAACCCTAGAAAACAGTTTGCAGAGCAGGGAGGATGGGTCGGTCGGTAAGGAATCTGCAACTAGAATATGTCACTAATTTGTTATGAAGGTAAGTAATTTGTTCATCTCATAAAGACTTCTAGTTGTAGATTCCTTACCTTAGAATAGATACTCAAGCAATACCATCACAGGAGAAGTGTCTGCGAACCAAGATCATACTAGAAAGTCCTGCAGGACCGAAAAGTCAAAGTACCTGTCTCTTTGGACCTGACTGTCCAAGCACTAGTGTTTAGTAAATATGCGCAAGGATGCCTACATTGCCGCCTGGCAGATTTCCAGGACTGGAACTCCATGTGCTAATGCAGTGGTTGTAGCTGTTGCTCCGTTAGAGTGAGCACTTGAACTCTCCCGGGGTTGATTTGTAGCCAATGTGAAGCACATTTTAATGTAGAGGACTACGCATCTAGAAATGGTCCTCTTCTGCACTGCCCAACCCTTCTGCACACCCACATAACCCACAAAGAGTTGAACATCCACCCCAAACTCTTTTGTGTGATCAAAGAGAAGGCCAGTGCTCTTTTTGGGTCCAGACAGTGGAGTATTTCCTCTTTTTTAGAAGGATGTGGGGGTGCGTAAAAAGTAGGAAAGATGATTGATTGGCCTACATGAAAGGGCGTGACGTCTTTAGGCAGAAAAGAAGCCCCAGTACGAAGCACCACCTTGTCATAGTGAATGGACATGAAAGGTGGCTTTATAGAAAGAGCCTGCAGCTCACTCACTCTGCGGGCATATGTAATAGCCACGAGGAAGACTGTTTTCAGAGTAAGTAGGCAAAGTAGGCAGTTGTGTAGTGGCTCAAAGGAAGCTCACATTAGCTAGGTAAGAACTAAGTTCAAATCCCATTGGGGGATTATGAACGGGTAAGGGGGAAGGAGGTGAGTAAGGCCCTTAAGAAATCGTCCAACAATGGGAGATTTAAAGAAGAAGGGTTAGTCAGGCAATGGGAGGAAAGCCGAGATGGCAGACAAATAACCCGTTAGGGTGCCCAGAGCAGAGCCCTGCTGGACCAAAGAAAGAATGAGCAAAAGAACCTCAGAAAGAGGGGCAGAGAGGGAGTCAACAGACTTGTCTGTACACCATGCCACAAATTTGTTCCAACAGCAGGCATATACCGTTTTTTGTGGAGGGACACCTGGCTACCAAGATAACGTTACAGGCTTCAGGCGGAGGATCAAAAGCTGTCAACTGCCTCTGCTCAATCTCCATGCAAGAAGGTGGAGACTGGACAAGTTCGGGTGGAGAACTGTCCCCTGCTCCTGCAACAGAAGATCCTCCCGAACCGAAAGGGCAGTCTGATCAGACGATCGATGGCAATGTTGAAAAGCTTGGGGTACAATACTGTTTGTCTCCAGTCCAGAGCCAGAGGAGTGCTTGGGTCCGGTCGTTCTTGATCTTCTTCAAAACCCGGGGCAGAAGTGGTATTGATGGAAAGGCGTAAAGGAAGCCTGAGTTCCACGCAAGACGAAAAGAGTTGCAGAGAGAGTGTCGCCTTGGAAACTACAATGCGCAAAACAGCTGACATTGCACATTTTCTGCAGAGATGAACGGATCTAAGCAAGGTTATCCCCACTGCTGAAAGAGACCTTGCGCCATCTCTGGATGGAGATGCCATTCGTGATCAACCAGGTATTGATGGCTGAGTTTGTCCGCTCTGACGTTCAGGGAGCCCACCAGATTTTGAACCAGGTTTTACCCTGATGTTCCAGCCATGTCCAGAGGCGGACAGCCTCCTGACAAAGGGTCCACGACGCCACCATGCCCCGTTTGCTGCAGTACTAGATAATGGTGGTGTTGTCTGTGAACACCTGTGCCACTTTCCCTTTGAGAGATGGAAGGAATGCTTTCAATGTCAGTCTGATCACCATGAGCTCCAAAAGGTTGATGTGGAGCTTGGATTCTGTCAGAGACTAGATGCCTCTGATCTCCACCTCTCCCATGTGGCCACCACATTGCATGAATGATGGTTCTGTCACTACTTACATCTGGTTGGGAAAGGGAGAGGGATCTGCCTCTGACCCAGTTGCGGTTCAAAAGCCACCATTGCAGATCTTGTGCAGTTCCCTCCGAAATCTGGACCATGTCTGAGAGATACCCCTGATGCTGCACCCAATGGAACTTCGGGTCCCACTGCAGAGCCCACATGCGCCATCTGGCATGTGCCACCAGCAGGATAGAGGAGGCCATGAGGCCCAGCCCTCTCAGAGTCATTCTCACTGAAATTCAGGATAGAGGCTGAAACATTGGTATCAAAGCCTGAATATCCTGGACTCGTGGCTCGGGAGAATAGGCCTGAAACTGACCTGTGTCTAGATCAGCTCCGATGAAAGGAAGCGTCTGAGAGGGAGTCAGGTGTGACTTTGGCACATTTATAGTGAACCCCAGCAATTGCAGGAAGTCCGCCGTAGTCTGGAGGTGGGAGACAACAGCCTGGGGCGAGCTTGTCTTCAACAGCCAGTCGTCGAGATGGTGTTCGTCCGTTGTTGTCGACGATGACCAAGGACATCACTTTGAGGAGGTTGACTGGGTATGGTGTGTCCCGCTGTGGCTGATCAGTCTGATGCAGGCTCGGAAAGCTCTGCCGTATATTGGGCAGAAGTGGTCTGCTGGGTTGGTTGGCACAGAGTTGGCTAGGAATTTGCGCAGCTCACGCTTCTTCTGCGCCTCCGCAATCCTGCTCTTCTTGCAGGAGGTAGCTCCTTTGCTGATACAACTTCACCAGGCAGGTCAATCTTGCGCTAAAATTTCCAGATCAATGCCAAAGCTCTTCAGAGAGACTTTCAGTGTGTCCTTGAAGTGCTTTTTCTACCCACCTGGTGTGTTTCTCTTCCGCCAGTTCACCATAGAACCGTTTGACTGGCATACGTACAAGATAGCCTGCCCACCTGACTTGGGCTTTCCTCAGCAGGGTGGAGGTACTGGACAGACCAGCTGGAGAGAGGACATCTGTGTCTGGAACTTTGTCCTGCCACGTAATTATCAGCAGCCTTCTTAACCAGTTCATGTGGAAGCGATCCAGCTTTTTAGCATGGCGCTCGTAAACAGTCCATGTCTCACAGACATACAGTAGTGTGGGGTGTATGACTGCCTTATACATCTTCAGCTTTGTGGACAGTTTGACGCCTCTCCTCTCCCACACTAACTCTCTCAACCGTCCAAATGCAAAGCTTGCCTTGGCGATGTGTGTGTCTACCTCATCGTCAATGTTCACAGATCTGGAGAGTGTGCTGCTGAAGTATGTAAACTTGTCAACAGCCTTCAGGATTTCTCCTTCAGTGGTGATAGTTGGTTCTGTATATATCTACTGTGGTGCAGGCTGATGCAAGACCTCAGACCTCTTGGTACTGATTGTGAGGCTGAAATTTCTGCAGGCAGTGGAAAAAAGGTTCATACTCTGCTGCATCTGGGCCTCTGTGCAGTGTTGAGCGTGCAGTCATCTGTAAACAGGAAATTGTGCACACAGTCCTCTTCAACCTTGGTCTTGGCCTGTAGCCTCCGCAGGTTTAAGGGCTTCCATCAGTCCTAGATCTGATTTTGATGCTGGTTTCTTCGTCATCGCAGAAGGCATCTGACAGCATGACCGAAAACATTGTGCTGAACAGCGTGGGTGGCAGTAAACAGCCTTGCTTGACTTCGCTAGTGACTGGGAAGGCATTGAAGGAGTCTTCATCGTCCAGTACTCGAGCAAGCATGCCGTCGTGGAACTGGCGTACAATACTGATGAATTTGACTGGGCAGCCAAACTTCTCCATGATTTGCCATAGCCCCTCACGACTGATGGTTTCAAAGGCTTTTGTTCAGGTCCACGAACGTTGTATAAAGGTCCCTGTTTTGCTCCTGGCACTTTTCCTGTAGTTAACGGGCTGCAAATATCATGTCCACTGTCCCTTGGCCCTCTCTGAAGCTGCACCGACCCTCTGGTAGGTGTCTATCTTCCATGTGTTGAGAGAGGCGGTTGAGGAGGACTCTGGCAAGCACTTTTCCGGCATTGACCAGGAGAGAGATTCCTCTATGGTTGTCACAAGACTGCCTGTTTCCCTTTCTCTTGTAGAAATGGATGATTGAGGCATCCTTGAACTCCTGAGAGATAACTTCCTGTTGCCACATGGTCTGAAAGAGCTCAGTGAGCTTCTGTAACAAGACTGGTCCCTCTGCCCTGTAAAATTTGGCTTGGATGGAGTCAGATCCGGGTGCTTTACTATTGGAGAGAAGCGTAATTGCTTCCTTAACCTCTAATTCTCAACCACGGAGGTGTTGATGGAGACTTGCGGCATGTGGTCAATGGCTTCGGCATTGATGGAGGAAGGCCTGTTCAGAACATTGTTGAAATGCCAAGCCCATCTTTTCAGGATGGCGTTCTTGGCAGTGAGCAGGGTGGACGCGTCAGCACTAAGCAGTGGTGATGTTCCAGAGGACTGTAGCCAGTAGCCAGTAGATGGTCTTCAGGGCATTGTAGAAATGCTTGGAGTTGTTGCTGTCAGCATACTTCTGGATCTCATCTGCCTATCTGCTGAGCCAGGAGTCTTGCATCTCTCTGAGCTTTGCTTGCACCTTGCTTTTGATGGAGTTGTAGTCTGCCTTCTTGGAGGCAGATGTAGTGTCTTGCTGGAGGGATCTGAAGGCTTCACGCTTCTCATCCCACAGCTTCTGAATTTCTTCATCATTGTCGCTGAGCCAGTCCTGGTGCTTGCATGTGTTCTGATCTTAGTGAGCTATAGCGGTGTTGCAGACCACATCTCTAATAGCTACCCAGTCCTCTTCGGCACCGTTTGTGCCAAAACTGAGTTGGTCAAGCTTACTGTTGAGGTCCTCACTGAGGTTCTGGCGCACAGAGTGCCATTCTGACTTGCTGATATTCAGTCGTCTATTGGTCTTTTACCCCTGTGGGCGCCACCTGGGCTGGATGTGCATGTTGAGTTTTGAGTCTGTGGCCTATCCAGCAGTCTGCTCCGCACACAGCCTTGTCACTCTAACAACCTGCCTGTCCCTTCTCCTTACTATGACGTAATCAATGAGATGCCAGTGCTGGCTGTGTGGGTACATCCAGGATGTCTTGTTACGGTTGCGTAGGTGGAAGACTGCGTTTATGATCAACCGCCCATGAGCTGCGCAGATCTTCAAAAGTAGATGACCATTGCTGTTGCTTTTGCCAACTCCATTCCTCCCAATGACTCCCTCCCATGTCTGGTAGTCTGCACCAACTCTGGCACTGAAATCACCTAAGATGACAAGCTTGTCCTCCTTGGGCACAGATGCTATGAGGGACTCCAAGTCTTCATAAAACTTGTCTTTGATCTCCTCTGGTTTGTCATGGTGAGGGAATATGCACTGATGAAGGTGGCGTGGCACTTTCCTTTGAGGGGGAGCCGCAGAGACATGAGTCGATCGTTGAATCCTTTTGGGAGGCTGGCTAATTTGCTGATCAGATTAGATCTAATGGCGAAACCCACTCCTGCTTCACAATGTTCATCGCTGGTGCGGCCACTCCAAAAAAAGCTATAACCGGCTTTGACTTCTGTCAGCTGGCCTTCGTCTGCGAACTTGGTCTTGCTGAGGGCAGCGATCTGTATGTTGTACCTGCCGAGTTCTCATGCGACAAGTGCTGTCCGTCTCTCAGATCTGTCTGTTTTAGAGGTATCCATGTGCCAATGTGATCGAGGTCACCGATATTTTCTTCTTTGTGATGCAACTGCATGGTTGGGATTCATGACTGCCGCGGCCAGCAGGCCAGGGTTAGGGTGAAGCAGGCTATGTTTAGGGCACCTTTTCTAGCCCCTTCCTCAGACCATGGAGGTGAGCAGTGCAATCCGAAATAGGGCTGCTCAGACACCTAACGGGCTGCCAAACTCCACTGATGCTTCGGTCCAGTAGAAAGTGACCCATCACCCTCAGGCGCCTATATGTGGGGTTGTGGCTACAGCTTCCAGTGTATCAGCACCTGCTGCTTCGTCACTCGCCCATCGCTACAGGTCTTGATGGAGGGGATGGGGGGGTGATGTCTTGAATTGTTCGTGAATTGGATTTTATAGAGGGAGGGTTGCGCAGATCATCAGCATCACTCTCTCGTCCCTGCCTATCTTGATTCAGTGGCAGGACATAGTCGAGATGACTGGAGATGGGTCGGGATGCAGTGGATGGCCTGCAGTGTCCTAATATGTCTCACTGTGCTCTATTTGCGCTCCACAGCACTTTGCTGAGCCCACCTTCCTGCCCATTGAACCAATCTAGTGATTTTATCCACACAGTCCAGCAGATCCAGTCTTCGCATGCATAGGTAGACAAGCCCTAACTCACCAAGGGTTTCAGACCCGTCCGCTACCCTCACCTGGTTTTGCCGGCCAGTCAAAGTTGTTGCCCGGGGTGTGGCCGCTGTTGCATGCAAACAGCTACGAGGAGCCACGTGAGAGCTGAGTGTCAGGTGAGACCAAGGTGGATGAACTACTCCAAAGAGTACAACGTGTTCCCCCAACAGAGGTACTACCACCCCCTAAAACCTGAGATAGGAGAAGACTGAAACCCCTAACCTACGCAGATGAGCTGTGACCACCACTATCACTTTGGTGAGCACCTGAGGAGCGCTGGGAAGGCCGAACTGGAGTACAGTGAATTAAAAGTGCTCATGACCTACCACAAACCGCAAGTAACGTCTTCAGACAGACAGGATGGGAATATGGAAATAAGCGCCCTGCAATTCCAACACTACCATCCAGTCTCCCTGGTCCAGGGAAGATAAGAACTGAGCCACAGTGAACATTTTTAACTCCTCTTTCTTGAGGAAGAGATTGGGGGAATGGAGATCGGGGATAGGGTGGCGGCCCTTGTCCTTTTTGGGCACCAAAAAGTAGCGGGAATGAAAACCACGACCTACTTCTGGCACAGGGGCCCTCTCTATGGCTACCTTGGCCATGAGAGACGTAACCTCCTCACTGAGAAGTGCTAGGATATCCTCTGTCATCTGATCGTAGGATGGTGGCATGGTGGGAGGGGTAGCCTTGAAGGGGAGGGAGTAGCCCCTTTGGAATATTTGCAAAACTCACCTGTTTGACGTGATGGTATTCCAGCGGGCAGGTGATGGGGAATCATGCCACCTAATTGTCCCTCATAGGGAAACGCCAGACTAGGAAGGATTGGAGGCTGCAGCTGAGTAGGGGGCGATGGTCTGGCTAGTCTGCTGGCTCCTTGATCCACACGGACGCTATATCCCACATCCTTGGAACCGCAGAGGCTGAGCAGCATGCGTGGCAAGGTGGCTGGTGGGGAAAGGACATGATTGGGCACCCCTTCCATGGCTACAAAAGGGGGGGAAGCAGACTGAGGGGGTGAATGGCAGCAATGAGGCCAAGGGACTGGGGCGTAGCCAGGGACTTCTTAAAGCACTCGAACTGGGAGTCTGCTTTATCCCCGAAATAATGGCATGTCCATCAGAGTAGTTTGAATATCCCCTGAAGAGCCACATGTCCGCAACCAGGCATGGAGTCTCAGGGCCACTGTCACTCGTATTCAGCCCACATCTGAATATGAACTTGGTTGCGTCTCTCCCATCAGCAACATACTGGGAGAGAATAGCCCAGTCCTCCCACGGGACCAGTGGCAGCACTTGCATAACTGTGTCCCATGAAGTATGGGTGTAACGGCCCAAAAGGCATGCAGTGTTCAGAGCCGCAATGCCAGGCTGGGGCAAGAAAACAACTTCTTCCCAAAGTGGTCCAGCCTCCTTGATTCCCTATCCGGAGTAGCGAAAGGAAACGCGCCATGGGACGTTGAGGCGTGGATGACCAATCTCGGGGATGGGGCGCTAGTGTCAGGAAAGCCGGGTCGTTAGATGCAGGCCTATGGCAACGGGCTATTGTCCTATTAACAGGAACCCCCGGGCTGAGTTTGGAGCAGGACCCCAGGAGGACATCCATGAGGGCTTCATTGAAGGGCAAAAGGGGTTCTGATGTGGAAGCCTCAGGCTGCAGCACCTCAGTCAGGAGATTGATCCTGATAGCCACCGAAGGCCGCTCGAGGCCCAAGACCCCCGCCACTCTCTGCACCACCATGGAGTAGGATGCCCCCTCCTCCGTAGCCATGGCAGGGTGAGAAAGCATGCCAGTGTCAGTGGAGGTATCCAGACCACTGGCTTCACCCAGTTCCTTATCCCAGTCGATAGGGTCTTCTAGCTGGAATTCTAAAGGGTCAGTGACCCTTCCATACTCTGATCAAATTCGTCCCCATAAGAGTAAGGGTCAGGATCCAATCTAGGGACCAAGGTCTCTGCCAAAGTCTGAATCGGCATTGAGTGATGCCACTCTGGCTCTGTGTCAGAGTCAGCAATGAGTATAGGATGATGCCATCAGCAGGTCAATGCGACGTCAGGAGCGTCAACGCCGTAACCGTCATTGGGGAAGGTCACAAGGGTACGACCGACGCCAGTCGGGATTCAGAAGTGGATCCCTGAGTGGCCCGCAGAGCTGAGGCAGAAGCGGCTGATGCAGAACCCGAAGGGGCCCAAAAGCTCTCTGGCAGGGCCGGACTGTCCAAAAATTAGACGCATAGCCTTATAAAATTCCTTCAGTTGGGCGGGGTGGCTCCTGCTCCCGGAAACTAGGGGAGGTGAGGAGCCGACCCAGGAATAAGCTCTGAAGACATAGGCCTAGAATGAGGACGCTCCTTCTCCCGCGTTGCATCGTCCAACTGACAGGGTGAAGTTGAAGAACACTTGTGCTTATTCAACTTCTTCTTGTGCTTACCTGAATGACTCAATGATTTGGAGTGGTGTGAGGAGGCGTGATGATGGCTCTGTGATTGGTCTGGGGACCTGCCTCTTGACCCAGAATGGGAGCGGTGCGGGACCAGACACCAGGCCCCCGAGCAGCTTTAGCGACTGCTCCCTCAAAGCTTTTGGGTTTGTGACTCGGCAGTCAGAGCACGACTTCGGGTCGTGGTCGCACTCCAAGCACCACAAACACACCAGGTGCGGATCCGTCACCGACATCATATGGTGGCAGGAGTTGTAGGCCCTCAAGCCGGTCTTACAAGATGTAATCTTGATGCACCAGAAGTCAAAAAAGTTTGACAAAAAGTTGTAAGGCCAGTCAAAAAGTGACTGTAAAGGTAGCTCTCTCCGAATTTACACATCAGCTGGCATGAAAAGAAAAGAAGTAACATCAGCCTGCCGGGGATGGTGCCTATATATGACCTGCGATGTCATATCCGGTGACCACGACGCCAAAGACGGACGCAGAGACGATTGATGCCACCTAACGGCATGCAAGGGTACTGCTCGAAGAAAAATCTCCGGATCCAGACTGACGCCTGGGGGAAATTCCAAGGTAAGGAATCTGCAACTAGAAGTCTCTATAACAATACAATATCAACTTAATCCTTCTAACATTTGATTTTATTCGAATGCCCTCTAAATAGAACTCTGAAATACAAGCAAATGCACATTTACATTGTGTGTCAGTGCAGCATCTACATTTGACTATTAATACTTTGAGTAACGCAAGGCATAAACTGTCACATTATGATAGCCTTTGACAGGAGGGGCTCAATTACAATTTAGACTACATCACGTCCAAGCCCACCATTAGATGGCAGGAATATGCAGAGTAAGTGAATCTACAGCACTTCACTTTCACATAGCACCTTAATAATCTAACATCTTCTAATCCTAGAAAATTTAATTCCTGCCTCTGATAGGGAACAAAGCAGAAAATGTTTGGTTGAACATGGAGGAAGTAGAGCCAATGCTTGACATTCACTGGTAACCCCTCACTTTTAAGCCTCGTGTTAGATGGACTCCCCAAAGTGTCAGAAGTAGGGACTGCCAATTCTGAGCTGTTTGCACTACATACAAAGTCGGTTGATTGGTGGATACAAATTGTGAAAATTAACTGAACTTGCCGGTGGGATGTGAGAACTCTTGACAGTGAATGCAGTCCAGAGTGAAAAGAGGATTTATAATTAAATGCAAGAAACAATCCAGCTCAAAATACATGATATGAGCTTCAGGAACTCACCTAGCGTAATTACAATGCAGACCTTACTTCCATTACTCTTTTGTCCTAAAAAGTAAACTCAGAATCAGAATCATGTTCTTTTCAGTTAATTAAAGCCATTACATGTAGAACAATAAAATTAAATATTGCATTATTAAAAAGAGGTATACATTCTTCTTTTTCTAAAAAGCATGACTGCAGAGCCTCATAGTTGTTGTCTAGTCAAAGTGGATAAAAGTTCAAAGCCTTTGAATATGGTACCAATTAGCAATTAAATTTATAAATGTATTTAAACAATTACAACCGCTATTAAACTCCTAAAATGACAGGCTGCTTTTGGGCAAATCTAGCATAAAAGAGGAAAAGAGGAGTGTTACTCAACTGTTTTTCCTAAAAACCTAATCCATACAGTTCAAACATTTTGTAGGTCTGTTTATCACTTACAGGTAGACTTTAGAGCAGATCTAGAGTTGGTGAGTAATAAAAATGCCCTGTTTTTAGGAGAGAGTGCTAAATCTGGTGGGGAACTTTAACAGTGGAATTTCCTTTACCATAAAGCTAGCATGGTTGAGGAAATTCTGCTGGTGGATTCTCCTCCAGCTTCATCAGTTCTTTAAGAACTTAAGGGCCAGATGTAGCATTATCCGAATTTGCGATTCGGAATCGCAAATTCGGATGCAGAACGGTGTCTCAGACACCGTCTGCGAGTCGCTATGGGGTCGCAAAGACCCACCTCATTAATATTAATGAGGTGGGTTGCAATTTGCGACCCCATAGCGAGTCCCTACACTCACAGGGATGGTGGCCTGCTGAAGACAGCAGACCTCCATGTCTGTGACTGCTTTTTAAATTAAGCAGTTTTTTCATTTATTTTGCAGCCCGTTTTCGTTGAAGGAAAACGAGTTGCAAAATAAATAAAAAAACGAAACCATTTGGTTTCGGTTTTTCAGAGTAGGTAGTGGTCCATTGGACCACTGCCTGCTCTGAAAAACCCTTTTTGGCAACATTCACAAAAGGGAAGGGGTCCCATGAGGACCCCTTCCCTTTTGCGAATGGGTTACCACCAGTGTGACACTTGTGGTAACTGCGAATTGCTTTGCGACCGCATTCGCGGTCACAACGCAATTTAGCATAGAGATGCGAGTCGCAAATAGGAAGGGGACAGCCCTTCCTATTTGCGAGTCGCATTCACAATTTGCGAGTCGGTACCGAGGTACGAATGAGCATCGCATTCGGCATTTTGCATGGCGCAAACTGCGATTTTCGCAGTTTGCACCATGCAAAATGCTTTCTACATCTGGCCCTAAATGCTGTTACTCTATCACCCAACTGTGATTTGAGTACCAAAGATATAACTTTACTAAATGGCTTATACAAATATCTCTTACTACTCTTGTGGCAAGCTCGACTCTTTGGGTTTTCTTTTCACTGGTCCACTGATTTTAATGTTCACCATTAGTTTTCCCGCTCCAAGCTGCAACATATGCAGTAGTGTAGTCCATATAAACTGTCAGCCCGAGTGCCACAGGAATAGCTTAATCAAGTGCAAGAGTTGGAATCTGATCCTAATTTATCCAGGTGCCACTAATAGTGCACATCAACAATGTTTCTCTACGCACGTAACGCCAGGTAATACCTGCTGAAGTATGCACAGAGAAAAGAAGTTGGAAAGAGGAAGCATTTACATAAATCTAATCGCATTTCACGTTATCCTCCTTTTAACCCGAAAAAACTACGAATGAAGCAGTAAAATCACCCCGAGGGTGAAATCGAAATGTGCAGTAATGGGTATCACCCTGTAATTTTGGGATACTTGTAACGAAGGTCGCGGCCCTTATTTACCTATAAACAATATAGTAATAGAAATCGCGCAGAGACCAGCTTTCTTTACTTTACGTGAAAGTACAGTTTTCTGGGTCCTCAATATGGCCTCCTTGCCACCCTACAAAGAGAAAAGACGGTGCTGGGAAAATCTACTATCACAAAACAGCATCTGCTCATTCCTAATGGGCAGAATTATTTAGAGGGTGCATTAAAAGTTTGGTGTGCCGCTATGTCAACAGAGCGGTGTGCTCGCCTATCTACACCAGGCAGGTGGAGATCTCTGTGGCCTCACAGGGCCCGGTGAGGGCAGTGTAACTTTGCTGTATGGGCACCATATTCAATGTGCTCACTGATCAAACGTGTTTTTCAACAACGAACTCCCAAAACGGAAGTTTATTGTTGAAAAAACAAAAAAACAAAAATGTCCCTGATGTGCTGAGACCTGTTCTATCGTTTGGGGGGGTCATTAGCCCAGTTTCCTGTTCAGCCAGGTTTCCACAGGCAGAAGCTTCACCTTAAGAATCATGGCAGCTCCCCTGACTCTAAGCAGTGTGGGGTAAATGCGAGGTGCACATACACAGTACTTCGCCATGTTTGTGGTGGGGTATCCTGTATGCCAATTCTTAAATAAAACCCGTAGCTTCCATCGGTGTGGTGGTGGAGCAAGCATGTTCTGCTTTATCAAGTGTTTCATCTATATGTACCTGTTGGCATTTTCACAAATATATCACACATATGCAATATGGCTGCTTTGGGAGCACGCAAAATAATAAACCTGGTCCCACCGCAACTGGGGTTTACAGTATATTGATGCTGCAGCTGTTGATAGCGTGTCAGAACCTTGATAAGTAAACTTACAAGGAGACACGCCGAGGCCGATGAACCTTTTGACCACGTTATCTTTCTGGCATCACAAAGTCAATAGATCAATAACCCAATCAATATTCGCAGTAACTAATCAACAAGTTAATCAATAATATTTAATAAGAATCAATAATGTGAACACACCATGACTTTCCAGTTATGAATAACCACACCAATTTAGTTGTGTTAGGATATTTATTTCCCTATTAGTTACAATCTAATAGTCCTCTCCGTTAATCTCATTAGCAATCAATCTCGTTAGTAACTCTTCAGATTTTGTAATTTGAACATAATTAATCAATGCATAGAGAATATTCGTTCAGCATTAACACATCATGAATAAGAACAACTTAGCAAAGTCTCAGAGTGCAAGATTCAACAAAGCAAGAACTCAGTCATTTGTCTATTTGCGTCAGGTATTTGTGAACACCTTACCTAACCTCGAATTAGCATCAGCATGTTGGGCTTCATGCAAAACAATTTAGCAAACACAAATTTGGAAAACATCTAACTATGGCCTCTATCAAAAGAGCAGTTGGTACCTAGAAAGAAAGGCAAGCAGACAATTTACAATTTTCATCAGATAGTTACCAATCCAACGAATCAGCAAACAGCATCAATCTTCGTCCTCAGGACATCAGTCGATTCACCGTCAGCAAAGGTAGGACAGGGCAAAGTCTCAGTATGGCATAGTTAAAGAATACATCTCGTCCCTCATATGGAGGAGAAGTAGGTATCAGTAAGGACTTAGATAGAGGATGGTTAAAGTATCAGGAAGAGTAAACGGCAAAGTCTCAAAAGAATAATGGCAAGGTATGGCTTAAAGTGGAATGTCTGAATAATGGCTGATTTCTTCTTGGGTCATGCGGTTAAATCAAAACTGTCAAACTAGCCCTTAATTCCCCATTGGATAATATTTGGTGCATCATTATCTCTCTCCAATAATTCGCCACGCGCTTCACTAGAATTTTCCTTAAAACACAGTTCTCATGTCGTTGATTGGCCTGCGTTATTGACGTCTTCATCGGTTGGAATGTCAGGTAAGAAAAGTTACACTTTACGCTCCAGTCAGTAGCTCTATTGTTTCTCCTACTCCAGGCAGCCTTGCACCTGTTACGAATGACACTGTTGCATTCAGCAAGAATGTCTCCTTGAGCAAGTTGGGTCCCATGAGAAAGAATTTACTACGGCTACACACACATCTAACTTCTGGAAAAGTACAGCGTCGTGTCCTTCAGGAAGACAGCACATTGCACGTTAGGAAAAACACAGTTTAATATGAGACCAGGCAGCTAGGCCCAGACCCTCGCTAAATAAGGCTTATGTTAGTTTACAGACCTCCAATACATAACTCTAATTATAATATGCTAATACAAATTCAGATCATTAGTACATTATTAATTCATCATTAATAAGTTTCATTAGCCTTCGTATACATTGGTAGCACCTCCCCGTGGGCACATTTCAGACGCGTGCATTATTTCTCTACGTTAACACAGTTTCTATGCAGCTTCATTACACAATATATTGCAAGCTTTTCATGTTAATATTGCTTTTAAAAGACGCACTCCAACACTGTCAAGGATTAATTGACCCTGATTGTCTAATTCTACTTTATTTTGAAGTTATTTATTACCACAACATGCTGGTCAGTGTTTGGTTTGGAGAGAATTAATTCACTTGATTTTCAGTGCCTGAGGCTGCCCCATGGCAGACTTGTGTGTAGCCTCCCATGCATACATCACTATTTTCCTTTTGACAGAAGTTTTTCGGCATCCTCAGGTCCTTGCCTGATTCATAATTACTTATATGACACGCCTGTTAGGGTTCTGGAAGGTGGATTATTGCCCATTGCTAGTGTTTACCCAATGCAGAAATGTAAACATAGCGCCCAGCAAATGGTCTAGACAGTACTGCATGCACATGGACCAAAAACGACATCTGTCGCTGTATTCTTAACGTCGCACTGAAGTACTCTAACAAGGTCATAATTTGAAAACACAAATTTAGCCAGTAAAACTTTTACTAGTACTGACATAACCCTAGGAAGACCTAGAATCTTGATCGTGACGATATTCATAAGAAGAACCAGCAGAACCCGGCTTCAGTTTAGGAAAGTGCTAAAGACACACCTCTTTATTGAACATTGTATAACAAAGCAACATCAATCCAATTTGTCTGAATCCTCCTTACTTTTCAGTGACTATTTGACTGCACTTTTGCTTTTGTTTTTGACCTTGTACAGTGTGCTGCTGTCTTTCGGTTGGGTTGATGCTGTAGAAATGTCAAGTTCATGTGCGGCAGTGGTCACTGTGTAGTTATACTTTAGGTCACGATTTCCACAGGAAGAGCGCTTTTTTGTTTGTAAATAACTTTGCCCCTGTTTAGTGAAGCTTCAAAAACCTTTCTAGGCAAAAAGTCCACTCACAGGGACTTAGGGCTTGGCTGCCCTAGATTACTTGGCCGCAAGTATGTCCAACCCCATGCTGTGCACAGCCTACTCCTATGCTAAATGAGTGAGTTGGAGCTTATGATAAAAAACAGCAATTCACTTAGAAAAACAAATGTTAAAGTGCCCATCTCTACAAACATCCAGAGTGCCACCCTGACCACTGGCCCAGAATCAAAACTCAAGAAACCACAACAACAGTGCAGTCCATATATTCTGAATCACTCATCGACCTATGCACTCACCACATCTTCATACAAGGATTGGACCCTCATCAGTACAGATTTAACCATGATCCTGAATTACTCCATCATCACAGCCACCTACCTGGATACCTAGAACACCACACCACACCACACCACACCACACCACACCACACTACACCACAATACACCTCTTCCTCAAGAAATCCTCAGCAGACTCTAAGATGCCAGCCAACTATCAGCCTAGCACTCTGCTAGCCTACTCAGCAAAAGTCATGGGAAACATGAGAAATAAATGCCACCCATCTCACTGACAACTACCTCCTCTACACCTCTTGGTCAAACCACAATGCAGAGACCACCATCATCGCCGCCACATACAAAATCCAGAGGATCATGGGCAGTGGTGACACTGAGGCTCTCATTCTACTGGATCTTTCCACTGCCTTCAACACTGTCTCCCACCTCATCCTTATCAACAACACATAGACAGCATCTAACATCCCACAGTTCACAGTATTTACTCCATCCTGATAGGTCGCACCTAGTCAGTTAGCTTGACCCCCTTCACCTTGGACGCCGTCAACCTCATCTGTGGAGTTCCACAAGGATCCTCACTCAGTCCCACTTTTTTCAATGCCTACATGACCCCATTCATGACCCCACTCACCCATGGAATTAGATCATCTCCTATGTTGACAACACCCAGCTCATACTCTCCTTCTTCAACAAGATGCCAGACACCTAGACTCATTTCTCTGCCTGCCTAACCAAAGTCGCAAGATGAATGAAAACAAAACAGTCTCAAGCTCAACACAAGCAAGACAGAAGAAGTAATCTTAGGTAAGACCCCTCACTGTGGGACTCCACTTGGTTGCCTACTGAACTCGGGCCTAAACTCCTCCCGACAGCCTACACAAAGGACACTCACCTCAACAATCCCAATTGGCACTCACATCACCCCGCAAAATGTACAATGTCTCAGAATTTTCACTGAACCTTTGGGAATAAATATATGGACTTTATATATCTCCAGTTCATATATAAATTGTCTAAAGTGCCACATGACAACCCCTTAATGCCAGCATGCACACAGAAATCTACAGGGGAATTATGTATTATAAGGAGATGCTTTATATTTTCTCACATTTTTTTTGTAACAGGCCTGTGAATTAAGGCACAATCAATTTGAAATGTACAACTGCAACTCACACTCCGCCTTGTATTAATTAAGTACTGCTTGTATTTAAAACTTCACTGGTAGCAAAAGTGTGCACTGTAAAAATGTTGCCATACTGAATGATACTTGACTCCAGAACTACTCCATTTTGATGTGAGAAATAGTGCCTTGGATGATGTATCCAATGATGCGATCAGTGATGTCATCAATGATGTTATGATGTGCAATGTAATATGTGAGGACATAAGCAGTGCATGGTGGGAGTGCAAGTTATTGTTAGCTCAGTAAAGTGTAACTGGTAAATTTAAGTGTTTTTTTGTTTTTCAAAAATTATTTTTATATTATTACAGTACCTACCTATAATTTAATGTTACCCTTTGTTTTTTTCAATTAATTACAAGGTAGGGAGTTTTAAACTTTAGGCCAAAATATAATTACTTCACTTTATTAATTAATATTTATTTAAATATTTACTGAAAAAACAAAGGTTAAAGTGATGGTATAGTTAGGTGAAAAATTCTGTGACGACGTAACATTTTAAATGAAAAAAACACTGAAATTCACCAATTGAAGTTATCTCTAGTAACTCTAACTCATACCCTAAACTAACTATAACTCACACCCCTGCCATGCAGAGTCTTCTCATCAATTATGTTATTTCAAATGTTGCAGTGATGTTAACAATGATGCTATAGAACATGTCATGAGTAGGGCCCCCGGTTTTATGGTGTTTATTTTTTAAACATTTCCGTCTATATTTATCCATATTTATATTTGGCCATCTTATTGGTATTTATCCATATTTATTTTGTGTTTTGTGTTTTGAGAATAAATGGAGTCGTAAAATGGTGTATTTCCACAATTATTTAACTCTTAGATGTGCACTCATACTTGGAAGTCTGTCACGTTTTAGCAAATCAAGCGCTGCATCTTACAAAACACTATACTCATAGGTGCATATTAGCTTTATACTACAAAAATATGTTAACATATGCCTATATTTAAGGAAATCTGATCCTGTTTTGTAACTTTCTATCTGTCTATCCTCTCAGCTTTTGCATGGAATTCATGAAAGACAGCATGGAAAGTCTTTCACAAAAAGCACAATTGTCACTATTTTTCTGCTTTTAAAAATAAATACAGACAGGAAACACTTTTCTTTCTGTCTGTGTTTATCTGTGAAAATGGAAAACTGGGAACCCTAGTCATGAGTAATGTAAAATGTTGGATAATTAGCTTTGCATGGCGCGGGTGTGAGTTATAGTTTCCTTAGGCACAAGTTATGGTTACTGGAGATAACTACAATAGGTGAATTTCAGTGTTTTTTGAGTTCGAAACATGACATTGTCGCTGAAGTTTTTTCAGTAGTAGTTTGAGAGCCCATGTTTTTTTTTAAATTTTGCAGCAGATTTGCAGATCCTCCACAAGTTTCTGGCAATATTTTAAAAATAAAAAATTTTGACCCCAGGTCTAGGGGATCAGGGTATCCCTCTCCTGGACCCTTATGTCTTTTTTGTACCTTTTTTGTAGGAATTTTTGCTGCCACATCCTTGTTGATGCAGTGGCAGCCAATCAGATCTCAACTTGAGATCTGTTGGGTTTGCAGAGCCTCAGCGGCATGATATATATAAAGTTTTTGAGCCTAACTTACCCAAAAAGCACTAAAAGATTTAAGCCAAATCATCAAAAGCACTCTTTCTGCACCATGATCTAGCTTTCTGACAAACTCAGTGTAAATCCGTTCAGGCATTTGGGCTGTAGCTGTGTGTAAAGTCCCTTTTGAAATAAAATGAATGGGGAAAATGTGTTTTGGGCTCCCCCTCTTTTTCTCGACCTCTGCTTGAAGAAACACTCCAAAACTTTCCAGGATGGAGCTGAGGTGGGAGAACATTGTTTGCAAAGTTTTCTGGAGATTCATCTCCAATGTTATAAACAAACCAAAAAATACCTTTCCTATGGAAACATCTTAACTATAACTATCCTGTGGCAAACACCACTGCGTAATATATATTATTTTTGCTTGACATACTGTAGCTTATTGTAATGCATATATGTAACTATTCTAATTTTTCTCTTTATGCTGTCCTACTATTTTTTTTATTTGCAGCTTGACTGGACTAGACTTTGAGAGTAAGCCTGGCTCACAGAGTTCCACTCTACGGAATGCCCGGACATGATTTAAAATTCTGTGGAATTCCGCAGAGGCAGAGTTCCATGAGCGGCGGAGTGGCATCCTGTCCTGAACGCGCCCGATCTTGGAAGTGCTAATCAGGGTCGGACCCTGCCTAGAGCTTCCAAGATTGGGCGCATTCAGGACAGGCCAATAGGAAGTGAAAGCTGCCGTTTCAGACCTCTTGTGCACCGGCCTGCCCCACACACTGGACACACCAGTGCACAAGAGGCCTGAGCAGGCTGGTGCACAAGAGGCCTGAAACAGCAGCTTTCGCTGCCTTGTGCCCTGGCCTGAATACAGGTCAGGGCCATAGGCAGCGAGAGCTGCCTTTTCAGGCCTCTTGTGCACCAATGTACACATCACAAGAAAAACTAGGTGTTACCTGGGCCCTCCCAGGGGGACCTCGTTGATGCCAGCAGCCTGGCTGTCTGCCTCCCTCTTCCCCATGGCCTGCCCTCGGCCCGGCCTGCTGGCGGTCAGAGGGAGGCCTGGATCCAGAGCTGCTGGGCTGACGCCAACGAGCAGCCCTATCATGCCGGGCCAAGTGCGCACTGCAGCCCAGTTATGGTCCACACAGCGCAAACTGCAAACTGTCTGCGCTTGCGCTTTGTGGCTTATAACTGGGCTGCAGTGCGCACGTAGTGAGCTCCGCTCTGCTGGCAGGGCTAGTGGAGTATTTGGTCGAACTCCACGCTCCAAGCAAAGCGCAGTGTTAAAAACTCTGTTAGCTCTACCAGCAGAGTGAAGCTCACTGCCCACCCCTGTTTGAGAGCTCCATCCTCCTTCCACGTAGAAAAAAAAATCCACTATAATTTACCCTTATGGTTGGTGACAAGAGAGATCTATCGTTTACCAGAAGATGCTGTCATCTAAGTGTGATATCAGTAACCACTTAAGGTTGGAGGGCAGAGACCTAACATCAGATAATATAAAAACCCCTCTTTTTGTCATATCAGACCATTCATTTCAGGTAGAGGGAACCACGATGCTTAGTCCGAGTGACCATAGAATCAAGATTCTATGACATCACTCTCTCAAAACCTCAAACATTGAGACCTAACACTTAGACTACTTCGCACCCATAATGTCTGGACAGGTCCTCTACAAGTAGTTACTTCACATCTATTTAACAAACTTTGGGCCGATGTACTAAATACTAGTCATGGTTTGTGACCAGAATTTCTGTGACCAGTATGGAATTTATTTAATTACCTATATTAATAATTGGTCAGTTTGTGAAATCTTGAATTGGAGTGGGTTATAATCCTACATGCCTCATTAATATTCATGAGGTAGATTACAAATTGAGACTCATTCTGATTGGTGGCCATCACAGAGATGTTAGCCTGTTAGATTTAGCAGACCACTATGACAGTGATTGCCTCAGTAAAGTATTTTTTTCTTTTGCACTCAGACCCGTTTTCCCTAAAGGAAAAAGGGCTGTGTTAAAAAAAGAATGTTTACTCTGTTTCTAAAGTTTGTCCAGGGGACCACTGCCGAATCTACAAAAACGTTTTTGTTTAAATTCACAAATGGGCAGGGGTCTGAATGAGATCCCTTCCCTTTAGCGAATTGCTTACCACCCCCTTCAGCTCAGGAGTCAGTAATGTTTGAATGTTTTGCAATGGGATTTTGGTCACAAAACATTTACACATCACTTACTGATTTGGTATTTGGAAGGGACACCTACAACACACCTTTACCAAATACCAAATTGGTATCCATTCACCATCCCATTTTCCAAGTCAGTAAAATGTTCCCAACTCCTAAAATGGGATTTGACAAAACAAAACAAGCATTGACAAAGCTAAAAGGATGGCCTCCACTGAAAGACAGATTGATTTTTCCAATGCTTGCTTAAAATGTGTTCTTGAATGCCCACTATTTCTGCCCTTTCTGTAGTGAGAAAATTATGGGTGCTCTTATTTTTGGAAGGTGATATGAGGTCCCTGAAATTAAATGAAACCTCTCGGAATGGTCTAATTCATCTTGTATATACTTATATTTTGATATGTGACTTGTGTTGCCTGTTTTTTGCAGTGCTCTCCCCTAGTCTGAGTCTTACCTCATGTCTCCTGTCCATCTCCCGCCCCCTTAAAATATCCAGAAACATGCTCGATGTCAACATTTATCTTTTCCCAACCAAACTTTACCTGTGAAAACCATCTATCACAGCAGTTCTTCACCTTTTGCCTTCTATAGACCAGTTATAGTTAGAGTTACCTCAAGTTATCTCAAGTTACCTCAAGTAATTATGACTCAGGCCCTATGGTAACTATAAATCGCGCCCCTGCCATGCACTGCTAATTAACCCACAAATTACTGCACTCATAACATATATAATATTAATATCAATGTAATGTTTGCAGTAAACTTTTTGATGAAAAAACTGTGCATGGCGTGGGTGCGAATTATAATTACCTTAGGGCATGAGTCATAGTTACTTGAGGTAACTCTAACTATAACTGGTGAATTTGTATGGTTTTGCATGTTTAAAATGTGAGCCTAACTAGAACGTCCCTGTAACCTTTGGATTTTCCAGTGAATATATATATATATATATATATATATCAGTCACCAGTAGGTAGTTATAGTTCGAACCTAGTTTCCATAAGAAAAGCGTTTTTTGACTTGGCTATATCTTTGGCGGCGTTTGACAAATCTTCATGTAATTTTCCACAAAAAAGTGCCCTCTAGGGTACGGAAATTTTTGGGGTGATCCGTCAAGCAAAGGGTGAGAAAAAGGGTGTTTCCCATGTTAATTCCGACAGGGATTTTAGTCACTACTGCAGCTTGGACCGCTGGACGGAATTACACCAAACTGGCAGAAAGGTATCTCTTGGTCAGGAAAGTGCCCTTCTTGTTATTTGGTGTGAATCAATTCAAATGTGTATATCTAGGGTTGAGACAAAATTGTGAATACTCCCGATCTCATGCAGAGATCTGATTGGTTGCCAACACTTCAACTGGGATGTGTTGGCAGCCATTTTGGGACTTAGCTTCAGCCCAGTCCCAATAATAAATGCTAAAAAAAAGAAAAGGGGGCAGGGTACAAATACCATAACCCCCAAGTCTTGATGCTGGGGTCCCCCTGGGACCTCCCCAGGGCGAAAAAGCTTTTTTTTTAAAAAATGTTTATGGTGAAACTTACAGATATTTGTGAATTTTACAGTAAATTAAAAAAAAAAGTCCGGTCTCTAGTGCTTGTTTTGATGAAGCCCATTTCATAAAGAAATGGAGGGGGGCTCATAGGGCCCCGAACTCCAAGGCCTTTTTTTTATGTCCCCGTGACCATCACTTCCCTGGGCTACATTAAAATAAATATATAGGGATGCCTCATGAACCCCCCTGGGAGGAGGGAACTGCATGGACCTCCCCCCCCTTGCCATCCCTCTTGGGGCTTTCAGATGCCATGGGGACCATCACCTCCACGGGGTGAAACTGAGCATGAAGGAGTGGGTCAGTGTGGATTCCTGGCCTAGGGGACATAAACCTCCCTGGGGCTGACCTGTGCAAAAGAATGGATGTGGGCCGCAGGGCCCCCCTCCTGGAGACATTAAGTATAACTCACGGCCTAAGGTAACTATAACTCGTGCCCTCCGGCATGCACAGTTTTTTTCCAATAATTTGACTTCTAATGTTTCATTGATATTTTTGATTATGTTATAAAAGTCATGTAAAAGTCATAAATGCTGTAATATCTGAAGTAAATAGCAGTGCATGGGGAGGGCCCAAGTTATAGCTACCTTTGGCTGCGAGTTATAGTTACTTGAACTAACTCTAACTATAATTGCTGAATTTCTTTGGTCTTGTGCAAGGAAATTCAGAACCTAACTATAATGTCCCTGAAACCTTTGGTTTTTCAAGTGAATTTCTAAGGTTGTTTTAAATTCTATTTCCTAACTATAATTCCCTTAATCTTTGTTTTTTTCAGTGAGTTTCTATTTTTTTTTTTGTAAAGTAATTTTCATTACTATAAGTTACGTTACTATACGTTAATTAACCACCACGGCGGGGCTTGGCTGCATAGGCTGGCTGCAGGCCAGGCCTGGCAGCCAACCCCCTATAACCACCAAACCCTGAGTCACGCATGGCCAAAGGCCATGCATGGCTGGGTTTAGCTGCAGGGCCTGAGGCCACCTCTCACTAACCACCCAAACCCATGCTGTGCATGGCCTTTGGCCATGCACAGCAGGAGTTGGTCACAGGGCCTGTCTCTCTGGGTGTGAGAAGGTGTCTCTTGGTGTGAGAGTGGCTGTGAGAATGTCTGGCTGAGTGTGAGAGTCGGTGTTAGAGTGTCTGATTGCGCACCAATATATGAAAGATGCATTCACCTCCTCAAAGGATTTCAGATTGCTTTTCAATGTGGAATCACAGAGTAAACACACTTGTTTTGCCTTTGCCAAGTCCAGGACTTAGGATAATTTGTCCTTTCCACAAGTGGAGCTTCAACTGGGGCACCTGCTACGTTTATATTTGTAAATGCTTCCTGTTGAGGTTTAATTTCTGTTAAATAAGCATCATGGCCAGAATGGAAGCTCACCTGCCCGTTTATCCAACAAGAGTCCATGGTTTTGCAAAAAATGTCTATCTAACTGGAGCACTTTCTACTGGTCAGTTAGAAAGTGCTACCTCGTTGGGTTAATGGTCAGTGTGGATGAGAGGAGCCGCATGGCCCCCTCCCGCTACCGATTTCAGCCCCAGGGACCCCATAACAAATCTATGGGGGGTGCCCAGACCCCCTCCCCAGGACAGCCTCTGCCTCGGGCTCCCATCCCCTGGGCCCAGCCTTCATTAAATGGAGGCGGGGATGCATGGCCAACGCCCTATAACCACCCCACATTACACCTCTTACAATCAGAAATGTTATTTAAGGATTTTAAAGCTGAGAACTCTCAACCTTCTGTGTGAGGGTCTGACACCTTAACCGCTAGGCCACAGATGACTCCTTACTATGGATTGTTCAGACATATCTATGACATTTAAACCCATAAGATTTTGATGGCAAAAATACATAAAAATTCCACCCCTAGCAATGTTTAACATTAAAAACACAAGTAAATAAAAAGGCACACCTACCATGAGATACCAGGATTTGGACCTTCAACCTACTGAGTGACAGTCCAAGAGCTTTATAAGTAGACCAGAGATGACTCTGTCCTGCTATGCATCAAAAGGTAACTACAACATCCCAACCACACGTCTTGCTTGTGTGTTGCTTTGGAGTCATTCTATGGAGAGACCATTGCAATAACAACCTCTCTCTCTCTCTCCTATCCCATTATGGGATGGGAGAAAGAGAGAGAGAGAGAAAGTGACAGGACCGCGGGGGGAGCCTCAAGGCCTCCGCGGTCCAAGCCATCTCCTTGCATCCTGCAGGAGCCGGCATTGCTCCTGCACGCAGGGAGCTGCTGCAGATAGCAGCTCCCTATCTGCATGAGTAATGTTTTCATATGAGGGCAGGGAAAGAGATGAAAACTCCACTTTCAGCCAGCAGGAGCATTTTGACAGCTTACACTAACTGAAAGGGGAATGTTTGCTTTTGCTTGGCAGGAGCTATCAGCTCCCACCAAACAAAAGCAAACAGCTACCTCCCGAGGATGGGCACCTCAGAAGGTAGCAGGAGCTCGCCCAGGGGGAGTGGTGGTTCCTAGGGTCATACAAGGCTCCACGAGGGGGACTGCACACCCCCCTCCTTCTTTTCAATTTGGCTCCAGGGCTGGAGGTCTGCAACAGACCCCTTCTTAAATGTATTTGTAGCCTCAGGTAGGTGGCGTTCCCCAGGTCTCAGGGGGTTCCACAGGACCACCCAGTTTTTTTGTCAGATCTTGCTCCGGGGAGGTGGTGGTCCCCTGAGTGCTGGGGGCGTGCCCCCTCACATACTTGTTAGACATTGCCCTGGGAAAGTGGCAGTCCCTTAGGCTGGGGGGGGCGCAGAACCCCCCCAATAAATTTGTATGCTGCACTTGGGAGGTGGAGGTCCACAGGACCCCGCAATTATTTAAGTACTATATTTCCCCAGGAAGGTGGTGGTTCCAGGGGCGTTGTGGCACGTTGTGGCTCCCACATACCTTGAAAACATCACCCCGGGGAGGTGGTGTCAACATAACAAAGAAAAGCAGGAGACAGCGTTATGTTTTTTAAATCACTGTGAAATACACAGATCCACTGCAAATGTCACTGTGAATTAGAAAATAAATACTTTTAAGCCTTGTGGAGTATGAGGGGGACCTCTGGACCAAGGCTAGGGGCTAAGGGTAAACATACCCTGTCCTCTTTTCTTCCTGTTTGAAGTGTTGGTAGCCAATCAGATCGCTGCACAAGATCGGGTGTATTGCAAAGGCTTCACAGCTCCAGATATACAAATTTGGTTTTCTTTTAATATTTCAAAAACTACTGAATGGATTTGCACCAAAATACAAACAGCACTATTTCTGGACCTAGAGCTACCTTCCTACCAAATTTGGTGTAGTTCCGTCCAGCAGTTCAGGCTGTTGTCGTGTTCAAAATCCCTATTGGAATTAAAATTGGAAGTGCACTTTTTTTGACCCCCCCCTCTTTTTCTCGGCCCCCACTTGACAGATCATCCTACAACTTTTCATGCACTGCAAGACCCTAGCAAAAAGATCAGATGATGGACAGAATGCTGAACAAAGCAAACATTCGCCCCAGTCACAAATCTGGGTTTAATCCATCGATTTTTTTGCACTTCATGCCATTCCATTTTGGACCTAGCCATATGCAAATCAGTTTGACCCTGCTCCCCATGGGAACAGTCCAGCCTGAACTGCCAGGCCAGGTCCTCCCTGGAACAGAAACAAGCATCCTGGAACCGGTCTCAGGGTATCACCCCTCATCAGCCAGGTTAACTTGAATGTGGAGGCTTAGCGAGCACTGGACCCACGTCTGGGCATACCCTTCCCGCTTGGGGTGACAAATGCAAAAAGCACAGATGATGGACGGAAAGCTGAACAAAGCAAACATTCATTCCCAGTCACAGATCTGGGTTTAATACATTGTTATTTTGCTCGCCATGCCATTCCATTTTGGACCCAGCCATATGCAAATCAGTCTGGACACTGCTCCCCATGGGAACAGTTGAGCCTGAACTGCCAGGCCAAAAACAACTGATGGATAGAACCCAGATCTGTGACTGGGGATAAATGTTTGCTTTCCTCAGCATTCAGCATCAAAAACACGTTTTTTTCAAAGCAAACTAAAAAACGTAGGTCCTAACTATAACTACCCACTGGCAACCGCCAGTAGGTAATATATATATAATATGTATATATATATATATATATATATATATATATATATATATATATATATATATATATATATATATATAGTTGATGATATCACTGACGACCTTGCAAATGACATCATTCAATGAATATGATAGTTTGCTAAACACTTTTTATACTGGAAGTATCACTAAGCCACAACTAGACCCAATGTTTAACTACATCTGTAGTGCTAATGGCTGTAACCTTTTGCAACAGCAGGGCATATTGCCTATATGTAGAAACAGCCACATTTAGCAGAGATTATGGGCCTGATTTAGATCCTGGCAGAGGGAATACTCCATAACAAATGTGACGGATATCTCATCCTCCGTATTACAAGCCCCGCAGGATATAGTGGATTCGTAATATGGCAGATGAGGCATCTGTCACGTTTGTAACAGAGTAATCCCCTCCGCCAGGATCTAAATCAGTGCCTATAATCTTTATTACTGGTATTCATGTGTATAGGAAACATAATGCCTTTGTAGACATTAATGAATTCAGCAATTTATGAAACCTCATACTGTTCAAAAGAATGTTTGGTCATTATTTAACATGATGAGATGTACCTGTTAAATAACTAACCTGACAGGATTTTAAGTCAAGGGTTTCACATTTGTGCTTTTGCCACTGATGAGGCATGTTTATAAAAATACCTAACACATGTTAGTGAAATGAGCAGAATGGCATATGTCAATACAACAACGATTACAATCATTCTGCGAATTGAACTGTTTGGAGTCTTCATAGATTATACATTCTTCAACAATGTATCATATCCCAGAATTTCCATTGAACATCTGAAAATATATATGTGTACTTTATAAATCTCCAGTTTATATAACATTTTCGATAGCACTACATGACAACTCTTCAATGTAAGCATTTGCACAGAAATCCACAAGTGAATAATGTATTGGAAACATATGCTTTAGTTTTTCTCATATAGTTTGGCACCAGGACTTTGATTTAAGCCACAACCTATTTGCAACATACAGCTGTAACTCACACTAGTTGCGCTCATTCTCTACCTTATTTAAATGAAGTACTGTTTGCACTTACAGTTTTGATAGTAGTTAAACTGTGCACTATTCAAATTTTACCATACTGCATTAAATCAGACTTGTTTCCAGGATTAGACTATTTATGTTTAATGGATGCATGTACATACAGTCATTGTATGCCATAAATGTTTGTGGACCCCTTACTAATCATTTTCTTTTCTGGAATGAATGGGCAGTTTATAGAGTAATTTGAGGAGTGGCAGCTCGTATGATGTTATCAGTAATATCATGAATTATGTCATTTGAAATTTCATCAATTATGTCATTTAACATATAATGAGTGATGTAATAGGTGAGGTCATAAGCAGTGCATGGCAGGGATGCAAGCTACAGTTAGCTCACTGAACTATAACTGGCAAATATCCATTTTGTTGTTGTTGCTTTTTCAGCATTCGTTTTAACTCATTAGAACACCTAGCTATGATATTATGTTAACCTTTGCTCTTTCAGTGAATTTCTATGGGCCTTTTAATGTAAGCCCTGCCAAAAAAGTCTGTATAACCTTTGTTGTTTTCAGTAAATTTCTGGGGATTTTTGAAAATGTTCAGCAGACACCTTTACTGCGCATGTCCTTTTGCCAATCGCAACCGAGGTGTTGGCAGAAGCCCACCCCTCGATGGTGGCCACCACACCACAGCCTGCTCTCCCTGGCCAGCTTGCTACCCCTGCCCTTGCTCTCCACCTGCTTGTCCTCCATTCTCCACCTGTATGTCCTTTTCCCACCCCTGCCCTCCGCGATCAGATTGCTGTTGCTTCTCCCATCCTATCTGCCCTCTGTTCTCAGTCTGCGTGATCCTGTCCCTCCAGCCTTTACTCCATGGTCAGCTTCCTGCCCCTGTCCCCTCTCTCCATGGCCCTCTGTTCTCCGTATGTGTGCTCCTGCCCTCTCTCACCTGCCCTCTCTGGTCCAATGTGCTTCCCTGCCATGCCAGCCTGCTCTCTGTGGTCAACTTGCTACACCTGCCCTAGTGGCGGCCGGTAAGAACAAATTAGAGGGTGGTGGGGTACCCAGTCACACACAAGCACACTCACTCCATGCATTCCAATGCAGACACGCACATAGACAATCATTCACAACACTCATAAATACACATACATTCATACAAACAAGCAGGCACCAAACAGTCAATAAAAAACACAACATTCACTTGCTGCAGCTATTGGGGAGGGAAGCCTCGAAAGTGTCAGGAGGGCTGGGACTGCTGCCTCTCCTTATTGGCTGAACATAAGTCAGCCAGTGAGGGAAGGCAGCAGTCCCTACCTCATCACAGAGTAGGATGGGGTCACAGCGACTGCTGACACCACCCACTCCGTGATGAGGTGTAAGTGATAAACACTCGGCCCTAGGCACTTTAGGGCTTGAAACTGAAGTACCCAGGTACAAGGCTAAGACTGACACTCCCCCTTATCATGAGGAGGCTGGGCCTCAAGGACGTCTGCTGAGCTGAAGAGGTCACACCCACAGGAGCTGTGACATCTTCAGACCAGCAATGTTCAACTCCAACAGTCAGAAGCCTGCGTATTTAGGGCATGATAACCCCTGGCTCTCTGACCTGAAATTAAACAGTGTCCATCAAGCTCATCTTTGCTAAATCTGATAGACACACTTTTATGTCCAAAAGGTCCTGGGATGTGGCCCCTCCACCCTTAAGGAGGGGGCACTTCTGCCCTGCCCCCACCCCCTGCCCTCAGTTCTCCAAGTGCATGCCCCTGACTATTCCTCCTGTATTTCATAGTCCATTGTGGACTGCTTGCTGTGGTCAGATTGCTGCCCCTGCCATTTCTACCTGCCTTCCATTTACCATCTGCTTGCCACCGGCACATCCGGTCAGCCCCCTTGTGGAAGTTTACTGTCCCTGCCAATGCCGGCCTGCCCTACGTTTTCAGTATGTTGCCCCTGCCCTCCTCCTCCCTGCCTGTCATTCTCTGTGTGCGGGCCCCAGCCCTCCATGGTCTGTTGTGCTGCTCCTGCAGGCCTTTCCTTCACAATCAGCTTACTAATCCTGCCCCCCTACTCCCTCTCCTCTATTGTCTGAGTCTGTCCCAACCTCCTCCCTTCTGCCCCATGTGGTCTTCCTGCTTGCCCTCTGTGCTTAGCTTGCTGCTTCTACCCACCTCCTTTGTGCCTTCAGTTGTTTGAGTCCATGCCCCTGCCCATTACCTAATGCCCTGCATAGTCCAATGTTCTGTCAGTGTCCCTCTTGCTTGTCCACCGTGGTTTGCTTGTTGTCCCTGCACCTGCACACCGCCTGCCTGCCCTTCGTTGTTTGAGTCCATGCACCTGCTTGCACACCCCAGCTCTGCGTGGTTAGTTCTGATGCCAATGCCACTTCTGCCTGCCCTCCACAGTCGATTGTGCTGCCATTGTTACCCCTTTGTGCTCATCATGGTCAGCTGGCTGTCCCAGCCCTTGTCAACTTTTTTATCTTCCATTGTCCAAGCCCATACCCTATACCCTCCCTCCTGCCCTCCAGGGTCCTTTGTCCTGGCACTTCCACTTCTACCTAACCTATGTGTTCTATTATGCTGCCCCCTGCCCACCCTTCGAGGTCAGCTGCTGTCCATACCCTCTTAACCCTTCCCTATATTGTCTGAGTCCTGCCCCTACCCCCTCCTTCTGTCCTCCATGGTCCTTTGTGCATGCCCCAGGCTTCTCCCTTTTGCCCATGATGGCCTGTTGTGCTGCCCCCCCACCTGCCTTGCGGGGCCAGATTGCTGCCCCTGACCTCCTCCCACCTTCCTTCCCTTGTCCATGTTCGTACCCCTATCCCATCCTGCCTGCCTGCCCTCAATGGTACATTGTGCTTCCACCATCCCTCCGCCTCCCCACCCTGATCAGCTCCCTGTTCCTGTCTCTACCTCATCTCCCCTGCCCTCCAATGCCTATGTGTCTCTGACCCCTTCACTTTTCCCCTCTATGGTTCATGGAGCTGCCTCATTCCATCCTGTCTGCCCTTCATCGTCTGTTGTGCTGCCATTGCCTCTCTTGCCTGCCCAATGTGGTCAGCCTGCTGCTCCTGTCCCCTCACCCTGCCCTCTGTTGTCCAAGTCCATGCCCCTACCCTCCTTCCTGTCCTCTATGGTCCGTTGTGTTGCCACTGTCCCTCCCTTATGACATCCATGGTCTGCTGTGCTGCCATTTCTGCTTCAGCTTGCCCTGCATGATGTGTTATGCTCCCTTTGCCCCTCCTGCTTCCCTGTGTGGTCAACCTGGTGCCCTTGTCTCTGAGCTCTTCCCCCCGACCTCCGTTGTCCAAGTCTGTGTCCCTATTCCTTCCCTCCTGCCCTCCATGGTCTGTTGCCATGTCTCTGCACCTTCCCCCCTCCCAACCATGGTTTGTAGTGCCCCCATTACCTCTCCCGCCTGCCCTGCATAATTAGCATTAGCCCTGCCCTGCTACCTCACTCCTGCCCTCCATTGTCAGAGTCTGTGCCCCTACCCCTTCTTTCCTGCCCTACATGGTTCATTGTGATGCCACTGCCCCTCCCTCCTGCCCTTTATGGTCTGTTGTGCTGCCACAGCTCCTTTCGTCTGTCCTGCATGCTTGGCTTGCTGCCCTTGGCCATCTCCTGACTGCCCTTGAAAGAAATTTTTCCTACTTACATATATTACATACTTTATTATATTAACAAGCAATAAGCAAATGTACTTAGTGTGCATTCTGATTCTTCACAATTTAATCCACTATTGTTAACATAGGCCACATATGAAAATGACCAACAGTAGTCTGCCATATTTCTTCTTGTTGTATGTCTTTTTTCCATTTCAGGCAAAAAGCTGTTTGAGCAGTGTAAACGATGTATCTATTATTTTACTTTTCTCATTTGAATGTTTAACTTTATGCTATTCTTAGCGCACGCAGTAATGAGTACCCGCGAGAGAATATCTTGAAACAAAGTCAAAAAAATGGGAGGGATGGGGAGGTATTGTGGTCCAGTGTATATCCTCCCAAGGAATATGTCAAAAATATAGAATACACTGTTCCAAAAATGTGAAAGGAGACTAAGAGCTACCGTGGAGGGGGTCCTGAATTTCAGGAGCAAGGCACCTCACACATCCCGAGGGATGTCATGCTTCATCATCGGAGCAGCTCCTCGTCAGACTGACGCTGCAATGTCTGACGGGCTCCACCCCGGGGGAATAAGGAAAACAGAGATGAGAGTGAGAGTGATTCAGCTGATTACTTTTTGGATGATTTGTTGGATTCTCAACCACCTCCATATAATGCTGTCCATCAAGCTGGAGGGAACCAACAGCCCACAGACACCAGGGCAAGTGCGCCAATTGATCAATATCCCTCAGAGGGAAGTTTGCCCATTGCTACTTCAGATCCATTACTGAGAGCCATGAGCATTACTGTCATCATTAGAACCCCAGGTACATCTGCTGGTACTACAGCTCCTGGTACATCCTGGTACTAACATAGATTTGGGAGCATGACCCCTGAAAAGGAGAAGCTTCCATTCTAAGTATGCCTGTCTTTGCTGTTGAGGAAGACCCTGAATCACAAACCCATAAGAAAGACACTCCTTCTAGGGGAGTAGATATTTTGAGGTTAATGACAGAATTCAATGAGCTTGTCAAAGGAAATCTTGCTTCCGAACCTGACCGTGTGGTGTCTGATTCGATCACCATATCTAGGACCAGGCCAAAAAATTCTCTGCCATTGCAAGCATCCATGTGATTGAGCCACCACTGTAATTCTTGTTGAACCTCTAAGGGAAGTTGAATTTGATCTGAAAAATAAATACCCTGTCTAAGATGCATACTTTGAAGGGATCAGAAATGTAAAGCACCTATGAAAGTTGCTTGGATTGCAGAAGTTAAAAGGCCCAATAAAATGGCAAACCAATGAAGAGTGATCACATTTTTTGTCAAAACTGTAGATTTGTTTCTTGGTTGCCCAATTTTATTGAATCTGTAGAGACAAGAAGCTGAAATGGAGTCTAACACAAATTCCTCAAAGGTCATTTGTTTGAAAGGAAAAAGGTCTGACTTTTTCTTGTTTATGCCAAAGCCCAGATTCTGAAGCAGACTAATAGTTAGATTCAGCTGTTGATGATTTACAATTCGATCCTGAAACATTATTAGAATATCATCACCATAGATAATCAAGCAAATTCTTCAAGCTCTTAGGAATTCTACTATAAGTTTCATCAACTTGGAGAAATACCAAAGAACTGAGGATAGACCAAAAAGGAGAACAAGAAAAAGGTAAGTACAGTTGTCTCTTTGAAATTGAAGAAACTGATTGAAATTGGTATTGTCAAGTAAGCATCTTTGAGATCCAGACAGATCATAAAGTTATCGTCTCTTAAAAGGTCTCTCAGAAGATGAATACCATCCAGTTTGAGAAGCCTGTAAAGTATCCAGGAACTGTTTTTTTAAGTTTATGACTAGACAGGATCCTTCTCCTTTATTGTCTACTAGAATTGCATTGCTGAGAAATCCTTAGGGATGAACAATGGTTGTTTGGGAAGAATTTAATTGTTGTTTCGTGAATTTATGTTTTTGTTCCGTGAAACATATCTTATTTGGTTGAGTTTTTTGAGTGGGTGGTTGAACAAAATTCCAGTTGGAAACCTAGAACAGTGTGAAGAATCAATACATTTGTTGTTAAAGTTTCTAATTGTTTATAACATATTGAATTATCCCTCTTAAATTTGGAGGAGAAGAATTCTGTTGACTCACCTGGAATGGAAGAGTATAATACATTTCCACTGACGTTTCCACATGGATTGTATCCTCTGTATCCTCATCCTCTCGAAGGGATGAATGGAGTTTATCTTTTACCTTCAGACCAGGAGCCCCTTTGTCGTGGGAAACCTCTAAATGAAGTCTGATGGAAGAAATGGCTGGTGGAGCCACCCCCTACCTCTGTCAGCCCTATTGAAAAGATTGGGCTAAAGTACTTTTTGCAGAGCTGACTGGGCTTTGTCTGGGAAAGTAAAAGTATGTATAAATCTTGAAACCTCTTTAACAAAGGAACCAACAAAAGGCAACCCATCAGAAGAAGGGCCTGCTTCATTGGTAGCTAAATTACATGGTTCCAGATCAGAGTGGATCAATTCTTAACAATACAGATCTCTGATGCAATGCTGATAGAGTAGAATTAGCATTACTTAGAATACAAGTGGCTCTTTGAGCCCAACCAGCCAGTATTTCAGGGTCCACAGAACATCCTTAGCTTTGGAAGCCAACTCTAAAATAAATCCAAAAGATTATCCTGACAGACTTTCCAGGACCTGTCAATTCCTTTTTTACGGTCTTTTATATATTTTACAATAAAAAAAAGATAGTTTGGGATAAATGTTAACCAAATGATCAGAAAGAGGAGGTCTAAGACATTCTGCTCTACGTTTCTTCCAAACGACCTTTGGAAAGGGTTTCCTTATTCTGCTTTCGATATGAGTGGGAGCTCTATGGGAGGGTGTCCATTCTGAAGACCTTTCATGAATAATATCTATAGGATTAAAAGTATCAACTACCAGGGCATTGGGATTTTCAAAGTTAGCTTTAGAATTAGAAAAAAACATAATCAGCATCATCCTTGTTATTTTTTCTTTTTTTGTGAAAGTCTCCAAGACCTTTCATCTTCTTTTCTAGATGCATCAGTATCAACATTATCATAAAAAAATTCTTCAGAATTCAACCTGAACGTTTTGAGAATCATGACCCAAAACGTCAGGAAAAGCATTCAAATAGGTTATTTTTAAACTTTCTAGCTCGTCTGATCTAGATAATGAGTTTTTAGATATTTGTCTTTATTTTTTATATTAACATTTGCTTCAGCCATTAGAGAAAGTATTATTTTTAAGTGTCGAGACATAGGGCCTAGAGTTTTGTTGATTGATCTCTGTAAATAAATTTGCAAAACTTCATTAAAAACTGATTTATCAGGTCTAAATGCAAAATCAGTAACACTTCCTGAAGAAATTATAGTTTGTTTAGATTATCATTTTTTTTCAGACTCTTTTTGTATAAAACGTATGTTGAAAAAGGCAGGTTCAATTTAAGCCCTTTGTATATTTGAAGAATTCCCCTTTAATTTACAGTGAGAACCCAACTTCTGCCACAGAAAATACTGTAATTCTCTTTATGTGAATTATTGAATAGTTGTCATTTGGGCATTTAAATAAATTATTGCACTCTTTATCATGAGACACAAGGCCCTCCACGACACAGGCCCAGCCTATCTCAACGACAGACTCACCTTCCACACCCCCACCTGCAATCTTAGCTCCGCCAGCCTCGCCCTCGCCTCCATCCCCGGCATCCGCCGCACCACCGCCGGAGGAAGATCCTTCTCTCACCTAGCCGCCAAGACCTGGAACTCCCTACCACTCAACCTTTGCCAGACCCAAGACGTCTTGACATTCAGGAAACGCCTCAAGACATGGCTCTACGACCAGTAGCCCCCCCCCCTAGCGCCTTGAGACCCTAACGGGTGATTAGTGCGCTCTATAAATCCTTGATTGATTGATTGCTTGATGAGAGAGTGTCTATTATTGTTGCAATCCCAATAGGAAAATAGGACACCCATAAATAGATGCACTTAACCAAATAAAAGAGATCATTTGTATTCCAGCTCCTCCAATGAGATGTTGACGCATTTTAGCCCCACTCCTTTAGGGTCTCCTCAGGACGTGCTGTAAATGGAACCTTAAATTTCAAGCTGGCAAGCACTAGAGGAGGAACACAAGACTAATTCTACAATACTGCTTGAATGCCAGAAAAATTAAGGCGTCAATTCTAATGCAAGGACCTGGGCAACCAGTATATCAATGAGGTGCAGGAAAACTCAGCATCTTTCTTGGAGGGCTCCACACTTCGTGTGCAGAATATCTGTGGGTGCAAGTTGGGGGTTGAGTGCTCCACAAAGTCCTCGTGTAGGTTTGAAGTCACCGTATTACGGGGAGCCTCCACTAATAAGATCTTTTACCTAACTAACCGAACACCACTTTTGATCTTGCAGAACATTTGAAAGTCCACGTCATCATTGCCGGTAGTTTTCCATCTTCCGTGCATAGTTTGGAATTTGCAACTCCCAATAGACTTTCACCCAGTGAACCAAACATCAGGACGACCTTGGGTACCTCCTGTATCCAGGAGCTCAGAGAGGAGTTCTTATCTCTCATCCTTAGTTAGCACTCCTTGTCCTTGCCACCATACCCTCCCATACCTCTTTATCTTAAACTCACAACACTTTATTAACTATAGATGTGTGCAGATACAGCTGCAAATAAAGAAAATGCTATGCGAGCAAAATTCCATATTGAAGGTTAAGCATAAAAAAACATTGCAGGTCTTTACTTCAGTCAACTTAACACAGAAGACACTGCACATTTGGATACATGGCTATACGTCCATTACTCTGAACAAAAACTATAAATGATGAATAACTGTAATGATGTAATGTTTAACTATAATGTCATAATCCCCAATACATTGAATATAAATACGTTCATGTATTATTTTTCAGTCAGTAAATGTAATTTCAAAAACATACATTTAACCTGTCTATGTTTCTACTTGTGAGTGCACCTTGATTAATATGATTTTCAATGCACCACATTATAATGAATACATTGGAACACACATTATATATACTGTTGATTACATTTTAATGTCACTTCCATAGCCCATAATGGCACAGCCAAGTCATATGTGCCGGGGCAATGGCACACCAACAGCACACGATTTTTTGAACAGCCCACATCATGGGTTAAACCAATAACATAATTTCTGTAGAAATCTAATATTAGTACAATCCATTGCCTGAGAAGATGCAAAGACTGCATTCATCCATACACTAGAAAACCGAAAAAACATCACTATCATTACTACAGTTCTGAAATGCAAACTGTTTTAGAGAAATATTCAATACACAAGCTATCAGTACTTCTGAGATGGAGCTCTATTAGATGGTAATAAAAGTGGACAATTAAAATCTGCTTGGGGGTCCAGATGAATAGGTCATTGCAATGCCTCCTTCCGACTTTGGCAAAGACTCCCACTGGGTTGTAATATCAAGAGAGGTGCTTGTGATAGGCATATTCCTCCCCACACACACAGAGTTCAAGGATCTCCTGTATTTCAGTGTCACTTTGACTCTCAAAGTCCACAGTGTTTTTGATCCATGCTGGTTTTAAATTTCGCAACAAATGAGATGTTCCATCCACTTTCTAGATGGTTACCAGCATTCCTTGTCTTAGCTAGGGCTGTACAAAATGATAATTAGTGGCCATTCACCTCACCTACATGAATGGTGCAAAATGTACCATGTCAACGTCACTGGTGCCGTTTTGTACCTAAAATAAATAAACAAAACATGTAATTTCCTTCACTTGACTCAGTGTTCAAAATCCCAAGGTGCCCTGGAAGCCCCAGTGAGGGCTCATTCAACGCTTGAAGCCTAATCAGGGCTCTGGAAGGTCGGAAACATTCACTTAAATGTCTTCTTCTTTTCCTTGAAGCTCTGAAAGGACTCCAGATCAGAACTGTCCCAGGGCTGGAAGCCTCAAAAGGTGGGCTCCATTCTCCAGTTTGCTTTTTCACAAAGTGTCCTGGACAGGGTCTCACAGGACCGAGGAGGGCTCCCCTGCTTGGACCGGTGAAGAAGCCTTGGTCAGAACTCCAGCTGTCCCGGTGTGGAACCACTCGGAAGTGTGGTCCATTACATGTCTCGTGTGTCTCTTGGAGCCCAGTAGGGGTCTTGCAAGCGTGGGCAGAGCTCCCCTGCTTGGCCAGGCAAAAAAGCTCTGACCGGGCCCCAGGTCAGAGCTCCTGCAGGCCCTAGGATGGAAGATCTGTGGCCTGGTCTCCACTCTCTGGCCTGCCACGTTTGAAAGTGGACAGGTCTGGGTCATGAGAGCAGAGAAGGCCACTCTGCCTGCCTGGGTTAGAAGCTCTGACTAGCCCCTGGGACAGAGCTCTGGCAGGACCAGGGTGGAAGCCCCCAGCCCAGGGCTATGTTCTGCTGCTAGCAGTGTCACAAAGTGCCCTGAAAGCAAGTCCTTAGTCCCAGGGACATCCCCCCTAATTGTGTGGGTTAAGAAACTCTGACTGGTCCCATGGACAGAGCTCTGGCAGGCCCAGGTGAAAGCCCCCATCCCTGGGCCCCATTTCTCCAGCCCACCCTGTCAATTGAAATCCAGGATCTGGTCACGCAGGACTGGGCAGGGCTCCTCTGCTTGACTGGATGAAAAAAGTTCTGACGGGCCTTGGGTTCAGATCTTTGGCGGGCCCTGGCATGGGAGCCCCAGTCCCGGACCTGATTTCTCCAGTGTCTGCTGTGTCACTTAGAGCCCAGGACAGGGCTCCACATTCCCTTGACAAGGTTCCCCTGCTTGGCTAGAAGAAAATCTCTGATTGAGGCCTGTCCAGCGCTACATGCCTGTGGCCCAGCTCGTGCTCTGAGAACCTGGCCTGGGGGGTCCCTGACCACTCCAAGGGCCAGTGAAAATTTATGAAAAATACATGTTGCGACCAGAGGACTGTCCTTCAAGCCCAACTATCTAGTTGCTGTTAGCCCGGCCATCTGGTCACGAATGCAATAGGAATGTATGACATTCCAAGATGTCTGGGCTGTCCTGGAAGTCCCGATGAGGCCTCATTTGACTTTTCCAGCTCAGTCTCAGCTCCAGGAGCTTGGATTCATTTTCTCTAATGTCTCCCTCTGTCACTTGCTGTGCAAGGATTACAGAAAAGGCAAGAGGCCTTCCTCCAGATTGGTAGGGGCATGGTACTAGGGACACCCTTGCCATCCAGTTATTTTCCCTGGGTACTGCAAGGCCTGAGGCTGGCCTGCCTCAGGTCCCCAGTGGCCCGGTTCGTGCCAACCTTCCAGCCCTGTTGGATGAGCCTTCCCCCGAGCCTTCATTCTCGGCAAGCAGGCAAGGATGTGAAGCTGACATCTCTGTGCAGGGGAGCCCCTATCCCCTCCAGGGGCCAGTAGAATCTAAATCATTAGACTTTGTGCAATCAGAGGGTCATCTTTAAAGCCCAAACATCTGCTCGCACATGATATAGGAATAAGTGGTGCTCCCAGATGACGGGGCTGCCCTGGAAGTCCAGATGAGAGCTCATTTAATTCTTTGCACCCGGCCAGAGCTACAGGAGTTCATATTTATTTTCTCAAATGTTTACCTCTGTCACTCGGTATGGACAAATTACAAGAAAGGCGGATAGCTTTCCTCCGGATTGGTAGGGACAAGGTATCAGGGACCTCCTTGTAGTCCAGTCATTCTCCCCAGGTGTTGCAAGGGCCCAGGCTGGCCTGCTCCAGGCCGCCAGGGGCTATAGTCTGCAGCTGTCTTACAGACCTGTCTTTTCTTCACCGCCTGCATTGTCAGGGAGCAGGCAGGGATAAGATGCTGAGATCCCCATGGAGGGGAGCCCCTGGCCACTCCAATCTGATTCATAAGACATGGTGCAATCAGATGTCTGTTCTTCAAGCCCAGCCATCTGGTTCTGCATGTCACAGGAATACATGATGAGCCCAGATTGCCAGCCTTTCCTAGAAGTCCCAATGAGGGCACAGTTGACTTTTAGAGACAAGCCAGGACCTCTGTCCCTCGGTGTGAATGTGTTACAAGAAAGGCAGGTAGCCTTACTCTGGATTAGTAGAGACAAAGCACAAAGGATCCTTTTGTCATTTGGTTGTTCTCCCCAGGTGCTGCAAGTGCCCAGGCTGTCTTCCAGAGGCCCCCGGGGGGCCGGGTCCACTGATGCCTTCCAGCCTATTCCAATGGGCTTTTCCTCTGATCCAGTTTTCCCATTGAGCAGGCAGGGATGGGAATCTGAAATTCCAATCAAGGGAGGCCAGTTTCTGGGCCGATCCAACATGCACTGTACTCTGTTCAATTAGCCATGCTTGGTCCACTTAGGGATAAACTGCTAAGCTAACATCAGCTGTTGTTTCAAGAAAAGAGCTTCCACTCTGCCTTTGACAGTCCAACTTGAGGGTCTGCCTTTCATGAAAGCCCTACCTACCCAGCAGTGTAAAGGCCAAGAAGTCTGATAGCTTCCGCCTTTCCCCAAAAGTGGTCTGACCAGAGAGATGGGGCTGGGTGGCGTAATCCCTGATGCTGCCTGGGGCTCCACCTCCCACATGCCACTCTGTCACCCTTCTCTACCCAGCGCATTCCTGACCATTCTGTGGAGTGCAGCCAGTGCCCAGGCAGTCACCCTGCATCTTGCTCAGGCTCCACCTTGGCCTTCCTCTCTCTTCCATTGCTGTGGGGTAGGCTGGGTCCACCGATTCCCATGTGACCAACCTGTCCACCCAGGCCTCTCCAGTAAGCAGGAGCTTATCGCAGCAGGCTCCTGACTGGCCCTTGTTCTTTCCCCTCGTTGTTTCTCATGGCTTCTTTTACATGGCACTTGAAAGAAAGTAAGTGGCTCAGGGAATGGTCAGAATTTCCGAAGCAGTGAAGCTGACACCGAGCAAACAAAAACAAGGAGTTTGGACAACCTCCATACCTTCATGAAATCTCTCACACTCAATCTCTTTATCCCCCGTCGCTAGCACTCTCTCAGTATAGCCCATGCCTCCTCAACCTCTCAGCTTCACAAAAAAACAACTGATCTTCCTAATGTCTCACCTTCTTTTGCTAAAATTTGCCATGCCACACCTCTCATCCACCACACGCTTCCAGACGTCAATGTGCACCTAGAGCAATTGTCCTCACTTCAATGGACTGTATTAGTGCAACTTTACGTATACTGTTACTGTGGTGGTAACTTGGTGGATCTGTGGTATTTCACCCAGAGAGACGTTTTGGGGGAATAACTTGTGATAATCACTGATTCTGTTCTGATTCAGCATGTATGTTGCCATCGTTACTGGATGCATTGAAATTAACAGGCCACTTGTAATAAAGGCAAGGGGGTCATTTGTTATTTTTTCATGCAATGTGAATGAGCAAAGGAACTTGCTGAGCTGCTTTGTGTGAAAGGGAGAGAGTAGAAATGCTCCTTATTTACAAAGATAGGAGCATTTCTGCTCTTTGCTTGAATTGGTATACTGGGTGTTCTCTAGAGCCAAAGCAGACGCCCCTGCGCAATAGTGTAAGGGTGCCAGTGTTACAGGCAGCATTGTTTTTGTGCAGGAAGAGATACCTTCTACCACAAATACAATCCCTAGAGGCATATTAATTTTTCTATATAAAGATATTTCCACTAGTTATACCTCAGTCGGGTTGGGGAACAATTTTGACGCAAACCCAGGTTTACAAGCCTTTGTAAATCTGGGTTTACTTCTAAATACATGGGTGGATGCATGGAAAAGCCCATGTTACACCCTTTTAACAATGACTCAACACAAACTAATGCAAGGCAGTGTCATGCGCTGCGTTAAGTTACATTTTATTTACTACACCATAAAAAAGACAGGCACAGTGGCTTTGTGTGATGTAGTAAGTACCAAAAATGATTTTGGTGATTTTGGGGCTTAACCACAATAGTGATGCAACCCCTACCAAAATTATAGTAAATCTGGCCCTAAGTGTCTGGGTGACTGAGCAAATATTAACACCTTTGCAGGCCTGCCAACTCACACAGTGCCACTTTATGTCACACAATTTTGGTTCCCTTCACACAGTCACCCGGTGAGGAGTGGAAATCACACAGTAGCAGGCAAAGCAAGCTGGACACCATTGCATATAGTGGATTTCCAGCTCGTCTTTTGCACTGTAAGCATCCAGTGCCCATTGAGTGGTGTGAAGACACCCCAGGACATTGGCAACAGCCTCAACGAATCCTTGTATTGTTTTGGGGTGGGGAGGAGATGGTGTGCTTGGTGGAAAGCAGGGCGCCTCTTAGGTAGCTCTCAGCCCATTCCCCACCTCCTCCAAGGCTCCACACCTCCTCACATGGTGAAATATATTTACATGTTGGCAGGTCTGCCTTTTTACTTTTAACCATTTCATTCTGAAATCCTGTCTGAGTGTGATTTGTGCTCCTTGAAACTCCCTAATAAATAACCAAAACCAGCCCTAATCAACTTTTCATATTGCCAGTGGACCTTACTCTTTGGGGAAGAATGAAGATGCACCAAGGAATATCCCCAGATTTTAAAAGGTATTCTTATTTTGGTGAATGGCATAGTCCTAATTTACCACTCAGCAGTCACTTCAGAAGTCTCTGTCGCATGAAACCCCACAGCTAACTTGAATGAAAAGGACCCTGTGGACCTCAATACCCGAGACACAGACTCCGTGCGAGGCCATGCGCCCACCAATATACCAATAAAAACCTCTGTCCACACACACAGCAAACAACACATAATCATCACAACACATAAATGACCATGGGGCATATTTATAAAAAAGTCATGCTGCGCCGAAAGTTATCTTGCTGCGCTGCATGATGGGAAAAGGGCATTAATGCACATTACTTAACATTCTATGGCTCATTCCTGGCTTTTCCCTGCACTGGTGCACAATATGCTGCCTAGTGCCAACCCAAGCACCCTTGCACCATGGTGCAAGGGTGCCTGCATTGTAAGCAGGATTGTTTTGTGCAGGAAGGGACATCTGAGAAGTGTTTTCTTCTTTCTATGTGTGCTGCAGAATGCAGCACACATAGAAAGAGGAAGTAATGAGAAGGAATAAAGTTTTGCCTCACCCGGGGAGGTGTAGATTTTGACACATTCCCAGGTCAACCAGTAATGGTAGATCTTGGAATGCGTGAAAATCCATGGGTGGATGCATGGGAATACCCATGGTCCGCCCATAGAACGCCTTCCAATTTGCACTGCACTGTGTTACTCTAGATTTAGCAAGGCAGACAAGCCTACGGCTTGCGTTGTTTGGCAAATCTAACTTAAAAGTTGCGTGGCGCAAGTGCGACACAGCTCTTTGATAAATACGTCCCCAAATATATAGTTGGAAGTAGCATACTAATGTGAATCTTCGGGAGTAGGACATAAAGTTGAAAGAACTTCTAAAGAGCCGTGAAGCTATACTATTAAACATACAGTACACACAGTACTATAAAACTCTGTATCAAACATAGCATGGTCATATAGGATTAGTGTTGCCTTTCTGTTGCTTTTTAGGTGTTTATTAGAAGGGCATTGTGAACCACCAGTTTATGCGGTGGTGCTACTGAGGCAGATTAAACGGATTTAATTTTGGATTGCAGGTCATCGAAAGTCACAAGTTAAAACTAATGGACTCTGCGAAAATAAACGATAACAACACAGCTGAGGGATGGGGACCAAAAGAAAACGAAAAAGCAGCCTAAAACGGTGACAGAGATGAAGACAACTAATAAAGCGACAAAGAAAAAAAAGGTCAATGGAGTAAAACAGTGCAGAGGAAAGCAAGTAAAATGCAAATAATGAACAAAGGAATAAAGAAGCATGAAGGAAAAGGGTACAAATGAACACAAGAAATAAGGAACAAATGTGTAAAAGAAGAAAAGGAAGGAAGAAAAGGAAGAATGAAGGGTGGAAAGAAGAAATGGAAAGATCAAATAAATAAAAAAGAAAAATGAAAGGAAGGGAAGAAGGAAATCAGAAAAGTATAATGAAATAACAAAGAAGAAATGTGAGGTGAAAGGATGGGGGATTGAAGAAAAGAAGAGAAAGAAATAATAAATGTAAGGAGTACAAAACGAAAAGACGCAAAGAAGGTGTGAAAAGCCAGGAGCAACATAGGAATAAACAGATATAAAGAAGGTTAAAAAGTTAGAAAAAAGGAATGATGGAATGACAGAAAAATAAAAAGAAGCAAAAAAGATGAAAGGAAAGAAATAAAAAGAAAAAAGAGGATGGAAAGAAGGAAAGAAAAGCATGACAATGGAAAGGATGAAAGACAGAATTATGTCAATACATGTAAATGTATAGCTTTTCGCTAAATTCCTTTAAAATCATACTATAATATTCGTAATTTTGCATCCCTTTCTGCATATTTTTCCCAGGGGTACTATTCCCAGGACACTTCTTAGGAAGGGTTAAGATTGCTCACTGCACTCGCACATTTATTGCTATATATGGGTCAAAGTGTGTGTGTGTCGGGGGAGGGGGTATTTTATTTTTCTGGCTACTCACTTGGTCTATAATGTCTTATGTTATTACTCCAAATTTCTGCCCATGCCAGATGGGAACATTTAATGGACAGGTCACAGTTTCCCATTTTATGCCGTGACATAAACGACTGTTTTCACCGGGTTCCCTTATCACCACTCCCAATGTGGACATACAACATTCTTTACTATAGATAATGGAAAGTTGGGAAGCGGATAGTTCTCACTGTACGGTAAAAATATCGTAACTAATTAATATCTGTCACCGTGATACTTGCTCGCACAAGTCCTCCCTTCCAAAGGTACAGATCGAGAAAGCAGACAATGTATCCGTCACCCATCCATCACCGGAAGTTCATCTGATACCATCTACTACCATTATGGCTATTAGAAGAGCATTTTCACGGGACAGCCGAGCTTTCGTGGGAAAGAGTCTTGTTTCACTATTACAGGGTATCCTGTACTGATGGAGTGAACAGAGGTAGGAGCAACAATTTACATCTGTCTGTCATCCCGAGGTTGTTGCATATGAACACAAGAAAAGGAAACTTCGGGCAGCCGCCATTCTGATAGCACAATAAAGACAATTTAATGAAGGAACGCCTAGAGGCAACTTCTAGAGACATAGGGGGTTATTCTAACTTTGGAGGAGGTGTTAATCCGTCCCAAAAGTGACGGAAAAGTGACAGATTTACCACCAGCCGTATTACGAGTCCATTATATCCTATGGAACTCGTAATACGGCTGGTGGTATATCCGTCACTTTACTGTCACTTTTGGGACGGATTAACACTCCTCCAAAGTTAGAATAACCCCCATAATTTACCTAATACAGGGTTTGACACCTAAAACATTCTCTTGAGTTGGGGGTGACACAGAGAGTATGTGTTTGTTGATAACTCTTGTGATCAGGTGTGAAATTCTGTCTGGGCGCCCTTTGACCTTTGGCAATTGCTCCCAGCCAGCTCACAATCTGCACACAATGAATTACTAATTGACTTGTAATTATGGCACTGTAGCTGAATACAGGGAAGGGGCGTAGGGAGAAGAGACCCCAGCCTCTGGACCCGGAGGCCTCCATACAACCCCCACTCCCCACCAGAAATACACAAACCGACAACTTTAAACGTTGGAAGTGGTTTATTCAAACAGTAAGCATCTTATAACTTTTCAAGCATATTAGATATTCCCAAGAGTACTGGGTATCCGTTTATCAAACACTTAACATATTTATATCTTTATATCTACATGTCATGAGCATTTTGTGACCATAAATCAATTCTGACAGGATCCCTTCCTGTCCTGAACCACCATTGGACCACACAGGTGACCCATCTATCACCTGTATCCCTAGGAGGGGCGGTTACCCTGACTACACTGTACCTTGTCCTCATGCTTCGGGTTCCGCCCCCTCCTCCAAACACCAATCAAACTCGGGGTGTAACGGGGCGGCCAAGGGCTGGAGCCCCATGTTCCCCCCAGCGATCTGAGCTCCCTTACCCCTTGATCTGGTGTGTACATCCGTTGGTTGGCTCAGAACTTCAGGATCCTATCCCATGTGTCCTCCCGGGGGCCCCACCTTGGGGACCCCCCCTGTTGCTTCAAGTCACATTTATATCTCAATTTCCGCCACGAGGGCGACCAGGGGCCAAAAGGTCCTTCGCCCTCCCCACCTTAAAACAAACTACGTGCAAAGGACCACGGGGTCATTCTGACCCTGGCGGTAATTACCGCCATGGCGGAGGTTGGCGGTAGCACCGCCAACAGGCTGGCGGTGCTCCGCCGGGCATTCTGACCGCGGCGGTACAGCCGCGGCCAGAAGCAGAAAGCCGGCGGTGTACCGCCGACTTTCCGCTGCCCATGGGGATTCTGACAGCCCATACCGCCATCCTGTTCCTGGCGGTTCACCCGCCAGGAACAGGATGGCGGTATGGGGTGTCGTGGGGCACCTGGGGGCCCCTGCAGTGCCCATGCCAATGGCATGGGCACTGCAGGGGCCCCCGTAAGAGGGCCCCACAAAGAATTTCAGTGTCTGCTTTGCAGACACTGAAATTCGCACCCGTTGCACCTTCCCACTCCGCCGGCTCCATTCTGAGCCGGCTTCCTCGTGGGAAGGGTGTTTCCCGCTGGGCTGGCGGGCGGACTTTCGGGGTCGCCCGCCAGCCCAGTGGGAAAGCCAGAATGACCGCCGCGGTCTTTCGGCGGGAACCGCTTGGCGGGCGGCGACCGCCGTCCGCCGCGGTCAGAATCACCCCCCACATGTCATGAATGAATTGATCGGTCCCTGTATCAGATAGGTGCACCTGGTCCTTGTGGAACATGTGTGAGCCCTTTAATAGTTTGTGGGGGATGTTCCATAGCCGCCCCGGGCCCGGGCAAAGTTTTGCCATCTCAGCGTTAAGCCGTCGTACCGAAACATTGATAGTCCTTGACCTGATCCCTGTGCCCCATTTTTGACGTGGCACCATGTGGGACCATGCAATCGCAGCATTTGGAAATTGCTTTGACAATTTAGTAATCTCTAAAAATACTGTTTCTCTTAGAGTCTTGCGGCCCAATCGCACCAAGTCGTTGCCTCCTAAGTGAATAATGACAATATCCGGGGACTGTAGCCCCTCACATCCCTTTGCCATATTGACCAAATGCTGTAGCTGAGTGATGCCCACTCCGCCAATTCCACACCAGCAGAACGCCACACCTTGAACCATCGCTGGATTCGACCCACGGAGCTGTTGCACCCGGTACACCGCCCGTCGAACAAATGAATGCCCCAGAACCCAAACTACACGTTGAGACATTGTACTGAAATGAAAAGAAAAGAGCGTGAGGAGATCATATACTAGCACAGTGCTACCTTTACACCAATTCAGGCCTAATGTACCGTTTGTAACACTCTGATGACCACCGGCTGATGCTATTCACTGCGGTGGCCGTCAAGCCAGCACCTGCTGCTAGTGTGGCTGCCCCTATTTTAAAAGAATGGGAGGAGTAACCTGTTTGCTCCACGCCTAATGCCTTCAAGGCCAACTTGAAGATCATCAAGAATTGGTAACGCGATAAGCAATCCCCGTTAAGGTGTATGAACAAAGCGGACGAGCCAGCCCGGGGGCGGACCTGGAGGTAATTATTCGTAAGCAGTACTGGGCATAACGGTGAACCGGGCGCGGCCCTGAGTGTGATACGTGCCCCCCTCTGAAGCTGGTCCGTTTTTGATTTGCGCAAGACTATCGAATGGAACCCAGCGCAGGACGTAATGTCTCCCCACTGTAGTCCACCCGCATGATCGCCCTTGGATGCGCCCACCAATTCACTGATTCGGAAGACCCCGTTAAAGGCCACAGCAAAAGCTGCAGAGAATAAGGCAACCTCAGCGGGGGACGAGCAGATGCCTGGAAGTGCGCCCAGAATGTTCTCAAGCAGGGGTGCGGTAATGGGGTGCCTAGTATCTGCTTTAACACGAGCCACCCTGGCCCAACCTGCTAAGGCCCTATTTATAATAAAAGTATTCAAGGGTGCCTCGAGTTTTCTGATCTTTGCGAAGAAACGTATCGCCGCCAAATAAGCCTTTGCGCACGACACTGGGCGCCCTTGGATTTTTAGATGCTGCAGGAAAGCACAAACCGCGAACTCAGTGAATGGTTCAGAAATATGCTGTGACTGTAAGAACCGCCTGTAATTATAAAAATCGTTCTCGTATGCTTTCTTAGTACGTGGTGCTAGAGATGTTGCTACTAAATCGGGGAGGGCGGGGCACCAATTCTCCACAGAGACTCTGGGAACTCTGACATCTTCTCCATCGCCTGGGGGTGATACCGCAGAAATTCCTGCATTAATGAGCGAGACAGAGCGTCAGCTGCGTTGTTATGAACCCCCGGCACATGTTTAGCCCTGAAAGTAATGTTGTGTTGCAAGCATGTCAAGATCAGGTGCTTCAACAGGCGTAGGACCAGCGGGCATGAAGCCCCTTGGCGGTTAATGACTTCTACTACTGCCATGTTGTCAGACCAAAAGATTACCACCCTATTCTTTAATATCTCCGCCCAGATATTTACTGCTACCACGATAGGGAATAACTCCAAGAAGGCTATGTTCTTGGTCCAACCCTTGCTTACCCAATCATCAGGCCAGTCAGCTCTGCACCACCGGGGGCCCAATATTGCTCCAAAACCTACGCTACCAGCAGAATCCGTATACAAACCCAGCGTTGGGCTGGAGATTGCCTTTTCGGGCCAAATGACCGCCCCATTGAAATCTTGCAGAAAAAACTCCCACAACCTTAGGTCTCCCTTAACCTCCACAGATAGCCGAGTGTGGTGATGCTTTTCAAGCAGCCCGGACATTGAACGAGCGATAGATCTAGAAAAGGGGCGGGCCATGGGGATGATTCTCAGTGCGAAATTTAGTTGGCCTACCAGCACCTGAAGCTGGTGTAGGGTAACTCTCTTTTGAGACAACATTACATGAATGGATTCCTTGAAAAGCCAGCAACTTCTCCTAAGGCAAGCGACACTCCCCGCCACCGAATCAATTTCAATTCCCAGGAAAGTGATGCACGTAGTGGGACCGGCTGTCTTCTCGGGGGCCAAAGGAACCCCGAATTCCTCAATAATTGCAATCAAGGCCTGGAGAGACCACCCACATTTGTCAGACCCCGGGGAGCCCAGGATTAGGAAATCATCCAAATAATGAATGACATCGCAGTGACCAGTGCGAAGTGAGAAAGCCCACTGGAGAAAGGTGCTGAATTGTTCAAAATAACTACATGATATACTACAACCCATGGGCATGCATTTATCATAGAAGTATTCCCCATGGAACTGAAAACCCAAGAGATGATAATCGTCGGGATGGACCGGGAGAAGACGGAAAGCTGACTCAATGTCGGTCTTTGCTAACAAGGCCCCTTGGCCCAGTGCCCTTACCTTTTCCAATGCGTTGTCAACTGATGCATAGCGGACAGAGCAAAGCTGGGGATCAATGGCATCGTTAACCGATGACCCCCGGGGGGCAGACAAATTGTGAATCAGCCTGAACTGCCCTGGTTCCCTCTTGGGCACCACTCCCAAAGGGGAGTACACAAAGCCGGATAAAGGTGGTCTTTCAAAGGGGCCCGCCAGCCTCCCCAGGGCCCGCTCTTTTGCCAGCTTCCTGGCCACCACACAAGAGTTCTGTGACACTGAGACTAAGGTGGTCATTCCAACCCTGGCGGTCCATGACCGCCGGGTTGGAGGACCGCGGGAGCACCGCCGACAGGCCGGCGGTGCTCCAATGGGCATTCCGACCGCGGCGGTAAAGCCGCGGTCGGACCGGCAACACTGGCGGGCTCCCGCCAGTGTACCGCCGCCCATTGGAATCCTCCAAGGCTAGCTGCGCCGCCGAGGGGATTCTGACCCCCCCTACCGCCATCCAGTTCCCGGCGGTTCTCCCGTAGGGGGGTCGCGGGGCCCCTGGGGGCCCCTGCAGTGCCCATGCCACTGGCATGGGCACTGCAGGGGCCCCGTAAGAGGGCCCCTAAATGTATTTCACTGTCTGCTGCTGCGCAGACAGTGAAATACGCGACGGGTGCAACTGCACCCGTCGCACAGCTTCCACTCCACCGGCTCGATTCCGAGCCGGCTTCATCGTGGAAGCCTCTTTCCCGCTGGGCTGGCGGGCGGCCTGAAGGCGGCCGCCCGCCAGCCCAGCGGGAAAGTCAGAATTACCGCCGCGGTCTTTCGACCGCGGAACGGTAACCTGACGGCGGGACTTTGGCGGGCGGCCTCCGCCGCCCGCCAAGGTCCGAATGAGGGCCTAAGTTTTTACAGTGATTTACTGGCGTGACATTTGTGGCGGGGATCCTGAACCCGTAGGAAAACCCGTGAAAAAGTAACTTTGCGGAATCCAAGGCTGGGTAAGCCTGTAACCATGGGAGCAATGTGTTTCGTCTAATAGGGGAAGGCAGAGGGTGGTCAATTTGCTGGCTTACTTGGATCCCTACCCCTCTCTTTAGACTTCTTGATACACTTAGATTCGGGGTGGGAGGGATGCCCGCAGAAGGAACAGTTATGCCTGAACTTGCATGAACCTGCGGGACGTGAACACACCTTTCGGTTGAATGCCCAGCAAGAGCCCTTCCTCTCACTGTGGGCCTGAGGCCGAAAGGGCTGCCTCCCAGAAACTTTGTCGTTAACGCATTCCAGCCAGACATTAACCTCAGTTTGATGCCATCCAATGGATCCTCCACCCTAGCCCAGCGGAAATCCCTATCGTATTCTAACCAAGCATACCCCCCATAAGTGTGCTGGGCCTTCAATATTTTATTTGCGTAGTATATCAAAGAGGAGCCCAACTCCGTTTTTTTCTCCAACAAGACTGACATGAATACATTACAACCCAATAACCAATTTGTAATACTCTCTTCCACCTTGGATTTCCTATCCCCAAAGAATGAAGACTTGGGTTCTTTATCTTTACACTCTGCCTCCCTCCTTTTTGCCCTTATCAAGGAAAAGATGTCCACAAATTCCCCCTTCCAGATCTTCTCCTTAACCTCTGCAGCAACGTGTGCTGTCAGCTTACCTGGTCTGGATAGCAACGCATCTGTTGTCCCTTCCTTTGTAGAGTTATCCTGAACCGGAACCCTGCTGGCCCCAGGCTGGACATTTTTACCTATGGGGGGTGAGGCGACAACAGCTGAGAACAGATGCCTGCAGGTTTGTTGTATGTGCAGGCGGTAGCGCATCCACTTGGCGTTTTAGTTCATTTAGTGTGTTCCGCAAAGAATCATCCGCCCCCCCCACGGCGTTGTAGGCGGGGGCGAGTTAACAGGTGGTGTACTAATACTGGCTAACAACCTGGATACTTCAAGCAATGTTTGCCTGGATGGGTCCTGTATCTGTGCCTGATGCTCAGGAGCCTTAGGAGTGGGGGGGGGTACAGGCAGTGCTGCAGGTACTGTTGCGGGCAAAGCTACCCCTATTAAGGGGACGGGAGGGGCCCCTGACGGTGCTGCGGGTGCCAAAGAGGCCAAGGATTTCCGAATATCCGCTAAGACCCCTTCTAACCTTTGTACTTGGAGCTACGTGTGACCGCTTAGGGCGGCTGCTCCTATCCCCACCAGCGTCACGAAGGGGTGAACCCATGACCTCGCCTGCCTCATCTCTCCCTAATTTTTCTAGGACCAATCTCAACAACTGCGATAATTCCGGATCATTTCCATTACTTTTAGAGGCGCTCGCCTTCTTAGGTGCCATGATCAAATGTATGCAAGGATCCCCCCTAATCTGACAATGACAAGAAATTACATATATATATATATATATATATATATATATATATATATATATATATACATATACACACACACATATATATAATTTTTATTTTATTTTTTTATATTGTGTTATTGAAGAACCTGCAACAAAATGAATACAAACACAGTTAACTAATGAAACAAGGACCACCAGTATCACAACTTGACCCAGCTAAGACCAGCCGTGCAATGAAGTACGAATGCAGTGGCCACCCTCACTATTTGCTGAAACCCTATGTCGGTTCAAGATAGACTTACCCAGGTAGGAGTTACCATCTACCCAAGAAGATTGCAAACAAATGTTAAAATAAAAAGGGGAACTGTATAAATCCCCAGTTGCCACCCCAGTTTTAAATAAACATTACCTTCTTTGACTGAAGACTATGGGCTTGTGGGGTCTTCAATGAATTAAAAAGTACAAGTTGCAAAATATTCCCCAGCTGACCAGCGAAATGGGACCCTACAAATCACAGAATTACCCCCAGAGTGCATATCCCAAGGGCGAGACTAGTTCTCCAAGGCAGAACAGTGATGCCCGACCAAAAACAAGACTCTACCAGCGTTTAAAAATTGGACAATAAACAATGTGGCATTGGTAAACTGTTAGAGCTGTAAAAACAGTGATTTTAAAAACACACAATGGCGAAAAATACACAACACCGATAAACAACCTGCGTTTGCCGCGCTGCCCGACCCCAGTGAGTATGCAGGCTCGACCGGAATCCCAGCAATCCGGTGCATGAATAAACTCTTTTGCCCCCACGTGGACACCCCACCACAATGCCGCCCTGTTGGAGGGGAAAACCTGGTCCCCCTTTAAAAATTACGCCTCCTACGCGCTGCTGGGTTGTTTTTTACGAAAGACCCAGGCACTGTTCCAGACACCGCAGTGCCTTCTTCCCAGCCTGAGCGCGGCGCACCAAGGACTTCCCGAGGACCAACTATAGCGCCTATTACGCGCTGCCCTGCACGTTAAAAACGCAGATAAACTACCCCATTTACGCTGCGCTCTCCAAGGTTGTGCAATTAAGGTAACACCGGCTAGCCCCACGCGGCGAGGAATATACTTACGGGCCCACTCTCCGACAAATCCACCAACCGTGACCCGGGACGCGACGCCGAAGATCCACAAGCCCTCGAATCCGCCGAGGAAACAGGAAAACGGCAATCACGGGACCGCCGAGGAACCAGAAAAACAGCAAACACGGGACCGCCGAGGAAACAGGAAAACTGCAAACACGGGGACCGCCGAGGAAACAGGAACTTCAAACGCGGGACACCGCTCCCGTCCAGCCGCCGCAAAATGGTAAAGAAGGGCTTGCCTTCTTGGGGGGGGGCCATTAAATAGCCCCCCACCAGTTCGCGGCGGCCGGAACCAGTCAGGGCCCAACGTGGACCCAGCGTTTGGTCCGGGGAAGACTTCCGCCCTGGGGGCGGAAGTCCGGCCGGCCACCTGCGCACCACAGGTGCGCGCCTGAGGGGAGTGCTGGGCCTCGGAGCCCCCGGCTCCTAACTGGCCGCGCCCCCCCACTTTGGCGGGGGCGCTTTACCCTACTGACTGCAGTGTCATTAGCACAAACACTTACTGTTTGCGACCGGGTTACATGCATGTTGCCTGGTGGCACAGTACACTAGTATAAAATCGCAACCCATTATGTCATTAAGAACCTGGGTAAATATAAAATGAAAAACACGCTGGTTCTCAAAAGGCGCATCAAATATAAACATGTTTGTTAAATAGCAACTTGGTCACTAAAATATTTAATTATCATATGAAAATCAGTATAAATTGTTTAGCTAAATAGGAATTGAGTTGCTATTTAAATCAATGATTTATATTTAATGAGTCACCAGTAGACCACGGTTTAGGTCTCACCAGAGACAGTGCATTTGCTGTCCCTTGCAAGATCTTTTAACTAAAAAATACATTTAACAAGGGCTTCAAGCATGCCAAACCCTTATAGTGATTGGCTTTAGCCTCACTCTCATTCCTTTGCATTGGTCAGGGATAGCTGCTTTCATTGTTGCAGTCCTGCTACAGATCACTTTAGGAGGATTTTTGGTTTAACCTTCTTTGGATTCGACACACACACCAAATCACTTCAGAGAATCAGCTTCCCCTAGTTGGCTACAGTTCATTACACGAATAAGCAGAGCTGACTCAACTTTCCTTTCTGTATGGAGAATAATGCGCTCCTAAAACAATCTGTGATTTTGCACTAAAATCTCTTGTAAATAAAAACATATTGCACTTCTAACACCTGCATTGCCAGCGGAGGCTCTGCACCCTGGAGCTGGGAACAGTTTATTGTGCCAGTGGTCTCACTATTTTAGTGTTTATAGTTTAAACATTTCCCGCTGTATTTTTATTTTTTTGTGTATAACTTCTGGCTATGTTTTCCCTGGTAACTTTACTTCTGTGACAAATGAAATCACTGCAAAATGATATTAATTTTTGAATTTGTTAAAAAAATTGAGACATAGGCCCTCGTTACGACATTGGTGGTAAATCCCGCTTACCGCCGCAGTGACGGCCGCCTACATACCGTCACAGAGGCGAACATCTGTTCACCATATTATGGCACACACACACTAAACCGACAGAATGCTGCCACAAACACAAATCCGCCAGACCAAAGGTAAGTGGTAAAGTGTCAGTACGAACACCCACACCATCACGCCATACCGTCACGCCAACAAAACAACCCCGCCACATTATGACCCACAAATCACCACGGCGGACATTCAGCTGTGGTAAACCATTGGCAGTACACACCGGTGCAGTCAGAATGGTCACCCAACTACAAAACAACAGAACATTGGCCAATATCAAAAACACACACCTGACGCTAATACACACACTACACCCCCCCCACAGCACTATAAAACACACACCCACATTACCCACAAACCTTTACGAACACGAAAAATAGCCAAGAGACAGACACTTAAATCACAGACACAACTACAGACACCACAAACACCCATCCATCCGTCACGCACCCCACCACATTATTCCACACCCACTTCACAACACACAGCACACAACACCCATTCCCCACAAAGGCACCCCCGTTTCACAGATGAGGAGTTGCGAGTCATGGTGGAGGAAATAGTCAGGGTAGAGCCACAGCTGTTTGGAGCACAGGTACAGCAAATATCCATGCAAGGAAGATGGAGCTATGGCAGAGAATTGTGGACTGGGTGAACGCCGTGGGACAGCATCCAAGAACAAGGGACAACATCAGGAAGAGGTGGAATGACCTACGGGGAAGGTACGTTCCATGGCAGCAGGGCACCAGCTCGCCATCCAGAGAACTGGCAGTGGACACCCACCTCCTCCCGCACAGCTGGCAGCATGGGAGGAGCAAGTCTTGGCAATACTGCATCCCGAGGGACTCACTGGAGGCGCCGGAGGACTGGACACTGGTGAGTCAATATTTATGACCTATCATCCCCCCAATACCTGCATGCCATCTCACCCCCTCACCCTGACTCCCATCACTCCATTCCATCCCACACAGTGCACCTACACATATGTCTAACTCCAATGCCAAGCCCTGTCTCCCATACCCACTTCATGTACAGCCCTCCCAGCCCTGCATGTACACCCACCACCTATGATGCACAGCATGGAGAACTAACAATCCCACAATACATCACCATACACAAACAAAGGTGGCAGGGCAATAGCAACGATATAGGAGAAGCTAGGGATGTACAATATGCCATAGACATGAAGCATAATACATCACTTACATCCCCGCAGGTGCCCCAGCCAATCCCACAGCTATCCAGTCCCCCAACAGAAGATGCCCCCGGTGATGACAGTAACTCTGGACATCTGGATGAACTTCCTGGCCCATCAGGGACCACTGGTCAGTCGGCCACCCCAGCCCACACCCAGTCCACCACAGAGCCCCCCCCTCAGTGGTGAACACCACAGCACCCACCTAACGTCCCCACACCTGTCCCCAAGACACATCAATCAGTAGTGTGCCCACCTGTACAGGGACCCCAGTCCACATCTCACAGCAATGACAATCAGGTTTCTGGGGTCAGTGGCAGTGGGCACACCATTTAGGAGACACAGGCGCAGGGGGACAGGGACACTGGGAGGACAGATGTGTGCCGGGGGAGGACAGGCTCAGTGACCCAACTGTCCTGGAGGCCTTCACTAATGTCCTGGGGCTTATCAACAATCCCAGGACAAGATGGTCCAGATTCTTGACATCATGAAGGCGAACCAGCAGCTGCAGGAGGCCAGGAAAGATTTGCAGGCCCTCAACACCACCATGGTCTCCATAGCAGGGGTGCTGGCTGATATGGCCAATATAATGAGGGAATATACAGCAAACCAGCAGGCACCTTCCACTAGCCAGTCAACTGAACAGCCCACCACATCTGCTGCAGCTAGTAGACAGGAGGCCCTGCCACAGGACCCACAGGCCACAAACACCCCTCCCCCTGCAGAAGGTGAACCACCCAACAAACGTTCCCTGGGACGCAGACAGATGCCAGAGACACTTGCCAAGACCGAGATCACTGCCAGGAAATGAGATTCTCCTGAATGTCCCCTTTGTGTCCCACTCTGAAACCTTGTCCACTTTGAACTGCCTTTGCTGCCCTTCCTATGGCCCCTTGGACACTTGACCTGTGCTACAAACAGACTGGACCAATACCCTGGACTTACCTCTACCATCACCCTATTCCATTGCACTATTCTGTCTATAGATATCACTACAATAAAGACCCTTGAACACAACTTGGTGATGAAATTGTCCAATTATGGTAACAGTTACATCTTGTACAATTGACCTGAACTCTGTGATAGCTTACAAATAATGATCTGTAGCTGTCCGAAGTCATCACATAAGTACACACTTGTTATAACTCCAACATCTGCAAAATGAGAAGGCATAGGTGACAGGCAGTTGAGATGCAAAGGAAGTGACTGCCATCCTGCTACAGCCACACTGAAAAGATAAATAATCAGAGGAATGGTCAGTTCCACAGTCAAACCTGTGTGTCATTGGAAGTACCACTGTATAACTGATGTTCTGTTGTCCACATCCTCATCCTCTGCCTCCTCATCCTCACTGTCCTCAGGGTCCACTGCTGCCACAGTGTCATTTCCAATCTCCTCCTCCTGCAGATAAGTCACATGTCGTCTGAGGGCTAGGTTGTGCAATATGCAGCATGCTACAACTATCTGGAAAATCTTCTCAGGGAAGTAGCAGAGGGATCCACCTGTCAGATGGAGGCATCTGAACCTGGCCTACAGGAGGCCGAAGGTACGTTCTATGATCCGCCTGGTTCGCCCATGTACATCATTATACCGATTCTCAGCCCCTGTCCTGGCATTCCTCACAGGGGTCAGAAGCCACAATAGGTTTGGGTAGCTAGAGTCACCTGCAAGAATTGAGGGACATACATTAGCCTTACACAGTGGTATGGGGGATAACTCCTGAAGGCATACACCGACATACATTGGGTAGGGACTCTGGCTCACCTATAAGCCACACCCTGTACCTCTGTAGTGTGCCATCACATTTGGGATGCTGCTATTCCTTAGGACGAAGGCGTCCTGCATTGACCCAGGATACTTGGCAGTGACGTGGGAGATGTACTGGTCTGCCAGGCACACCATTTGCACATTGAGTGAGTGGAAACTCTTCTGATTCCTAAACACCAGTCCATTGTGCCAGGGGGGGACAAATGCAATATGTGTCCCGTCAATCGCCTCAATAATATTTGGAATATATCCCATTGCATAGAATCAAGCCTTCACAGTGGCCATATCTTGTACTTGGGGGAAAGCGATGTAGCTGCACATGTGTTTGACCAAGGCAGACAAAACCCTTGCCAGCATGATTGAGAACATTGGCTGTGACATTCCTGCTCCCAAGCCCTCTGTCACTTGGAAAGGACCAGCTGCCAGGAAATGAAGCACTGATAGAACTTGCACAAGAGGGGGGGTCCCAGTGGGATGACAGATAGCTGATATCAGATCAGGCTACAATTGAGCACACAGCTAAGGATTGTGGCCCTGTCTAGTCCATAGGTCAGTATTATGTGCCTGTCCTCCAGTGTAGCCAAATCCACAAGGGGTCTGTACACGAGGTCTTGTCTCCTCCTCCTATTCCTTTGCAGTGGTAGGTATTTAAGGGACATAAGAGTGAGTAGCGTGTCACAAACTGAACAATGCAACCACCACCTCTGTGTACATAGAGCATGTATGTAATCGGACAGTGTGAATGGCAATGTATGTGCAATTTACAGCAATGACGCAGTTTCCAATTTCTGAATGTTGTCTACCACCATAAAGTGGCGACTGCCTGTCCTGTAAGTATGGACAGGTGGAAGTGATGTAACTCCGCCTGCGTTGGGTGTCATGGAGTTAGGTGGTCTTGCACCACTGTGCTATTCATTATTGGCTAAAATGGGGCTCTATGGAGTACAGTGTCCAATGGGGATCAACGGCGGCGGTGATGGTGTACACCGCCGTGGATGTGACCGACATTTTCTGTCTAAAACCTCACTTGATTCCTGACTTTCCACAGGACAAAACCTCCACTGCGTGTGCTGCTGTGACCTGTGTCTGGATCCTGCCATGGCCCATGTGACAGGGGAAAGAGCCCCTGCCTTCACTTCGGAAGAGTTACAGCGCCTGGTGGATGGGGTCCTACCCCTGTATGGACAGCTGTATGGGCCTCCAGACCAACAGGTGAGTACACCATGGGCACAATGCATGTGACAAGGCTGCATGGAGATGTGTGTGCTAGCAGTGTGTCATTTGGGTGGCGGGTATGTCTGGTGGTAGTGTACATGCAGTGCTCTGGGTGATGTGTGTGCCAATGGAGATGGAAATGGAATTGGTGGGCCATATGTGTGACAGGCAGGATTGTATAGTTAATGGTGTCCTCCTGTCTGTATTACCTCTGCAGGTCAGCACCCATCAGAAGAAGGGATTGTGGCGTGCCATCGCCAAGGACATGCAGACCCGGGGTCCACAGCAGGCGAAGCACCCACTGTAGGAAAAGGTGGGAGAACCTGAGACCCTGGGCCCAGAAGAACGAGGAGGCCCAGCTGGGGATGGCCTCCCAACAAGGGCAGGGTGCTCGTCGGAACCTGACCCCCCCGATGGCCTGCATACTGGTGGTGGCCTACCCAGAGCTGAATGGGCACTTGAGGGCAGCACAGCAGCCACAAGGGGGTGAGTACAGTGAGCGTGACGACCATTTTTGTTGGGTGGCATGGGGTCCTGGTGGTGGGTTTCATTTAGCGGGTGCCCTTAATGCCAGCTCAGCCACTGCTGCGTGATCCAGCTCAAGGTAAATGGGTGTATAGCAAAATCTAGTAACCTAGCTAGGTTGCATTCCATGTCAGACAGGATTTAGTGGGTCCCAGGAGGAGTGCAGTTGGCGGTGGTTGGCTGTCATCTTGCTGTGGCACCTAGCCAGTGGAATGCCAGTGCGATGCATAGTGCCCATTCCTGATCCCTGTGTGTGATGGTAATGTGGATGCCAACTGTGGTGTTGTTACTGTAACTGACCCAGTGCTCCCTTTTTTTTATCTCCCCCCTATTTTCTTCTGTCATCCTGTCCATGTGTGGAATAGCATCATCTGGCAGTGGAGCAGGGACACCGGTGACTGAGGGAGCTGCATCCCACAGGACCCAGGAGGCAGAGTCCACAGATGCCGAGGGAACCAGTGGGATGGAGGGCGAGGGGAGCACCACGGCGGAGAAAGGAGGTGACAACACTGACTCTGATTCCTCCTCTGATGGAAGCTCCCTGGTGGTGGCGGACATCTCTGGAACCACCCCAGCTACAGGTACAGCCACAACCCCAGTACCAACGCCGTCCTCCCAGTAGCCCCCCACTGAGTTGCCCATGCCCTCTCAACCAGGAGGGCAGGCATCTCATTCGTTCCAGGAACCTCAGGCCCTGCCCAAGTGAGCCCTGCTGCCCTCAGTGAGAAGGCTATTGACCTCCTGAGATCCACCTCTGTAGGGCAGTCAACCATTGTGAATGCCATCCAGGGGCTGGAATCCCAGATGCAGCAATGCAATGCATACCTGGAGGGCATTGACAGTGGGTTGGCGGCCCAACAGAGATCGTTTCAGGCTCTGGACTCCTCTCTGATGGCAGCCAGTGTCCCTGTTCCTACCGTCCCCCCTCCAACTACCTCTTCCCAGTCCCAGTCTCCTCAACCCCAACCCATCCCAGGCACAGATACAAACAAGCATGCACACAAAACATCACACAAGAGTAGCACAGTCAAACACATACAGTAGCACTCACACAAACAACATACAGTTGCATACACAACCACATCCACTGCCTCCACTGTGTCCCCCTCCTCCTACTCCCTCACAGTCACATCCACACTCACACCTGCATGAAATGCATTAACAGCAACCACCACCATCACCACATCAAGCAGCACACACACCTCACTTGCAGACACCTCCATAACATCCATCCACACGTCCCCTTTGTCCTCTCCCACCCTGTCTGCCCCTCTCCTAAGAGACACAACCGCACGCACTCAGACACCCAAAAGCCATCCACCTCACACACACACACTATCCATGCATCTGCACCCAAGTCCAGCAGACGTACACCACCGACACCCACTCCCTCAACCTCCACTCCCATCCCTCCTCCCATATCCCGCCCCAACGTCCCTAAGAAGCTTTCCTTGCCCAACCTGACCTCTTCCCTCCCCCCTCCATCCTACCCGTAAGAGCAGGGTCCCAACGACCCAGCACAGCACCTCAGCCAGTCTGCCACTGCTCCCATCAAATCATCAGCTGCTGGCACAAAGGGACCCCAGAGTGTGACAGCTGCCACTCCTACTGAGAGCACATCTCTGGCTCAGAAAGGAAGGACTAAGGTGGTGAAAAGCAAGGGACAGGAGACGGGGACAGTGGAGGCAACTCCTAGTCCTGGAGGCAAGGACATAAGTGACATGTCAAAGGCCAAGGGGACCTGTCACAAGAGGGGACACATGGATCCCCCTCCAGCACCAAAGATTTCCAAGGATCCCCCTCCACCACCAAAGAAAGAGAAGGTTGCCACTCCACCTACAAAGAAAGGGAAGGTTCCCACTCCACCAACAAAGAAAGGGAAGGTACTCACTCCACCTCCAATGAAAGGGAAGGTTCCCAATCCACCAACAATGAAAGGCAAGAGGCCCACTCCACCAGCAGAGGGTAAGGAGCCCTCACCTCCAGCACAGGCACAGAGGCCCTCACCTCCAGAAGAGGCACAGCAGCCCTCACCTCCATCAGAGGGCAAGGAACCCCCACCTCCAGCAGAGGCACAGCAGGCCTCACCTCCAGCAGAGGGCAAGGAGCCCCCACCTCCAGCACAGGCACAGCAGCCCTCAACTCCAGCAGAAGCACAGCAGCCCTCACCTCCAGCAGAGGGCAATGAGCCCCCACCTCCAGCACAGGCACAGCAGTCCTCACCTCCAGCAGAGGGCAAAGAGCCCCCGCCTCCAGCACAGGTACAGCAGCCCTCACCTCTAGCAGAGGCAAAGCAGCCCTCACCTCCAGCAGAGGGCAAGGAGCCCCTACCTCCAGTACAGGCACAACAGCCCTCACCTCCAGCATAGGCACAGTAGCCCTCACTTCCAGCAGAGGGCAAGGAGCCCCCATCTCCAGCAGAGGCACAACAGCCCTCACCTCCAGCAGAGGGCAAGGAGCCCCCACCTCCAGCACAGGCACAGCAGCCCTCACCTCCAGCAGAGGGCAAGGAGCCCCCACCTCCAGCAGAGGCACAGCAGCCCTCACCTCCAGCAGAGGACAAGGAGCCCCCACCTCCAGAAGAGGGCATGTAGGCCACCCTCCAGGGTCTGTTGTGGAAGAAGCCCCCTCCAGAACCAGTGGGCAAGTTCCCCACTTCAGAGACTGTGGCCTTGCACTCCCCACCAAAGACAATTGGGCATGGAGCCCACTCCAGAACCAGTGGGCAAGTTCCCACTTCAGTGACTGTGGCCTTGCACTCCCCACCAATGACAATTGGGAATGGAGCCCCCTCCAGAACAAATGGGCAAGTTCCCCGCTTCATCTGAGGTGCCACCCCAACCCTCTTCCCCATGAGGTGCCTGTCCATTTCAAACATGATGCCCCTGAACAGTGGATTCCGGATTGTGTTAGGAGTCAAGCTGGGCCTTGGACTGTGCCCTGTGGCCATGTGGCCCTTTTGTACTTTGGAATGGCCATTGGCCCATTCTGGACATTGTCACCTGCGTTTGTATTCAAACGGACAATATGGTGGGTGTTGGCATCAAATTACAATGTTAGTTGATTCTCACTGTGGTCCTTTTTTATTTTAACGTGTGTCCTGTGACATTGGTTTAACTCTGCTGCAGGTTCTGTGTATGGTGTGTGTGTGAATGGTGTGTGTTGTGCGTGTGTGTGTCACTCTCCTTTTCCTCCCTCCCTCCCTTGTGTGCTAGATGGCTGTACTCACCGTCGTCATCTTCGTCGGCATTGGTGTTCCAGGTGGAGCATAGCGTAGAAGAGCATCAGGAAGACTTGAAGTTTCGGTTACTTGGCGGCGGCAGAGTCCTTTGTGTACTTGTTGGTGAGTCTTTCGTTTTCTGTCTTATGTTTCCGCCAGGCTTTTGATGGCTTTGGTACCACCCCGGAAAGCCTGGCGGTTTGCTATGTCATAATATGGTGGGCAGTACCTTGGCTTCCGCCTGGCTGTTGATGACTACCCCCGTGGTCAGTGGTGTTAACACCCTGGCGATTGGTGTGGTACATTTATTGTCTATGGGAGGTATCACCGCCATGGTCATAATTTGGCGGTTATTACCGCCAGCCTGTTGGCGGTATTACCACCACTTTATCACTCACCACCAGTGTCATAATGACCACCATAGTGTCCTACCTTTCATTGCTACATTAACACTTTAAGTGACTTTGTTCCACAATAATTCACATTGTATAAAAGCCACTGTGCGGCTTGCCTAGTTGAGCATGTGACAGTTATTCTAATAAGCAAATACTGTGTTAGCTATATAGTGTTTTCATCAAAATGTCTTACAGACCACGTTATTTACAATTGTCAAGATCAAATTGAAATTGGTGCACATTCTCACTGGAAAGATGAAAGACTAAGGCCCATATTTATACTTTTTTAGCGCCGCATTTGCGTAATTTTCTGACGCAGAAACGGCGCAAACTTGCAAATTACAATTGTTTTTTGGAAGTTTGCGCCACTTTTGCATCAAAAAGCGGTGCAAATGTGGCGCTAAAAAGCATAAATATGGGCCTAAGTTCACTTACCGGATTCTACCTCCAGTTAGCATGATGGTGCTATGATATGTGTATTTTTATAGTGCTTATTGCCCCTATGAGGCACTCAAGAACTTTATGGACAGGTAGCACAGTGCTCTGTGTGAGCCCTGTATCTGTTCCAGACGTTTGCCTTGCCAGTCCTATGCTAAAAATTCGAATGTGTGACCCACCGATCACCACTTTTGTCCCCTACGGCGACCATTCAGATCACGGGCCATCCCTTCGGCAAAAGAGTCATCCTTGAGTTTTATTTCACTGAAGTTTTTAGTTTCCCTCATGCCCTTGTTGAGGGCAGAGACAATTATGATATACGAGCGTAAAGCACAAATCTTGCCTCACTGGAGCATTTAGCTAGCACAGACCCTTTAACTTTAGGCAGAAGCTAGGGTGAATGATGAAGCTAGGAGTTTTTGCTGATGTCTTCCCCTAGTTACCTGAGCTTTTAGGTGTTTTCTGATGCGTCCCAAACTTTTCCAATGTTTACAGGGACAAGTTCATAGTTATTTAAATTATGTTATATATAACAGGAAACATCCTGAACAACTAGGTCTAAACCGCTACTTGCCTGAACCACTACTGCTAAACAACTAAAAAGTCTCTACAGCTAAGTACTGAACAACTACTGTCTAAACAACAATTGTGCCTGAACAACTAATTTTAAGGTAAGGTTTTCTTTTTGGTTGCAGGAATTTCCCGATTTATTACTACCTAACGGAGGTTATGCAGGATAATTTGGGGAGACAAATGGAGCTTTTGGCTGGGCATTAATGAAAAACACTTCTATGAGTCTTTGGAAATAGGACAGTTGGTATTACTGTATGCAGGGCTACAAGCTCAACATTACAAGCCTTTATTAGAACCTGGTAAAAATAGGGAGTTGGGGAAGAAGCATTGGCATAACTTGCCCACGATGTAGTAGTCAAATACAGACCTGGCCCCTATGTTCAGCAGCTATTTTAAGCTGTAGGGGCTCAAACAGGGGATTACTGGGTTTATGGAGGCTGTTTCACACATATGGATTTATCTGTCTCCCAGCCTGCCCTTTGAGGTGTGGATGATGAAGAGGTAACCAGCCAGTTTCAATACTTTATATTTGTTGCAATAGCAGTATTCCGTTTTTGCATAGCTTCAGACTGGCTCACACCAGATCCTCTGACTTACCATCAATGGCTGGCCCGATTGCTCTCCATGTACCATCTGGAGAGATACTTGTACGCCTGCAAATGTAGGGCTGCAAAGAAAAAGGGGGACATCATATTCAGAGTGGTTGGGGAAGGACTCAGAAGACTGGACAGAGCATCACCCCAATCTGGGTGGTGGGATGCTTAGAGTCCGGGGCCTCCGTGGCCCGGCCCTTCGCGCCATTCTGACATTGCACTGGCCAGTCCAACTTCTGCCCCTCACCTTGTGAGACGAGGAGGGGGAAGGAAGTAGTAAGTTCCATGGGAAGCGCGTCACTTCCTCCCACCACCACAGCAGCCACGAGTATTTAGGTATCCCTACCCCTGGCCTCTGCCTTTTGCAAGGAGCAGGCAGTGGCGGCGGGCGGACCTCTTTGATGTCTTTATTGGGGGATTATCGTGGTGTTCGGCGTGTGGGAGGATTGAGTGCCCGTGCCACCCCTGCATTCCAAACCTGCGGCGCCCTCCTTGCTTCTGCTGCCAGAGTGTGCCTTGCATCCTGGGCAGGAATTCAGGTGCCTGTGTTGCCCCTGCATCCTCCCCAGGTAACTGTGTCACCTCTGCCACCCGGGTTAATTTCCTAACATTGAGAGTGGTAGGCAGCACTACAATTTGAGCCTTTTAGAGGCGGACAGATTATACCCTTGATCTAATTTCTGGTGCTTTATCTGGCTATCTGTTCTATCTCAGCTCCTGGTAAGATCTCCCCATGCCCCTAGGACTGTTGTCCCTACCCGGCCTTGCTGGCCTTGGTGAGGCTGTCCAGGTCCTGTGTTTAGTGCTGCTATCGACGTTGGCTCCAGACGGAGCCCAGGAATGGGGACCCGCTGAATTGTGGAGTAAGTATGCGCATCAGGAAGTGACGTTTTTTCTGATTGCACACATCTGCTTCACTGTGTCCAAAGGGCTCCTTGATTTGTAGCTATTCATTCAGGGATTGCTGTTTGAGGGGGCCTATTTTAGATCATAGCTTCGGGGAGGGTTTGAGTGGGTAAAAGGAAAGGCAGGGACCTGAATTGTCCCCATTGTGAAAGCTGGTTTTGGCTAAACTAGGAGATGAGTGGGGCTCTGAGAGCTCTGGGTCTGAGTGGGAAAAGGAGGAAGTAAGGGTAGTTGATGACTGCTCTAGGTGGTCCCATTTGCCTCCCCTTTCTGCTTTTCACCGGTCAGGCACAGGGCTGAGAGGGCGTCCTGTTCCCGTCCTGTTGAAGGGGTAGCTGGGCACTGCTGGCCTCCCTAAGGCAATGCTTCACACAATTCCCCAGCCACATGCCCCTGATGCTCCTTCTATCACCCCTCCCACAGCACAGCAGCAACATGGGGGGCTCGGGGGGCTGGCCAGGGCAGTCCCTCAACACAATCAGGTTGTGACCCTCACCTATGAGGGGATTCCCCTGATCCACAACAGCTGCCTTCGGCTGACCCTCAGGGGGCTTGCCGTCTTGGCAGACATTAGGCGGGCACTAATGGCCTTGCCCTCTGTACCAGTTGGGGTTATGTGGGTAGTTTCAGGCTAATTCATCACCTTCTATTACTGCTCCCCCTGCGCAGGCCCCTCACACTCCACACATAGTCCTGCTGGCCCCAGTACAGCTGTCGTTTTCCTCCCAAGGGCAGCCAGGTGATTCCCAGGTGATTCTCAAGCTGTCCTTTCAGTGGCCCAGTTACTGTCCAAGTTGAATGCTCCTACACTTTCGGTCTCAAATCCGGTGCCACCTCCCATTCCCTGGGCTCTTTTCGATGATATGAGGAATGCCCTTGCTGATCTTAAGAGGCAGGTAGATGCCATGAATGCACTGCACTTCAGTGGGACAGGCTTGGGTGGCATACTGCCACCTGGTGGAAAGGAGCTTCCCAAGGTGGATTCTGAGCCAGGTAAGATTGCCGACCAAAGTGAGGGCAAGACAGGTTCTCTTCTTGGTGCGGTTTGCATGGGTCAGGATACGTTATTGTCTCATCCAGGAAAGTCAGCTTCACATGTCCCTTCATACGTAAAAGAAACCATTTGGAAAAGGGATTTGGGGGGCATATTCTCTCTGATTAGGGTTAAGAAAATGTAATCTGATCAGAAGGAGAAGAATGGTAAGGACGCATCAAAGGACAAGAAACCAAGGGTTAAAGATAACATAACAAATTAGTTATTCAGTTTTAGTGTTTACATGTTTGTGGTGCTGGAGAAGCCCGAGTTAGCGACCTCTATGATTTTTTATTCCAATAAGATATTGAAAGCACATCATGTTTTTGCGGGGACGGCATGGCTGGATTACGATTGGAACTTCACGTGAGCAAAAGTAGAGGATCCAGACATAGGTCGGAACCAGACCGAGTTCAATGTATGGCTAGCAAGAGTGAATAACAAGATACCTGTGAAGCAGTCCTTTCTCCAGCAACACACGGGAGACAGGAAGGGCACTTGCTGGGCCACTAATAGGAAAAAATGCTTGCTCCCGGGAAGGTCCTGCAAGTATAAGCATAGTTGCTCCATTTGTCGGCACCCATCCCTCCCCGAGTTTAAATAGAACAAGAAGTCCAAAGAAAAAGGTAAGGATGTAGTCAAGTCCTCAAGCTAATCATCTCTTACCCACTCCAATTCAAATCTCTAAATTGATCTCTTGATTGCATTCATATCCCAAGAAGGACACGGAAAAATTACTGTTTTTGGGTTTCTCCTCTTGTTTCAGGATTCCTGCCCTCAGTGTAACCCCCATACCACATTGCACCAATTTGTCATCTGCTCGCATGCATCAGGGAATAGTTACCAAAAAGACTGAGAAAGGGTAGCCAGCCCCTTTGCCGTCGTTCCTCTGGAGAACTATGTTCCCAACTGGGAGTGGTTCCCAAAAAGAACCTGAACAATTTAGGCTGATACATAATCTCTCTGCTCCAATGGGCTCATCTGTGAATGAGGCGATTGACCCTCAGCTATGTTCTGTGCGGTATGATTCTGTGGACCAGGCATTTGTGAGGCTGCGTGACCTTGGGCGGGTGGCCCTCCTGGTGAAGACTGGCATAGAATCCACCTTCACGTTACTCCCAGTACATCCAGAGGATTACCACCTTTTAGGATTCCAATTTGCAGGTGACTATTACTACAACAAATGCATGCCAAATGGGTTTAGTGTATCATGTACTTACTATGAAAAGTTTAGCTCCCTGCTACAATGGATATTCACTGCGTGCAGGCCATGAAGAGGTGATTCACTACATTGATGACTTTTTAGTCCTGGGCCAACCCGGATTCAAGGAGGTGTTTGTGAGATTTAAAGGCCTTGACATCCATGTTTGAAGACCCGGGATTCCCATAACTCCTGAGAAATTGAAAGGCTCTTCAACCTGCCTGACATTCCTTGGCATAGAAATTGATACAGTTGCTGGTGAGTGCCGTCTCCCATTTGAGAAGGTGCTGGCTTTCAGACAGTCAATTGACACAGTGTTAGCACAAAGAAAAGTCACTTTACTTCAGGTTCTGGTGGGTCAATTAAACTTTGCTCTCCAGATTATTCCCATGGCTCACCCCTTTTCTTGGTCCATCTCTAGGGCAATGACAGGCCTTAAAGAAAAACATCACCATACCCGGCTCTCCTCTGAGGTTAAGGATGGCTTGCACATTTGGTCCACATTCTTGCAACAATTTAATGGTGCCGTCATTTGGTTTTCTCGTTCATTGTCTAGTTCTGTTATGGGTCTTTTCACTGACGCTGCAGGCAGAACAGGGTTTGGTGCTGTACTGGGATGTGAATGGTGTAAAGGAGACTGGCCAGTGGCTTGGCATGACAGTGGCATCAGGAGGAATGTGGCAATCTTAGAATAGTTCCCCATTGTGGTGGCAGTCATTATGGGTACAGGTGCTCAGGGACAAATGCGTAATATTTTGCTCTGGCAATATGGCAGTAGTAGAAGCCATCAAAGGCAGGGGGCATCATGTAGATTTGTTTTGAGATTGCTAAAACATTTGGTCCTGTTGTGTCTAAAGTGTAGCATCCTTTTTCGAGCTAAGCATGTTCCTGGTGTTCATAATAACGCTGCTGATGCTTTATCTCCCTCCATGATGCAGGGGTTTCATGGAGTCCCGCCCACCAGATTTAGTGGCTGCATCATTGGCAAAGCGCACAAGGGTGTCTTATGAGAAGCAATTTGCACAGTATAGATCATTTCTGCATGCACGCAGGGTCTCAGACACTTTCTTGGCAGATACCATTTGCTTGTTTTTGGGTAACCTTACAGAACATGGCAAGCTGGTATCATGCGCAAGGGTCCACCTCGCTGCTCTTATATTTTTCGTGAAATTGAATAATTCCTTCATCGTCAAGAGAGCAGTAGCTGGCTGGGCAAGACTTGAGGGCAGGTAGAAGGATAGCAGACGCCCCCTCACTGCCCATATCTTTGGTCTTCTCCTGTCCAACCCCTAAAACGTGTCTCTATTCGCCTCAGCATTTAGTATAGCCTTTTATGGTGCCTTTCGGGTGAGCGAATTAGTAGGGCCGGCCAAGACAGATTTTGAGGGGAGTTTGCAGTGGGCTGACATTTGTTTATGTGTGGACTGGTTACTGATTTGGTTAAGAAAGTCGAAAACAGAGAAGAGAGAAAAGAGGAAGTGATCAAACTCAGGCTGGCGCAGGGCTCCCCCTTATGTTCTGTTGCTCGCTGGGGGTCTTACTTATCGGTCAAGCCAGATACTGGTTTACCTGCCTTGTTCCTTCATGCGAATGGAGAGTGCTTCTTGCACTATCAGTTATCATCAGTCTGGTCCTGTGCCCTGGGGACAGATGGGGTCGACCCCGCTGGTTATGCTTCACATTCATTTCGAATAGGGGCAGATACAGTGGCGGTGGGCGTGGGCATGTCATCTGAGGAGGTGCAAAGGATAGTCCGGTGGTCGTCAATGTCTTACAAACGATACATTTGCCCTGATTTGCAATGACTGCGTAATTTAACTTTTTGATTGGGTACTCACGCTTGTCTTTTTTGTTTCAGTAGCATGCAGTCTCGTGTAGTGTGGGTTCTCGGTCACTCTTTTGTCCTGCAGGAGGTCTACAGGTTGGAGGAACTTCCTGGTGCTGTGAGCGGTTAGCAAGCCACATAGTGCTCTGAATGATTTATTTACCTGACTGATGCTTCTTTGACTGTTTTATTTGATTGATCTATCTGTCTGTTTTACTTATGTTCTTTATGATTTTGCATGAAAGTTTTGTCCGTTAATGTCTTACTTCATTTGTCAATCTCCCCAGTATTTGGAGTGCCATCCTCAATTCTGTAATAAACGCTTCTGCTCAAAATATTTTGCCTACCTCTGTCGGTATTTTGTTGAGATTGTGCTCAGTCCAAACTGGGGGCATCTGGGTCCTAAGGCGGGACGGGGGTATTTGAGGGGGTAGAAGTTTACTTAACAGATATTTTTTAGAATTTGAAAATGTTGCACTATGATCAGTTTGTAAACAGCTTAGTTTTATGCTAATTCCTGATCTTTGGATGTCTTATGTGAAATGGATTTGAAGTAGCCAGGGATTGTTCATAGTGATTTGCTCTCTCTTATTTTTGAGCTTTCTTCTATGCTTGTACTTTACTACTGTATTTATCAAAACTGTATCTCTTGAGTGCTAATGGGGGAGGAAAAACTGAATAAAGTGCTTAAAAAACCCCACAAAAAAACTATTTATTAAAGCACTTGTGTGACCAAACTGGAATTTAACATTTCTGCTTCCAATCTGGAGCTGAGCCTTTCTGCCTCCTCTCTCAACACAGAGCTCAGAGCATTGATAATGCGCATGCACCAGTACTGGTGGCCTCACCAGTGAGTTGGAGATGTGTTGCTGTGACTATATTGTGACTGTACTATGATTCTGTTATACATAATGTTTTGCCTGGGATGTGAAATATCTCATATAACCAGTGCACTCTCGTACTCCTTTAGTTCCAGAGTAGGTACCAAAAAGCATTTAATAAGGCTGCGTCCCTTGCGTAATGACATGTGGATTACTCATCATTGCTTCATGAGCCATTTAGTAAATAGGTGCACATGTGCAGAGCGCAGATGTGCATTTTTCTAAAAGATATGACATAGTGGGTGTGGCTGAGGCGCTGCCAAGATGGCCGCAGACTGCTGATCCTCCAAGTCGTCACAGAGCTTTTATCTACACTCTGGCGGCACACGGACATTGCAGAAGCTGAATTTTTGTGGCAAGGAGATGGGAGCGCGAGGGCAACAGCCATCTTTGAACTGATTTTGAAACCTGTTTCCCTGTATTATTTGCTCGCATGGCTTCTCCTCAGTTGCAGTGGTTGCGGCTGCCATTTTGGACATAAACGCGCAATGCTGCTTGCTTTTGTCTTTTCTGTAGGACACATATATATTTTGAGGCTCCTTTCCTCAATAATTTACTCACATTCAGACAGCTTTTACAAGCATCTTTGGTTGCTGTGTTTATGACTACAGCATTTGCTGAACTATTACGATATGGTCAACATCCTAAAACCTTAGGTGTTGTCTGCATTTCATACAATTCTGCCAGTCAGAAGGTACATTATATGGAGCGTATTGGAGTCTACTTTGTTAGAACTGGTTAATTATTTTCTTATAAGATTTTTCTTCAATATACTTACCAGTTTCTAGTGCGCTCACTTACATACTCATTGCATATGGAGACCTCTTTGACTTCCTCTCAAACGTCTGCATCATTACTTGAAGTAATGTCCTCTTCCTGGAAGGACCATAATCTCTTCCAAACAACAAAAGAAAGAACCCTCTTCTCCAACAAAATCTCCATTGCATTTGACCCTTGAAGACCTCATAGATTAAATAAAACACCTGAAGCCCTTTGTGATGGAGACAAATGCTACTCTTCAAAGAATTGAAGAAAAATGGTCTAATCTGGATTCCAGTGTCACGGAGGCTGAACAAAGGATAAGCAACATACAGGATGCAGCTACTTAGATAGATGTCATATCAAAGGACATTCCGCTTCTGAAACAGCAAACTGAAGACTTGGAAAATCATAACAGACGCAATAACCATAGAATTTCTGGTATTCCTGAGATGGCAGAAGGCAATAACTTAATCACTTTTCTGAAAATTCATATTACTAAGATAGTTGGGCTCAAGGATGGTACCGCTCTTAACCTAAAACGTGCCCATCGTGTGGACCCAAGCCTTCGGGTGCTTCATCGTCTGATCGACCAAGGGGCATAATAATTCATTTAGAATGTAACATATTTGCAAAGATATTAGCACTTCAAATTAATCAGATTGTTCAGGATTTAAATGGCATAGAACAAACTGGATTTGTTAAAGGCAGATATGTCACTGACAACTCCAGAGCTTTATTAACTATTTTGCATCTAGCTTCTAAAAACTCTACCCCCGGCTGCTATTACATTGGATGCGGAAAAGGCATTTAACCGTATTAACTGGCTTTTTATGATGCAAGCCCTTAAATGGCATGAATTTGGTCCTAGAATTTTAAAATACATAAATATACTTTACTCCTCCCCATCTACTTCTATTTTTTTAAATGGTATTCAAACCTTTTATTTTTCCCTTCACTGGGGTACTTGGCAGGGTTGTCCTCTATCCCCTTTATTATTCATATTATCTCTGGAACCTTTTCTAAATTCCTAGAGGCAATCTCCTTCTTTTACTGGATTTGTACACAAGGATCTGCATTTTAAATTCACTGTCTATACTGATGACATCATCTTGTATGTTTCTAATCCACATACATCGCTACCTGCATTTGCCGATCTCTTAAACACATACTTTAATCTTTCAGGATACAAATTAAACTTAAGTAAATCTGGAGTACTTCCCTTGAACAAACTTTGTTTCAAATTTATGTTTGCTGGAACTGACTTTAAATGGACTTCCACCCATATAAAATGCCTAGGGATCAAATATACTTCTTTAATTTCAACAACTATTCAGATTAATTTGGATGATCTTGTTAAAGAAATTTGTAACATGTTGGATAAATGGTCTCCCCTCTATCTATCCTGGTGGGGTAGACTGGAATCAATGATAATGATGATGGTCCAGGTGATTAACTTTTATTTGTCTATGTTCCGGTTAAAATACCTTTGAAATTCTTTAAATTGCTCAATTGCATACTGACAAACTTCTTATGGAATGGACGGAAAGCACACATATCTATAGCCTCATTATGCAAGCCTAAAGAAATAGGTGAAGTTAATTTTCCTAATCTTTGCCAATATCATTCTTCGTTTATACTGAAAAAAGTTTTACCTGGACTCCTCCACTTGGCATAACAAAAGTATTAAATCATCTAACCGTACTCTTTTCTGGAAAGAATGGGTAGCTAAAGGAACTTTACAAGTCAAACAATGATTTCAAAACATGCAACCTCTTTCTTTTTATGAAATCCAATCCAAATTTAATCTTTCAGCCACCTACATGTCAAAATATCAATGTTTAAGAACCATTCTTGTACAAAAATTAAATATCCTATTGTGAGACCCATACCCTACCCCAATCTCAACTCCTTTGCAATTTTCTTCTTCTACTCCCGCTAGAGCCTCTTACACATACAAATATCTTCACAATCAGCTCCAAAACCGTACCAAACATAAAATAGAACTTACATGGTACTCTGATCTCCATTGCTCCCTCTCTGTTCAAAGATGGAACTGTATATGGTCAAAAATACACCATATCTCCTGCAATGCTAGCACCACACAAACTACCTATTACTTTTACAATAGGCAGGAATATGGAATTCCTATCGCCTGGGACATCTGGTTTGGGGTCAAGGGCAACAAGTTCTCATGTTTACTTTGTCTTTGGGACAAGTAGGCCCAACCCTCTGCAGAACAAACTCTTTGGCTGTCAGTTTACAGAGAGTGGAACTCTCTGCAGTTGAGGTAATGTATTTCCAAAAGGTAATGCTGTTCGAACTTGTATTTATGGTTCATTATTTGAAAGCCTTCATTATTAGGGTGAGTGCTGTAATTAAATGTTTTAAGGTCACACTTCACTACTGACGTTGGTTCCAGTACAGAAAAAAAAAACGTGTACACACATGTTTGAAAAGTTTAGGCTATGAGGCTAAGTATAATGCTCCCAGAATGCTCTCTAATTAGATGCAAATGTTTGCAGAAGCTTGTAAGCAAGAGAGAAGAGTCTTTGCTTTTAAAATAAAATGTTCAGAAAAAATACAAGTAGGGAAAAAGTTTCGCTACCATGAAATTTTAGGTGCTATTTCTTTGAAGTGTCATTTAGTAAAATGTGTTGATGCGTGCTAGTATTTCCCAAAAATATTTCTAATGGAAAATCAGTGTAACCATTTTCAACACGATTATGGGAAGCATGAAAATAATCAAACACTGAAAAAAGTCAACTGATCCGACATATTTTTTAAAGTCTTTTAGTTTCATCAATGCGTACCTTGTTTTGACATGGCTTTTGTAACACTTTATTGTTGTGGGAGCTACCAGGCCCTCAACATTGTAACGAACACTGGCAAAAACCCCCCCAAAAGTTTTTGAACTCTAAAAGCACACGTTGCCACCAGTGGCATAACAAAGGCCCCGCAGCCGCCCTCCAGGGGACCCTGCAACACAGCACCTGCCCTGAGTGAGTCTGAAGAGGGGGGCTCCTCCATGTTCTTTGCAAAGGAGCACCCTCCAGTTTCATTACGTCACTAATTGCCGCTGTAGTTCCTGACACTGAACAAAACTACTTTGTGTGCCAATATGCTCCTTGTGGAAGAGCAGAATGCGATCACTCACAGTAAAGCCAGCCGATAGAGAGAGAAATAGAAGTTTAATAAAAACAAAATGTCTTTGTTAACACCAGACCTAATTAGGGACCAAGACCCACATGTAGGTAGCTTTTTGCATGTCGCAAACAGCGAATTTCGCTGTTTGCGATGTGCAAAAAGCACATTGCGATGCACAAACCCAGTTTTGCGATTCAGTAACTTGGTTACCGAATCGCAAAACGGGTTTGCGACTCGCAATTAGGAAGGGGTGTTCCCTTCCTAATTGCGACTCGCAGTGCAATGTAAGATTGTTTTGTGACCGCGGGCGCAAACCAATCGCAGTTTGCACCCATTTCAAATGGGTGCTAACCCATTCGCAAAAGGGAAGGGGTCCCCAGGGGACCCCTTCCCCATTGTGAATGTCACTGTAAACATTTTTACAGAGCAGGCAGTGGTCCTGCGGACCACTGCCTGCTCTGAAAAAACAAAACGAAAACATTTCATTTTTAGTTTTTGTAATGCATCTCGTTTTCCTTTAAGGAAAACGGGCTGCATTACAAAAAAAAAAACTGCTTTATTGAAAAGCAGTCACAGACATGGTGGTCTGCTGTCTCCAGCAGGCCACCATCCCTGTGAGGGCCGCCATTCGCAAGGGGGTCGCAAATTGCAGCCCAGCTCATGATTATTCATGAGGTGGGCATTTGCGACCCCCTTGCGAATCGCAGATGGTGTCAGGGACACCATCCTACATTCGGATTTGCGACTCGCAAATCTGAACCTACCTACATGTGGCCCCAAATTCTTAAAGAAAGTCACAAAAGTGCACCCATGGTATATGTCTTTGAATTAGTGGCTTTCAAGAGAAGTATACCAGGAAATCGTACCCCAATAAAATATTTGTGAACTGTATTTTAGCATGGGTAAATACGCATGTGTAGATTTGCTCATGTGAAAATCTATTGAGCATTTGCAAGTTCATTTTCCCTCCAGCCACTTTCTTCCCAACCCTGGAAGAAGTTCTAATTCTGCCATTGTCAGGAGTAAATTTCCAACCTTTCTTATTATGGGAAAATATTAGAGAGAAGCTGGTGAAAATCTTTAAAACATGCAGGTTAGTAGGTTTGCACACTCAAAGGCATTCCAGCCCTGGAACTATTGCTTACTGCTTCCTCCAGCCCCAGTATGCAGATCTGCAGAAAGGTGGCAAAATAAGGAAATTGCTACAGTAGGGATTGAAACTACAAGTATTCAAGCCCTACTATGGTAGTAGCCCTGGCATAATCAGAGAGGCTATTATCAGAGCTCTTACATAATGAGATTGCTGCCATAATTTGTCGCCACACTACATGGCACCAGAGGGACAAGTAGATCTTTTTACAGGACAAGTAGATTTGAGAAGCAACCTGTCCCCTGGACAAGTAGATATTTTAATAAATTCCACACCCCTGATAGGCTTTTTTTGACTCCTCTCTCTACAAATATAACCCAACCATATCTGATCTTTGTTGGACCTGTTCTAATACACCAGGGCCCTGATTTATGCTTTTTGACGCAAATCTGCGTTAGTGCAGGTTTGTGTCAAAAAGTATGCCACCGGCTAGCGCCATTCCTGGACGCCAGCCGGGCGTCATATTTAAGCTATGATGCTAGCTGGCGGTAAGGGCCAGTTAGCATCAAAATTATTGACGCTAACCGGGTGGGGGAGGCTTAGGGGAAACTGGAGGTTGTGCATGAAAGAATGGCGCTAGTCAGGTTAGAGTAAAAAAAAATTACTCTAACCTGATTAGCGTCATTATTTCCATGCACAACCCCCATAGACATGACTCCTGTCTAAGTAAGGACAGAAGTCATGCCCCTCAGCCCAATGGCCATGCCCAGGGGACTTAGGTCCCCTGGCCATGGCCATTGGGCTCAGTGCCATGTAGGGGGGCCCAAGTTAAAATAAAAATACTTACCTGGACTTACCTGAGATGGGTCCCCCCATCCTTAGGTGTCCTCTAGGTGTGGGTGCGGATGGGTGGGGGTGTCCCTGGGGGAAGGGAAGGGCACCTGTGGGCTGTTTCCATGGTCTCTGACCATGGAAAAAGGCCTGCAGGTCCCCTAATGCCTGCCCTGACCCAGGTGTTATATAGTGGTGCTAAGTAGGCTTTATTTAAGGCCCTCCTCCTCCCGTGCATGATTTTTGCATGGGAGGATAAATGAGGCGCTGGGGCCTTGGAGGAGCAGGAGGAGGGGCCATACGTCAGGGCAAGGAGCCCTTTAAAACATTCGTCGCGCTCCCGCCGCCGCGGGTAGCGCATTGGAGGAGCAGGAGGAGGGGCCATACGTCAGGGCAAGGAGCCCTTTAAAACATTCGTCGCGCTCCCGCCGCCGCGGGTAGCGCATTGGAGGAGCAGGAGGAGGGGCCATACGTCAGGGCAAGGAGCCCTTTAAAACATTAGTCGCGCTCCCGCCGCCGCGGGACGCGCGCGGGTGGCGCCCGGGCGAAGCCTGGGCCAAGGGCAGGCCCGTCCTTAGCCCGTCAGAGACCGGAGGAGGCTGGGCTGGGCCCCCTCTCTTTCACCTGCAGTAAGAGATCTACTTGTTATTTAAGAGAGTATAGATTATAGCACTATTCTACACTTCCTAGATTGAGAAGCCTATTTTTTACTCAGCCCTTCCTTCATTAGTCCCTCCTCTAAGTTCTCTAAGTTCTCCCACTGCAACTGCAATTTGGTCATAATTCGGAGGGTCCCACTAAACAAGTACATAGAAGCACGTCATTCGAGGGGAGGAGCAGTCAGGGCAGGAGCCCTTAAACTTTGCTCTGCGCCCGTCCTGAGGCCGGAGGCAGGGCTAGTTACTTCAGTGACAGGACACTGAACTCAAAAGAAAGGGAGCTGTTTTCCCTTTCTTTTTTCTTTCATCACTGTATTTTGTGTTTATTTTATTTTACTGGCATCTTCCAAATATGGGGAAAAGGAAGGCTATAGATTTACCAGCGCAATCCAAGGGCACTAAAATTGCAAAAAAACGCCCAAGTAGACCCTTGAATGTAGGTATACCCAATGGGTCTAACCCATTGAATGAAATAGACCTCCTAGTTAAAGAAGTTGAATCTATGTTAGGTACACAAACAACTATAAGGGCAAATAATTCAAAGAGAGGCCCCCCGAAGGATAGGAAAATCCCAGATATATTTAAAAAGAAGGGGTCAAGGGATTCTATAGACACCATAACAGGGGATGATGGAGATGGAGGCCCGCATAACTGTAGGGGCTCCTTCCCAAAACCCCCTAATAACATAGCGAGTCCTCCAGTATCCCAGTGGGGTCTCCTACATGTACCACATACACCAACTCTCCCACCACTGACACCGGTGATCAAGGTGGTCCCTAGCTTATTCTGTACTAACCGCTTCGAACCTCTATCAGCAATAGAGGATTCGCCTGTGCCCACGAGTGTGCCTAAGTGCAAGCCAGTAGTCGGCATACCCAACCCTAGGGTTATCTCACCGATCCCCCAGTTCGAGTCGGAAGGTAAAGAACCTGCAGCTAGTAGAGACAACCTGGCTACAGTCCTTCAGAGAGTCGATGAAGTTAAGGGATTGGTTTTAGTACTAATAGATCTTATGAAGAGCAACCGTGTTTGTGCAGGGTTTTGTAAAGTTTGCAGGGAGGTTAGGGGGGAAGAAGCTTTCCCATTATCTGCCCCAACAAAGGGGATGGAGTCAAGGGATAATTTTTGTCTCCCCAATAGAGGGGGGACAGCTCCTCAAGGGAGGGAAGATTATCGCTGTGATCCCAATATTGACAATATGAGGCCCAGAAGGAGGTCTACAAATGTACCTAGACACGGAGACCGCCAAGGTAACTGTTCAAGTAATTTAACCAGTGACAGAGCTAGAGGTGGGACCAGTAGACCCGACCCACCGGGAATAGTCCAAGATTCCAGTTTTACACAAACCCCCAACAGGTCACACAAGATCCCCTATAATACCATCACTCTCTCTTGCCACAATATTGAGAGTACAGTTAATAAAGAACAGGACCTGCTTACAAGTCAGGGAACAAACAAAATCTATTTGACTAATGTTCCAAAACTATCGTCAGGGTTAGCTGAGAACCAAGCTTCCTTGATTATCAAAGTCATACACTGGATACGCTCCCGACGAAGTTGTCTTTCTGTTATTCGTTCTGACATAATATCGGCCAAGAGAAGCAGCATCACAGGGACCAATTTTGACACAATAACTATCTATTTTGAAGATAAGTATATGGTGACACAACTAATGGACTTTGATTCTCGTACCCACTTGGATAACGCAACAACCAGGGGGGGAATAAGATTCATGTTACACCCACATAATTCTGGACCAACCATGGGACCGGCAGGATTCGATGGTTTAATTAATTCCCGTGGAGGTGCTGCTCGGAAGGAAGCTAATCCCAGGCCGCTGCCTAATCCTGTATGACTGACTACTGAACTAGTAACTAATGTGATGACCCGCTCCAAGGCCTCACATTTGATGGGGGATGATAAAGCATCATCATTAAATATTTGCAGTAATGACTCGAGCGCAGTAGATGCTGGATGCACAATCGTGGCGATAAACCAAGATAAATGTACGTTAGAACTTATGTCATGGAACGTTGCCAGCCTGGCAAAGAAACTAGATGATGGTGAATGGGCCTCTTTTATTAAAAAAATAGATATATGTTTGTTTCAGGAAACTTGGGCGGAGGATGCTACTTATATAGATGGATTTCTCTCATTTAGTGCCCCTGCTATACCTCCAGAGAAGGGGAGGGGCCGGGCAAAAGGTGGGCTCTTATTACTTGTTAACAAGAATCTGCAGTGTGACTATAAGCCTTTGGAAATTGATTCTGTAGATCTAAAAGCCATGTGTATTACGTTCAACAGAAGATTATCAATTGTTATTGTTAATGCTTATATACGATCGGTCCCATATGGCTCCGAGTCCCACACCCTGGCCATTCTGTCCGAATTTGTGGGAAGCCTCCACCCCTCAACCATTCTAATCATAGCTGGAGAGTTTAACTGTACCTTCGAGCCTTCTATTCTCATAAGTGGTTTAACTGATGAAGAAGATGAGCAGTGGGGGATCCCACAATTATCTATTACCCGGCCTTGCAAAAAATCTCAGTGGCCATGCAACTAGCCACATTATGTTTAAACCATGGCCTTAGGGCCTGTAATGGTAGAACTCCATCCGATATGAACAGTGCACCTACTTTTAAAAGGGGCATGTCGATAAGCACTATTGATTACTTCTTGGTCGATGTTAGGTTGTGACCTCATTTGGTAGACATGAAAGAAGAAGTTAGATGTGATAGTGACCATTTCCCCTTGCTCCTTACCCTTTCTGGAGAAATGTTCAGGAGAACACTTAACAACTATGCTACAACAATTCCGCCACCTTGCTGGAACAATAAATTCACCAAGATTACTTGGCCAAAAGTGATGTCCAACCCTCACCATATTAGAGCAAAATATCAGATTTTCTTAAATAGTTTGTCTGAGTATGAAGATCAGGCAGTGGGGAATATTCCGATTCTCGAAATACACGACAGCATGACTACTCAGCTACGGGGGTTATTTTATAAAACAAGGCGGTCAAAGTCACATGAAGGGAAAGGGGCACGCAAGGGATGGTTCGACGAGAGGTGCTCAAAGGCTAAGTCTGGGTTAAGAGTAGCAGTAATGTCTGGCTCCCAGGGGGAAATTAAACAAGCTAGGTCCCTTTACAAAGTAACTTTGTCTAACGCAAAAAAGCGGTGGGAGGATTCCCTGTGGCAGGAATTATTAGACGCTTCCAGAGAGAAGAATAACAAGCGTTTCTGGGAACTCCTGTCTAAAAGAGAAAATGGAGGTAGGAGTTGTCCCAGCAACCATATTCAACCAGAAAGCTGGGTAGAGCATTTTACTACTCTTTACGCCCTACCAGAGGGCCCAATGGACACCAATGTGGTCCACTCTCCAACAAAATTGTTGGAATCAAATTCCAGCATGGCCCTCCAAGTGGAGGCCCAGTGTGTTCCTGAGGGTTGCCTCATCTTTAAAGTAGAAGAGACCCTTGAGGCTATAAATAGCCTAAAACCTGGTAAAGCACCTGGACCAGACAAGCTTCCTGGAGATCTTTATAGATCGGAACCATACATCTGGTCCTGGTATATTAATGCCATTTCAAATAGCATAGCTGCAGGGGGGCAAATTCCAGGTACATGGAAGAGGGCAGAGATCATACCCATTTATAAAAAAGGAAATGCTAATCTTTCAGCTAACTATAGGCCAATTAGCCTTATAGACAACTTACAAAAGATCTTTGCTAAACAAATTTTGCAGAGGCTAATCAATTGGGTTGAGGAGTATCAAATCCTTTCCCATTTACAGGCAGGGTTTCGTGCAAAAACCAGCACGATAGACCAGGTCTTTCGATTGGCCATATTGCATTGGAAATATGTTCTTGTGGCCAAGCAATGCCTGTATGTGGTATTTATAGACCTGCGATCGGCTTTTGATCTGGTCCCGAGAGCCAAACTGTGGGAAGTGCTGGGTAGATTGGGAGTCCCAGAGGATCTATTACTCCTGTTAAAACGACTACATGAGAACACTTATGCCCAAGTGAGGTGGGGTGAACAAGGCGAACTGACAGAGCGGATCCCAATCAGAAGGGGAGTTCGCCAAGGTTGTGTGCTAGCCCCCCTACTGTTTACCATATTTATCAACGAAGTAGTAAAGGCTGTGTCCATAGGCCAGAATGATGCCCCTTCCCTGAATACACAAAAAATCCCCATCCTGCTCTTTGCCGATGATTCACTCCTCATTTCTAAGACACCAATGGGGTTGCAAACCCTTGTTGACCGGTTTAACCAATTTTGTAGCGACCATGGGTTGGAGGTTAATATTAACAAAACCAAACTGATGGTGTTATCCAAGGGACCTAGGAAAAAATGTTCCATTCATATTGAGGGAGTACCGTTGAAGGAAGTAAGCTCTATAGATTACCTGGGAGTTAGGCTAACCAGCAAACTATTATGGAAGAGCAGATTACAAAAAGTGCAGGGCTCCTACAACACAGAGCCTCATCTATATTGCGTTTCTATCAAAGCACCTCTACCAAAGTTGTTTCCCCAGCAATAACAATTTATACAGCTAAGGCTCAAAGTGCAGCCCTGTACGGAGCGGAGGTATGGGGTTGCGCTAACTGTAACAAGATCAGTGTGGGGGAAAACAACTTTGCAAGGGCCTTAACTGCATGTCCACGCACTACACCCTTGCTTCCATTATTTCTAGATCTGGGGTTAAGCCGAGTAGCAGATCTAGCTACTCTAAGACCCCTCCTTTATTGGATCAGGTTATGGATAACCCCCGAACTAGATATATATAAAACTGCATTACTCGATCTATTGAAATGCCAGAACGCTAATACTCTACCCTGGATTCGCCACGTGGCCCATTGGCTCCGGCTATTGGGTCTGGGTGATTATTGGGAAAATCCCCATAAATTAGAGAGAAGGCATAAAAACATTTTAAAGTTAACCTATTGGTCTTATGTTAAGGACAACTACATAACCCACAAATCCCACGGCCGCTTAACTAATTCCTTCATTGATATTAAATGGTCCCCAATGTTTGAATCCTATTTGGATGTTATACCGGATTTGCAGGGCAAGCACTTATATGCAAGGTTTCGTTTTGGCTCTCTGCCCCTGATGTCATTGATTCATAGGTGGGGGTCGATTAATCTTCCCGATATATGCCCTGTCTGTGGCAGTACTTTCGAAACCATCGAGCATTTCATGTTCTTTTGCCCAGCCTATGCGATTCCGCGACTAAAATGGATCCGCAATATTTGCAGGGACATGGGATTCAAGAACTGCTCTTTGGCTCTACGGGTTCTAAAAAGCCACAGTTCAGCCGACGTAATTCTTTCAGTAAGCAAGTATTTAGCAACAGCTTGGCGCATACGATGCCATCTCCAAAAAGTAATTTAAGGTCTCATCTCTTCTATAGATAAGTTTTAGAGTCATATGTGCAATTTAAGTTATTGTTCTAATGTTTCTACGCCAATTTATAGATGTGTATTTATTTATTTGCTTAAGAATCTTTTATTATCTTGTTATATGTGTTTTATGGTCATTGATCGAACAAAGTTGATGATGATGATGATGATAAATTATTGACCATGTGGTTTGGACAGGGCTTGGAATAGATTTTTCTCAGACAAATATGTGGGTAATCATCCTGTGTTTCTGCTATTTTGTTTTCACTAGTGCTAGCCGCAAAGAGTTATTTTTATGCACCTGTCTGGTATTCGTGCCATCTTAACATGAATCCGATATCCATTTTAAGTTATTATACAAGCTTTTTATTTCACTGTGCTGGTGTCTCTAATGACTTGGCAGTGCCTAAATTTGCCTATATGATGATTGTGCCGGGAGCAGGCTCTTCATGTCAAAGTATGCTATCTAAATTATCAAGGAACTGTATCACTATGTAACATCAACCTAGCACTTTAAATTTTTAAATCTTGGGTCGGATTTTGAAGGTTTTAGAGAAGCTATTTTTATTCTAAAATTTATTTTAAGCCAGTGTGAAAGTACAATGGAACAAACGCACTCTTTTTGTACGATTTAATGTGTAACTTTTATGACCTATGGTCGAATAAAGTATATGATGATGATGATGATGAGGCGCTAGGGCCTTTGAATAATATTTTGCCCGGGAATGCCTACTTTGCATCTCATTGACGCAAGGTAGTTTTCTGCAAGCAAAAAACGACTTTGCCTGAACAACTAATATAAATATATACATTCTAAACAACTAATAAACCATAAAAACCAAAAAGAAAACCTTACCTTAAAAGTAGTTGTTCAGGCAATTGTTATTCAGACACAATAGTTGTTCAGACAGTAGTTGTTCAGTACTTAGTTGTAGAGACTTTTTAGTTGTTTAGCAGTAGTGGTTCAGGCAAGTAGTGGTTTAGACCTAGTTGTTCAGGATGTTTCCCGTTGGTAATATACTTATACATTTTTTGTTAACCTTCTATTATATTTTCTTGTATCACTCTTTGGATTAACTTTTATCTTTGTGATATGTTATGTAACCTCTTTGATTCATTTAATTATTTAATAAAGCATTCTTAAACTTAAAAAAAGATATTACATACATTTGAGAGCATACAGGAAAGTAAACCTCAGTCTCTTATTAAAGTCATTAAAGATTTTTACCCATTGGTCGCATGGATGTTTATAAAATGACATGAAACATTGACAGGGAGTTGGCATCAATAATACATTTCAGACTTCTGAAGCCAATTCATCTCCACAATAGGGACCAGCTATCACTGACTGTAGTTTAAAGGAGTTATTTCAAATTATTGATCAGTCCAGTGTATAGACATCTGAGGAATATATTCAAAAGATGCAGCAATACAGGTAGCAGGCTCAAATATCTCAGGTGTAATCATAGCAAAATAAGATACAGAACACTGACAGCCACTGCAATACAGAAACTGAGAATAAGAAATAGGTGTGCCGTAAATAAACTTTGCTTCTCTCTCCTAAACATAAAGCAATTATAAGATCATTTAATCATAACACTATTTAGGAATTAGGATGGTTTTGGAATAGGGTCTCCGGTAATTCAGGAAATGTGAAAAATGTGGTAAGGTGTCAGCAGAGCAAAGGCTTCAGTAGAAGTCTTCAAGAAAAAGGAATACATATTTAGCATAAAGCTTCACATTTCAAGAATAAAGAGAAGCACAGAGGTCTGTACCCCTTGAAGTCTAAGGAAATCTGTCTTACCTACTAACTATGTGAACATTAGTTACAACAAAAGAACATCTTCTTTTCCCAGACCACCAGGGACCAATCAATTCATTACTCGTGATGTGCATTTGCAACATCACCTAGTAGTTACGGCAACTTTGAATATAATTTGTTCTTGGTACATAATGAATATGAGGCTTCATCTGCATATTAGGTCTCCACACTCCTTGCCAAGATTTCTCTTCTGAAGCCCTACTATCAGTTGTCTACTACATGCAATACTCTTCTGTAGCTAATGAAATCTTGAGAATGCTTCTGCAAAGAAAGAACATGCTGACCAAGCAAAGTACATTTAAAATGAGGCCCTAGCGAGGCTAACTTTAACCAAGCATTTAATGTGCATTTCAAATATATGGTTATGCATGCACATGTGTAACTTTCAAAATAAATCCCAAAACGTGAATAAAGAATGGATGTCTACATATGTGAGTATAACGGAATGTGAATTAAAATATGCATAATGAATACATGTATATATTTTTAAATGAACATTAGTGCACACACATATAACTTTGTCATTTCTGAAGTGATTACATTTTGTTAATGCGTTTAAACGTTTCACACATGGTGATATGATTAAACCACACAATACGCATACTGTTGAATGTAAATGCATAACTGTGCAATGGAGAAGTGGAAAGGATGAAGTCTAAATTGCGCAACTCCACACTTAACTTGGAAATTCTCTAAGTTGAAACATGAGATGCATTCAGCACAGTTCGGCAAAAAGGTAAGGCAACCACTGCTCCAACTCACAAAGCTGTGCTGTCTACAGCTCATGAAATTACCACGAGAATTTCCAAGTTTCACACATGCATTTAAGACACTGCAAAGTCTTAAAATCAGGTACACAGTTTTGTTCTATGGCACCACACACATTCAAGGTACTGTCCTTGGATGAACTCCAAAACTGAGATCATATACCATGGATGGCGGTATATAGTGCACTCTAGGCCGTTACCTATATGTTGCTCCAAGAGGCTTATATTGAGGATCTGCCACAACTGCTTGTGTCCAGGACAGGCAGTGGGCTGTCCCTCGTTTGTTCATAGATAGAATCCATATGCTCCCCTCAAGTGGATACAACAATACATTTGGGTGAAGTGCACATGTTCTGTCCCTCATCCCTTTTCTATGCACAGCGACCTGAAAAAAGATGAGAGCACCCCTTTGGTCCCTCAAACTCAGGACCAAAATGCTTCCCAAATGGATCACCATGCAATTCAACACTTTTCTACCCAAGCACTCTCCACTGGTGTAGCGTGCTGCCCATCCACTAATGCATATCAGCATCTCGTCAGGGGCATGAAGCTCTACATAAAGTAATTACTATATAATGGAATATAAACATTGTATCCAGCCACTAACTGAAAGAATGTGACAAGCACAATTGTTTGCATATCACCCACTCCCATGGGACCAATTACTGATAATGTGCTGAAAAAAAGAAACAAATTGAACTAATGACTGTTCCCTCAATGCAGAAACTCGTGGCAAGTGCATGAACAGCAAAGATCATTATTCTGACCAAAAAGTGCTGCTTTTGTTTTTTTCGACAAACGTTTGTTCTCATATTTGTTTTCTTCTACAGCGTCACTTACAGTTGCTAGAGAAGTGAAAAGGGCTTATGTATTCGTACGCATTAGTCCCTTTGTTTTCGCTGTTGGAGCATGATCAGATATTGACTGAAGAACAACGGAGCTATAGGGGATGCTGTGGCATTCAAATGAAAAGTGTTTCCTCCGGGAAATATAAAATAATTTAGGATGTGTGGTATTGTGCCACAGGTTCAGTGGCTTTCATTAAAAAAGCAGATATGTATTTGCGCTACATAAGTTCACGGTAGGTGGAACCCTCATATACAGACCACACAAGGGCCCTGTACTAATTTCTCCCGTGGCATCAACAACTTCATCGTACACCTCAACCTCTATGGTAGCACCTTCATCCTCCTCGGAGACCTTAACTTTCACCTAGAAGACCACACCAACCCAAACTTTACGGACCTTCTAGAAAACCTCAAAACCTCGGCCCCTCCCAACACAAAACCAAACCCAACAACACGGCTGTACACTTATTGGGCCTACATTTCTCCTCAATCAGGAACATCACAGTTAACAATCCAGTAACTAAAACATGGCCTTGTCAGTTTCAGCATACCCATACCTCATCAAAACAGACCTAACATCACAGACCCACCCACTGCAGCTAGAAAGGCATCATAGAAGAGGACTAGGCTTTGGCCCTCTGTTCTGTAAACTACTACTTTGGTGTCATTCTACTCTCTTTGCTTTCCCACCCACGTTGACACAGGTGAACTCGATTCAATGCACCAGCAGTGAATGTGAAAGACAGGTTATTGTAGCCCAGCAAAACCCCATCCAGTACATTGCTGAAGTAGAGGTAGTGCTTTTGGGTTGCTAACAATCACTGTAACATGATCACAGACACTATGGTAACAGAAATCAACCAATTTCTTTATTCACAATATCATACACACACTACACTAAGGGGCATATTTATACTCTGTTTGCGCCGAATGTGCGTCAAAATTTTTGACGCACATTCGGCGCAAACACTGCCCCATATTTATACTTTGACGTCCGACCCCGCCGGCGTCAAAGTTCCACCATGTGCGTCATTTTTTAGAAGGGTGAACCAGCCTTGCGTTAATTATATGCAAGGTAGGCGTTCCCTTCTAAAAAATGACTTTAAGGCCTGTGCCCCATATTTATACTGTGACGTCATTTTGACGCACAGGAGGGGGCAGGCCTTAAAAAACGGCGCCCAGCCTGATGGGCGCCGTTTTTTAACGCCTGGGTCAGGGCAGGCGTTAAGGGACCTGTGGGCTCAGAAGGAGCCCAGAGGTGCCCTCCCATGCCCCCAGGGACACCCCCTGCCACCCTTGCCCACCCCAGGAGGACACCAAAGGATGGAGGGACCCATCCCAGGGAAGTTAAGGTAAGTTCAGGTAAGTATATTTTTTCGATTTTTTTTTGTGGCATAGGGGGGCCTGATTTGTGCCCCCCTACATGCCACTATGCCCAATGACTATGCGCAGGGGACATAAGTCCCCTGGGCATGGCCATTGGGCAAGGGGGCATGACTCCTGTCTTTGCTAAGACAGGAGTCATTTCAATGGGGGTTGGGCGTAAAAAAAAATGGCGCAAATCGTGTTGAGGCCAAAATTTTGCCTCAGACCTGACTTGCCCCATTTTTTGACGCCCAAGCTCCATTTTCCCCTACACCGGCGCTGCCTGGTGTGAGTCATTTTTTTTGACGCACACCAGTCCGCAGCGCCGGCTAACGTCATCCAATAAATGAGGCGCCCGCATGGCGCTTTGGAATGGCGTTAGCCGGCGTTAAAATTTTTGACGCACAACTGCTTTGGCGCAGTTGTGCGTCAAAAAGTATAAATATGGGCCTAAGAGTAATAGACACTTTTAACAAAGAAGTATTTATTACAACAGGACGAATCTGTTTCTCAGTATATCTAAAATGACTACACAGAATATCATAAAAGTAGCAAGGCGGCACATTGTGAGTAACAAGAAAAAAATTAAAATTTCTAACAATTTTAAAATGTCATCTAAAACTTAACACCCTAAAACTTTCTTCTCTGCGCTACACTAAGAGAGCACAGAAAATGGAGCAACTTGTGGTCTAGAGTTTCTTATGGAGGAGAGAAGCACTGCCTACCTTGTTGATAGCAAAAGTTGTTGTTAATACCAGAGGCGTAAGGCCGTGATCTCTGTGAATGGCAAACACAAACTGCGGTAGAGGTCCATCTCTGGACTCAGCTTTATCAGCATCAGGCGAGACGTAGCATCTTTGAAGTGCTGTGGCAGTAGGTGAGACTCTCCCTGGCAGATTCTCATGCAATAATCTGGGCACAGGACCAACCTTACAAGTGGTCTAGTGGCAGTACATATCTATACTAAATCTAATCAGAGATTGGAATTTTTGACATAAGTTTAGGAATGTCTGACATAGATTATATGTCTGTATTTGCTTTTATTCATCCATGACATAGTGATAACTAGACACTTGTCCCAGACAGATTTTTTGCTTCCTTCCTCCTATATTTTCTGACCTGTTTTTTTGTTGGCTTTAGGACTCTGGACACTTTGCCACTGCTAACCAGTGCTAAAGTGCATATGCTCTCTGTGTAAAGTGTACTGTTGATTGGTTTATCCATGATTTTCATATTTGATTTACTGGTAAATCCCTAGTAAAGTGCACTAGAGGTGCCCAGGGCCTGTAAATCAAATGCTACTAGTGGGCCTGCAGCACTGGTTGTGCCACCCACATTAGTAGCCCTGTAAACATGGCTCAGACCTGCCACTGCGGTGTCTGTGTGTGCAGTTTTAAACTGCCAATTCGACTTGGCAAGTGTACCCACTTGCCAGGCCCAACCCTTCCCTTCTACTACATGTCAGGAACCCCTAAGGTAAGCCCTAAGTAGCCCCAGGGGAAGGGTGCAGTGTATGTTTAAGGTAGGACATATACTAGTGTGTTTTATATGTCCTAACATTGAAATACTGACAAATTCGGTTTTCAGTGTGTAAGGCCTATCCCTCTCATAGGATGGGGGCTGCCTTTAAATATCCTTAAAGCGCAGATTCCCTTTGAGAGCAGATAAAAAAGTGGAGTTTAGGGTCTCTGAACTCACAATTTAAGAATACATCTTTTAGTGAATTTGTTTTTCAAATTGTTTGAAAATGGCACTTTTAGAAACTAGGCATTTTCTTCCTTATACTATTCTGTGACTCTGACTGTTTGTGGATTCCCCATCTGGCTCATTTTGACAGTTGGGCTGTTCACACCTCTCCTCTAGACAGTGACACAAAGGGGGCTGGGGTGTAGCCTGCATATTTTGATTAGCCATCTGTGCTGGAGGGGAGGGGGGGAGTGGACAAGGAACATCCCAGGCCAGACTCCTGCTTTGTCCCAGGGTGCCCACCACCAGGACATAGCTGTTTTATCTGACTTGGCAGGAGCTTTGACAACTCCCGTCAAATCAGAGCAAACATTCCACTCACAAGTGAGAGCTGTGAACAGCTCTCACATGCTGCGAGCAGAGGTTTCCTCTGTTTCCCTGCCTGTAGACATGAAGGCAGGAAAATATAGGAAACTATTGCTCTCACAGAGAAGGAGCTGCATCTTTAGCAATTTCCTCTCTGTGACAGCAATGCCAGCTCCCGCAGGAGGCAGGGAGCCGGCTGGGATCGCACAGACCTTCAGGCTCCCCTGCAGTCCCATTGCACACTGGGTACAACTGTGGCTGTCTTACCACCACATTGCAATCCTGGCGGGCGGACCCACCAGCGGACTGCCGTCCCAGCCAGGAACATGGTTCCCGACGTGGTGACAGCAGCTGGAGTTGTAACCAGCCATGGCGGTGCTGAACTCAGTGCTGCCTAGCTAATTACAACCCCACTTTCCACCAGCTTTTCAGGCTGGTAGAAAGCCAGTGCAGGGGACACGAGGGCCCCAGCACTGTCCATGCAATAAGGCCCCCCCAGCTCAGCACCATCAGAATGCACACTGTATGTTTTGCAGACAGTGCACATTCCAAGGGTGCTGGAGTGCTACAATATTGGCCTCGACTCCTTTAAGGGAGCCGAGAACAATATCTTAGCACTGTTCCTACAGGTCAGCCCGGCAGAAACACATAATACAATGTTCCCGCCTGTCAGCCCAGCGCAAACACATAATACAATGTTCCTGCCTGACAGCCCAGTGAGAACATTGTAATACGCTTGGGGAACGTCACCTTCATGGCGGTGGCGTCCTTGCTGCGGCTTAGGCCCTTTGTCCCTTTCTAGCTTGGAGCGGATGGCACTGTGCTTATCCTTTGCTTAAAAACTTTCCTAGAAAAACAGACATTTGAGGTGAGCCAATCTAGAGTGCCGCTGGTGTTGCAGGGTGCTCCTTACTGAGCTAACCAGAGTTCTCTCTTCTTTTTGGCATAATTTATGTGTCACTCTAACCCCCAATGAGTTTTGTTTCGACTTATACTGAGTACTTCCTTGTGTCTGAACAAAGCTAAACCTCTCTGAAAAGCTGTAATGATCGCGAAACACGTGTCAGGGGTTACTTTTGCTCACTTCAGGTTGGCTTGGTTCGTATTTTACCAATCCAAAGCTGTAACACTATGCATGTAGTGGCTTTTGCCATTTTACATCTCAGCGAGGATGGCACTGTGTCAATCCTGCACTTAAAGATTTTGCTGTAGAAATGGCAAAAGACTTTGGGCCTCACTACAAGTTTGGCGGTCCGTGGACTGCCATGTTTGCGGTCTGACCACTGCAACTCTGGTGGTCCGACTGCTGTATTAATAGCTTGGCTATAAGCTATAAGACTGCCAACAGCCCGCTGGTCCCCCCATACTGACTGTCAGTCAGTATGGCTGGAACCGCAGTGGTCCTTCACCATGGTCAATGTTAGAGATCCCTGCATCGGGACCGCCATGGCTATTACGGCCTGTCGGGCCACCAAGTTTTCATTGAAAATTCCACCACTATGGAAAGCTTGTGGTCCAGCAGGTAAGGGGCCCAAAACGAGGGGGCCCAGATGGTACGGCTGCATGGAGGGGGAGGCTGGGGCCCATGTGGGTCCCCCAAATAATTTGAAGTTTGGGGGCACCCTATGTCCTGTGCAAGGCATGTGCATAGGAAATAGGCTGCCCATCATGCTAACAGGTAGGAGAGCATGGGCAGCTGTAGCTCCATTGCACTGCCCCATGCCTCTGCCTGCCAGTCACTCCAGCCCTGTGTAGAACTCATAATATGGCGGTCATATGACCAGCCAGTCGCCGTTCAAAGGACAGCCACCATGTCTAGCTCGGCATGGCTGGCACTGTGCTAACCCTGTGCTTAAAATATTTGCTATAAAAACAGTTATTTGAGGTATATATATATCTATATATATATATACACCTCAGATATCTGTAAATATATATATATATATATATATATATATATACTGAAAAAAACAAAGGTTACAGGGGCGTTATAGTTAGGTTCTCGCCATGCACAATTGTCTCATCAATAATTTTATTGCAAATGTTGCAGTGAGAATCTGAAAGACTGCATAGAATATGTCATCAATGATATAACATATGGAGTAACTAGCTGGTCATGGTGAGTTATAGTTACCTCAGGGCGCGAGTTTTAGTTACTTGAAAGCACTCTAACTATAACTGCTGAACTTCTATGGTTTTGTGTGAGTAAATTCAGAACCTAACTATAACGTCCTGTAACCTTTGTTTTTTTTCAGTGAATTTCTATGCTTTTTTTAATGTATAGTAATTTTCATTGATATACGTGAATCCAACCACCGCTGCGCACGCCCTTTGACCCTGATGCCAACCCCCTATAAGCACTCAGCCTTGCACCATGCACGGCCTTCTCGTGTGTGCACTAGGGGTTGCCTGCAAGGGCTGGCCTGTAACTAGTTCCTGAGGCCAACTCCCCAGCTACCCAACCCGATGCTGTGCAAGGCCCTTTGTGCATGCATGGCAAAAGTTGTCTGTGTCCTCTCTGGGTGTGAGAATGGGTGTGAGAATGGGTGTGGGAGGCTGAATCGGGGGTAAGAGTGGCTGTCAGAGTGTCTGTCTGGGTGTGAGAGTGCATAAATCAGTGTTTTAGAAGGTGCATCAGTATGTGTGCGGGTCTGTGAGTGAGTGCATCAGGGTGTCAGTGGGTCTGTGAGTGGGTGTGTTGTGGTCTGAGTGGGTGTGTAACTGTCTGTGTGGGTCTGAGTAGGTGGGTGAGGGTCTGACTGGGGCTGTTAGTGAGTGCAGGAGGGTCTGAGTGGGTCTGTGAGTGGGTGCATCAGTGTATGAGTGAGTCTGTGAGTGAGTACATGAGTAGGTCTGTGAGTGGGTGCGTAAGTTTCTGAGTGGGTGTGTGAGTGGGAAAATTGATTGAGAGACAGAGAGAGCGAAAGAAAATGAGAGGGACAGAGATAGAGTTTGTTAGTCTTTGATGTCTGATATACGTAAAATGATTTGGTTCCAATTTAAGATAAAAGTGTATTTTTTAAATATAATAATTAAAAAAATATTTAAATGAGTCCAGCTGGACTCAAACCCCCAAAGTTCAGTGTGAAAGTCTGCGACCTTCACACAGAGCTACAGAGTTTTTATCTTTTGTTTGTTTGTTAGCCCTTAATGGGCTATCTGGGACCACAAGGGAGGCCTCATGGGCTCCTCCGTGGCCCCTATATATTTTTAAATGTATGTATTTCTTTACATTTTGAAAAAAGAATAAAGCACCCTTTACGGGCTACCTGGCTCTGGGGGGGAAGCCCCAAGACTTCCCTCGCTGTGACATTGCTTCAGCAAGCATGGAGCTGCTTTGACAACAGCTCCCTGCTTGCTGAAGCATTTCATCTCTGTCCCCTGCAACTGTGCAGAGATGAAAGCTTCGGATTTTGACAGTGGGACCTGCTTTACAGGTCTTGCTGTCAAAACCTGAAGTGTCTGCTGTGGCTTGAGCTACAGAGCTGCAGCCAAGCCACAGCAAGCAGCTATGTCCTGGGGGTGTGCACCCCAGGACATAGCAGGAGCCGGCCCTAGGGGGTGCCACAAGGGCCAACTGTGGCTCCAAGAGTCCAGCAAGGACATAGCCTCGGGGGTGGTGGTCCCCTGGGTATAGGGCTTCCAAAGAGACCCCCTTTCTTTTTAAAAATATTTGCCCTGGGGAGGTGGTGATCCCCCGGTCAGTGGTGATCGATTTCATTTCACCCCGGGGAGGTGGTGGTCCCTGGGGCAGTGGGGGAAGGGCACATGCCCCCCGCATATTTAGTAAACTCCTGGGGAGGTGAGGGTTCCCAGAGCAGCGGGGGCCAGGGGCCCCCCACTTTTTAAATAATAAACAAAAGCCTTGGGGAGGTGGTGGTCCCAGGGGCCCTGCCCCCGACACAAAATGTTTAATGCCCCTGGGATCTCGCCCACCCGGTGGCCTATAAAAAACAAGCACCGAAGCCAGCAATTGTTTTTAAAAAAATGTTTTTACTTCGAAATCGCGAATATCATGATTTCGCGGCAAAACAATTATAAAATTTTTTTTTTTTTTGCTCTGGGATGGGTCCTTTTGGGACTCCCCCATCAGTGCTAAGGGGTCAAGGTGTCTCTACCCTGGCCCCTTTTATTTCATTTTTACTTTTTTTCTGGGACTCGGCTCAAGTCCCAAGATGGCTGCCAACACTTTTTTGAGTGTTGCCAACCAATCAGAGATGTGCATTTCCCTGCATGACCTCGTCTTTGTTTTCGAATACTGCGCAGCCAGAAATATACAAATTTGAATTTCCCTAAATTTCTTGAAAACTACTGAATGGATTTATACCAATTAACAAAAAGCACAGACCGTGTACGGACAGCTAGGTTTCTGCCAAATTTGGTGTAATTCTATCCAGCGGTTTGGGCTGTAGACGTGTTGATGGATCCTATGGGAATTAAAATGGGAAACCCCACGTTTTTTTAGCCCCCTTTTTCTCAGCCTCCATTCGGCGGATCATATATATACATATATATATATATGTATATATATATATATATATATATATATATATACACATATATATACATGTATTTAAAAATAAAATCAAATAATGATATTACATAAATTTAAACAATATTACTAAATATAATAAAGTCTGGTGATAATAGCGTTATACCGTTATACTTAATTGGGGTACAATTTACTATTCACACTCCAGTCGGTGCAACAGTAGGGAAAGTGTTGGACTAAGGAGGGGTAAAATTTACTATTCCCACTCAAGTCTGTGCAACAGTAGGGAAAGTGTTGGACACCAGAGGGGTAAAATTTACTATTCCCACTCCAGTCCATGCAACAGTAGGGAAACGGCTGGATTGTGGAGGGGTAACATTTACTATCTCCACTCCAGTCTGTGCAACAGTAAAAAAACAGTTCACTTAAAACACATGACATAATTTAATAACTCAATGAATTCACCAAAATATATGTGTTAATATAAAAATGATATATATACATTTAGAAAAAAAGAATTATACATTTTACACAATTACTCATTTTTTAATAATTAATATCATCCAAAATAAAATTATTAATTGATTATTTAAATAAATTCCCACACAATACTCTCACAAATTTAACAATCCAGATTAAACTATAGTTGTTAAAAAAAACTAACACAATTAACATATTTAATAGCAAAAAATAATTAATAATGAATGAATAATTAATTGACAATTAATTATTATTTAAATAACTTCCTAATACCCTACAAACACTACAACCAACAACTAATATATAACATAAATATAATTATTACACAATTAGCATAATTATAATTCTTTTAAATATTTAATAAAAGTTCATAATTATTGATAATTCATTATTATTTAACTTCCCAACCGATACCCCAAGAAATCCAAAAGGCACACCTAAATTATAACTTAAAAATTATAATAATTAGACAATTTACATATTTAATTATCAAATAAATGATTAATAATTAATTCATAGTTAAATAATAATCACTTATCACTTAATTAACTTCCCACCCAACACCACCACAAAGCCATTAATCTCCAAATAATATATAACATAAAAAAGCAATTATTAAACAATTTACATAATTAAAAATCAATTACATATTTTAGTAAACATTTATATTTAATTGTTAATTAATTATTACTTAACATCCCACCTCGTACCCCTACAAACTCAACAGCCTGCACCTAAAATATATCTTTAAAAATATAATTACACAGTTTGCATAATTAACACTTAAATAATTAGTAATAATTAAAATATAATTAATTATATTTAATTGGCTTCCCACCCTGTACTCCTGCAATCCTCACAACCCACTATAACACTATAAATCACTATTACCAATTGCATTAAATATTATAAATAACTTAAAATTACAAACTATATTTATAAATAATAACAACAGTTATACAAACAATATGAATTATATACAATTAAAATATGACTAAAATACATAAAGATAATTACAAATTATATTTTAGACAACACAGATATTATTGAACACAATATTACTTAGCTAAAAATTGCTATTTATGTCAACGATATTTCTGCATCATGTATTTATGTGCCATGATATTAAAAACTCAATATTTCTATGACTCTGTATTTTTGATTTGAAAATGTGTCCAAATACCCTCTACAGCTGGTAGGAGACACGCAACAATATGTTTTCCCTGTGCCAAAGGATTTCTCAATGGAAGCAAAAGGTCTTTCGGCTAAAGAAGTGAAGACTAGCAAGCAATAGGAACAGTCTCTCATTGTCGTGAAGTTGGTATAACCATAGTGACTGGTATGACTCTGTTAACTAAGTTGGTCTTATTGTCCCTAGTTTGTAAATATTTAGTCTCAAAGATGTCTGCCTGTACAGCACACAAGGTATCAGTGTGTATGCTTGTCCATTGTTTGCCTGCAAACGTGGGAGAAATCGGGTCATGCTAGGCTTTCCTTGCTCAGCGTAGTGATGCACAAAAGTACATTTAACATTAGGAAATCCCAGAAGGGATTGCAACTTTTTTTTAGTGTATATGGAAGCTGCCCAGTAGCACACTTCTTAGGGAAGGCCAATGCTAGTTCCTTGCCCTCGCTGGAACTCTGTCTTCCCTAGTTAGGTGTAGATCTAAATTGTTATCAGTAAGATGAATATGATCAATGTATGACAAAACAACGAGATCTGGTTATAATATCCCCATGACGCACCCAGAGAATTAGCCAGGACTGTTCTTACAGCCCATACACAAGCATCAAAATATTGCTTATATACCACGTTTTGCTTCTTGCTTTGAAGGGTATTGTGCCTGTGCTTGAGGCTCAGTGCGTAAGGGAAAGACATGTGGATTTGAATGTTTTTCCCACCCTACTTGATTTCTGTGTAAAGCCGGAGCCTGTCTTATAGCCCATTCACTGGTGTAGGTTTCCCTGATGTCTTCAGGTACTATGGGATAGAAAGCTACCCTTATGATTTCCTCCCTCCTGGGCTCTTTAATAAAGTCTGGAGGCAAGTCATTTTCAGCTAGGATGATGTCATAATCATCAGACCATTGTGACTAGAAGAATGCTTAATGTTACATAGTATGCCCCCTTCAATTTGAGTGTTTAAATTATAAACCCTATCATGCCCCCTTCAATTTGAGTGATTAAATTATAAATCCTATCAGGAGGATTGATGTTTATCTGGAGCCTTAATTTCCATAACGTCATCAGTTTGATTTGCATCCAGAAACCTCTGCAGTGTCTGATGCTCATTTGTGACTTCTGTGCTGTCTTGAAGTGCTCTTGCCAAAATCCTGCTTCACAGGGACTTGTAGCTGTATCAGCATGTGTCTTAAAAGGTTCTTCTACTTTCTTCTTCTTTAATGGGGCTTTAGAGTCCAATCCTTTCTCCTCCCTCTTTACACAGACGTCAGTCTCGTATCCTGCCCCACCTTTTCTAGTGTATTCCTCTTTATTCTGTGCTCGGATCAACTCCACCTCTCTGTTCGTTTACCGTATTTGAACTGAAAAGTACGTGAAGAGCGGCTATCAGAATTCTGATACCGTTCAGGCTTTTACATCTTTATGTGTTCTGTTAAGTTGTAATCACCCCTACCAGATTCCTGAGAAGCAAGCGATTCAGTCTGTCTTTTCTCTTTGTCCCTCTGTTTCTTCTTCACTTCCATTGCAAGTTTCTCATTAACTGAACCCTCAGTGTAATTTTCAGGCTTCAAATGTGTTATAACGGGTCATGTACCCAAGGTATCACATCCTACAGAGGTATAAACTTCTGTGGTTATTTTTGACAGTTCACATTCATGATCTTGAACTGGAAATTCTTTCAGTCTCTGAAATGTCCCCTTAATTTTGTTTAGGATGATACAGGAAACTGTGGAGAAGTTTCCCATTAACATCATTCCTAAGTCCAGAGCTGGTGCAGCTCTGTGATCATTCTGTACCTGCTTCAGTACGTCAGAGAGAACTGCCAATAAAGGCATGTCATGCGTGCTAGTATAAATGCATGCAAAGATGCTTCCTCAGGTGTTACACTCCTCTACAGGTGGTACCATCTCATGAGGAAGATATATGGGGCAGATTATGTCTGGCAGTGACTCGTGGTGGAAGTCGAACTGCTGCAGCTGTGGTGGTCCAACCGCCACATTGTGAGGTTGGCAGGCAGACCCTCCAACCTACCGCCTCCCCTGCCAAGATCCAGGATCCAAGGTCCCGGTGGGCTGACGGCAGTCCAGGATGCAATCAGCCAGGGTGGCGCTGAAATCGGTGCTGTCCTGCTGCCCTGCTGATTGTGAACAAGTGCAGGGGGCCACAGACAGTGCGCATTTCAGGGATGTTGGTGCACCCTGCGTGTAACAGAATTGCCGCGGGCTCGATTATGAGCCAGGAACAATGCTGCTGCAACTTTCCCACTAAGCTGACTATTGGAAACTTTGGTTTCCGGAGGTCAGCCCATTTGGAAAGTTGCAATGGGGCCGGTGGGAAGACCGCCAGCACCACGGCGGTCTCCTCGTCAGGAGTTTGGCAGACGGATGTTTCCATCCACCAAACTCCTAATGACCCCCATAGTCAATATTCTAGGGTTGTCTTAGGGTGTATTGTATGGATACACTGCTTCTAACTGGTTGATCTTGTGAGTAATCCAGAAACCCATTTTGTCACTCTTCATGGCCACTTTTACCATGAAAGCGTTAATAGACAGTGGACTAATGGTTTGTACTTGTGTAGGAGAGTTGCTCCCGCTGCAAGAGCAGGTCTTGAGCTCAAAGTACGAACTGTACCAGTCTCCTGTATAAGGTGACTTTATAGTTTTAAGCCCTTGCCACCTCAGCGGGTGTTAGATCATCGGGGTGAGGAAGGGGCGTGTAGCCAGCCAAGACTGGCCACATAGCTCATTCATTGTTTAGAGGCTCCAAAAGGACATTTCTATGTGTGAGGGGCAATTGACCAATAAACCAATTCTGGTGTACCTGGCAAGTCAAAGGGATTTCCAAATCTTGATAAATACTATAAGGTCTACTGCTGTGTAGGCATGGAAATGCCCTGAGGCAGCATTGATCGGCTTGAACTCCACAATTTCTCAAAGGCATATGCTGCATGTGCAGCTATTACAAAAGTAACTGCCCACCACCTCATCAGGGACACCTCGAGCTATGAGATGGTGAGTGCCTGCATCCCTGTAATTGGCCTCTACCACAAAAAGTGCACCATGTTGAACAGATTCAATTGAGAGTGGAAGCAAAGAATTAGAAAACCCACAGAACAGGGACTAACCTTTTAAAAGTCAAGCTTGTCAAACCTACGGAAATAGGCGCTCCCTATTCCTTAGTAGCCATTATTACTACGGAGCTCTCCATAATGACGAAATGATGGTTCACATGTGTGTGAATTGTGAAAAAAACTACTGAAGGCATAACTGTATCCAGGGTACAGTACTGTAGATGGCTTAATTCAGGCTGCACAGCTACTCATAGCAGCTGAAAGAAACACTTTATACACTCCCATGTTCAAGACAAGGAGTTAAAGATGCTAGGTGCCCATATAAAACTACCTTAGAGGTGAAAAATACAATGCAAAGCCTGGTTTGACCTCTTAGAGGCAGGAAGGGCAAGAGACAATACAAGATTCTGAGGGGTAGCAAATCTCCCTTTTTTTCTGAACACGAAATCCTGAGGGTCGAGTCCTTAATTCCAGCTGAATTATGGGTGACCCAGTTATCAAAAACTTTTCAATTAGAGGATAGGGAAGTTCACCTATCCGAAACAGATACTCTAATGCAAATGAATCTACAAAATCAGGAGGGTTTTCCCAACTCAATATAAGTCCATGAGTTAGCTTCAGCAATCCAAAAGAATATTGCGGGGAAGACACCTGGGCCATATGATGTACCAGTTGACTTTTTTTTAAACTAACATTAAACTAAGGCCACCATTGTTAACAAATGTTATAAGACCCATAATGATAGGCCCCATACCTGACTCATGGAGGACAGCTAATATTGTGCCTCATTTAAAGAAGGGGAGATAGAGCTTCACAGTCTTCTACTAACAAATATCTTAAATCAATTCTACTGCCAAGATCTTGGGTCGGGTACTTCTGTCTTACCTAGAAGCCTAGGCTGAGGAAAACAGCATATTAACAGAGGTACAATATGGTTTTAGACCAGGCATTGGTATTGGAGCAGTGCCTCCCTTCATACCTAATGGCGGGGCAATATGTCATGGTCAGGGAGGGAGATTTACATCTAGCCTTTATGGACTCTTTAGCGTCTTTGACTTAGTAAATGGTTCAAAACCCTGGGTCTTAATGGAACAGATGGGGGTAGAAAAGGAATTGCTCACATTAATACGATGCCTGCAACATGATAGATCAGTTAAGGTCCACTATGGCTTAATTGGGGAATATACCTCCCAAAGTAGAACCACGTGGAGTATGAGACAGGGGTGCATCTTGGTCCCCTTCTTATTCTTACTCTATATAACTGGTATTCCTAACCGCTTATTATGTAAGGAAAATGATATGCCTCGAATGGGAACCCAGTCTATATCAATTTTACTGTACGCGGGCGAAATAGTACTCATTGTCCGTACAGCTAATGGCCTACAAGTTTTGCTGAACTCCTTTTTCACTTTTATGGAAGACTTATATTTGAAGGTAAATTTTTCAAAGTCATATATTCTGAACTCTAGGCACCTCAATATTAAGTCCAAATCCTGCTGTATGTGGACGGGGGGAGTGTAGACCTTGAGCAAACAAAACCTTTTATTTATCTGGGGATTCTTTTTTCTCCTCACAAAGGTGGACCGCCCTTTAAAATTACAACAACTTAGCAGAGCTATTGAGGTCATTTTTTGGTTTGCACATAGATTACACCACAAACCAGTTACAGAAATGGTAAATATTTATAACATTAGATGTATCCCAGTAGGGACATATGGAGCAAGTTTGTAGGGCTATAGAAATGTGGGAACTTTCCAATGTGCCAAAAAGATTTTATTTGTAGACTATTGTTGGTAGCAAAAAGCAATGTTACTTCAATTTGTCACGTGGAACTAGGGTTAACCTGTCTAAATGATATTATCGGGCTAGCACCACTAATGTTATTGATTATTAGTTGGGGTAAACCAGAGGTGAAGTTGTTTCGAATTTTTCTTAATGATTACCTCACACTCAATAAACTGGAGCGGATCCCTTGTTTTACTTACTTATGAAAAACCTTTGAGTTGATAGGCATTCCTGAATTATTTAGAACCCTGCGATCAGTAACCGTTAGCTGTAAAGAAACAGTCAAACAGCGATACTTTGGTGAGTCCATGAAGCTGCGGTTAAAGACGGATCAAGGAAAGTTATGAGGTAATTTCCTGTGTCAACTCCAAGTGGAATGAAACCCTACTTAGAATGTATAGTGAATCCCATTTATCAGTTGTCACCTCCACACACATCAACCCGAGCACACTAGCAATTTGTCAAAAGCCATCAAGAACATCAATAGATGGATCACTGCATGCACCAATACCCTTGATCCTCTCAACCACAATGCAATGGCAAGAACCTGACCATAGGTCAGCTGGTATACAGAGGAACTCAGGCTGACAAAATGCCACTGAAGCAACTGGAGGGCAAATGGATAACAAGGGAAGACACCACGGATGAAGACATCTTCAAATCCTCCCAAAGACACCACTAACATGAGTTCACCTTGTGCTGACCTTCCAGTTTTCTGAGAGGATTGCCATCTACGTTACAGGCCGATTCCTGATATCTTATTCAGTTATGGGTCTGGGGCTAATCCCTTAGATAGGGCCAGGCAGAGGGTTACAACCGCTATGTTCTCAGAGGTAGACACTGGGTTAGGGAGGAATCTCTAGAACTCCTAGAATGTCTAAAACCACACACAACATCATGGGGTTGTTCATCCTCTTCACCCTGATCATAATGTTGATTACTCTGATTTGTTTCATCTGCCTAATTATTGCAGCACATGCTTTTTATACCAGATTACTTCAATACATGTATTGGAAACTTATCTCGCATATTGTGTCTCGCCTTAGTATGCACGAGTAACTGAACAAAAGGAGTACAATATGTTTCCACAACTTCCCTGGGAAGTCAGAGTTCCATGTTCAGGTTGCCGTAATCACATTTTCCCCGACAGGTTTGCACATGTAGGTGAGGCACTGTGAGCTAGGCAGGAGTTAGGCTGACAGCTACTAACCATGTGGGGTGCACTCGGTCTCCCACATTCTGCAACGCAGCCATCCTAAACACGCAGTCCTAGCACCAAAGTAGGAACTGCATAACAATGGATGTCTATGACTTCTTTTACTCAAACCATTTTTGTAAGTGCATGAAGTCACAATTTTAACATGAACATTTATATGCATACATCTTTGTGAACTAAGGGTAGTAATGGCTCTATTTGCCAGAAGTGTGAGTTAATGAGAGAAAAACTTTACAATTTTCACATTATCATGCAATCTCCCCACCCTTCACATTCCACCACATCGTTTCCTTCAAAGCAAGCAAGATGGAGGTGGGGGAAATACAGCAATTCAGGTAATCACTATCAATACCAGCAGAGAACACAAAGAGAAGACATGCCCCCTGTTTGCATTTAGTTTGAATTACATACTCTCTGATCACATCATCTGACAACCATCTACAGACAAAAAGGGCCTGATTCACAAAGGGCCTCCACAGTCACAGCGGAGGCCACGCAGTCATGTTGGGTGTCCCGCACTCGTGAAGCGACCTCTGTATTGCAGTTTCTCATTGCAAAGGTCCCACCACGAGTGCAGAGCCCCTACACGACTGCAGGTCCTCTGCAGCGACTACGGAGGCCCTTTGTAAATCAGGCCCAAAATGTGGAAGAAAAAACAGCACAATGTGCAGAGGCAGAACAAACAGACACAAACATGGTGTGTGGGTGAGACAGGGATATAAACTGCCCACTTCCATGTCTATATCACCAACCCTTTGCTGCTCTTTAACATAGATCATATATGTACATTTGAGAACAACCATGACATATGCCCTGCTCAAGATTACAGCACATCCTACACAACTCTGGAAAAATCATGACATAAATTCACCCATATTACCTGTAAACACTGCACCATATATGAAAATCTAAACCAATGACAAAACTGTGGCCTGCAACAACTAACAACTATTCAATATTAAGACCGCTGCAATGCACAAAAGTGCACACCACTTAATCAGTGGGCATGAATAAATGCTGCCTCTAACTTGTTATACCAGAGTTGCATTAAACAGCCCACCTACATAGCTACACCAGCTAGGAAACTGAGGTAAGAAAATGGTGATGCTCTGCAACTGATACACACCAGAAACAGAGTCATTTAATAGGGAACAATCACACATTTTTGGCACAGAACACACACAGGGCCATGTGGGAGCACAGCTAGTCTTACAGAGAAGGCATACCTGATAAATAACATGACACAATATAGTGCAGCAAACCAAACAAACCAGATGGGTACTACTTTTAATCCACTTCTTGATTAATTGAGTAGATGTTATAAGGTGTGGAGATTTATGGGAAAAGTCAGGGTGAGTCATCGTACAGAGAAGCTTTTTTTCACCTGTCCATAAAACCAGGCAGCAAGGATGGTTTGTTGACTGTCATTGTCCCTGCCTGACTGATGGTGAGGTAATGGTTGTGAGGATACAACAGATAGTTGAGTTATTCCTAGGGTTTCATGCTTTTAGGTAGTAGACGGCTAGGGCTTGGACTTGTTGTATAGGTATTTTAGCCATATTTTAGACATGTTATTTTAGCAAGCTAGGCCTGCCGTTGTGCACTTTAGCCCAGTTACATTTTATTCAGCATTGCTTTATTTTTCTAGCATTAGCCACATTTGCGGTGTTGTTTTATTTTCTTTATCTATTTTGTTCCTTCGCCTAGGAAAGCATCAAGTTCTTAGCATTGCACTTTGTGCTTTCCTCAAGGCTGCAGTCAGATAGGGTTGCTAGCAAAAGTGGCATGCTGTGCCTTCAATATTCACAGAAACATACATATCCTTACGTGGGGACATTTTTCCTAGAATATCCATTGTTTTATTATAAAAACACTTCTCTGTCCCATGCACGTTAGAAGGAGATTCCAGCCAGATGACCACGACTGCATGCTGATTGCCTTCGCTACAGCTGTTTGCTTAGACTACTGAACCGCTGGTCTATATGGGGATGGTGTCTCTCTAGATTACAGGCTTCCTTGCTCATGGCGACGATGTCTTCCCAGAGGGGAAACCTGAATGGTGGATTATGTCTTATTATGCTGTTCTCTAACATAGCTTAGGTAATAAGGATATATTTAACTTCTAGTGACAGTATGGTGGGACTGTTTTTGTGTTTCACACTCCTTGTCACCTTCCTGACTGTAGTGTGTTTTATCATCCTAGTTATTGCAATACATGCCATTTTATCTAAGATGCAGTTACTTCAATAAATGCTTATTGAACTATATTCTGCCTCTGTTTGTCTTTGCCTGTGTAACACTAATGTGACTGAGAGAAAAGGATGGGATCTGATCAGCCACAATTCCACATGAGGAGTCTTTCTTGTCATGCACCCAATTGCCACAATCATCCCTGTTCTTGGGAAGAGATGAGGCGCTGCTAGTTAGCTGGAAGACCCGGATTAGACCGACAGGCGTCACATGGTGTGGAATTGTAGTTAGTACCCCACAAGTCAGGTGATTCTGCCACCCATATCCAGTAGCCTCAATAGGATAATGAGAACTGAGGGGACATGGCGCTGCCAACATTTGGTCAGGCACTAATTTTTGGATCCTCCTAAGTATCTCTCTCTCTAAAGCTAAAGACACCTCAATACTATATACGGAGACGTCTGTGGAATTGAGGATTTCCTCCTCAGCTAAGTAGGTAGTACCTATCTAACGCTGTAGGTTGTTCAAGATTGAACCTTAAAAGGATTAATCCCCACTTGGTGTCCTTATCTCTGAACAAACATCTTTTTACCATTACCATGGCGAACCCGCAATGGGTGGCAATTGCAGTAAACATGCGACCGCCCCTTATTGTACAATTATTGGCAAATTGCCTAATGGCCCAGGGGGTCAAGTTACATTTGTTGTTGAGGCTCATCCATCCTACAGAACAGAAACATTTTATTCTTGGGTCACTTTTCCAGCAGTTGATGGGAACACAAACACATTTCATCACTACACACCTGCAAACATACCTGCACAATACAGAGCTTATGCATACTTAGAAATCCCACTATCTTATCAAGACCATAATAATTTGCTTGATGGCGCCCTACCACATACAATACTACACGTTATGTTAGATCCTCTGAGCAATGATTGCCCAACCTGGCCTTTATTGGCCACATACACACCGCTCCCTGATGCAGCAACCTTGGCGGTAGCTGAGGTTCCCCGCTTATATATAGAGCTCACTGAAATATGCAGACTCTTAGTACAGTTTGTAATACAAACATTAAATACTAACCCAGCACGTGCTGTCCCGGCGCAACCACACACAGATACGCCAGGTATTAACCCTGCAACTGTACATTTGATCATGGGTAAAGTACCATTTTGGTTGGCTCAAAAAATAAATGCACTGGAAGCAGTTTTTCCCCATACAGGTCCTTAGGACAATCATAGAATTCTCACTATGTGCTTGCCATTTGGGTTGATTCCCACAGTAGATAACTGCAACACCTGGGGTACAGTATTTGCCATGCTCTATGCTACCACACACGGTACACCAACACTTGCCAATCTTCCGGAGGTGTTAAAACAAATCCAAGATGAATACAGGGCTGACCCTGCCCTGGACTTGGGGACGCAATTAATGGGCAATTTTGCCACTGTGTCTTCAACAATATTAAGTAACCTGAAGGGGGAAGCAGTTGCACTAGCAGTGTTCATTTGGCTCCAGGACGTTCCTGCACAGGATCAAGAACGTGAGCTGCCAAAGATTATCTCTGAGACATACTCTAGTATTGATCAAGATAGTCTGGGGGCCAGACCCATTAAACCACAATTACAGAGTAGATCCAATAAAGACTCTGCCAAGCAAGCGCCTGACAGTCCCAAAAAGTGCTGGGATAAAAAACAACAAACATCTAAAAAAGAAAGGGGAGAATCTCTGCATTCGGAGACCCCTCAAAACAGATATGATCTTAGAAACAGAGATAATATAAAAATGCATGACAGATATCAATATGCTGATACACGCCAATCTCGTTCCTTTCAAGACTCACCAGAAAAATGCAGTGAGAGTGGTGGCTGGTCAGAGCATCAAACAGAGTATGTGAAACCGAGAAACGCTTGTCCGAAGTTTCTGTTAAGAAAGAAAGGAATCTTCCCCAACAAAAACCCCAGTTCAAAAAGAAAAAAAGTGCAATACAACATGCCACTCTGGAAGTGGGCTATACTGAAGAACAGGAAGTGGGCACCAGAAATGCTAGATAGTGCAGCAGAGGTCACAATTGTTCACTGGGATCATCAAGAGCATCTGGAGGTGAAAGCAACTGATGACTTCTTACAAGTTGAGACTGCGGACATGTGTGACTCCATGCCCAACAAGGGGTATAAAGTAACGATACAATTAGAAGGAGACATTGACCGCACAATCAACGCTATCTTTTGGGACCGCGTCATCACCATTTATGATATTTTACTGGCCGAAAAGGATTGGCCACCAGATTTTGTCCGTGATCTCCCCTATGGAAAAGAGATTATTGAAAACTCTTTCTCGCACCTTGTTTCCAGAAAGCTCATAGAAATTTGCGCCATTAAATGGGTAGTGATGCAGGCATTATATCGCAGCCACGTAGGGTGGGATGAAGATTCCCCCAATCATATAATACCAATTAAATCCCAACCTCAACCTCAACCCCAATACCCAATAAAGCATGAAGCAAAAGCACCAGTGAGGGAAATCCTCACACAGTTAGAATACCAGGGCGTAATTGAACCCTGTGTCTCCCCAATGAACAATCCATTGTTCCCTGTCGCTAAACCCGACCATTCTTATAGAATAGTTTTAGACTACAGACATTTAAACAGTCACAAACACACATTTGCTATACAAAATGCACACAGCACTCATGAACAATATTGTGCACAAAAAATACAAAACAACCCTGGATATTTCCAATGGGTTTTTCTGCCAAAGGCTCTTGCCTCTCAGAAAAATTCTGCCGACTCCCACAAGGGTAAAAGAACAGCCCAGGACTGTTTTCAGCTCGTGTTACATCTATTTTACACAACATTGATCCTGAGGCGTTGTCATACGTGGATGATATCAACCTTACGGATGATGACCTCATGCAACATATAAGACTGGTAGCCCGCATTATGGTGGGATTTGCCGAATTCAGCTACAAATTTAATTAAAAAAAAATAAAAATAGCCTTCCGTAGTGTCCTGTTCTTGGGGTACAAATTATCAGATGAAGGCAAGAGACTTGCGCCCCGCTTTCTAGAAAAATGGGCACAACTACAACCTCCAAACACCATCAAAAAGCTCCAGTCTTTCTTACGCTTTTTACATTTTGTCAGAACTTACATTCCAGACTATGCACAACGCATTAAACCTTTATATGACTTGATACGTCCTGACTTTTCCAGCAAATACTGGACAGTCGAACACACACACATTCTCAGAGCATTACAACAAGACATGCTTGCAGCAAAACACCTACAGACAAGCGACAACAAAAAATACCTGGTCATCAGAGTAATCGCTGGTGCCATTGGTTTCACCTCTGTAATGTTCATTGAGGGTGAAACTGTCCCAATAGCATACAAGTCACATTTGTACTCTACAGCAGAACAGCACTTTGCTCTCACTGAGAAAATTATCACTGCTGTTCAGATGGCTGTCATCAAAGAGAGACCTCTGGCCCAGGGGAGACGTATCATTGTCGTATGCCCCATCCCGGCCCTTGAGGTTGTGACCAAAGCTAGCGTTCCAAACGCTAAAGCATTACATCCACATTGGATCCCATGGGCAACGTCTTTAATGGCCCCTGATGTTGACTATGTTTTTGACTCAAAATGACAAACTCAAGAAGTTTTGCAATACGAACTCAAATACCCAGTTCCGGCAAACACATTGCCTATTGAACAACACCAAACAATTATGTACATTGATGGTTCTTCCCAACCAGCAATTGACACAAAAAATCAATACTCCGCGGCTTGTGCAGTCGTGAGTGGCTACATTGAAAGATGGTAAGTTCCATCCACAACATATTTACATGCAGACCTTGGGGAACTGCACTGCACAATTAGCAGAGCTCAAGGCTCGGGTGATGACACTGGAACACATGGATCCTGAGCAGCTGACGCTGATTGTATGTGATTCCTAATATTGTGTCCAGTCCTTCAATGAATACCTGCATTACTGGCGCCAGAATGGGTTCAGAGATTCAAAAGGAAACACCATTAAACACAGACTTCTGTGGGGGAAAGGAGAGGATCTGAAGGAAACACCACCTAATGTCCATGTTGTACATACACTGGGACATCAGCATTTTGGAATACATGTTGCAGGTAACACCTTGGCTGATGAAGCAGCCAAATCAGCAGTAGCTACGGCTTCTGCTCCTGCAGTAACTCATTCAAGAACAAAACTGGCTGATGATACACTGGCCGCTTTGAAAGCTTTGTCTGATGGCATGCACTTACCAAAAGCATATCCTGCTAAATATACCTACTGCATATAATACAGCCCTAGCAGTTATACCAACGGTGGGTAATCGTGTTATTCCCAATAAAGACCAAAGACCAGAATTGATCAAAGCAGCGCATGAGGGAGTTGCTTCTGCCCAAGCTGGTATGGCGGCTACAAAATAATTGTTACAAGCATGTTACTGATGGCCAGGTCTCTACAAACAGACCAAGCAGTTTGTCCTTTATTGTGACATCTGCCAGCAAATAAAAGGAACCACTGTCAAACGCCCACCGCAGACAACAATTCATTACAATGAGTGTACTTGGACCTTTGTGGTGCCCTAACACCTGACAGAACTCCAATACTCCAAGCGCAAATGCCGCCATGCGGAGAAAATATGGTGACAAGAACCCTCTACAACCAACTTCTCCACCCTCAAAACTATCATTCGCACCCATCACCATCTCATATGCACCACCAAAAGAGATCACTACAAGACACGCCTTGACAACAACTCCCAAAACAGCAAAGAACTCTTCTCCACCATTAAAGAGCTAGCCAAACCCAAAGCCAGAAACATAGACCCCACACACAAACAACCCCTATGTGACGCCCTCTCCAACCACTTCCACCACAAAATCCTGGACATCCACAACAGCTTCATACCACACACACCCACCACACACACCCCGCACTCACCCAACTCAACCCCCACTCATAACCCCCCCACCACACTCACCACCTGGGCCCCACCACACACGAAGAAACCAAAAAAAACATGAACTCCATCCACTACGGATCCCCCTCCGACCCCTGTCCTCATCGCGTCTACAACAAAGCCAGCCCAACCATCGCCCCCATACTACGCAACATAATCAACTCCTCTTTTGACTCCGCCACCTATCCAGACCCCTGGAAGCACGCAGAAATCACCGCTCTCCTAAAAAAAAACAAAGCCGACCTGGAGGCCCTCTCCAACTATCGCCCCATCTCCCTCCTCCCTTTCCCCACCAAGGTTGCAGAGAAACTAGTCAACGCCTGCCTATCCCACTTTCTCGAAGAAAACAACATTCTTGACCTCTCACAATCCAGGTTCTGCAAGAACCACAGCACGTAAGCCGCCCTCATCTCATGCACTGACGACATCAGGACCAAAGTTGACAAAGGCGAGACCGTCGCACTCATCCCCCTAGACCTCTCCGCACCTTTTGACACTGTCTGCCACCACACACTCCGCACACACCTCCACAACACAGGATTTCGCCACAAAGCCTTAGACTGGCTCACCTCCTTCCTCACCGACCGGACCCAAAGAGTCCACCTTCCACCTTTCCACTCCACCGCTACCAAGACCCTCTGCGGAATCCCCCAAGGGTCCTCCCTCAGCCCCACGCTCTTCAACATTTACATGATCCCCCTAGCCAACATCCTCAGACCACACAGAATCATTATCCTCTCCTACGCAGACGACACCCAACTCATCCCTGCAACCCCACCACTGCCAAAACCAACCTACATGCTGCTCTCCTCGACACCGCCAACTGGATGACAACTAGCCACCTCAAGCTTACCTCCAACAAAACCGAGATCATCATCTACTGCCCCATCAAAACAATATGGGACGACTCCTGGTGGCCCACCACCCTACGCCCCGCACCCACTCCCGCAAACCACGCACGCAACCTCGGCATCATACTGGACCCCTCCCTCTCCATGACACAGCAAATCAACGCACTAACATCCTCCTGCTTCCACACACTCCGCACTCAAAAAAAATCCTTCAAATGGATTCCCACCAGAGACCAGGAAGACAGTCACCCATGCACTCATCAGCAGCAGACTAGACTACGGTAATGCCCTCTACGCCGGCACCACACTCAAACTCAAACGCAAACTCCGGAGAATCCAGAACACAGCCGCACGCCTCGTCCTTGGCCTCCCCTGCCACGAACGAATCTCACCACACCTCAAATCCCTTCACTGGCTCCCCCTATACAAGAGAATCACTTTCAAGATCCTCATCCACGCACACAAATCCCTCCACAACACCGGCCCGACCTACCTCAACGAAAGAGTGAACTTCCACACTCCCACCCTCAACCTCCGATCAGCCGACCTCGCACTAGCTACAGTCCCCGCATCCAACGAACCACCACAGGAGGCAGGGCCTTCTCTTACCTCGCCCCCACAACTTGGAACTCCCTCCCCACCAACCTCCGCAAAACCAAAGACCTCCTACTCTTCAGAAAAAACCTCAAGACATGGTTGTTCGAACAGTAACCCCTCCCTCACCCCCCCCCCCACAAGTGCCTTGAGACCCTCACGGGTGAGTAGTGCGCTCTATAAATGTTTTTGATTGATTGATTGATTGATTGGTTGACAGTGCATACAAATACATTGTAGTTGCTGTTGACTCATGCTCCAGATTTCTATGGGTTTGGCCACAACGTTCAGCTGATGCTCAAACTGTTATTAAAGATTTGCAAGTCTTTATCAGCACATATGCTGTTGCGGCTCTCCACTTAGACCAAGGCCCTGCTTTTCCCTCAAGGACTTTCAGGGACGTCATGGCTTCGTTAGGGGTCCAACTGCATTACTCGTCTCCATTTCATTCCTAGGGAAATAGTGCTGTGGAGTGACAAAACCAAAGTCCAGAGAGTACTTAACAATCTGGCCAAAAGGTGCCTGGCGGGGCATACGTCATATAAATGCCTGTCCTGAACACAGATTTATGTTCCAAATCTTGATGGTCCTGGTGCGGAGGCGGCAGATACACATTTTGACATAAATGAATGTGTCACTGTCTTACAGGACTTACAACAGTTCTGTGATGACAAAGCATGTGCTAGTGCCGCCTCCTTGGGAATAAGGGATAAACCCATAACATCTACTGGATGGATTCCAAAAGTTGGGGATCTGGTACGAGAAAAGATTTCTGTGAAAAAGGAGGTTGTTCCTTCCTATCTTGCACCAGTTCCAGTCCTGGGAATACACAGTACCAGAACTGTCATAGTACCACCGCTGCCTGGTTCTACAGAAAATCTTGCAGTTTCCTTCGACAATGTCAAACTACATCATATGGCTGATCCTGCAAAGCAGACCTAGGGGACTCCTGGGTAGTACCCGAATCCCTCTGACTACAGACCAGGATGTTCCTCTACAGGTTTTAAGGAGCAACGCTGATACCTCTCTGAGCTTGGGGAGGGTGGAAAATGAGCTTTCATTGGTTCCACCAACTTCTATTACTACTAATAACACCAATAATATTGATTGATTTTATTCAAATTCTACACAAACGGATGACATAGTCTACTATGAACCACTGAGGGAGACTTCTGCAAGTCCTCCTCTTTCAAACACGGCTCCAGTTTTTGCATGAACTGCTTCTGGATATTTTGCCGACATCAATGACACTTTCACTGACTCATCTGCCTCTATTGCAACAGAACTGTCAAGAGCACGTAAGCTGATAATTTGGCTCAACATTAATTATTTTATTTTTCCATAGAACTATCTATGGTTTTTATTAACGGTACTTCCCTTCCTCCTTTGGATTGGGTTTGTCATCATTTTCTTCTCACTGACACGTGGTCATTACCTTCCTGAACACTCTACAGATGAACTGGTGGATGAGGTCCTTAAACCACATTTTTCTTCTCGCAAAGTCCGCAGAGACTTGTCCCTACTGAACATTTCTGCTATACCAATTCCTCATGGGATTGTTTGGGATAAAGTATTATTCGATATATATGGCCTGACGGAGGTCATTCAAATTCCATATGTATTCAAACTTTCCATGAACTATGTAATTATACCCTGAGAAGTTTCTTATGATTGGGATGTGGAAACAGTTGATTCTATGATGTCTGATTTGCAATATTATACTGTATTTGAAAATGAGGATGTTTATCAATCCAGAGAAAATTATGGAGATATGTTCTGTTATAATTACTATGGACAATTGTTTAATTCACAGAGCAAGTACCCCAAAGACTACTTTAATTACACACAGTGGGAATACTATCCACCTCCACCAGTGGGGAGTTCCAAAATGTATACTGAAAAGTTTGCATATTTCACTGGGCACAATGTTAAAAATGCTGAGTCGTATTATTTTTAAATTTCCAGTACGGGAAAGTCAACATGTTTTATTGACCAATAGAAAAATTAATTTATCTGATTTCTTTGTTTCCCGGTTCGCTATGGAAGGTAATGATTACTGGTTGAAGTCGATAGACTTGAAAAGTGTGTGGGGAACAAACAATTGGCAAATAAGGGGAAAGGAAGCTTATTTACAGCATGCATGTTACCTGTTCAAATTAAATTTTTAAAAGAAACAGTACAGCACACGAGTTGTTTAGGCTAGGCTAAAATTAAGGAATTGAACGCGCCCAGTATTCCTACCCCGGCAAAATGTTATAAATGGCAAAAGTATATAAATGCATCTGAAGATCAGCTCGATTAATGGGTCCAGAACGGAACATTTAACACATCACTTTCACAACCTGGTGGGTGGTTATTGTGGCCAGTAGACACCAGGGTGCCATATACGTTTTGGAAACTCCACGGGGGTTTTTGGAACACATAGGCCGGACCCTCACTATGTGTCATCTGAGCTTTCGGGTATACTGACAACTTATAGTGTAGGAAAATTATGCCAGCAATGGTTGAAAGGTTCCTCACTAGATGCTGTTAAAGAACACCTCAGTCTCCTGTGTAACGATACAGATTTACTGGATTTCCTGTTAGGCCCCAGAAGACAACACAGAAAGCGCTTCTTAAATGCAGTATACAATGCGGTTTGGAAACTTCACCAACAAGAATCGGCTGCCCGGTTAAGGCAAACTGATCAGGAAAATTTACAGAAAGCATTAGCCGTTGTAGATAATGGGATTAACACCTTTTCCAACTGGATATACACTTCAAATAACAGTGTATTCTCTGCAATAGGCATAGTATAGCGAAACATGTCATCTTTACACCATGGACAGAGTCAGCGATGGTCCATTATGCAGTTAGGTTGGACACTACAAACATTGAAAGTAGGTTGTGTTCCCTGCAACACATTCGCACAAGGGACATATTTTCAACATTTAATGTAACGCGACAATAACAAATAATGGCTAAGAAGGAAGCGGTTTATGTCATGCTTAACATAAAAAAATTAGAAAAGTTTCCTTTTACTGTGGCTGAAATACCATCTGCTTAATGGCTAATACACAGAGTTATAAATCTGCCTATTTCAACAATTCAATTCAATTCACATCTTGCTTGAAACACATTCCAGTACGCAGATATGAAAGGCTGGGAGATAGTTACATACACGAGGTGTGGGAGCTTCCCTTTTTGTACAAATTTTTCAATGGCATGAAAGAGGTCTTTCTTAGCGGTAGTGAATGCAAGACTTCTGTGAGCCATTCAACGGTTTGTAAACAGCTGTCCTTGCACGGAGCATGTAATGCCTCAGCAGCAAACTTGGCTTGTTATCTGAAGGGAGTGCCAGTCCCCTTGATTAGACCTGCGTTCCAGGTGTTTTCAAATGGTAGCTATGTGCTCCTTAACAGTGAGAGCTGTTGTGGAATGCGAGCTGGAATAGCTTATTTTGTTTCAGTCTCCCAAATTGTCAAGTGTTGTGGGAATGTCCTTTCCCCCCCCACACAACAAAGGGAAGTAGCAGAGATTTGGCCTCATATTGTTACTTCAGATGTGAATTTTGACAAGTTGAGTAGACTCAAGGCTTTATTGTTTCAAAAACATGTGGCGCTTACATCTGCGCTTGGGCAGAGATGAGGCACTGCTAGTTAGCCGGAAGACTTGTATTAGACCGACAGGCATCACATGGTGTGGAATTGTACTTAGTACCCCACAAGTCAGGTGATTCTGCCTCCCAAATCCAGTAGCCTCAGTAGGAAAATGAGAACCCACGCGATAGACTGATTCCACCACAAATGCACATCACAGAGAGCAATCATGTAGGCAGATATAAAAGAAGCGTCCATTGTAATATCAGTAAGATATCTCCTAAAGAATGGATCTTGCTTGGGATGTTGATAGTCCAGTAACATGTTGGAGAGGTTACTGACTGTTATGAAAGAGGGTTTGCACAATTCAATTAACAGGGCAGTATGAAAGAGGGTCTGATTTGTGCAGTGAATATATGAAGTGGTAGAGTTTAGTGGCATTGCTGATGTCAGACTATATCCAGTTTTCATAGGGTATGCTGAATCCATAAAAAAACAACACATATGAGAAATTGGTTGCAATATTTAAAAAGCCATATTTCTGTACAGCGAAATACGTGAAAACGTATGTGTTGACAAGGTCTAAGAAGTTAGTTGCATTTTTCACTGCTGTTCTGATGCCAGAAACTGAAATCTAAAGATCAGGTTTGAAAAGGTAAATTTAGACCTGACGTCTAAGTTTAGACCTAAAGTCTACGTTTGGTCCTAAAGTCTATAGCCGCCCAGCGTTATTATTGTGTATTCTAATTTACGTAGTAACTTTAATTGGCAACAGCTTTATTGCATGTATGTAGTCAGTGTGTCTGGTACTCTCCTAGCAAACTACCTTCCCTTTGATAACCAGAAGTTGTCAGAGTACAACAGCAAGAAGGCATGGCTTTTGTGGCATTTTAGGTGGAAGATCTGCAGACAACGGGCTACACGCAGCTGTGCTACTTTAAAATAGCTTGGTGTGAGCAATGTTTTTTTTCTTTTTGTAGTTTCCAGAGCCACTTCCATGCACCCTGTGGTAGGCCTCATTTGTTTGAAATAACCTCAGTGAGGGCCTCCCCAGCACTCATTAAATAAATAATAATAATAATGAATAAATAAATTAAAGAAAAATAAAATAATTATATGTAATTTTACAGCTCGGCGAGGATGACACTGTGTCACTCCTATGCTGCCGCCGCCATGGGGATTCCGACCCCCTTACCGCCAGCCTGGTTCTGGCGGTTTTGACCGCCAGAACCTGGCTGGCGGTAACGGGTGTCGTGGGGCCCCTGGGGGCCCCTGCAGTGCCCATGCCACTGGCATGGGCACTGCAGGGGCCCCCTAACAGGGCCCCACAAAGATTTTCAGTGTCTGCATAGCAGACACTGAAAATCGCGACGGGTGCAACTGCACCCGTCGCACCCTTTCCACTCCGCCGGCTCCATTCGGAGCCGGCATTCCTCGTGGAAGGGGGTTTCCCGATGGGCGGGCGGGCGGCCTTCTGGCGGTCGCCCGCCAGCCCAGCGGGAAACTCAGAATGACCGCCACGGTCTTTTGACCGCGGTACGGTCTTCTGGTGGTTCCCGTTTGGCTGGCGGCGCCCGCCGCCAGCCAAACTCAGAATGACCCCCTTTGTCATTATCGCTGTGAATAGCACTGTGCTGATCCTATGCTTAAAAACTTTGCTAGATAAGCAGACATTTGAGGTGAGCAAATTTAGAGTGTTGCTGGTGTTGCAGGGTGCTCCTTACTATAGCTGCTCTCTACCTAAATTTGGGAACTTCCCAGAGTTCTCCTTTGTTTTTTACATAATTTAGGTGTCACTCTAACCCTGAAAGGGCCTTGTTTTGACTTATACTGGGTGCTTCCTTGTGTCTGGACAAAGCTAAACCCCTCTGAAGAGCTCTAATGAGAGTGAAACACGTGTCAGGGGTTACTTTACTCATTCCAGGTTGGCTTGGGTGGTATTTGACCAGTCCAAAGCTGTAATACTGTGCCTGGAGTGGTAAATGGCTTTTGTCATTTTACAGTTCGGCGAGGATGACACTGTGTCAAACCTATGCTTAAAGATTTTGCTGTACAAATGGCAAAAGACTTTGTCATTATCTAGCTCGGCGTGGATAGCACTGTGCTGATCCTATGCTTAAAAACTTTGCTAGATAAGCAGACATTTGAGGTGAGCAAATCTAGAGTGTCGCTGGTGTTGCAGGGTGCTCCTTACTATAGCTGCTCTCCACCTAAATTTGGGAACTTCCCAGAGTTCTCCTTAGTTTTTTGCATATATATATATATATATATATATATATATATATAAAATTATAAATAAACATAAGATAAATGTACTCTTTTGTAAGCTTTACTGTGTCCACCCATCACCATATGTCATGTCTCTATCAATCCATCCTCCATCCCCACTCTGACTCATCCGAAACCCATTCTACTACTTTCATCTCCAAAATAACCCTGCCTAAGCTCTTCCCTCCTCTTCCACATCTAGCTCACCCAAAACTCACTTTACAACCATGATCTCCCAAACAACCCTAATAAATTCTCCCTGATTTATCTCACCTTGACTCATCCAAAACCCCTCCTGCTACTATGATCTCCCTAACCCTTTCCACAGACTCTTCCCTCCGCCATCTCTCCTTTACTCATCCCAAGCCTCATCCTATTACTATAAAACCCCAATTAACACTTCTGGATTCTTCCCTCCTCTATCCCTCCATTATTCTAGTCAATGCAACTAATAAACTCACATATCCTCTGCTCAAATTAAGTCATAAAAAATACTAAAACTGAACTCATATTTCCCTATACTAATCCACCACTAATTCCTCTTGGGTTCCGGAGTAGCGCGCTACTTGCCAAAAAGTGCTTTAACGCCTCATCAGGGGTAGTAAGCGCTATATAAATACTATTACAATGCAATACAATACAATATATAACAAAGATCACAGGGTCAGCTAGTTTGGAACTGATGCCGGATATCCTTTTATTATCCTCCTGACGTTACGTCAGGTTCAAATCATTATCCTACTCTAAGCGGCTGTCTCGGCCCCATAAGTACCTCATTGTTGGTGTGCTCACTCCACTGCGGTGGTGCACCTTGGACATTCCACTGTCCAAGGAAACAGAGGTTTTCGTGGAGCAGGAAGACCATGTGTAATCGCAATTGTTACTTTTTCATTGAATAGCTCTAACCCAACACGGGTCGCCTCACAGGGGCTATTTCACTTATCGGCAGCACTAGTCAGAGACATTTACTATGAAACGTTTGTAATGTTCTCATAATTGCAAAGTAAAACAAATGAACGTGCAAGGACGGTTAGTGATTAGCACTGTGACCATCACAACCTAGGACGTCCAAACAGTATGCACTTCCTAAACAAAACAAGCATTTGCAATGCAACGGGTCTTGCATTTCTCTGAGTTAGAGCTATTAGCAGTTGTAAACTCCCAACCGGACTTTTCTTGCCTCATTAAATGGAAAAAAATGAGTGCGATCGCACTGCTAAAAAATGGAAATAGACACACAAACGGAAATAACAGTTCACTCGTAGTGAAACCTATCGGCAAAAGTTCAATTATCTACGTAACCAGCAAAAGTGCAATTAACTATGTAACAGGGTCGATGTCATGCAAAGCGCTCGACTTCTGCCCAGTGAGATCACGCTGCGAAAAAAGAGAACAAGTAGTCCAAAAACCGGATGCAAAACCGTCGATCCTCGTATGTTTTCAGTACTTGGTCGCTGGGCTCGAGGAGGGCTAACCAGTGGAAAAAGGCATGACGTATGCATGCCTTCCACTAATGAAAGCAAGCATATTTTAAAAGGCAAACCCATGAACCAATTAAAGACACTGACGTGACATGAGCGAGGCTCCGAGCCCATTTCTAACTACTAAAGTGTCTTGCAAACGATACGCATGCGTAAGCGCATGCTACGCAGGCTCGACCCTAAAAAGCCAAAAACAAGTGATTAAAAGGTTGCAATGTCAGCAAAGTAAATACATCACTTAGCACACACTAGTCTAACAAAATAACTGATTCCCCCTCAGTACAACTCAATGAGAATACAAAGTGGATAATGTAACAATCCATGAAATGCCACAGCCCTTCCAAGCAACGGCAAACCGTGAAAAAGACACAAAACCCAGTGGCTGAAGGAGGCTGTCATAAAGCCCACTCTCTCTCCATATGTACTTTTATTGTACTGTTTGACGAATTCATGACATGAATGTCCACGAGCAAGATAACAACAAGAGTGAAGGCAGAACACCTGTCTATTCACAATGGAAGCTACGTTTTGCAAATTCTGTTTGTGTTGTTACTGGACTTTGTGGGCACATAAAGACGTTGCTGGTAAACGACAAGCAAAACTTTCAGTCACGTTGATGCCGACTGAAGCTCACACATTTGTAGTTAGAGATTCGCTCTCTCTCAGTCCAGAATAAATCTGCCACCAGATGTGAGGTAAAGAACCTCTCACCTCCACATGACGATCTGCTGCAGACATAGCAGCTTAGGAGCTGCAAGACCTCCTCCCACAACAAGGGGAAGCCATTCTGTATGACCATCAAATGAGGGGAGGAACCGCTGTGCACCCAACAGAGCTCTGCTCCACGTCCTGGGGATGATAGCGTCATATTGTCTTATATGCTTTATCTGTTTCGTGCAACTCTCGCATGTTATGGAGTTTATGTATGAAGGTGCTTCTGCATCTTTCATTTATCAACTGTTGTTCGTTGTGTCACCAAATTAGAATGCTGTAAAAAAGATTCTATTCTGTTCGGTTGGCACTTGCGGTCCTACCTTCATTTGAATAGGACGCCTGTGTTGGCTGTGGATCTCAATAAAGAAGCTTAACATCACATCTGAAATTTCCCTCATTTTTCTTCTTCGTCTGGTCTATTACATATACCATACTACATTTGATGGTACCAGGAGTGGGGCATTGAAAAAAACAAGAGGAAAAACAAAAAAAACTCCTCGACTGTCAGCAAGATCCACTGGCCGACTGGAACTTCGTGCTACGCCATCTGTACACACTGCCCGCAGCCGGAACTGTCATCTATCTTTTCTCAGGTACTCTATTTGTGAAACATTTATGGCGGTGTTGATTAACTTTGGAATATAAACACGTATGAGAAATTGTGTTTACGTTTACCCTGGCGTGCGAGGAGTACTGGCTGCGTGTTCAAATACTGGAAAGGTGTGGAAGTTACATTACTCGCGTTTAACCCCTTCGCTGCCAGGCCTTTTCCCCCTCCTGTCCCAGGCCTTTTTTTGCCTATTTGGAGCAGTTCGCGCTTAGGCCCTCATAACTTTTTGTCCACATAAGCTAACCAAGCCAAATTTGCGTCCTTTTTTTCCAACATCCTAGGGATTCTAGAGGTACCCAGACTTTGTGGGTTCCCTTGAAGGAGGCCAAGAAATTGGCCAAAATACAGTGAAAATTTCGTTTTTTTTAAAAAAATGGAAAAAGTGGCTGCAGAAGAAGGCTTGTGGATTTCCCCCTGAAAATGGCATCAACAAAGGGTTTGTAGTGCTAAACTCAGCAGCTTCCTAGCTTTCAGGAACAGGCAGACTTGAATCAGAAAACCCAATTTTTCAACACAATTTTGGCATTTTACTGGGGCATACCCCATTTTTGCAATTTTTTGTGCTTTCAGCCTCCTTCCAGTCAGTGACAGGAATGGGCATGAAACCAATGCTGGATCCCAGCAACCTAACCATTTCTGAAAAGTAGAGAACATTCTGAATTCAGCAAGGGGTCATTTGTGTAGATCCTACAAGGGTTTCCTACAGAAAATAACAGCTGAAAGAGAAAAATATTGAAATTGAGGTGAAAAAAACATCAATTTTTCTCTACGTTTTACTCTGTAACTTTTCCCTGCAATGTCAGATTATGGAAAGCAATATACTGTTACGTCTGGTGGACTCCTCTGGTTGCGGGGATATATAGGGCTTGTAGGTTCATCAAGAACCCGAGGAACCCAGAGCCAATAAATGAGCTGCACCCTGCAGTGCGTTTTCATTCTATACCGGGTATACAGCAATTCATTTGCTGAAGTATAAAGAGTAAAAAATTGCTATCAAGAAAACCTTTGCATTTCCAAAAAGGGCACAAGATAAGGTGCTGAGGAGCAGTGGTTATTTGCACATCTCTGAATTCCGGGGTGACCATACAAGCATGTGAATTATAGGGAATTTCTCAAATAGATGTCTTTTTTACACACTCTCCTATATTTGGAAGGAAAAAATGTAGAGAAAGACAAGGGGCAATAGCACTTGTTTTGCTAATCTATGTTCCCCCATGTCTACCGATAAAAATGATACCTCACTTGTGTGGGTAGGCCTAGCGCCGGCGACAGGAAACACCCCAAAGCGCAACGTGGACACATCCTAAATTTTGGGAAAAAACGGAGGTGTTTTTTGCGAAGTGCCTACCTGTAGATTTTGGCCTCTAGCTCAGCCGGCACCTAGGGAAACCTACCAAACCTGTTCATTTCTGAAAACTAGAGACCTAGGGGAATCCAAGGAGGGGTGACTTGCGGGGCTCGGACCAGGTTCTGTTACCCAGAATCCTTTGCAAACCTCAAAATTTGGCTAAAAAAACACATGTTCCTCACATTTCTGTGGCAGAAAGTTCTGGAATCTGAGAGGAGCTACAAATTTCCTTCCACCCAGCGTTCCCCCAAGTCTCCCGATAAAAATGATACCTCACTTGCGTGGGTAGGCCTAGCGCCGGCGACAGGAAACACCCCAAAGCGCAACGTGGACACATCCTAAATTTTGGAAAAAAACAGAGGTGTTTTTTGCGAAGTGCCTACCTGTAGATTTTGGCCTCTAGCTCAGCCGGCACCTAGGGAAACCTACCAAACCTGTGCATTTCTGAAAACTAGAGACCTAGGGGAATCCAAGGAGGGGTGACTTGCGGGGCTCGGACCAGGTTCTGTTACCCAGAATCCTGTGCAAACCTCAAAATTTGGCTAAAAAAACACATGTTCCTCACATTTCTGTGGCAGAAAGTTCTGGAATCTGAGAGGAGCTACAAATTTCCTTCCACCCAGCGTTCCTCCAAGTCTCCCGATAAAAATGATACCTCACTTGCGTGGGTAGGCCTAGCGCCGGCGACAGGAAACACCCCAAAGCGCAACGCGGACACATCCTAAATTTTGGAAAAAAACAGAGGTGTTTTTTGCGAAGTGCCTACCTGTAGATTTTGGCCTCTAGCTCAGCCGGCACCTAGGGAAACCTACCAAACCTGTGCATTTCTGAAAACTAGAGACCTAGGGGAATCCAAGGAGGGGTGACTTGCGGGGCTCGGACCAGGTTCTGTTACCCAGAATCCTTTGCAAACATCAAAATTTGGCTAAAAAAACACATGTTCCTCACATTTCTGTGGCAGAAAGTTCTGGAATCTGAGAGGAGCTACAAATTTCCTTCCACCCAGCGTTCCCCCAAGTCTCCCGATAAAAATGATACCTCACTTGCGTGGGTAGGCCTAGCGCCGGCGACAGGAAACACCCCAAAGCGCAACGTGGACACATCCTACATTTTGGAAAAAAACAGAGGTGTTTTTTGCGAAGTGCCTACCTGTAGATTTTGGCCTCTAGCTCAGCCGGCACCTAGGGAAACCTACCAAACCTGTGCATTTCTGAAAACTAGAGACCTAGGGGAATCCAAGATGGGGTGACTTGCGGGGCTCGGACCAGGTTCTGTTACCCAGAATCCTTTGCAAACCTCAAAATTTGGCTAAAAAAACACATGTTCCTCACATTTCTGTGGCAGAAAGTTCTGGAATCGGAGAGGAGCTACAAATTTCCTTCCACCCAGCGTTCCCCCAAGTCTCCCGATAAAAATTATACCTCACTTGCGTGGGTAGGCCTAGCGCCGGCGACAGGAAACACCCCAAAGCGCAACGCGGACACATCCTAAATTTTGGAAAAAAACAGAGGTGTTGTTTGCGAAGTGCCTACCTGTAGATTTTGGCCTCTATCTCAGCCGGCACCTAGGGAAACCTACCAAACCTGTGCATTTCTGAAAACTAGAGACCTAGGGGAATCCAAGGAGGGGTGACTTGCGGGGCTCGGACCAGGTTCTGTTACCCAGAATCCTTTGCAAACCTCAAAATTTGGCTAAAAAAACACATGTTCCTCACATTTCTGTGGCAGAAAGTTCTGGAATCTGAGAGGAGCTACAAATTTCCTTCCACCCAGCGTTCCCCCAAGTCTCCCGATAAAAATGATACCTCACTTGCGTGGGTAGGCCTAGCGCCGGTGACAGGAAACACCCCAAAGCGCAACGTGGACACATCCTAAATTTTGGAAAAAAACGGAGGTGTTTTTTGCGAAGTGCCTACCTGTAGATTTTGGCCTCTAGCTCAGCCGGCACCTAGGGAAACCTACCAAACCTGTGCATTTCTGAAAACTAGAGACCTAGGGGAATCCAAGGAGGGGTGACTTGCGGGGATCGGACCAGGTTCTGTTACCCAGAATCCTTTGCAAACCTCAAAATTTGGCAAAAAAAACACATGTTCCTCACATTTCTGTGGCAGAAAGTTCTGGAATCTGAGAGGAGCTACAAATTTCCTTCCACCCAGCGTTCCCCCAAGTCTCCCGATAAAAATGATACCTCACTTGCGTGGGTAGGCCTAGCGCCGGCGACAGGAAACACCCCAAAGCGCAACGTGGACACATCCTAAATTTTGGAAAAAAACAGAGGTTTTTTTTGCGAAGTGCCTACCTGTAGATTTTGGCCTCTAGCTCAGCCGGCACCTAGGGAAACCTACCAAACCTGTGCATTTCTGAAAACTAGAGACCTAGGGGAATCCAAGGAGGGGTGACTTGCGGGGCTCGGACCAGGTTCTGTTACCCAGAATCCTTTGCAAACCTCAAAATTTGGCTAAAAAAACACATGTTCCTCACATTTCTGTGGCAGAAAGTTCTGGAATCTGAGAGGAGCTACAAATTTCCTTCCACCAAGCGTTCCCCCAAGTCTCCCGATAAAAATGATACCTCACTTGCGTGGGTAGGCCTAGCGCCGGCGACAGGAAACACCCCAAAGCGCAACGTGGACACATCCTAAATTTTGGAAAAAAACAGAGGTTTTTTTTGCGAAGTGCCTACCTGTAGATTTTGGCCTCTAGCTCAGCCGGCACCTAGGGAAACCTACCAAACCTGTGCATTTCTGAAAACTAGAGACCTAGGGGAATCCAAGGAGGGGTGACTTGCGGGGCTCGGACCAGGTTCTGTTACCCAGAATCCTTTGCAAACCTCAAAATTTGGCTAAAAAAACACATGTTCCTCACATTTCTGTGGCAGAAAGTTCTGGAATCTGAGAGGAGCTACAAATTTCCTTCCACCCAGCGTTCCCCCAAGTCTCCCGATAAAAATGATACCTCACTTGCGTGGGTAGGCCTAGCGCCGGCGACAGGAGACACCCCAAAGCGCAACGTGGACACATCCTAAATTTTGGAAAAAAACAGAGGTGTTTTTTGCGAAGTGCCTACCTGTAGATTTTGGCCTCTAGCTCAGCCGGCACCTAGGGAAACCTACCAAACCTGTGCATTTCTGAAAACTAGAGACCTAGGGGAATCCAAGGAGGGGTGACTTGCGGGGCTCGGACCAGGTTCTGTTACCCAGAATCCTTTGCAAACCTCAAAATTTGGCTAAAAAAACACATGTTCCTCACATTTCTGTGGCAGAAAGTTCTGGAATCTGAGAGGAGCTACAAATTTCCTTCCACCCAGCGTTCCCCCAAGTCTTCCGATAAAAATGATACCTCACTTGCGTGGGTAGGCCTAGCGCCGGCGACAGGAGACACCCCAAAGCGCAACGTGGACACATCCTAAATTTTGGAAAAAAACAGAGGTGTTTTTTGCGAAGTGCCTACCTGTAGATTTTGGCCTCTAGCTCAGCCGGCACCTAGGGAAACCTACCAAACCTGTGCATTTCTGAAAACTAGAGACCTAGGGGAATCCAAGGAGGGGTGACTTGCGGGGCTCGGACCAGGTTCTGTTACCCAGAATCCTTTGCAAACCTCAAAATTTGGCTAAAAAAACACATGTTCCTCACATTTCTGTGGCAGAAAGTTCTGGAATCTGAGAGGAGCTAAAAATTTCCTTCCACCCAGCGTTCCCCCAAGTCTCCCGATAAAAATGATACCTCACTTGCGTGGGTAGGCCTAGCGCCTGCGACAGGAAACACCCCAAAGCGCAACGTGGACACATCCAAAATTTTGGGAGAAAACAGTGCCTACCTGTGGATTTTGGCCTGTAGCTCACCCGGCGCCTAGGGAAACCTACCAACCCTGTGCATTTCTGAAAACTAGAGACCTAGGGGAATCCAAGGAGGGGTGACTTGCGGGGCTCGGACCAGGTTCTGTTACCCAGAATCCTTTGCAAACCTCAAAATTTGGCTAAAAAAACACATGTTCCTCACATTTCTGTGGCAGAAAGTTCTGGAATCTGATAGGAGCTACAAATTTCCTTCCACCCAGCGTTCCCCCAAGTCTCCCGATAAAAATGATACCTCACTTGTGTGGGTGGGCCAGGTGCCTGCAACAGAATAAGGCCCAAAACCTGAAGGGATAGAATGGATAGCACAGCAAGTTTATAAGGGCATATTCTTTTATACATCTTTAGACGGACTCTGCTTTGGGGACCCACATAAGTGAGGTGTAATTTTACTTGGGAGACTGAGGGGAAAACTGGGGAGTAGGAATTTTGTGCTGGAGCGGTGATCCTACTAAGAAAAATCAGGAAAATATGCTTTTTTATGCAAATTTTGAGGTTTACAGAGGAGTCTGGGTAAGAAAATGTTGGGGGAGCCACACAAGCCACACCTCCCTAGACTCCTTGGGGTGCCTAGTTTTAAAAAGTTTCTGGGTTTTGTAGGTTTCCCTACATGACGGCCGCACCCAGGACCAAAAACATAGGTGGGCCCTCCCCCCCAAACACAGGTATTTTTGGAATATATCACTTTGATGTGTGCACATACGTCCGTGATGTGCCAAACACTAAAATTGTGAAAAGAAACACACTTAGGTTATGTGAAGAAGACCCCTCACCCACCAACCAAGTTGGTGGCATGCTTCATCATCGGGGTCCCACCCGAGGCACCTAGCGTGTTTCAAGTGTGCTGCGACGCCTGATTACAGCGGAGCAGGTTTTGTCATTTGTACCACACATACTGGTTGGATTTGGCACGAGGGTGAGTGATGGTTCAGTAGATCAAATTTTATTAACAAGAGATTTCACAAAAGTGAAATGCACTGGTAATAACTGAAAGGCCAAAAAACTGAACCAATGACTCACAGCTCGTGAGCTGTAAAGCCACGACAAGGCACCAACTGCTTTACAGTCCATTCACACACCTTTCATACATGACATGCACTAGACCATTCACGCCGCCAGCCACGGGCCCAGCACATTACAAGACTCGCATCCACAGACAGCGCCAGTCAAGGGCCCATCACTTTCATACACCCACATGCCTGATACAGCAATCACACCAGCTGATGAGTGTGTGGACTGGCGTTTGGCCGGCACTGCCAGCCAAGCGCCACACCACCAGCCAAGCGCCACCCCACCCACACCATCAGCCAAGCGCCACCCCACACACACCGCCAGCCCAGCGCCACCCCACACACACCGCCAGCCAAGCGCCACCCCACACACACCGCCAGCCAAGCGCCACCCAATACACACCGCCAGCCAAGCGCCACCCCACACACACCGCCAGCCAAGCGCCACCACACCCACGCCGCCAGCCAAGCGCCACTCTACACATGCCATCCCCTTTTTTTTGTTTTTAAACAACAAAGAAACCACTAATCATAAATTAGTACAAAACTACAAACACAAAAGCTCTAACTGAATACATGACTAATGCCAACCGTGAAACCGAACATATAAAAATATAAAACACCAGTTTACGCTCACGGAATTTCCCAATAATTCTTCTGTGTGTGGTAGCTCCTGAAACAGCCACCCACACACAGCCCAGGCTTTGAAGGACAATCAGGGCAGTACATCCTAGTCTCCTTCCTGATACCTCTTCGAGCACAGACTCTACATCTCTTAGCAGGAAAGTTTTTTTTGGCCGTGGGAGGAATGTGCTCTGCAAAGTGACGATCTTTCAATCTAGCCGCATCCTCCACCACTGCTTCTCTAGGAACTCTTGCCTGTTCCAGCACAACAAGGCTAGCTATGATAGACTCCTGAAATTTCACAAATGTCATCCTTGACTCTGGAGAACTATCCTTAAACACAACAAAAGCATTAAAAGTTGCCAAGTGGAACAAGTGAAGCGCTAATTTCTTATACCACACATAAGACTTACGAGCAGCAGTGTAAGGTTCTAACCTCTGATCTACTCTATCAACACCACCCATGTGCTTATTATAGTCTAAGATGCACACAGGTTTGCGCACTTCGGCAACCTGACCCCAAACAGCCACAGGTGAAGTACTCTCATCATGGATGGTGCTTAGCATGTATACATCCCTCTTGTCTACAAATTTCAGAGCTAGCAGCTCATCATTCCGCAAGGCACTGCACTGTCCCTTCTCAAGTTTTTTACAGACAAGCTCTTTTGGATAGCCTTTCCGATTAGAGCGGATTGTGCCACAAGCAACAGTGTCCACTCTGAACAACTCCTTGAACAACCGAACTCCAGTGTAGAAGTTATCTACATATAAATGGTGACCTTTGTTAAACAGTCGTCTACCAAGTTCCCACACAATTTTCTCACTAACTCCAAAAGTGGGAGGACAACCAGGGGGGTCAATATTGGAATCCCTACCAGTGTAGACCCGGAAATTATAAACATATCCTGTACTACTTTCTGACAGCATATACAATTTAATTCCATACCGTGCCCTCTTGCTAGGAATGTACTGCCTAAAAACCAAACGACCCTTGAACAGGACCAAAGACTCATCTACAGATATTTCTTTCCCTGGAACATAGATCTCTGAAAACCGATCTACCAAATGATCAAGGACAGGTCTAATCTTAAAAAGACGGTCAGAATCAGGATGATCTTGTGGCAAGGTTAAAGCATTATCTACAAAATGCAACATCCGAAGAAGAAGCTCATACCGGTTACGACTCATGATGGCAGGAAATATAGCAGTTGCCATCAAGGGACTAGTAGACCAATATGAAGACAGCGACGGCTTCCTTATCAGCCCCATCAAAAAAGTTAAACCCAAGAACTTTTTCAACTCTTCCAGATTTGTGGGAATCCACCGGCTAGCTCTAGAGTGTGGCCTAAGTCTGGCAGCGTTGTCCCTCAAAAACTGCTCTGCATACAAATTAGTCTGCTCAACAATCTCTTCCAAAAATATATCGTCCATAAACAACTCAAAAAAGTTGACGGGCAAAAAGTTTTCCGTATTAACTCGACACCCTGGAAAACCAGTAAACGCAGGCAACTGTGGCTGCTCCATGTTTGGTGCAACCCATGCGTCAGGTCTTCCAATGGGAAGCCTTTCAGCCGCTGGCTCCTGCACCATTGGCACATCACTGTCCTCCTCTAAAACAGGCCCTTCATCAGCACTGAGAGTGGCTTCATCATCAGATGATTTATCTCTGACAGAAAATTCACTTCCAGAATCCTGCACTTCCTCCTCTGCCTCAGATGCAGAGTCAGTCTCATATTCATGGTCAGAAGATGACTCAAAAAGCACACTAACAACCTGCTGAGCGGTCATCCTACGGCTGGCCATGATCCTTCCTACAAAAATTAACTGGACAAATACACCACCAACAACCAGCACTGTGTAAGATAAGTAACAAAGTATAGGTTTATCACTAAGAATTATAAACTCAAAAACTATACTGCTCACTTGCCTGAAAAAGCTTGACTCACCAGCAACTACTCTGCACAGCCACAGCAATCACCAACAATATCCCACTAAAAAGAGAAGAAAAAAAAGCAAATTAGACATAAGACAACACAATAATCATTGTGCATAACTCTAAGGACAATTTCACACACAATCCTGCATTCAGTACACCACCTACAAACATGTCATTCATGCATTGCAACAATACTCACTTGGAGTAAATTTATTTACTTACCTAAAACATGCAACTACGCAAACAGCAGGACAACTACTGCCAAAACTGCAACAAGGCACAGCAAAGTCAGCAAAAGCTTTGAACTAAAACAAAAAGGAGAAAAACTGTTATTATCATAAAAGCAAATACTTCGCCAGTTGACAAACACTCCGCCACTAACCATTTTTTCATTTTCCCTTGTGTCTAGTCTTCTCTGCTTGGGGGAAGATGGGCCTAAAAAAAAATAGGCCAATCTACCCCCAAGGGGAGGGGGCAGAAATCGCCCAGATTACATTGCACCCTTTAGGGGGGGGGCGACCCTTGCCCAAGGGGCCACACCCCCACACAAAGCACACACACACACATAGTATCCCTGGCGCTATGGGGATTCTGCCCCCCATGGGGACAGAAAGGCCTAAAAAATAGGCATATCTGCCCCCAAGGGGGGCAGAACTGCCCAAAAATACATGTGGGCCCCTGGGGGCGACCCTTGCCCAAGGGGCCGCACCCCAACACAAAAAATAAAAACCAACAATAAAATCCCTGGTGTCTAGTGGCTTTCTGCCCCCCTTGGGGGCAGATCGGCGTAAAAATAGGGCCAATCTGCCCCCAAGGGGGGCAGAAACGACGATAAATACATTGCGCCCCCGGGGGGAGCGACCCTTGCCCAAGGGGCCACCCCCCAACACAAAGCACACATACAAACATATCTTTCTGGCGCTATTGGGATTCTGCCCCCCTTGGGGGCAGAAAGGCCTAAAAAAAATAGGCCTCTCTGCCCCCAAGGGGGGCAGAACTGCCCAAAAATACATGTGGGCCCATGGGGGCGACCCTTGCCCAAGGGGCCACCCCCCAACACAAAAAAAAAAAATCAACAATAAAATCCCTGGTGTCTAGTGGCTTTCTGCCCCCCTTGGGGGCAGATCGGCCTAAAAATAGGGCCAATCTGCCCCCAAGGGGGGCAGAAACGACAATAAATACATTGCGACCCTGGGGGGAGCGACCCTTGCCCAAGGGGCCACCCCCCAACACAAAGCACACATACATACATACTATTTCTGGCGCTATTGGGATTCTGCCCCCCTTGGGGGCAGAAAGGCCTAAAAAAAATAGGCCTCTCTGCCCCCAAGGGGGGCAGAACTGCCCAAAAATACATGAGGGCCCCTGGGGGCGACCCTTGGCCAAGGAGCCGCCCCCCAACACAAAAAAAAAAATCAACAATAAAATCCCTGGTGTCTAGTGGCTTTCTGCCCCCCTTTGGGGCAGATCGGCCTAAAAATAGGGCCAATCTGCCCCCAAGGGGGGCAGAAACGACGTAAAATACATTTGCCCCCAAAGGGGAGCGACCCTTGCCCAAGGGGCCGCCCCCCAACACAAAAAATACAAATCAACAATAAAATCCCTGGTGTCTAGTGGCTTTCTGCCCCCCTTGGGGGCAGATCGGCCTAAAAATAGGGCCAATCTGCCCCCAGGGGGGGCAGAAACGACGTAAAATACATGTGCCCCCAAAGGGGAGCGACCCTTGCCCAAGGGGTCGCTCCCCCACACTAATATAACACACACACACACACATACTGAAATCCCTGGTGTCTAGTGGGCATTCCTGCTGCCCGATCGCATCGCGATCGGGCAGCAGGAATGCTCAAAGAGACATCGAGGGAAAGGAAAACCCTTTCCTTTCCCTCAATGCCTCTCTCAGAGCACACAATTTGGATGTGAAGTATGTTCCGGGTGGGAAAAACATGTGTGCAGATTGCCTTTCTCGTTTGCCACTTCCCTATTCTCAGAGCATGAGTGAGAAAGATGACATTGAATGTGTAGTAGGTGTACTAGAAGTTGTAACAGCTTCAGAGGGCATTTTCACTGAACAAGATTGGCAATAAGCAATGTCCAAGGTTGAGATCCTATCTCAAGTATTAAACTACATCAAACATGGGTGGCCTAACAAATAAAATATGATGGGGAATTGGGAACTTATCATCAGTTGGCCTCAGAATTGTCCTGTGAAAATGGGATTTGCATGAGGGGTTCAGTTTGGATTCCTCCTGCAGATCTCAGACACATGTTGGTGAAAGTGGGACATGAAGGTCATCTGGGTATTTCTGCAACTTGCAGAAGGTTGAAAACAAAGTTCTGGTGGCCAAATGTGGACAAACTTGTATCTGATTATATTAATAATTGTCCATCTTGTGTTGTGTCCGACAAACATTGGAAAAGTAATACTAAACCCTTGTGCACTGGACCTTTCCCTAGTAAGGCTTGGGAAGGTATTGCCATAGATTTTTCAGGACCTTTCCATTTATTGCCAAAGAACATGAAATTCTTAATTGTAGCCATTGATTACTATTCAAAGTGGATATACTATTTGTTTGTGGAAAGTGCTGATGCAGAGACGGTTGTTTCATTTTTATCCAATCTTTTCGCATTGGAGGGTGCACCCTCAAACATAATTACGGACAATGGGGTACACTTTATGTCCAGGAAAGTGGACATGCTAATGGAGAAATTTGATATCAAGCATTCGTGTGTTGCCTTGTATAGTCCAGCTTCCAATGGGTTAGTGGAAAGAGCTAATCGCATCTTGAAAGAAGGGATACAAACTGCTTTGGCTGCCAGTCATGATGTAAAGACTTTTCTTAAAGATAAGGTGTGGGCATACCTTAATACTCCCCATTTTACCACGGGGGTATCTCCTTTTAGTCTGCTAAGGGGTAGATAGTCTAAATCTAAACTTAGGCCTACTTAGATGGTTGAGTCGTTGGGTAACAAATGTGAAAATTCAGAAGTGAATATAGATGATTTAAGGGACAGAGTATGTTTGAAACAATTTTTACAGAAAAGAGATTATGATACAAGACACAAAGTTAAGGACAACAATATTTCTATTCATGATTGGGTTCTGATTAAAAAAAAAAAAAAAGTTGTTAAGGGGGAATCAAAGGTTTCTCCTCCTACTAAGGTACTTCAAGTTTCTAAAAATTCTGTTTTATTGGAGGGTAAAGGGTGGTGGAACAAGAACAGCGTCGTTCCCATCACCAATGCTCAAGCTGAGATTTTTAAGCGTGTGTATTTAAGAAAAGGATTCTAATGCAGCGTTCTTTGATCATTTGCTGCTCAGTCAGGCCATGGATTGTGGGTCAAATGTGCAGGCAGATGTGCAGGCTTATCCCACTACTGACACAGAAGAACGTTGTGGCAGTAACAGCGTCACCAGGTCCGAGTGTGTACGCACACGTAGTGACAGACTAGTTAAGTTGCCATCTAAGTTTAAGGATTACGTTATGTAATTTCATGTTAGTTTTTCCTTTTTCTTTTTTTGTTTTTTTGTTTTTTCTTTTGTTTAAGGGGGAAAGATGATGTCATATTGTCATATATGATTTATCTGTTTCGTGTAACTCTCGCATGTTATGGAGTTTACGTATGAAGGAGCTTCTGCATTTTTCATCTATCAACTGTTGTTCGTTGTGTCACCAAATTAGAATGCTGTAAAAAATATTCTATTCTGTTCGGTTGGCACTTGCGGTCCTACCTTCATTTGAATAGGACGCCTGTGTTGGCTGTGGATCTCAATAAAGAAGCTTAACATTGCATCTGAAATTTCCCTCATTTTTCTTCTTCGTCTGGTCTATTACATAAACCATACTACAGATAGGTTTCAAACTTCCGAGCGCCTCCAAACACTATCCATTTATTGAAATTGTAAGTCAGGTGTCTTTTAGGGCATTTTAAAAATTTCATAGGCATTACTTACCTTACTGACCTAAACGGTGTCAAAGATCATGTGACATGACTTCCTAGAACATCATATAAATTCCAATTAGTGCTCAATTCATGCATTATGACATTTCAGGACTACTACTAGGGTCATATAGAATAAATGAAGGGATATTCATTGTCACATAAATGTATTCTAAGAGGGGGAAACTAACAATCACATAACTTTGTTGCTTTAAAATCGAGTGAGTTGGCATGTATGCCACCCTTAAGACGTTATGAAACATGATGATTTAATGTGCTTTCCCCAAGGTGTATTTTTTCCTAAGAAACATATTCACAAGGTCTGTCTCCATGAAAAAGTGGTCTGGAAATGGGGGAAATAGCATGCTTGCCTTTGGACAGGCTGTTCCTTCGGGGAATCCTACTTATCAATATGCCATAACAAAGCAGATCACGTGATTCCTCTCCCCTTCAATTGTGCACACTCTGTGTGCAACAAATGAGAAGAAATTAAATGTGTAACGACATTTCACACCTCTATGACTTTGACCTGCAGGACTATTGAGAGCCAGCATGCGTCCTGGGGACAAACAACCGTGTCTTGCCCACTATGCATATGTAATCATGAACTTCAACCCAACAAAGTTTAAGATTTGTCCCTGAATGAAGTCAGGACCAGAGGGAGTGCTTCTAACAGAGCACCCCTCCCCACCCTCATCTTCTGCCTCAGGAAGGGAGTACGTTTTCCACCCCTTCCGGCTAAAAGAGGAAAATCTGTGGGGGTCTTAGCCATGTTCAGGCAAAATATCTGCTGGTTTATCCTGCCCTTTAAGTATATCTTTTATACCCTTTGTTGCACAGTTCAAAATGGATGATGTTTGGATCTCTGATCTCATAGTGAAGGTTGAAAGTAATGACTAAGGGCCTGGTGTTTCAAATGGTTTTGCAGTTGCAAAGCATGTAGGGCCAGATGTACCAAGCTCCCAGTTTGCATTTCTTAAATATCAAATTTTAAGAAACCGCTATTTTAGAAATGCAAAATGGGATGTAACAAAATTGCGAATCGGTAATAGCGATTTCTTAAAATTCGCAAACGCAATTTGCGAGTAGCAAATACCGAATCGCAAATAAATAGCGTTTCGGTAATTGAAAACCGCAGATTGTGAAAACGGCAAACCGGAACAGCCTGATGACATCACAACCAGGAAGTGAGTCAGCCCATGTTGTTTCCAGGAGCCACACCCACAGGAGCAGTCAGGGAGACACAGCCCAGCACCAGGGAGCCAGCTTTGTGAGCCTTCCAGGACCAAACTGCAACATGCCCAATGATGGGAAGGTGAAGGACAAAGGAGACAGGAAGCGCAAACTCAAATTCAGTGAGCAGTAATTGGAGGTGCTCACTGAGGAGGTGGTCAGGAATCATGACAAACTGGGAAGAACTCACTCCAGGTACCTGAAAGTGAGAAGAGGAAACTGTGGTTAGAGATCCAGACCAAAATATGTCCAGTGGGTGTTGTGCAGCGCTCTGTGGAGGAGATACGCAAGAGATGGTATGACCTGTGTTCCCATGCCAAAGAAAGGGTAGCCAGCAGGCTAAAGGAGGCAAGGACCATCGGAGGAGGACCACCCACCCAGACACCGTCCACACCAATGGAAGACATGGTGGAGTCTGCACTGCTACCTGAATCTGTCAGTGGTGTCACTGACATTGACACCTCAGGGACACCCAGCACCAGCAAAGGTAAGGCCACCAATGATGTGTATCACCATATGTGCATGTACAAATGCCCCTTAGAAGATAGCTATTAGTTAGATGCATTTGATAAGTAGTCCATGCCACATCTTACATACAACACAACTATGCCTTATGGGAGTGGTAATCCACAGCCCTAAAGTCAAAATACCACATAAATAGCAAGTTTGTGTTCAGCCACATAGAGAAACAACACACACAACTCACAGTAATACAATGTCAGTGTACAATGTGTGCAACTTCTTGTGATATATACATAAATGACATGCTGCACATTGTCATTGCAGATGTCCCGGGCCCTGCTGCAGCATAAGGTGGAAATGTGAGGGATGTCGAAACACAGCCACAGTCCGACTCAAACACCAGTGAGTCTTTCAGTATTGCACCAACTAGACGCAAAGCAAGGGTGTTACCTCTACCAGAGTATAACCTTGACTCAGATGAGATGCCGGATGAAGGGCCAGACGTAGTAAAATCTGATGTTGCAAATCGGAAATTGCGAGTCGGTGCGACTCGCAATTTCCGATTCACAACATCGGATGCACAACGGTGTCTCAGACACCGTCTGCGAATCTCAATGGGGTCTCAAAGACCCACCTCATTAATATTAATGAGGTGGGTCACATTTTGCGACCCCATTGAGATTCCCTGCACTCACAGGGATGGTGGCCTGCTGGAGACAGCAGACCTCCATGTCTGTGACTGCTTTTTAAATAAAGCAGCTTTTTTTTTTGTATTGCAGCCCGTTTTCCTTAACCATTGGACCACTGCCTGCTCTGAAAAAACATTAATGACGACATTCAGGGACCCCTTCCCTTTTGCGCATGGGTTACCACCAGTGTGACACTGGTGGTAACTGCAAATTGCTTTGCGACCGCTTTCGCGGTCACAAAGCAATTCTGCATCGCGGTGCGAGTCGCAAATAGGAAGGGAACACCCCTTCCTATTTGCGAGTCGCATTCCCATTTTGCGAGTCGGTACTGACTCGCAAAATGGGAATGTGCATTGCAATGCGCGTTTTGCATGGCGCAAACTGAGATTTCCGCAGTTTGCGCCATGCAAAACGCTTCCTACATCTGGCCCGAAGTCCCTACACCACCCCCAGAGGCTAGATCCACAGAAAGACAGCAGTCCCTGCCCCAGCGTCCGTCCACTCCCCTCAGGAGGCGTCACAATGCAGGCAGAGAGTGCACAGAGACAGAAGAGGGCCCATCAATCTTTGGCGGCCTTGAACCTCCCATGCTGAAAGTGCAGTACCTGCAATGCAAACACAGTAGATCAATGCACAGACAGTTGGTGTCAATCGATCAGAACATGGGGGCAATGCACAGGCAGTTTGAGTCTCACAATGACAATATGGGTGTACTGCACAAGCAGATGGATGCACTCAATGAAAACATTAGATCAATGAACAAGCAGTTGGAGTCTCTGAATGAGGGACAGCAATCAGCAGCAGAAAAGACAAAGGAATTGACAAATGCCACTAGGGGCCTCTGCACTGAGATTCAGCAGGATCGTGCCAGCCACCGTAGGCGCCATCACCAATTTATGGGAAGGTTTGATGGGTTCTGCAGATCGGTCAATAGGGTTGCTAGCTCAACTGCCTTGATTTCACGACGTGCTGTGGGCATACAGGTGGAGATGGCACATTGCATTCGGGACGTTGCACAGGGATTGGTGCAAATAACCAATGTCCTGGATGCAATGCAGACAGAACGCAGTGCTACAAACAGCGAACTGGGTGGTGGAGATAGTGAGGAGTTCTCTAGCCTCAGCAGTCTTACAGCCCCTGTGATGGATCCTAGGCGTGGCAGTACCAGACACAGTACTGCCAGTGAACCCGCTACAAGAGGTGCCAGTGAGGCCACTGAGCACTCAAGTGGAGTGCGTGGACGTAGCAAGTAATGTTAAGGCCTACAGGGGACTACAGTGACATGTAGCTATACAGTTATACTATGATGCTAATAGTGTGACACTGTTATTCGCACGTTTACCTATAGTAGATGGCAATGTCCTATTGACACATATGTCACCTGAAGTCAAGGTAATAAAGTTGCTAACTACAGAAATACATAAAATTGAAGTGGTGTTGTCATTACTTACATCAGAAATGGTTGTGCGTGATGTCAGCACGTCTTTGCCTGCCCTCTGCTGCACTGGTCCTGTCTACTGGGTGATGGGGTGGTAAGGGATCACCATCTTCATCTGAGTCAGACTCCTTTGGTTCAACTGGTATGGCCCTTCTCGTTGCAATGTTGTGCAGTATTGCACATGTAGCCACAATTTTGCAGGTTGTCTCTGGGCTGTACTGTAATGCACCTCCACTCTTATGGATGCACCTGAAGCGGCTCTTCAGCAGTCTGAAGGTCCGCTCCACCACACTGTGGGTTCCCCTGTGTGCAGCATTGTACCTCCTCTCTGCTGGCGTTGCAGGGCTCAGGTAGGGCGTCAGTAAATAGGTCCTCTGTGCATAGGCACTGTCTCCTGGAATGAACAGAGAGTAAAATGAGTACTGTTGAAATCTGACGTCACAATAACATCAATGCATCATTGTTAACTATTACTTTACCCAGTAGGTATCCTTCGCCAAACTCCCTAGCTAGCAGTCTTGTGTGAATCCAGCTGTGGCGAAAGATGTACAAGTCATGTGTGCTACCTGGGTATCTGGCAACGAGATCGGTAATGGTGTTGGAGGCATTTCTAATCACCTGTATGTTCATAGAATGATGGTTCTTACGTTTGCAATACACATACTCGGTGGCCGATGGTGGACAGATTGCTACATGTGTCCCATCAATGGCACCTATGACATGTGGGAATTGTGCAATCTGGTAGAAATTGATTCTCGTCTGTTGTAATTCCTGTGGGGGTGTTGGGGAATCTTAAATGCTCTTGTATTTTGCTCAGCATGGCATTTAGAAATGCATTGAAGAAGCATGAGAGGGCACTGTGTGAGACCCCCCTTCTGCTGCTATGACCCCTTGATAGCTTCCTGAGGCCAATAGGTGCAGGGAGCATAATACCTGGACATGGGTGGCAATACTATTGGTTCTGTGTGTGGTGTGATGCAGTATGGGTTGTAGATCTTCTATCAGGTCAAGTATCATGGCTGAGCTTAACCTGTACTTCTCATAAATTATGCGCACTCTGAAAATGCGCTCCTTTCTCCTCCTCCCTCTCCTCAAACCTGCCAAGATCCTCATTCTCCTCGCCATCACGTAGAGTGCAGTCATTGTGGAAAAGCGGCTGAGTCATTCTGGGCCTCTTTATATAGGTTGCACCTGGTTACCACCTGATTTAAATTTGTGGTAAATTGCATGTGCAAAAGGCCATTCTGTCAATATTTGCAATTTGAGAGTTTTTGATGCATCGAATTGCGACATGGTTTTGCGTGTCGCAATCAGCGTATTGCAAATTGTGTCAGGATTTTGTGGATCACTATCTGCGAATTGCAAAACTTTGTCGCAGTTTGCGACACGCAAATAGCGGTTTGGTAAATCATGTCGCTGTTTGCGATACGCTGTTTGCGACACGTAAAACCTTGTCACATTTTCTTAAATTCTCAATTTTAGCGATTCCTTATTTTCACACTGCAAATGCCTTTCATACACCATGGGAGGCATTTTTGCATTCGCAAATGGCCGATTTTTGCGATTCGCACAGTTTGTGAATGCAAAAAAGTTTGATACATCTGGCCCGTAGGTCTCAAAATCATAGACTTTGCAACTGCAAAACCCGAAATCAATGTGGCACAGGTACATCCTAAATCGGAAATGTTCTTTTTTAACTGATCTGTGTACTTTGCAGAACATTGCGACTCCCCAACGTAGGAATGGCAATAAGTATTAGCCAGGGATGTTTTAAGGACTTTAAGGGCCCTGAGCCAAACATATTTTGGGGTCCCCTGTTCAGAGCAGTTTTGAATTTCTGATATTATTTCAGCTCTTTCTTGCCTTCTTCGGCCAGGTCACTGAAAGTGCACAGGCACACTAGTCCAAATTCTAAATGTGTCTGCATCTAATATTCAAGGATAGTGATGTGGGTTTTCAGTGTTGTAACACAACAGCAGCTCACTAATGTTATTGCAAATAATCTCTGTGACACCCTCCAATTTCTCATATGTAAGGTTCTGTTTTGATCTACAAGAAACTTTGTTATGAATGTTGCATGAAACATAAACACAACATTTCTCTGCTAAATATCTGTAATAGGCTCTCACACATCACCCACATAAAAAATAAATGAAAGGGAAAGGGTATTTAAAACAATCTGTTTAAGAATTATTCAAAGTCATCAGGGCAAGAATTTCTGCAGAACAGAGCAACAGAGCTGGCTCCATCACCTCCCCCTCTCCTCCCATCCCTCACCACCACCCCCCCCTCGAAAGGCTGGGGCCCTGGGCAGACCCCACTTTACCCATGCCCTTAACGTCTCTGGTGTCAGCGCTTTGTGCAGTTCTTCAGTTGTAAAAGAATGAGGGCTGGTGCATAAAACTCTGAAATTAAAGATTAACACGTGAAGTACCACAGAGTTGCAGCCCTAAAGTCACTTCATGCTCCACTACAGACATTTCCTGCCCCATTATTTTACTCTTGCAGGATATACTGTTTTACCTTTTTGTGATGGTTGTTCTGTCTTTATCTTCCTTCCTCTTTCTGCTGTCTATGTTTTTCCCCTGATTGTCTCGGTAAAAAGTCTGATGTGGAAGATTAAGTGATGGTCCCCAAAAACTTTGGCAACCACCAGCTCAAATTAAGCAATGGCTTTGTCACTGCAATTAGACTGAAAACCTTTGATGCCATATTGCACTGGGAAAGGTGATAGTACTCGTTTTGCAAAGTGGAAGCTCTCTAAGACGTACAGCTTCCACTTTATGAATGTAGACTCAGCACTGGGGAGTACACAGTGGTCCAGGGGACCACTGCATGCTCATCCAATGTCTATTTTATTTTTTCTTTAAAGCCACTATTTCTGTAAGGGACAAGGACTGCAATCAAAAACAAATTATAAAGCCAATAGGTCTAGCCATGGCAAGCTGGTATGATTGTTATTTATTTTTTTTTATTACGAGCAAATGCCTCAAAAACAAAAAGAAGAGGAAAAACCTGCAACCTAAACTGGTGGGTGCGTAATTGCTGCAGCATGTTTAAATTGAGAAAACAAAAACATTGCACAGAATTTCAATCGAATTCTACATGTGCTTTCCAGTAATCAGGTGTATCTAGAAGGGGTGTCTAAACCCTTTAGAGTTCTAATATGCACATCACAAGAAACCATGATCCTAATTGGTGCAAAACAATTACTAGGAATTGAAGTACTGTAACCTGAAAACATAGTTTAAAGACGTGAGGAGGACTACGTTTTTAAAAAACCTACATAGATTGGTAAGAATGAACAAATTGCAAAGTACTGACCCACCAGCACTTCTTTTTATGCCAATGTGCAGTTGTAATCAGGCAATATGCTGTCACTCACAGTACAAGATAACCAGTGATTGATGAGGGCTGACCAATTGCCTCATGCTTCATGCTGTGTTTGGCACACGCCAAATGTGAATCATGGTTAAACGGACCAATGTAAAAAAGTGGTGACCCACAGTCCTGTTATGTATGCATTGCATCTGAAAATTACTGAAGGTACACTGTTCCAAAGACAAGAAAGAAAAATGAGGGAAACCTTAATCTTCAGGAGTCAGAGCTCTCAAGCATCACATTGGATGTCAGGTATCATCATTGGGAAAGACTCCTCGCTAGGCCGGTGATGCAATGCCTAATGGGCTCCCTACGGGGAGCTCTTAACCGTATTGCAGATGGAATTAACTAAAGTATTCACGCAATAATGGAGATAAACTGATAAAATTGGTTATCCATCTAATGATAATAATCATAAATTTTAATCAGGTAAGTAAAGATGGAGACCAAGGTTAAAAACAACTTTAACCACTCCTATACCTTTCATTATGCAATGTGCTACGCTAGCCTTGACTGAAAATTATTTCCAATTTGAAGAACAATTCTTCCATCAAATACGAGGCACATCGATGGGAAGTACATTTGCGCCCAGTTTAGCATGCTTATACATGTTTGACTTTGAAAAAAAACACATCTTGCCTCTTTCAAACCCTTTCCATAATGAAATCAAACTATGGAAACACTATATAGATGATATCTTGGTTATATGGCAAGGACCTCTAACTAAAGTAGACCTCTTTACCACTTGGGTAAATTCCTTGGACCCCTTTTTGAAATTTACATCTACTGCATCATCGACCAACCTACCTTTTTTGGACTTGATGATTGTAATCAATGAGAATGGTCAATTAGAGACCACTACGTATCACAAACCCACTGATCGAAATAGCTTGTTATTATATGAAAGCCACCATCCAAAGGCTCTCAGAGATAATCTCCCGGTAGGTCAGTTCCTACGTCTTAGAAGAAACTGTAGCACCCTTACAGATTTTGAACAACAAGCTAGCTCTTTACAAGACAAACTCTGTGAACGTCATTATCCATCAAAAATTGTGAATCGAGCCCGCAAAAGAGCTAGAAATAATCAGAGAGAATGGCTTTTGTCCACAAAAGAAAAAACATCACAGTCTCGGATTACATGTGTTTCCACTTTCACTCCACTATCCAATGATATAAAAAAGCTGATCAACAGACGTTGGTCAATATTGGAGAGTGGAGGAATGAGCATACAAAAACCACTTTTTGCCTTCAAACGTACTTCTAATATCAAAGACATAGTAATACATACACGTCCCCGAGAGTCACCTGAAAACTATACACAAAGAACACTATGGGATCTCCCTCCTATTGAAGGACATTACCCCTGTGGTAACTGCAATGTGTGCACATTAACCAGACGAACAAAAACACTTGATCTAGACCCCATAGGGATCTGGCATTTGAGAAAACACACAAATTGTAACTCAAAGAACTGTATCTACATGATCACATGTCCTTGTGGACTACGTTATGTTGGGATGACAACACGCCCAGTAAAGGTTAGAATCAATGAACATAGGAGCAACATCAGATGCCGCAGGCTGACTACGAAATTATCAAGTCATTTTATAGACACTCCCCATACTCCAGATGAACTACGGTGGGTGATCTTGGAAGCCCCCACAGGTAGATCCAATGATGCTAAATATCTTTTCAGACTTGAACAATGCTGGATTTTTAAGTTAGGTACATCTGTACGGGGACTGAATGATGACATTCCCTGGATTGCTCTTTCATGATAATCAGTTGGTTTCATGTTCCCTATTCCTATTTTATTCAACATATGTGGATCATAACCATCCTTTTCATTTGTCCTTTCTGGAGACAACTATAGCCTCTTCCATGTATTTACCGAATTAGCGGTCCAAAAATTTTTTTTCATAATGATTTTCGTTGAAGACCAACAATCTTAATACAGATTTTGACACTTTCTGTTTTGGATGATTCTTCCCTTTTCTCCCCCACAAGTGGGCAACACAGTCTGTTTTCTATTTTTATACCACTACCATCGACGAGTCCGTCTTCGCTTTCCTCCATTTTCCCCAGACGCGCGTCGCCCCGTGACGCTAGAAAAGAGCCGCCCGGGCAGGACTCGCTGATTTCCGGGACGCGGTTAGACGGGTAGGAAAAAATCCCACGAACGACGTATCAAATGTGAGTACGCTCGTCTTCGAGCTTCCCCCGTCCTCCTTCTTTTTTTGCACATTGTAGCCTAAGTGGATGCCTACACGCTATAAGATCCGCGACTACAACGCTGTTGAGCGGTCTCAACCGCCTTACAGCAGCGCATATTCCATTTCGACTCGATAATGCATTACATAAGAAAAGTGTTCCCGCTAGTCGTTTTCTTATGCTTTTACGAGTTACGACTCCATTATAGAGCGGTTATAACTGATAGCGGCATCACCCATTCATGATTGATCGCACAAGATATATAAGATAAGGAAAGTGATTAACGCATTTTTTGTTTAACATTCATCTAATCGTGAGTGTGATACGCTTAAAGGTGATGCGTAATCCCTCACCAAATCTATTATTAGTATGAATGTCTGCATATTTCACTTTTTCATCTGAATTTAAGAAATTTCTCTATACATTGAGCCACTCAAGACGTTAGGTGTCTATTATTTATAAAACAACATAATATGACATTTCATTTGTGAATGAATTTTTATTGTTGATGGGCACTCTCAATGCTTATATTAGAACCCTTGATTGACAGATGTATTGAACTTTTGGTCAGCTATTTTGCTTTGTCTTGTCGTTTATGACTACCATTATTTAGAACGTCAGTTCCAGTTTCTTACTAGCGATCCCAAGGAGCCTTCTCCAAAAATCGGGGATGGTAAGCTTAATTTTTCTTTATTTGTTTTGACACGAGTGGTGCACAATATCACTTTGTTCAATATTATGGATGTACTACACATTTACGATTGTATTTTCAATGATTGACTTTTTTTGTAGGGCGACCTTTTTTGACATACATAGACACACTTAAGTAAGTGACTGTTTTATTAATTTTTCCCGAGTAGGGATATCAAAAATATTTATAATTTTGTTGGAGAAGTTTTTGTTACTTTCGGTCCTGATGAAGCGTCGGTGGACCCTTTGGGGCCAATAGATGCGAAACATGTAGACCTTACATCAAGTAGAACAGCAATAAGTCAGTTCGTCTTGTTTAAATATTGAGAGCACGTGAGCATTACCACTCACCCTTGGCTCTCTCTCCGGTTTTTAACCTTGGTCTCCATCTTTACTTACCTGATTAAAATTTATGATTATTATCATTAGATGGATAACCAATTTTATCAGTTTCTCTCCATTATTGCGTGAATACTTTAGTTAATTCCATCTGCAATACGGTTAAGAGCTCCCCGTAGGGAGCCCGTTAGGCATTGCATCACCGGCCTAGCGAGGAGTCTTTCCCAATGATGATACCTGACATCCAATGTGATGCTTGAGGGCTCTGACTCCTGAAGATTAAGGTTTCCCTCATTTTTCTTTCTTGTCTTTGGAACAGTGTACCTTCAGTAATTTTCAGATGTTATTAGGGAGACTGTACACTGGACCATGAATCTCCCGGTCCCTCTTTTGTGATTTCTGGTTATGTACAGCAGGTTTGCTGTGGGACCTCAAAGAAGCTTCTTATTAAGAGTCTAATTAAGAATCTTCTGATTTTACGTCATCCTACCCTGTAGAGACTCCTACTATGGAAGACTTCCAGGGTTTGAGTTATGATGATGAAATGGTGTCAGCTATCTTACAGACACCATCTATCCTCGACAATGATGGAGTTGCTCCCTCTGGTAGTCTCAAGGAGGATTGGAATAAACTCTCCTCCTTAAAACGAGAACTAATAAAGACAGTCATGCATGGAACTATCATGACTGAATATTTACGGGCAAACATAGCACCAAACGGTTTACTTGTCTCTAACATACCCAGAATCTTTTTGCAAGATCTAGCATTCAGGAAAGACTGGGCACAAATTGCATGGAAGTGTACCAGGGACTGGTTGGTCCCGATCATTAACACTTCCAAACGTATTGCTGACTCTATTACAGTTCAAATTAGCATGATCGAAAACACTCTGAAGACTACAATTTCATTGACTTCATTTAAAAGTCGTCTTGCCGAAATCACGGCTGAGTTAAACACAACAAAAGAGTTTCTTACTCAACAAAAAATTACCAAGCTCCAGAAGGATATTGTGAGATTCAGCCGGGAGAAGGTATATCCCTATATTAAAGAAGACTATGAAATTGACAACCAGTCCCGATCTTCCGATGATTCAACCTCTTCTTACAAAAAACCACGCAAATTTAGCAATAATTCATCATCAGATGGTTGGAGTACTGATGAAAACATTCCACAACCTTTTTACAATTACCCGAATTATCCTGCCAGCCATCCGATGCCTTGGCAACAGCCCTACCCCTTTTTTCAACCACGTCCTATGTTTCCGTTTGTACCTTTTTTAGGCCGCGGCCGGGGCAGGGGAAGAGGCAGAAGAAGAGGAAGGGGCAGACGAGTACAGTGGTCTCTGGAAGAACCAAAAATGGTGACCAGGAGCCAATTAAAAAATCCTGTACAGAAAGCTTAGTTGTCAACTTATCAAATAGACAACTTACACCGGACGAATCTAAAGTTCTCAATAGAGGCTTAGGTTTTGTACCGACTCCCAATGAAGACTTTTTTCGTTTGCATGCAGAATTGGCACAACTTTTTCGGAAAATCCGTCTACACGTATTTTTTAAAGATAAACCGGCTGAACAATCTATACCTGATTCGGGTCTTAAAAAACCTTCTACTTTTGTACCGCCATCATCAATGATGCCGAGTGAAATACTGACTTTTGAAAAAGCAGTTCTAGCTGACATATCACATTTACACCCGAAACAACTCTTTGTCAACATCCTGAAAAGAGAAAAGCAAGCTTTACAACTCCTAGCATCTGACCTAGATATAGTGATCAAACAAGCTGACAAAGGGGGAGCCATTGTTGTTATGAATACAACTGATTACAGATCTGAGTGTTGTCGTCTCCTAAGTGACACTACCTATTACACTAAGATCTTGTGTGATCCAACTAGGAGGTTACAAACGCAGATTAGATGTCTTCTTGAAGAAGCTAGGAACAATTCCTGGATTTCACCTAAAGAAGCTGAGTTCCTAGACACAAAAGATCCTCAAATTCCATATTTCTAATGTCTACCCAAAATTCATAAGGGTGTTCTTCCTCCACCAGGACGCCCGATAGTGTCAGGGATAGGCTCTGTTCTAGAACCCCTATCAATCTTCTGTGATCATTTCTTACAACCTCTGGTCAAACACTCTTCCACTTACCTACAGGACACTAAGAATGTCCTGAACTTGATAGATACCATTAATCATTCTGGCAGTGTACAAGGCATTATTACTCTAGATGTGGAAGCATTATACACTAATATCCCACATGAGGCTACTTTAGAGGTGGTGGAAGCAGCTCTTTCGAATGAGTCTACAACTTTAACCACTCCTATACCTTTCATTATGCAATGTGCTACGCTAGCCTTGACTGAAAATTATTTCCAACTTCAAGAACAATTCTTCCATCAAATACGAGGCACATCGATGGGAAGTACATTTGCGCCCAGTTTAGCATGCTTATACATGTTTGACTTTGAAAAAAAACACATCTTGCCTCTTTCAAACCCTTTCCATAATGAAATCAAACTATGGAAACGCTATATAGATGATATCTTGGTTATATGGCAAGGACCTCTAACTAAAGTAGACCTCTTTACCACTTGGGTAAATTCCTTAGACCCCTTTTTGAAATTTACATCTACTGCATCATCGACCAACCTACCTTTTTTGGACTTGATGATTGTAATCAATGAGAATGGTCAATTAGAGACCACTACGTATCACAAACCCACTGATCGAAATAGCTTGTTATTATATGAAAGCCACCATCCAAAGGCTCTCAGAGATAATCTCCCTGTAGGTCAGTTCCTACGTCTTAGAAGAAACTGTAGCACCCTTCCAGATTTTGAACAACAAGCTAGGTCTTTACAAGACAAACTCTGTGAACGTCATTAGCCATCAAAAATTGTGAATCGAGCCCGCAAAAGAGCTAGAAATAATCTGAGAGAATGGCTTTTGTCCACAAAAGAAAAAACATCACAGTCTCGGATTACATGTGTTTCCACTTTCACTCCACTATCCAATGATATAAAAAAGCTGATCAATAGACGTTGGTCAATATTGGAGAGTGGAGGAATGAGCATACAAAAACCACTTTTTGCCTTCAAACGTACTTCTAATATCAAAGACATAGTAATACATACACGTCCCCGAGAGTCACCTGAAAACTATACACAAAGAACACTATGGGATCTCCCTCCTATTGAAGGACATTACCCCTGTGGTAACTGCAATGTGTGCACATTAACCAGACGAACAAAAACACTTGATCTAGACCCCATAGGGATCTGGCATTTGAGAAAACACACGAATTGTAACTCAAAGAACTGTATCTACATGATCACATGTCCTTGTGGACTACGTTATGTTGGGATGACAACACGCCCAGTAAAGGTTAGAATCAATGAACATAGGAGCAACATCAGATGCCGCAGGCTGACTACGAAATTATCAAGTCATTTTATAGACACTCCCCATACTCCAGATGAACTACGGTGGGTGATCTTGGAAGCCCCCACAGGTAGATCCAATGATGCTAAATATCTTTTCAGACTTGAACAACGCTGGATTTTTAAGTTAGGTACATCTGTACGGGGACTGAATGATTACATTCCCTGGATTGCTCTTTCATGATAATCAGTTGGTTTCATGTTCCCTATTCCTATTTTATTCAACATATGTGGATCATAACCATCCTTTTCATTTGTCCTTTCTGGAGACAACTATAGCCTCTTCCATGTATTTACCGAATTAGCGGTCCAAATTTTTTTTTTCATAATGATTTTCGTTGAAGACCAACAATCTTAATACAGATTTTGACACTTTCTGTTTTGGATGATTCTTCCCTTTTCTCCCCCACAAGTGGGCAACACAGTCTGTTTTCTATTTTTATACCACTACCATCGACGAGTCCGTCTTCGCTTTCCTCCATTTTCCCCAGACGCGCGTCGCCCCGCGACGCTAGAAAAGACCTGCCCGGGCAGGACTCGCTGATTTCCGGGACGCGCTTAGACGGGTAGGAAAAAATCCCACAAATGACGTATCAAATGTGAGTACGCTCGTCTTCGAGCTTCCCCCGTCCTCCTTCTTTTTTTGCACATTGTAGCCTAAGTGAATGCCTACACGCTATAAGATCCGCGACTACAACGCTGTTGAGCGGTCTCAACCGCCTTACAGCAGCGCATATTCCATTTCGACTCGATAATGCATTACATAAGAAAAGTGTTCCCGCGAGTCGTTTTCTTATGCTTTTACGAGTTACGACTCCATTATAAAGCGGTTATAACTGATAGTGGCATCACCCATTCATGATTGATCGCACAAGATATATAAGATAAGGAAAGTGATTAACGCATTTTTTGTTTAACATTCATCTAATCGTGAGTGTGATACGCTTAAAGGTGATGCGTAATCCCTCACCAAATCTATTATTAGTATGAATGTCTGCATATTTCACTTTTTCATCTGAATTTAAGAAATTTCTCTATACATTGAGCCACTCAAGATGTTAGGTGTCTATTATTTATAAAACAACATAATATGACATTTCATTTGTGAATGAATTTTTATTGTTGATGGGCACTCTCAATGCTTATATTAGAACCCTTGATTGACAGATGTATTGAACTTTTGGTCAGCTATTTTGCTTTGTCTTGTCGTTTATGACTACCATTATTTAGAACGTCAGTTCCAGTTTCTTACTAGCGATCCCAAGGAGCCTTCTCCAAAAATCGGGGATGGTAAGCTTAATTTTTCTTTATTTGTTTTGACACGAGTGGTGCACAATATCACTTTGTTCACTATTATGGATGTACTATACATTTACGATTGTATTTTCAATTATTGACTTTTTTTGTAGGGCGACCTTTTTTGACATACATAGACACACTAAAGTAAGTGACTGTTTTATTAATTTTTCCCGAGTAGGGATATAAAAAATATTTATAATTTTGTTGGAGAAGTTTTTGTTACTTTCGGTCCTGATGAAGCGTCGGTGGACCCTTTGGGGCCAATAGATGCGAAACATGTAGACCTTACATCAAGTAGAACAGCAATAAGTCAGTTCCTCTTGTTTAAATATTGAAAGCACGTGAGCATTACCACTCACCCTTGGCTCTCTCTCCGGTTTTTAACCTTGGTCTCCATCTTTACTTACCGGGCTAGCGAGGAGTCTTTCCCAATGATGATACCTGACATCCAATGTGATGCTTGAGGGCTCTGACTCATGAAGATTAAGGTTTCCCTCATTTTTCTTTCTTGTCTTTGGAACAGTGTACCTTCAGTAATTTTCAGATGTTATTAGGGAGACTGTACACTGGACCATGAATCTTCCGGTCCCTCTTTTGTGATTCCATGTATGCATTGCAGACATGTCCAGTCCAAAAACACATCTAAAGCTCCTAAATAAAAATATATGGAGACACTCTGTTGTTAGTCATCTATGACGTCTGGATTTACTGAACAAAAAAAGACTATTCCATGGCATGTGCCTCTAGAGATGTTTGATCCTTTCTGGACGTTCAGGTGTGCTCTGAGAGGCCGTGGCCCGTCCTTTATGGTGGAGGGGCCACGTCCCCCCACTTTTGCCCCACATGAAGAGTGCCGGTCAGGCTGGGCTAAGGTCAGCCAGACAGACACTCTTCATGTTCAGATCAGGCAGCCAGCAGTGAGACATGTGTGATTTGCGCAGACTCCTGGCTGCCTGAGCTGAACTTTGCTGGGCTGAAGACGTCACAGCTGCTATGGGTGTGACTTCCTCAGCTTAGCAAAGGTGACTCAAGGCCCTTCCCCTCGGTGACGAAGGGAAGAGTCACGGATTGACTTCGACCTGGGCGCTTCAGGTTTAAGCCCTGAAGCGCCCAGGGCGAGTGTCAATCATTGACACCTCGTCACAGATAGGGGAGGGGCCAGAAGTCTCACTGACCCCATCCCACTGTGACGCAGTTGGGACTGCTGCCTTCCTTCGTTGGCTGATCTAAAGTCAGCCAGAGAGGGGAGGCATCAGTCCCAACCCTCCTGGGACCTCTGAGCTTAAGGGAAGTGTGTGTGTGTTTTTTAAATTAATGTTTGGTGCATGCGTGTATGTTTGAATGTTGATGAGTGTTGTGAATGGATGTGTGTGCGTGTGTGAATGAATGAGTGTGAGTGTGCTTACCGCCCGCCCCCTCCCTCCTAAAATAACCGTCCGCCACTGGCTCTGAGCTCCACCTGATTACCGTTGTCATATAAGAAACCACAACAGATGTTTCATGCATTTTCATTTGTGAAACAACGAAATGCATAAAGGTATACTTTCCATTTCATTAGAACCTGAAATAGGCTATTTTGGCAATTACTTTTAAATTCTTGAATACATTGCCACATTATGTAAAATAGAGCATGGTCCCTCTGCGCCGGGTGCATCCTGGAGCAGAGACGGTAGTGCATCATATAGCCAGGTACCTCAAAGGCCTTCTGCCAACCCCAGAGTCTTACCTCCCGAGGTCCCAAAACAACCTTTAATCAATAAATCACATTCTTCTTGGATTAGGGGTCGTAAACACCCAGCCATTTTTATTTTTTAAAGAAAAACAATAAAAATCATTCATCACAAAAACATTTATAAGCAGTAACCCCATCACATATACAGCTTAATTTACATTTGTAGATGTCTAGCCTTAACAGAGTACGCTAATACATCTGGGTGCATATTTATACTTTTTGTTGCAAAACTGCACTAACACAGTTTTGCATCAAAAAGTTTAGCAGCAGCGTGCACCTTTTAAGTTAAGGAATGGCGCAAGCCGGCGCTAAGCTTGGGCTAGCGTAAAAAAAAAAAAAAGACGCTAGTTGGGTGGGAGTGGCGGTATGGGAAAAGGAGGTTGTGCAACAGAAAATGACGGGTGGCTGGATAGCGGCAAAAAAACATGCCCCTAACCAGCCTTGCGTCATTTCCAGATGAACAACCTTCCAAAAACATGACTCCTGTCTTAGAAAAGACAGGAGTCATGCCCACCAACCCAATGGCCAGCACAGGGGACCAGTGTCCCCTGGGCATGGCCATTGCACCCAGTGCCATGCAGGGGGCCCCATGTCAGGGCGCCCAATGGCACTTAGAAACATTTTTGAGAAATACGTACCTATACTTTCCTGGGATGGGGTCCCCATCCTGTCATGTCCCTCTGGTGTGGGTGGTGGTGTTCCTAGGGCTCGGGCGGGCACCTGTGGACCCATTCCATGGTGTATGACCATGGAAATGGGTCCAGAGGTCCCCGAACGCCTGGTCTGACCCAGGCATTAAATAGTAGCACTAAGCAAGCTTAGCACCATTATTTGGGTCTGCCTCCCACCTATGCATCATTTTAGCATGGGGGATAAATATGGCGCTATGGGGATAGCGTCATTTTTTGGATGGGAACCTCTACCTTGCATCTCATTGATGCAAGGTGGGTTCATGCACCCCAAAAATGGTGCAAACACCACCATTTTGATGCTAGGGAGGTCTAGCGTCAAAATATAAATATGGAGGTAAGTTTGCGCCGCATTTGTGTTAAAAAAAAATGATGCAAATGCGGCGCAAACAGAGTATAAATATGCCCTCTGGTTTCCTAACACTATCTAAATTCAGTTGCTGTGTATCCACTTCAGTGACTGCAGATGAGATCATGACTAGCTCGCACAGAGACTCCCAGTCCTAGTTCCAGCCCCACCGGCTAAGTAGCCCATGGGTAGGTCCCTCCATATGGGAGAGTCCCACCTCCCCTAACCCTCTTGGGTGCAAACCTTGTGGAGGGAGCCCGCCTGCCTGCCAGGATACCTACCTCAGGTGCCCACTCCACCCCTCAAGCTCCCTCCCCAAGGGCCAGTGCTAGCTTTATGCTCACTGCACATGTGCGGGTGGTTGGTCCTAGGGACCAGGTGTCAGAGATTGTTTGCAACTCCCATGCCCCAGGATGTTGCCTTCAATTCCCTGCCAGCGCCCCTTGGAGGGTCCTGTCTCATTGGTGTCCTGCTCAAGTAAGAAAGGTAAGTTGGATGCTCCACCAATTATTATCTCACATAGCCACAGGCCAGCATAGTAGACCTACTATCTGGCCCTCCCCCACAGTCACTCCCTTATTGTGGGTGGTGCACTAACCAGGCCAAAAAATTCTCCAAAAACATGTAATTGGCAGCCAGCGGTAAGTGCACCCCGTCCCCCAAGAGGAAGTGCTCCCACTTTATGTAACCGTGCGGAATGACAGCCAGTATGGATCGTCTGAACAGCTTGGCAATCTTGTTGGTTATCCGTCTCACTTAGTCATTCAGTGTTTTACATATTGCTTCTGAGATAAGCCTGACTGCTCGTGCCAAGCTACCAAGGGGGTGAGCAGGGGTTATCTGAGCGGGTATCTCCCTAATACTGACTAGAGTGAGGGTCCCTACTTTAACATGGCGCAAAACCTGACTGCCAGCTAGAGACCCCCTTTCAAATATTCCCCCAGATATAAAGGTTATAATTTTCCAGATTTTTGCAGTACAAACAAAAGATTATGGGGGTCATTACGACCCTGGCGGCCGGCGGTAAGCTGGCGGTAACACTGCCAACAGGCTGGCGATGTTCCGCCAGCTATTATGACCGTGGCGCAATAGCCACGGCCATACCGCCGGCCCCTCCAACATACCGCCAGGCTTCTGCCTGGCGGTCATAATCCCCAGGGCAGCAGTGCAAGCACCGCTGCCCTGGGGATTATGAGTCCCCGACCGCCAGCCTGTCCGTGGCGGTAAACACCGCCATGGAAAGGCTGGCGGTAAGGGGACTTGGGATGCCCCTGGGAGCCCCTGCACTGCCCATGCACTTGGCATGGGCAGTGCAGGGGCCCCCAGGCATAGCCCCGTCGCGCATTTCACTGCCTGAATTTCGGGCAGTGAAATGCGCGACGGGTGCTACTGCACCCAGCAGCACATCAGCATTGCCGCCGGCTCTATTACGAGCCGGCAGCAATGTTGATGTGACTTTTCCGCTGGGCCAGCGGACGGTAACACTGTTACAGTCTGCTGGCCCAGCGGAAATGTCATAATAGGGAGCCAGGAATACCGCCGGCAATGGCGGTTTTCTGACTCCCGCAGCCTCGGCGGTCTTTTTGTAAGACCGCCGAGGTTGTAATGAGGCCCTATGTCTCCCTAAGAACCTACCATGATTTTCCCAAAAACCTTGGAGTTTGACAATGCTTGCTTGAGGATGTTCTCAGCATTTCTAGTGAGAGTGTGAATGAAATAGGTTTTGCACTTGCACATCTTAAGTAAATCGCAGGTGGATTGTGATGTTTGAGAATGAGTTTGCGTACTCAACATGAAGTTGTTTAAGAGGTTTGCGTACTCCAAAGTGTGCGGGTAGGGAAGTCATCAAATCTCAGGTGTGTGGTGCTTTGTGCTCAAAAATTGTCCACGTGGTTGTTGGTATACGGACCCAGCGTGGTCTAAGACCCAGGAGTACTGAATAACTTTATGAAACACTTGGTTTATGTTGTAATTTGTCTGTTTAATAGGTCAATCGGGCATGGTTGACAAACTCAGAGTGCATGTTAAAAGTGAGTGATAGTTTTCGACAGAGATTTGGTGAGTCCTATGTGCACCAGAAGGATCCAATGATCAGTTGAGAGTAGAATTTGCTGGTCGAATTTTGCTTGCAAGTCAGGGAAACTGTGATAGGAGGATTATCTATTAGAGCTAAATGCCACACTTGAAAATTCAGTAGATTTCTGAAGCGATTGCGGGCTAGGATAGGTCGATTAGTGAGAAAGGTCGCGAACGGATTGGTGGACAACCGTGAAGCGTAATTGGTTAAGAAGGTAGACAAAAAGGATTTTGATATTGAAACTGAACTCACAGAATAGCATAATATACAGAAATGAAATTTTTCAAAGCATTAAAGAGTGTCCTAAGGGTAGATGTGCTAATTCCAGTTAGAATAGGAGAAGTTACACCGCCAGAAGGTACAGCCACATATATTGTATTCGAAGAGCAAGGCGCTGCACCATGTCTTTGGCTAAAACAATGGTGCAAAGAGACAGAGAAAGAAGGGAGCTTAGCATTTCCTGCCCATGGAACATTTAATTTGAGCATCTTAGGGAATCTGAGGAGAGTATTGTATGATTCAAAACCTCCTCCAAGACCTGCACAATTTGAATCATTAGCTATTTGGGAGTTAGTGGCTAGATAGCAACGGCAACAGAAATTTGAGAGGAGAATAAGAAAAGCTGAGAAAACTTTAGCTGAGGCAAGAAGGAATAAAGAGCAGAGAGTTTGGAGAGCTAAGACTTTACAGGGAATTGGAATGTTTCCTGTAATTACACAAGAGAACGAGAGCAAGGCTAGAAAGAGTACCAAAGAGAAGGACTCATATCTTTCAGATGACAGACAGCAGGACTCAACAGAGTCTAGAAAGTCTTTGACTTATGATGAAGATTCAGACGATGACGAGTTCATTTTGCAATTACTGAAAAATTGTCCCCCACCATATGCAGCACATGAGACAGGTCCAAGTACCTCTGCAGATCCTACAGTTCCGGTACGAATTGAAACTGCACCAAGGAAAGCACAGCTTAGCTATAGCATTCCTACTATTTCTACAACTCAGAAACCTATACCGCAGATTGACATGCCAAGAATTTACCCAGACGTACCTACTGTAGATACAGCATCGGACTTAATGATGCCGACAGGTCAAGCTGCCCACCTGAGACAGATTTATCAGAAGCCGACATTGATTCAGATGGAGTCTATCCCTAATTTATTTTCTCCAATGCAAGCCCATACAGTCCTGAGATAGGCTACTATAACAGGGTCATAGACAGAGATGTCAGCTTTCACAAGTCAGGATACAGGAATAACATACCCCAGAGAGCAGAACGTCCAACTGAGTTCAGACGCTGTGTCAGTACCTGTTATTATTAGTCCAGTTATACCCTTGTTTGCCCATGGAAATAATAAGAGCAGTGAACAGAGAATTCTGAATCCAAGTGTAGGGATGGAAAGGTTCAATGAACATGCAGGGATGATGTCTCCCATGAAACGACATTTGACAGGACAGGTCCGTTGATTGATTTGAGTTGTCCCAGGACTCCTCTGAGTGATCAGGGGAGAATAGACATAGGTCTTAACCCAAGTCTGGTGACACCAGAGACTCCGGGACAGCTCATGAAGGAAAAGAGTCCAGACATGCATATTATGAGAGATTGTTGCAGGCATTTAAACATTACAGTGGTACAGAAACAATTGAACTGAAAGACATGATTCATTTTGTCTTCAGATTTGTTGAAGGATTGAGACCTGAAATTAGCCAGATGATTAAAAGTAATTTGATTTGTTAGCAAGCAAAACTGATTGATAAAGTATTACAATATGCTAAGTAATGTAGTTATGAGATTGAGTTGAAACAAAGGAAGGTGAAAGAGAAGGCAATGGTGATGCAGAATAAAGCGGCACAATCAGGAATGCAAGGGAGTTTTCCGCAGCAGCAGGGAAACGTGTGGTTGCAGAATCAGGTGAAAGGTAGAGGTCGAGGAGGAATTGGAAATGTGAACTGTGGTCCCGATTTGAATACTGTAGTCACTCAGCATGATGTGCAGGGAAGGAAAAGGATTTTACCATGTCACGCTTGCAGAGGCCTCGGACATTGGAAGCGGGAATGTCCGTCGCTAGTGCAGGAAGGTGTTGTTCCACATACAAATTAAATCAATTATATACCGAATGTGAGAGGACCAAGAATGAGATGTCAAAATCCAAATTTCCAAAATACTGTAAATCAGGTGCAAGGTCTTCAGCCTATGCAACAAATGTAAATGCCAAGTTTGCAGATGCCTCTCCCGCAGAAAATGCAACCCCAAGTCCAAATGGTACCTAGGCAAAAAAAATCCCCTACCTCAAGCCCCAGTGGAACAGCAACAGATGATACTTCCTCAGCAGGGCACAGGTCAAAGGTTTAACACAAGTAATAACACAATACACCAATACCCATTACACAGTGATGATGGATCGAATGATGACTGGGTGAGTGAGAGTTCGGATTTCACCCCAGTAAAGTGTGCAGGAGTTCCGAACTGGATTCATGCCAGCCATACTCGGAAAGTGCTTTGTCTCTGGGACAAAGAAGAAGAGTTGTTGAGAGTACCAACAACTTCCAGACAAACTCTAGAATCAGAGAAGGAAGCTGGAGGATCAGAGACATACTCTGAGCAGACTGAAGAAAGTGTAAGGGAGAGACTAAAATGGAGGAAATACAAGAGAGTGACGGTGAACAAACCTCAACCCAGGTAACAGGAGAGTCTAGTCAGAGGAGGACTCTCCCAGAGGCAGATGGTCTTGAAGGACAAACAGAGCAAACAACAGACCCGGTGGAAGGAGTTGAGTTGGATCAAAGTCAAAATGATCTGATTCCTCCAAAAGAAGTCGCAAGTATATCAAGTCAAAATCCTGCAGAACATGAAGAAGTTGAAAATCCAACATTGAAAAAAGCATTGACCAAGAGTCCACTAAGAGGAGATAAGTGGCCAAAGCCACAAGCCAAGAGAAAAAAATCAATTACAGTAGCAACAATAGAAGAAGAAGTAGACACCACAAGAAAAGAAGATTTGAGTAATGGAGAATTAAATGGAGATCGAAGACTGAAAAGAAAAAGAATTGCAAATAGAAGGTGCACAGTTCCAGAATTGGTGTATGGAATAACTAGTGATTGGCAAAGTTAATTTGTGTCCTTTTGTTTTGATTGAGAGATTCCAGGTCAATACTTTGGCATGTGAAGTTGGTAAATGAACTGAACTTTGAGAATAAATTCTGTGTAACTTAGAAAGAGAGAGACAACTGAATGTAACCTGAAGAGACTTTTGAGATAACCTGATATGACAAACTGCTGAACCAATTTTTGACAAATTGCCGTTATTGACAAAAGTTCTGGAGGAGAGACTGAAAGCTGTAAATAATCACCAAAGGAGACTGAAGAATTTTGTTTTGCTTTTTTGCTGCATAGAGATTTTTTCTCCTTCTACTTTCTGATTCCTTACAGATCATGAGTAACCATAACCAGCAGGTTAGGAACAATAGGTGCTGTAGATACATAGGTATTGGTTTGGTGATTGTGTGTATATTAGTATGTTTGATATTGATTGTGAGTATTAATTTTTTTGAGGAAGTTGAAACAAACCATACCTCTGCTTAAGAAACTGCTACTACACTTAAGGAATTAGACCCTGTTTAGAAGAGATGAGAAATATTTGCACATAGGTAGTTCAAAAGGAGCTATTTCATCTAATGTTTTCAATTGCTTAGTGCATGAGTATGTTCAGACAATGGACGTGAGAGAATGTTATGTGTGCACGCAGATTCCTTCATCAGTAGAGGAAGGAGTAACTTGTCATAGTTTGCCACTCACCAATGGAATAAGTTGAAGTCTTTTACTAACAAGGTTCTATAACTAAGAATATATCCAGTATTTGTATTCAAATCATGATTTAGGGGGTCATTCCAACCCTGGCGGTCGGTGTTAAAGCGGCGGCCAACCCGCCAACAGGCAGGCGGTAAAAAAAATGGAATTCTGACCCTGGCGGGAACCGCCAACACAGGCCGCCACTTTAACACTCCGACCGCCACGGCGGGACAGACAAACAGCGCGGCAGTCACCGCCAACAGGCAGGCGGCAGACAATGTACCGCCCACACTATCACAACTCACCAATCCGACACCTTTTCCGGGGCGGGAGCCCCGCCGATAAAAACACAGTGGAAACAGACTACGAACGGGAAAACGCTCACCTCTATACACTCCACGAGGACGGAGGACAGCATGGAACCCGAATTAAACATCCTACCAGCTATTGTCTACCTGCTCATCTACCACGAGTACGAACTCCGGCGCAGAAGACAACGGTGAGTACTGCACCTACGACACAGGGGAGGGGGGAGGACGAAAGGTTACGGGCACACACATACGGCCCCCCCCAACTATCAACACACCAATGCAGAGCAACAACTGAGTGACACCCCCCAAACCCCCCTGAAAAATGCAAAGACAAAATAAAAATGTAAATTTAAATTTATGTATAAATTAGGTTCATTGAAGTCATGGAAAATTATCGATATGAAATATAAAAGGAAAAATAATGAACAGTGCAAAAGCCATGTACATAGTCAATAAGTCCTGCTCAGTTGCCAAATATCCACAGTCCGTGGGCCAATGTCTAGCAAACACATGGGCAAAGCCCACACAGGAGACCTGAGTCCGTTGGAGAGAACACTGCTGGGGCATCAGATGATAAAACTACAGGCACCTCAGGGGGAAGGGAAGGGGGGGCACCTCAGCCACATGAGTCCACGACGCCAGAACCACGAAGGGGCCACCATGCCCACTGTGCCATCCTGGGGAGTGCAAAGCCACAGTCTCTCAAGTCTCTACAGTGGGTGGGTTGCCCACTGTTACATCCTGGGGAGTGCAAAGCCACAGTCTCTCAAGTCTCTACAGTGGGTGGCTTGCCCACTGTTCCATCATGGGGAGTGCAAAGCCACAGTCTCTCAAGTCTCTACAGTGGGTGGCTTGCCCACTGTACCATCCTGGGGAGTGCAAAGCCACAGTCCATCAGGTGGATTACAGACTCCACTGGTTATGGAGGAGGCAGGGTGCCCAGAGTGCAGCGTGAACACTAGCTCGACACAGAACCGGCACTGTCAATGGGCCAGCGGAGCTTGACAGGAAGGGCCCAGCGGAGCGGTGCTTGAGACGGCGGGGCCCAGCGGAGCGGTGCTTGACAGGAAGGGCCCAGCGGAGTGGTGCTTGAGACGGCGGGGCCCAGCGGAGCGGTGCTTGACAGGAAGGGCCCAGCGGAGCGGTGCTTGAGACGGCGGGGCCCAGCGGAGCGGTGCTTGACAGGAAGGGCCCAGCGGAGCGGTACTTGAGACGACGGGGCCCCGCGGAGCGGTGCTTGACAGGAAGGGCCCAGCGGAGCGGTGCTTGACAGGAAGGGCCCAGCGGAGCGGTGCTTGAGACGGCGGGGCCCAGCGGAGCGGTGCTTGACAGGAAGGGCCCAGCGGAGCGGTGCTTGAGACGGCGGAGCCCAGCGGAGCGGTGCTTGACAGGAAGGGCCCAGCGGAGCGGTACTTGAGACGGCGGGGCCCAGCGGAGCGGTGCTTGACAGGAAGGGCCCAGCGGAGCGGTGCTTGAGACGGCGGGGCCCAGCGGAGCGGTGCTTGACAGGAAGGGCCCAGCGTAGCGGTGCTTGAGACGGCGGGGCCCAGCGGAGCGGTGCTTGACAGGAAGGGCCCAGCGGAGCGGTACTTGAGACGGCGGGGCCCAGCGGAGCGGTGCTAGACAGGAAGGGCCCAGCGGAGCGGTGCTTGAGACGGCGGGGCCCAGCGGAGCGGTGCTTGACAGGAAGGGCCCAGCGGAGCGGTGCTTGACAGGAAGGGCCCAGCGGAGCGGTACTTGACAGGAAGGGCCCAGCGGAGCGGTGCTTGAGACGGCGGGGCCCAGCGGAGCAGTGCCTTTCTTCACGGCAGGGCCCTGTTCAGCGGTGCCTTTCTTCACGGCGGGGCCCTGTTCAGCGGTGCCTTTCTTCACGGCGGGCCCTGTTCAGCGGTGCCTTTCTTCACGGCGGGGCCCTGTTCAGCGGTGCCTTTCTTCACGGCGGGGCCCTGTTCAGCGGTGCCTATCTTGATGGCGGGGCCCTGTTCAGCGGTGCCTTTCTTCACGGCGGGGCCCTGTTCAGCGGTGCCTTTCTTCACGGCGGGGCCCTGTTCAGCGGTGCCTTTCTTCATGGCGGGGCCCTGTTCAGCGGTGCCTTTCTTCACGACGGGGCCCTGTTCAGCGGTGCCTATCTTCACGGCGGGGCCCTGTTCAGCGGTGCCTTTCTTGTCTTTCAAGGGAGCCAGACCTGGCCAGGACTCCCTGCTTAGTCGCCCTCTGACCGTGCAGTTGCTGGACCCTCCTGTGACGGAGTCCTGGGCCTGTGGTTGTCGTCCGTCACACCCGGGATGGGGCTTGTGGGGCCCTCCTGGTCCGCGCCCCTGCTGGCTGACTTCTCCGCCCTGCTGCCCTTGCCCTCCTTCGATGAGGCTCTCTGGCCCTTGCCTCCCCTTGTTGTTGTGGCAGGTGAAGGGCCACGACTTAGCTCCTTGGTGGCAGCCGTGTCAGCCTTCTCGCGCCGGCCCTTGGTTTTACGGGTTCTCTTTCCAGGGGGTGGGCTGGCTGTCCCCTTGCTGCTGGCCGATGTATCTGTGCTGGGAAAGGGTGGACTCCAAAACCCGTGCACAATGGTCAGACTTGATGCAGGGCTGGTGGTGGCTGAGGTGCTCTTCGGACTCTTACCAGATTGAGGGAGTGGGTCAGGTGGTGCAAAGAGGTTAACTTTGGAGAGGAAAGGTTTTTTAGGAGCAATGGGAAGGGTAGGTGCAGTGGGTATGGGAGTGGAGGAATAGGATGTGGTTGTAGGAGAGTCAGGTGTGCTGTCTTTGGGTGCAGGTGCTTGTGACGGAGGCTGTCGTGAGGTGGTTGGCTGTTGGGTGGGTGGCTGCCTGCGTTTGTGTGTTTTGGAAGAGGGGGTGACAGACACAGTGGGAGAGGACACAGGGGACGTGTAAATGGCAGTGGGGGTGGTGACTGCACGTGTGCGGACTGTACTGGAGGGTGTGGTGGTGATGGAAGTACTGGCTGATGGTGGTGTGCATGCAGGTGTGAGTGGAGACGTCACAGGGAGGGAGGAGGGAGACGAGGAGGAGGGGGACACAGAGGTGGTAGTAACTGTTGCCATGTCTGCATCTGGCTGTTGCTTGGGTGAATGCTTGTGGGATCTGTGGTGCTTATGTCTGGATGAGCTGGCCTTGGGTGTTGAGGTGTGTGCAGGCTGGTCAGATGGTGTGGATGGGATAGGCTGAGGAACAGGAGACTGGGAGAGGGTGGAGGCAGTTAGAAGAGGGAGGCTGGAAACAGGGACAATGGCTGCCATCAGTGCTGAGGCCAGAGCATTGAACGATCGTTGATGGGCAGCCTGACCCGAATGAATGCCCTCCAGGTATGCACTGCTCCGATGCACCTCCCTTTCTAGACCCTGGATGGCATTCAAAAGGGTAGACTGCCCAACAATGATGGTCTGTAGGAGGTCAATGACCTCCTCACTGAGGGCAGCAGGGGTAACTGGGGCAGGGCCTGAGGTGCCTGGGGCGAAGGAGATGCCCGCCTTCTTGGGCGAGCGGGCACAGAGCGAAGGCTGAGGGGCTGCTGGGAGGGCGAGCTGGTGCGCTGGGTGGCGGCTGTACCTGTTGAGGCGGGGGGCACGGATGTTGCTGCCACCGCTAGGGAGCTCCCTTCCGAGGACGTGTCGTGTCGCTGGTGTCACCACGGGTCCCCGTTGTGGAGCTCCCCTCGCCCTCCGTATCACTGGTGACCTCGGCGTCTGTAGCATGGCCCACCGGGGCCATGTGAGTTGCAGCTCCCTCGTGCTCCGATGCCAATTCTCCTCCGCCTGATGATGCTAATGCACACATGCACAAGAAGATAAAGAAAAAGGGTGGGGGGAGAAATAAAGACAGGTTGAGTGCATGCATTGTCAACACCGTTGTCGGAGAGGACAGACACAGGAGCCTCCTGCACTACGCCGCGCAATCGGGGTACACTACTCAGTACTTGTGACTAGGCCTACAGGTCTATGGACAACAAATGCACACATGGGTGATGCAGGACCATGGATTGCTGTACTTCGCACCCTACTGAGGTGGGGGGCGGGGGCACAGGGCCATGCCTAAAGGAGGGGACTACACTACAGAAAGCACCCTGGCCTAATGTCACCCACAGCCCTCCTCCCCCACCCAGACACCTCCACTGCGCGCAAATATAGCAGAATGTTCTGATACTCACCCCCTTGTGCCTGCTGTGATGTCCTCACGTGCCCATCCAAATCGGGGTAGGCCACCGCCAGGATCCGGGACATCACGGGGGTCAAGGTACGACTGGCACCCCTCCTACGTTGGGAGGCCATCCCCAGCAGTGACTCAGCAGTCTTCCTGGTCCCGCGGCGGATGTCCTCCCACCTCTTTCGGTAGTGGGTGCCCCGTCTGTTGTGGACCCCCAGGGCCCGGACTTCCTTGGCGATGGCACGCCAAATGTCGACTTTCTGATGGGCGCTGACCTATTTGACATGTACAGGGTGGGAAAGAAAATATTATCATTTTTCTGCATGTTAGATGTGATTGGCCCCCCCTCCCCAACCTTGCCATGTGGCACATGCTCTCACCATCTTACATCCACCATACACAACCCAGGCATAGCCCATTCAACGTGCATTCAGTGTACTTACCTGTTGGTCTGGAGGACCGTAGAGTAGCGCATACTGGGGCAGGACCCCATCCACAAGTTTCTCCAACTCTTCTGAAGTGAAGGCAGGGGCCCTTTCCCCAGTCGCAGCAGCCCTTGTCTCTTCCAGACCGAGGTCACAGCAGCACTTGCAGTATAGGTCCTCTCCTGTGGATGAGCAGGTCTCGAGTGATTTATCAGATAGAAAATGGCGGCCGCGGCGGGGGGCGTGCCGCGGCGGTGCGTACCGCGACCGCCGGCACACATCGTCATTGGCTACTGAAACCCATAGGGTTCAATGTTAACCAATGCGCCTTCGCACTGCGGTCTTCGACCGCCTACCACCACGTTGTGCTACGCCAGCGCGTTGACCTCACATCCCACTGTCACACTTCTCAGGTCAGGCAGCCGCCATTTCAAGGGCCCACATGGCTCAATTTCTACTGCGTCACACAGGCCTAGGCCTTGCATTGCCACTCATACAAGCCTTTCAATGCATAGCGATTCGTGTACTGTGCAAGCTGTGTGAACGAACCTGTGGGTTGCTTGACTCTGTACTCCATGTTGTCCTTCCTAGGCACCGTCCGCTGGGACTTGCGAGGAGAAGGATGAATCCTCCCGTGTACCGACCACTGGTGGACCTGTCGACAATGGAAGAACGACATATTATACTTCGATACCGACTTGACCGAGCCACTATACAGGAACTGTGTGCCCAGCTGGAGCCAGACCTGATGTCCCCCATCCGCCAACCCACAGGAATTCCCCCTCTGGTGCAGGTTCTGTCAGTACTCCATTTTTTGGCAAGTGGGTCTTTTCAGACAACAGTGGCCATGTCATCAGGGATGTCTCAGCCTATGTTTTTTAAGGTTTTGTCCAGAGTGTTGTCTGCCCTGATGAAATACATGCGGAGCTACATTGTTTTCCCTTAGGAGGATGATTTGGCCACAGTGAAGGGTGATTTCTATGCCCTTGGACATATCCCCAACATCATTGGTGCCATTGATGGGACCCATGTGGCTTTAGTACCCCCAAAAGACAATGAGCAGGTGTACAGAAATAGAAAAAAGTACCATTCGATGAATGTCCAGGTGGTCTGTTTGGCTGACCAGTACATCTCCCATTTAAATGCCAAGTTCCCTGGGTCAGTGCATGACGCGTACATCATGCGAAATAGCAGCATCCCTTATGTGATGGAACAGCTACAGAGACACCGTGTGTGGCTAATAGGTGACTCTGGTTACCCCAACCTGCCTTGGCTATTGACCCCAGTGAGGAATCCCCGGACCAGGGCAGAGGAACGGTACAATGAGGCCCATGGGCGTACTAGGAGGATTATAGAAAGGACCTTCGGGGTCCTGAAGGCCAGGTTTAGGTGCCTGCATATGACAGGTGGATCCCTAATGTACTCACCAAAGAAGGTGTGCCAGATCATCGTGGCCTGCTGTATGCTTCACAATCTTGCATTGCGACGCCAGGTGCCTTTCCTGCAGGAGGATGCTCCAGATGGTGGTGTTGTAGCAGCTGTGGATCCTGTGGAGAGTGAAGAGGAGGAAGACGACGGGGACGACACAGACAACAGGGACACAGTTATACAACAGTTTTTTCACTAGCACACAGGTAAGAATCACCCACGACATTTTACATTTACTTCTGGCCTCCTGCATCTCTACTTTCTGTGTTTCCCCCCAGTTCCTTTTAACTGATTTGTGACTTTCCCTTCCCTTTTCAGAGCTGTATGACCCACTGCGTGACTTCTGCTTTGTTTTCCCATGGACTAAAGCTTATTGACATTGGTATGTTGTCATCACAATGTAACTGAACATTATTGCTCCGTTATGTGTAATACATTTGTCAAGGATACAAGCAGACTCCTGATTTTTGAAGTGCAATTAGTGATTTATTTTAAGTGCTACATATAGGTCCATGATAGTAAAACGGTGATGGGTGGGGGTGGAGTAATGTCCATGGCAGAATCCAGTTCTCAGTCTCACAGGTGCATTGTCCATATGCCTGTGGAAGGATGGAGCAGGGGCTGTTTAAGGTTGGACAGGGTGACAATGTGGGACAGTGGGATGACATCAGGGGGTATCTTAGGCTGGCGGGGGTCTTGCAATCCTACTCTGTCTTCTTGTGTGATCTCAGGTTCCGCTTGCGGGGTGGTTGTTCTTCAGCAGGAGGTGGGGTTCTGGTGGCCTGTCGTTGTGTGGGGGCCTCCTGTCCACTAGCGCCGGCGGAGGTGGTAGGCTGTTCGTGGTCCTGGCTAGTGACAGGGGCCCTTTGTGGTGCCACATGGTCCCGCAATGTGGTGACTATCTGGTTGAGGGCCAGGACGATGGTCCCCATTGCGGAACCGATGTTCCTGAGTTCGTCTCTGAACCCCATGTACCGTTCCTCCTGCTGTGCCTGGATCTCCTGGAACCTGGCCAGTACCGTCGCCATCGTCTCCTGGAAGTGGTGGTATGCTCCCATGATGGTGGTGAGGGCCTCTTGGAGAGTGGGTTCCCTGGGCCTGTCCCCCCCTGTCGCACAGCAGCCCTCCCAGTTCCCCTGTTTCCCCAGGCCTCTGTCCCCTGGACGGTGTGCCCACTACCACTGCCCCCAGGTCCCTGTTGTTGTTGGGGTTGTGGGTCAGCCTGGGTGCCCTGTAGTGGCGGACACACCGCTGATTGACGCGTCCTGGAGACAGAGGCATGGGCCCGCTGGGTGGGAGCTGTGCTGGTATTCCCAGAGGGGGTTAGGTCTGCTGTGGCCTGTGGCTGTGTGTGGGGAACCGACTGTCCAGAGGTCCCCGATGGTCCGGGCTGGTCATCAGGTTCTAGGTCAACAGAGCTGCTGTCATCACTGGGGGCCTGTTCTGGGGGTGGGATGGACAAATCTGGACCCTCCTGGCCGGTGTGTTGGCGTTCGGGCCCTGCAGGGGTAAAAGAGTATGGTTATTGCTTCTGTGTGTGCCATGGCGTGCAATTTGTGGGTGCCCTTGTCCCCCAGTGCTGGCATTCCCTTGTGGGAGGAGTTGTGAGGGTGGTTTGTGGGGGGGGATGGGTATGTGCAGTGGTCATGCTTAGGTGATGGGTGTCCATGGTTTGTGTTGGCATTCAGGGATTGGTGTTGGGTTGGGTGGGTTGTGCTGGTGAGACATTGGCAGGGAGGATGTGTGCTGGGGGGTTGGGGGTGAGGGTGGGGGTGTGGGTTGGCATGCTGGTGGTTGGGGGGAGGTGAAGTATTGAGATAAGACTTACCAGAGTCCATTCCTCCGCCTACTCCAGCGAGGCCCTCAGGATGCAGGATGTTCAAGACCTCTTGCTCCCATGCTGTGAATTCGGGTGGAGTGGGTGGGGGTCCGCCGCCAGTCTTCTGCACAGCGATGTTGTGTCTTGACACCATCGACCGCACCTTCCCCCGTAGGTCGTTCCAGCGCTTTCGGATGTCTTCCCAATTTCTGGGATGCTGTCCCACAGCGCTGACCCTGTCGACGATCCTTTGCCATAGCTCCGCCTTCCTGGCTATTGTGGTGTGCTGCATCTGTGTGCCGAAGAGCTGGGGCTCTACCCCAATTATTTCCTCCACCATGACCCTGAGTTCTTGGTCCGAGAACCTGGGGTGTCTTTGGGGTGCCATGGGGTGCTGTGGATGAGGTGTGGGGTGGTGTTTGTGGTGATGTGAGTGGTGGTGTGTGGTGATGTGTGCGTAGATGTGGTGTGGGTGATGATGTTGGGTTCCTGTGTGTGTTGTGGTTTGCGTTCCCTGTGCTCTCTCTCTGTGTATTGCGCCTTGTCTCTGAATTTCGATTTGTGGGGGTTTGTGGGTGATGTGGGTGTGTGTTTTATATGGTGATGGGTGTGTGGGAGTGTTGTGTGTATGTGTATCAGGTGTGTGTATTTTGAATTGACCAATGTGGCTGTGTTTTGGAAGGGTGTGTGTATTTTGAGCGCGGCGGTGTGTACCGCCAATGGAATACCGCGGTTGAAAACCGCCGCGTGGATTCGTGGGTCGTAATGGCATGGGCGTGTTTGTGTGGGCGTGACGGTGGAGGTTTGGTCATCTCCAGTTTATCGCTGACCGCTGATGAGGCGGCCTTACGTGGATGTCGGGTTTTTGGCGGTTTGGCAGTTGTGGGTCAGAATGACTGTGGCGGTTTAGCGCGGCCGCGGCGGTATAATGGCGGTCTTCTGACCGGCGGTAGGAGCCTTTTACCGCCGAGGTCAGAATTACCCCCTTAGTGTTCTCGTTTGTCCCTATAATTACATACCTGAGTAGAGTAGCTAAGGAGAATGATATAGAATTAGTGAGAGGATTCTTTGAACCTACATTGATATTTGGCACAGCCTACCATCACAGGAATACTGTTACATGCTTGCTTACACCTATAGAAAAGAGTTTCCTGGATCACACTGATGACAGGAGAAAAGCATTAAAGGAGAAATTAGATGAGGGCTTAGTGAAAAGGACATTTAGAAATGATTATGCATTCATTGAAACAAAGTCCCAAGGGAAATTAGCTTTAGATGCACAACATGTAGGAAAGCTTTGCATATATAGACCGCAATCTAGAACAGATACATTGTTTGTGAGAATGAGTTAATGCTGACATGTGTTTCTTTTCCAGAGTAAATGGACTTTCATGTTAAATGGACAAGACCCAGCAATTCCGGGAGTTTATTACATTTGGACCAAATGCTTATTACCATTTCCAAGAGAATGGCATGTTATTTGAGGATAGTTTTCCCAAAGATTTATCAACTTGAGAACTTGGATAAGGTACCTAAAATGAATTAATTTCACCTTGCTAGACCAAAGAGAGAATCTTATTCTGGCATAATTGGAGATATATTTGGAGCAATAATTCCTTCAGTGGGAGTTATCCTAAATGACAATCCGAAAGTTGTCTACTATTGTGGATAACATGCTAATGAGTTTTTCAGGAGCCATGCCCCTGATGGACACTGAAATGGCTCTGGTAAGATCTAAGACTCTTCAGAACTGCCTAGCATTAGATATCATTTAGTAAAAAAGGGCGGAGTCTGTAAAATGCTGAATTTGCAAAACTGTTGCACCTTTATCCCTAACAATAGTAAAGAAATTAGAACCTTTATTAACAATCGGACTAATGTTAACACTGATTTAAAAGAGTTGGAAGAACCTGGAGTGTGGGGAAAAAGTTGGCAATGGTTTTGCTTCTGTGGGAAACTGGTTGGGCAACCTCTGGAAAGGGATGGTTATGAAAATAATACAGTTTATATTGATTTTATAATTTGCATAGTTGGCATATGGGGAGTTTGAAAATTGTGTTATATGATTAAATTGTCGACAATGAGGAGGGAAGAAATTGAATTGGAAAAATGCTTTAGAGAAAATTTGAGAAAGAAGAGACATGAAAAGGGTTACAGTATGACAACATTTTAGGTGAACAAAAATTTGTGTCGAAATTATGAAAGATGTGATGACATATTTAGTCATCAGAGGAGGGATTGTGAGAACAGAATTAATTACTAATAGATTTGTATTAAATAATGTGGTAAGAATCTACATGAATTAAGATAAAGTAGAGCAAAGCGTATGTCTTAGAAGATATGCCCACCTGAGTGGCCACCATCCTGCATGTAATAACCAATAATGAATTCATAATTGTATGTTTCTTGATGTGCAAACATAGAAGATGTATTAACAAAATCGAATGATATATTAATGTTATGTATTTACACAAATAATATTAGCCATTGGTTAATCATGTCGTTTTGGGCCTATTTGACAAGCCTCATGCTAAATTACCTGACATGGCAAATGTTCGTAAATGTTCTGTGAAAGCAGAGAATCAACATTATTCCTTGTTCAGACAGGGATGGCCAAGCGATTTGTAATGTCTTAAACTTTCTCATGGGAACTGCTTGCTATAATGCCTTGTACTAGAAAACGCAACATTGTAGACTTGGTGCGTGAGACAGCGATGTTCTGAGGACCGAACAATGGATGCACTGACTGCATCTAAGATTGCAACAAGAAAGTTACCTGATGATGGGAACAGGAGAAGAATAGCCAATCATCGACATGTGAAAGACAGTTTAGTTATATTTTAGATATGGAGGTGATGGCCTATTGGTCCTACTCTAAACGTGCGAGGTTCTGACCAATGATGGCGTGAGAAGACTTTCGTGGTAGTTTAAATTAGTCTGCTTGCCGTTAGGCAGGAGGGCCTCTTTTTCTGAAACCTTCGAAGCAATTCTTTCTGTCCCTGTTAGTGTTCTGTTCTTGGAGAACCACAGTTCTATGTCTTCTGCTATTTTGTTTTAATGATGATTCTTTTAGCTTAATGACCCGTGGTTCAGTTAACTTAGAGTCTAACCATCACCGAACCACCCCTTTTCACTACCCATTGCTAATGCTGACCAGACCGCTGTCCACCTGACAAAGAAATTGTCTTTTGCTGACTCATTGAGGAGAGGTATAACCATGCTATTCTTTTGTGCTATATTTGTGCCTTTCTTTTAGGTACCAATTGCTATTTTGACAGAGTCATAGTTAGATGTTTTCCAAATTATCTTTTGACTAAGTTGTTTTACATGAAGCCCAAACATGCTATTCTAAGTTGAAAGTTAGTTAGGAAGCCCAGAACGTTGACCGAATTGTTATTAACAAAGAATTGATTCTATTCACCTGTTAAGTATAGATGTATATGGTTTCTGTTTTCCAATTAATGCTACTGTTGATTTGTATTGTAATTCTTGAGTGCTTAGCTATTAATGCTTTAACTAAATTGAGATTCTTTAGAAGATTCGGTCAACCTGTGTTATTTGTATATGTTTGTCATTTGGTTTTTAGACTAATCTATGTGATATTAGCATTGTTAATCTAGGGAAATAAATATACTAAAATTATACTAAAGGTGTGGTTATTCATGGCCAAAGGGGTCATGGTGTGTAAAGATTATTGACTCCGAAATAGATGTTGTAAGTTGATTATGTGGTAAAGATTGCTAATGAAGTTGTGACTCATGGTGGAATCACTCTAAGCGTAGTTAAAAGGTCCATCGAACCTCTAACGCGTACCATAAAAGACAAAATAAGGTCAGACACGCTCACACAGGAATGGCTCACAAATCCTCATATACTGCTTGACCTCGCTGGGGAGCCTTTTGTGGTGATGTTTTACCTTGAAGCCAGACCTGGCCTGGGCAATAGAACAGGAGAATGGGAGGCCGATATTAATGATCCATAGAGTGGAATTAAGTTGCCCCACTAGGCCTTGCAGCTGATGGAACATGACAGTCTTAGCTCTCACACATGCCTGTAAGGCTTGGGAGAAAGCATCAACCTTCCCCACCAGAAGCCTGGACACCTCTGCAACAGAATCCAATTAAATTCCCAGAAATGCAGTGGTAGTGGCCGGGCCTACCGTCTTGCCCTGTGCTAGTGGGACCCCTAACTCCGCCATCAGTATCTGAAAGACCCCCAAAGCTTCGGTGGACCACTCAGAGCCAGGGGGGCCAAGGAGCAGAAAACATCAAGGTAGTGGAGCACCCACTGGTGTCCTGCCTTTTGTCTAAAAACCCATTCAAAAAACGTAAAATTTCTCAAAATAGGAACAGGACACAGAGCAACCCATCGGCATGCAATTATCAAATAAGTAGGTCCCTTCAAACTGGAAACCCCAGGAGATGGAAATTGTCTGGGTAGACAAGCAGCAGCTGGAAAGCAGACTCAAAATCTGATTTAGCCATCAAAGCTCTGGGCCCCAGCTCCACAGATTCTGGCTTGCCTGATCAAGGGACGCATATTTGACTGAGCATAACACCCCGTCAACAGCTTCATTCACAGAACAGCCCTTGGGAGCTGACAGGTTATGGATCACTCTGAACTCCCCTGGATCTTTCTTATGAACTTCATAGGGACTAGATCAAATCGGCCTACTACACATCCCAAGGTCAGATCCTTTAGGATCTTTGCCCTTGCCACACCCGGGTCAGATCTGAGAGACTGCTGGTTCCTACAGTGGGGGACACCCACAAAGTGTACTGCCAGGATCCTAAAACCATCCTTAAAACCCTCATACAATATTTGTGCAGCTGCCTGGTTAGTGTAAGCATTGAGCCAAAGGACCATTGCCAATAAGTTAACTGGGGAGGGAGCCTTGCCAAAAATTCAAGTCGTCATACCTGCTTCTTGTTGCCTTTATCTCTGGATTTTTTGAAACACTTAGAATCGGGTGGGAAGCTTCACCACAGAATGAACAGCAATGTTTGGATCTACCGGTCCCAGTAGGTCAGGAGCAAGTGCACTGGTTAAAATCCCAGCAAGACCCCTTCTTTGGCTCTCACGCTGGGCCACTTCAGCCACTGACCCTGCCCTAAAGGGCTGACCCCAGTACCTTGCGGCTGATTCATATCTCAAGGCCAATGGATTATATACATCTGATCCCATCCTGGGGTGGGTATATTGGCTTTAATCGTCCTAAACTCCTTATCATAATACTTCCAGGCAGTCCCACCATATTCATCAAATGTACCTACAATTCTATTCCGATAGCAAGCCAGCTGAGCCCCCATATCATTGAAACTCTCCGCCAAGATGGCCTGATAGGTTGAGAAACCCCTGCCCAATTAACCAGAGTCTCATCAGACTTCTTCTTTTGAGGCCAATGGCATTCCCTAGAATTTGCACATTCTTCACAACGCTTGACTTCCTCTTTCCCAGACTTATCAAAAAGTAGATCAAAAATGTCCAGGTAAGCCCCTTTCCATATTTTTTCTTTCACTTCCATTGGCACAGGAGACCCAAGCGCTCATGCTCAGAGTGAATATGACCCAAGCCCATATGGGGTAAAGAGGGCCCAGTACCTGTAGTCGCCACTCCCTGGGCAGGGGCAGATGCCAGCGTAGCTACCGCTCCCCCTAGATTGACGACACTCACTGCTACACTCAATTCTGCTGGCGCTTGACTCAAGGGCTGCACAGAAACCGCGGACATATGGGGGACCTGACTTTCTACTGGGGCTGTCGAAGTACGGGGGTCAGCCCTCTCAGTCCCCCCCCGGCCTGCTCCCAGCTGCGCTCCCCTGTGCTCCCTGACCACCTTTAGCGATAGCTAAGTGAGAAACCAGGCATCAAGCTCTCTCCATAATTTCACCATCAACAATCCCTGCTAGAGCGCCCCCCCACCAGAGGGGTGGACAGTATGCCCACCTCAGAGAGCCACAGCAAAATGGATGCTAACTTAGCCACCAAGTCCTGCTGTACCTATCCCCACACAGAAGTAACCCCCTATAGCCATACCCGAACCCACATTCTGCATAACACTACCAGCCACCACCGATCCAGTAACATTCACAGTGGTACCCTGAACAGCCACCTGGTCAGCACTATATTTGGCCAGCATGACCCCCAAGGATGAAACCGGTGCATTCGCTGTAACAGGCTACACTGCTGCCTGATTAGGAGGTTTCTAGGTCAAGGTCAGACCCACCGGCACCACTGACCCACAGCTAGGATCCTGATTCCCTGGAGTAACCTGGTTACTGACGGCCAGCCCTAATGGATTCCCTCTACTCTTCATCTACCCGTGAGCTCTCTTCTGAACTGGATGGAATACCTCCCTAGGAGGCACTCCTGCCCTCCTTTGCCTTTCTGTTTGGTCCCTGGGCACCGCAGTCTGGGCTGGAGCTGTGACTTCATCAATGCAATGACCTGATCCATAGGATCCATTCTGAGCATCAATGCCTCCAATAGTGCCTCGGTCCAGGGTCACTTAGTACCCTTTTGCCCACTTGCTGCCCTGCTCATCGATCCTCACAGACGAACCACTGCTATAATCACCAGAGGACATACCGCAATGCTACAAAACATGCTGTAGCAAGGCACCAGAACAACTGCCCAAAAAAGCCCAGCGCACCAAGGATACAAAAATGACTGAAATTACAGAAAAAATGACCAGCAACACAACTAAAGCAGCCCTACTGGAAACGCCCACCAAATGCTGCCAAAAAACCCTTTGGAAGAATACACGTTGCCAGCAAAGCTCTAGAAATAAATATCAACTGGGTACGAGGCCCAGTGAACAAGCAACGCAGGAGGAAGAACCTAACAAAATCAGCCAGCAACACCAACTAACACAAACAATAAAGTCAATAATCGTGACAATGCCTCTCACAACAAATTCCTTTTTTAAGGTCGAGCCTGCGTCGCATGTGCTTGCGCATGCGTTTCGCTAAGTGAGACGCTTTAGGTATTAGAAAAGGGCTCGGAGCCCTGTCGACGTCACGTCAGTGTCTTTCATTGGCAAGTTGGCTTGCCTGTTAGAATCCGCTTCCTTTGATTAGTGGAAGGCACGCAAACGTCATGCCTTTTCCAGTGGTTAGCCCTCCTCGAGCGCAGCGACCAAGTACAGAAAACATGCAAGGCTCGCTGGGTTTGTGGACTACATTTTCTCTATTTTTGCAGCGCGATCTCGCTGGGCAAAAGTCGAGCGCTTTGCATAATATCGACCTGGTAACACAGTTAATTGCACTTTTTCCGGTTACGTTCATAATTGCACTTTTGCCGATAGGAATTATTACGTGTAAACTGTAAGCGCGATCGCGCTGTTTTTTTTCTTGGGTGCAAGAAAAATCCGGTTGGGAGCTTACAACTGTGAATAGCTGTAACTCTGACAAATGCGAGACCCTAGTGCATAGCAAATGTTTGTCTTTTTTTAAACCACTTCCCAGGACTCTATTCACGCAAAATTCACCCCCTCCCCTACAGCCCCAAAGCCCCTGCCAGAGCCGCCACCGAGCCACGCTCAGGTCAGACGAGCAGAGCTCAAACCCATGAGGCCCCCAGGAAGGTGAAACTGGGCTGCTGCTGTGTTGTTACGAAGGTGCAAAGCACGAGCAAAGCATGCCTGGACCTGCAGAAAATTAACAAAAGAGAAAAGAAATGGAGAGAAAATGCAAAACAGCCCTGTGATTTCAAAATTGTCCTGCGGGCAAAGCCTAGATCCTCCTGCAGTCGGCTAGCAGTGGAAAAGAAAGACCCGCTTGCCGATCGCAGCCCCTTTTATGGGCGGGGTCGACATGCATGTTTCGTTCATGAGGCCCAAAAGCATTAGAAGTGCTTCCGGGGCTGCGCTGGCGCATCATCCAATGACTGCGCACCATGTTAGGGGGTCAGTTGTGCATTTCACCCCCACAAGGCACTCCCGGGCTGGCATGGCCTGCCATATGTGGGGGATCCCCCAATATGGGGGAGCCCTGTGCATGTAACATACAAGATGTGGTGTCCCAGCTTAGACAGGACCTTGTGCTGGCACTGGATAGAACGCAGCACTGACAGGTGAACCTAGTGGTCTGGAAGAGGAGCAGCATCACTTTGAGTGAGTGCAGATCCCCACACCTCGCTCTGGGGGGATGATTGGTTGGTTCATGGGACCCCTCCCAATAAAAGCCCTGATATAATCGCCCTTTGACCTTGTACCACTTCATATGTGGCACACAATCTTTGTGTTACTGTTTTTTTGTCCCTGCACCCACATATGTAAGAAACTGTCCTGTAGTAAGGTCCATGGAGAAACGTCTTCCCTCATCTCTGTTGAGATGTGCGCACTCACATTATCAATATTACAGAATGAGCCACACAAGCGTCGGAGGGCCTTTCTGTAGCGCTTACAATGTTCAGCAGGCAATCTCTTCCCAGCCATGGCCCCTGACTATGGAACTTCTTTCCAGCACACCTCAGGCTGGTGGTAAAGTAACTAAAGTTTTGGTGTGGTCTGAGACCTCGCTTGTCCACACTGGTTTTGGTTAGGATCTGGTTGACCTTAAATCCTTTTCCCTTCAGTCCAGCTTCCTTAGATGGGTGTACACCAAAGATCATGTCCACGCTTATCTCGAGTGAGGGTGGCTGACAGGTCTGCTCTGCACAGGCATTCCTCACATCAAGGCTTTCACATCATCATCTCAACAAGGCGACTCTAAAGGTTTCAGCAGAAGTAATTTGCAATGTTGACCCTTTGTGCACTGACATTTGACCTAGTCCCAGAACTCCAAGTCATAGTCAGACGATGCAGCAGAGATGAGGACATCATCAGTGCAGAATGTGCAGTAAGTCTCAAGGGTTTATAGGGCCCACTGCACCCAATTTTTTCTGTCTTTCATTAACCAGTAAGGGCAGATGTGTCCATTTTTGTTGCTTACATCACGGCTCATTACACCCTTACTATACCACTTCCATAAAGTGAGATTGGTGTAGGAAGTTTAAGTCTGATTTAAATTTGTCATTAATTATTGGAGCTTTTCTTTTGGATAATAGCATGTTTGTTGTATTTTAATTCGAGTGTTATTCTATTTCGTCTCGTGGGTGCACTAAAATGACAGATTAGCTGGCTTTCCCAGCAACCGATCTAACGGAAGAGGGGTCATAATGTCTTCACTGCAATGGAGGAGCAACTTTACCTAAGACCCATTCCTTAGATAAATAATTTGGAATATACGTGGAACTGCAAAAGGAGATGTAAAGTTCGAAAAATAGAAATGATGGCATAATTTCTCCATTATAAATAAAAGAGAAGCCATTACCCATATATGCTCTTTAAAGGCAGACAGGGATAAAGGCCACCAAAGCAGACAGAGACACAGGCCATCAGAAGCAAACGGACACAGGCCATCAGAAGCAGACAGGGACACAGGCCATCAGAAACAGACAGGGACACAGGCCATCAGAAACAGACAGAGACACAGGACCCCAAAGCAGACAGAGACACAGGCCACCAAAGCAGACAGAGACACAGGACCCCAAAGCAGACAGATACATAGGCCTCCAGAAGCAGACAGAGATACAGACCTCCAAAGTAGACAGGGATACAGACCACCAGAAGCAGACAGAGACATAGGCCCCCAAAGCATACAGAGACATAGGCTACCAGAAGCAGACAGAGATACAGGCCACCAAAGCAGACAGAGATACAGGCCACCAGAAGTAGACAGAGGTACAGGCCACCAAAGCAGACAGAGACATAAACCCTCAAAGCAGACAGTGACATAGGCCACCAGGAGCAGACAGAGAGCAGACAGAGATGCGGGCCACCAAAAGTCGACAGAGATACAGGCCATTTGATGGGTGCTATTGAATACCATTGGCACCAGCTCTTCTCTGGTGTGGTGATGAAAACATTAAAAACAAAAAGAAACCTGCACTTACATTTTTTTTGTGGACTTCAGCACGGATTGTGGTCGTGCTCAGAGACAAGCACATAAACTTATCACAGGTGTGAACTTTCAATAAGACCCTATAGCACCGTGGAAGATGTTGCTCTTGTATCTTTTCTTTTTTTCAGTTTTCATTTAAGCAGAAAAATACTGATCAACGTTCACTTGGATATTCTCCCTTTCGTTTAAATAGTGCAGCTTAATTTTCTCTGAGGCCATCTTTTAACACGCCTTTAACGCTCCTCAAAGGAAATCATCCTTTTTAGACAGTTGTGCCATTTGATGCTCATAACTGTAAAATACACTAGTACAAAGTTTTGTAATTATAATGTGGCAATTTATTTGTAATCTTTATAATTTTGCATTCACATTTGCCCTTGTTTCCCTTTCTCAGACCCCAATCACATCTTCCTAAATATAAGAGAACGTGTTTAAAAAAAAAATGTTATTGCAATGCTGAACTGCACTGATAGTATTGTCATGTTTTTTACCTTTTGCTAAATAAACTGGATTTTTAGTGCTATCTTTAGGGAAGTAAAAGAGACGATCATTTGAATTAAAGTGGGCATTCAGAGGGATTGATTGTTTTTCTATATAGACTTTTAAAGCAACAAAATAGTTATAACATATGTATGTTTAAATAAAAAAATGTCATCCTTTCACCGATTTAGGAATCTGTTTATAAAGGTTACTATTATTATCTTGCAGCTACTATGTTAGACAATCATATAATATGCGCTTCCTCAGTACTTGCCAGAAAGCCCTTTCAAACGCTGACCCAATACACATTTTGCAACATGGCTCAGCGTTCAGTCCACTCTTGTCTGAAGTAAAATATAATCTTGAAGAAAGGTGCACGTTGAACACAGGCAGCATTCACAAGAGAGTAATGCAGACCTGTCAACTCACAAGATGCACCATGCATCACACGATATCAGACCTCTTCCCACAGTTACTTGATGAAGAAACAATATCACAGGGTGAACACATGGTGGGCTGGACACCCATTCAAAGGGTGGTGTTTTGCAACTCTTATGTCTGCACAGACACTGTCCAGTATGGCTTCTGAACCATGTCAATGGGACATGGGAGGTTGTTATCACTTTGGGGGGTGGTTAAGAATGGTGTTGAGACAGTGCTTGGCAGGAAACCCCACTCTTTTTCTCTGGCCCTACATAGTTGCTTACCTGTGGTTAGTTCTGCCCCCTTACGAGGCACCGCCTCTCTAAGACCACTCATTTTCTTTCACATGGTGACATATATTTCAAGGTTGGCAGGTCTGGTAATTTGCATCTGTGAGTTGTCATCACTTTTGAAATATATGTCGGCCTCAGAATTAAACCTTCGCAGAGCTGGATTTGCGTTTCACCTTTTTGAGGTCGAAAAAATGAATACAACTAGGTTCCACCAATATAACCCCTATTTCCTTGTTAATAATCATGCACGATTTTCCAGTAGTTGCATCAAAGTGCAGAACTAATAGGTGTTTTTCATGTTGACAGGTTATAACCAATGGACTTTGCTTTCAATGAAGGTGGAAAATAAGCCCATTAATCTGGCTCATGTGGGCATAGTATTTAGCTTCCGCACCTTGTCAGCGTAAGTGCTATATACATTATCATACCATAATATATATTTTTAACTTGGTCCCACATAAATATGTCTACCGAATAGGTCCATTCGAGCAAGTAGAATCATTGTTTAACAACTCTTAACAACTCAAGATATAGAGTTTATAAAGTCCGTCTTTTGTTTCGCTTCGGCTGATTCTGCGTCCTTCTATTTTCACACCAGTCTAACTGCAGTGAGTGTTAGGTGTTTGTAAGTGCCAGGAGAAGGTGTCAAGAGTCTGTCACAGAGCTGAGTGTGTGTGACATCTGTAACAGGACCCCGCCTGAAAAGAATGCTGCAGGAAGCCAGCAATGACAACAATAAAACACCAGGCTGCACTCGGGGACAAAGAAAGCAGCTTACTCAAGGGCTCTTTCACAATGACTTTAAGCCCTTTTCATTTTATCTGCGAAGGTTTGAAATTCCAGAGCTGCTGAATACAACGCCCATTGTCACCCCTCCCACCTTCTGAGCCCTGTTTTGCTCTCCTACCGATGCTTTGCAATTTTCAGCAGGGGTTTGTGAAAAATGTGACAACAGTTTATCCTAGATGCTAAGCCAAGGAAGGAAGCAGCATTGTCACATATTGTTCAGTTACATCCTGTTGTGCTTTTTAAGCTTTGGATCATTAAACAGAAAGGGTTTATGCTTTTACCATGCAGTCTGCAATCCTTAAATGTTCAACTAAAGTTACCGCATTGCTGCTTTCATTAACAGAAATGTTTGATTAAGGTATTTGGTGTTTTGTGGGGTCCTACACTACTTGGGGAGACTTTCTAGGTTTTTGTAGATAGGCTCTACTGCTGTCTTAGATGTAAATTACGCTTCAAGATCCGGGCCTTATTCACAAAGCATTTTTGACAAACGATTCTAGGAGTGAGACTACCTTGCACAGGGAGGCCATAGGTAAGCAAGTATTACTCGGAGAAATTAATCAGTTCGTCCCACTTAAGCCTTGAGTAAGATACACCAATGGCAGAAAAACCCTTCTGAATCATGCTCCTCAAATGATCTGTACTTCAGGGCGCAATAAACTATAGAGCAGACTAAATACGTCAAGATTGTGAAGGGTTGCTGAATTTGCATTTAACCAGATACTTAGTTCAAACGAACAGAGGTAAATCTTCAGAAAATATCCTCAATACCTTGGTGCAAGGGTGCCTGCACTGGAGCTAGGCAGCCCCGTGTGTGCCAGCACAGTTGGAACAGACAGGAATGCGTTGTGTGCTACGGCACATTCCTGCCCTTGAACTTTGACCCAAGGTGACTTGCTGGGGCCTGCTGCCCTGTGCCAATTCCTTGTAAATATGCCCCTGAATTTATTATTAACCCTTCTAATTCTCTGAGTTAATGCTTTTTTCAGATAGCACGGCTCCTAAACAGAAAGAAGCAAACCTTGCTCACTGTTTCATAACTTTGCTGCCTGAAAATAAACTAAGAAATATCACGTTAGATGAACTTACACTACAAGCAGATAAATACAGGTGCTTGGCCTTGCGATGCGCAGCCCATCATGCTATGGCCCTAGAATGCCATGGTGTCAGTGAAAAGCAGAGTCCATTAGAGTAAACTCAAATACAGCGAGTTAACCTACTGATTTAAATGTTGGAGTACATGAAAGGCAAGGATTTGGCTGGAGATAGTGTATAAAGATAGCATAGCAGGCGTCTCTAGCAATGTATGGAAAATGCGCAAATCGAGAAATTTAATTTAGCTCAAGTCAATGCTACAAAAGACAAAAAATACACAACAATGCTGCAGGAGACACATCACGTTTGAAGATTGGAAAAAAAGTAAGACAAAACAAAAACAAGTAGGTTGTGTTCCCCCTGATTCACTGGTTCGACAGAAGGGCCAAATTAGGTTTGCACCAAAATTTCCAATCAAAGCAATAAATGTGTGTAATAACATGGAGCATTGGTAACATTATGCTTCACAGTTTGCAGCTCCAAACGTGTGAAATTCAAATAGCACAAACCTAATGGTTGAAATGTAATATGCACTACAAATAATTAGTATGGATACATTCTTTGATTTTTGTTTTCAGCATGGCCATAACCGGTTCCAACCATTTGCTTGACTATCTGGGCCAATCAAAAGGGTCAATCCAGTGCAAACTCTGAATATGAGAGCATGCAAACTCAGGTGCATTTCATCCTCGTTTGACCTCACCTGTGAAATATAACTGACGTTCCTATGGAGCAGCAAACTGGGGGACCGCAACTGGGTATGCCCAAAACTGCTTAGAATCACTCACGTAAACGTTGCCAAAATAAGGATGGATGTTTGTACATTAGTCTGATACTCTGTTAACCACTCTGGGTGCATTCCATTAAACATTTTGCAGCTAGAGTGGACCATTACATATTTGGATCAACCTTTTTCAAATCACCTTGGCTCCATCCTTAACTGAACAGTCCCACCCAAAATGTCACATCCACTCTGAACAGAAATGCTGGTAACCCAGACAAGCTTCAAACCTGTAGACCTCATCTGGGAAGTGTAGTTTGAATCCCACTGGCATCAGCTTTCAAGACCAGGCATACTCCCACTACTCCAAGTGTCTCACATAGACATCACGATGTAAGGATTGGAATGCTTTAAACTGAAAAACTGGCAATAAATATACAGACATTCCATTCCATTCTTTTCAGCTTGTCTTTGCCATTATAGTCAGGGATCTCCAGTTTGCAAATCAGTTTTGACCCTTTCCAAAGAGGTTGGGTGCCAAATTCTACACACTTAAGTGTTTTTAGTATTATTCATAGAGACAAATTAATCTAGACATCAAGGAGTTCTTCTGCTAGTCTTACCAAGTGCCCTCTCAGGCTCGGGGGAAAGTGCTTGGCACAATGTCTACAAAGCAATGTATTTGAAGGCTCTATGGATCTTGTGTGCCAACATCAGACAAGTCAAATCCATAATTCCAAGAGTGAAGCAACAGGTTTCAGTGGTCATGAAGACAAAGCCAGGGAGTAGGCCATCCCACTCGGGATTCAGTTTCCAGCCCTGCATGGACTCTTGGACACCCTGAACGCTCTTCAGCTGCCAAACTAGCCTGAACCTCAAAAACGTTAAATGTGAAATGAGAAAATGATGGTTCTGTGAGCTACCAACCTCAGCGATTTGAAAGTATCTATCATACAGTATTAATTTAAATGACTGCTAAGTGTATCTTTAAACATCTGGGTTACCATCTAATACAAATAAGATGTACTTTAATTTGTTCTTTACTTTTTAGAGTTATTCAAGCAATTACTTATGAGAAGAGTGACCCCCGAAACAGGGGTAAATCGTATTAGGCATGGATATTTAAGTTGAATGTATCATATAAAGGAACAACAGAATGAAAGTAAAAGAAAAAGTAAATATTATTTAACAGAATCTATGACATGTTTGTGAAGGGCACATGAAAATAAACCAGACATAAACTTTTGTAAAACAGAAAACTTGGTACAGTAGGCAAAGGAGACACTACACTTAAGGGTGTAGTGCAAATGAGACAAGTTAGAGATAGACAGAGGCTGATCACACTTGCCCCACCGTATATCTGAAGACGTTCAAAAGGCTGTGTGGAATATCATTTTCAGAGAGTTGGATAATTATAAATGCTAAACTGTGAGAAAATTACAAATTGAGTGTCCCACATCTTGGGTATCTCTATACATAGGTGTGGTCTTCCAAACCCCTAAAGCACCCCGCAAGAATCTCCCTAAAATGAAACCTGCCTCTTTTACAGTTGCATTTTTTTCACTATTGTATTTATCGAATTGTGGTTTTGCTGGCATATAAATGAACCATTACCATAAGGCATCAATTCCACAAGCTAATTGTGCATTTAAATTTCACGTACTTGTAAAAATAGCATTTTCATCAAGTGTTAAGCCACTTTTGAAATTCACAAAAGATAGATTTTTACATGTAAAAATATTTACACACACAAAGATTTATTAGGGAGTCGACGTACAACCCTGGAATCCTGGAATGCCAATTAAAGTTTGTGTCCAAAAACAAACGTTTATGGGTATTCACAAACCTCTCTCTAATCCACTATTGCATTGCAAAAAGTTGGAGAGTTAATCCAGCCAAACATAGGAGTAAATGCCTTTGTAGGGTAGGAAGAGAACATCCCCAGAATTGGTGGGGATGTAGAAGCAGGGTTTTTTCCATCGTGAAAGTTTTCTAGAAGTACACCTGGAAACTCACAAATTTCAGGTGTAATCTGAAAACCTTTGTGAATTCCCAAAATGAGTAAATCTACACCCTTGCAAGGGTGTCAATCTCTGTGCACAGACTGAGTTCATCATATTAAAACACTTTATCCCACTATCACTCATAAATGCGTCCAATGTTCCCATGTTGTTCCACACAAAAACTCACCCATCTTCTTTATGCAATAGCCACAACAGATGTGACTGGACTAAGACTGAACCAATGCATCAGGAAAAGATAGGAAGATAAACCAAACAATTCAAATTAAGAGCAACACATAAATATCACAGCCACAATCAGCGTATGTAACCCTTAATCATACTGATCCCCAAAGTGTTTTCAGACAATGTGTATCTCTGATGGAACATAGATTTTTCTATACAGGCAGTCTTCAACCTTGACCTTTCCAGATGACTTCATTTTCTTGAAAAACACCTTCCAATGTATAATCAATGCTTTTAAGACAAAAATCTTAAAGCCGTTTTCCTCATCTCCATGAAGAGTCTCATTATGGTTTAAGATGGTCAACAAAGGAAGTCTCTTACACGAGAAATGAAGGTTAGGAAATATCATGATGAAAAACATGCATAATTGCAACATTAACCCTCCCTGGCTGCTTTAATCTAATGAATTTCAATTTAATTTAATATATTGTTACCTATGAATTTTATAAGTTGAGCTTCAAAACTATTGTTCTGATTATAAATTGCTGTTTGGGAAGATTCACATTGACCTCTATGAATACAAGGAGATAGAAGTCAAGCGGAATGGTGTCTTTGGTTTAAGTGCCTCTCTGTATCAGTGATTGGCACACCAGTTTTGAGTGAAAGGGCCTATCCGCAACAGTAATTGGCACACCAGTTTGTCAAGGTTAATGGGAAGTGGTAGAAATCAGTTAGAGGCACACATGAACAATAAATTAAGGAATTTCAGACAGGATTGATTAGATTACATGGAGCTTGTCATGATCGGGATAGGTACACCTGAAACACTATCTTGAGTAATTACTACACCAGTTAACAATAGATGTGTTTCCTCAATATATCCATCGAGGGTATTCATGTGTAGGGAAATTTGAGGCTGCTGTAAGTGGTGATGGACAACATTATATATTAACACTGTATGGATTTTTGCTGTTGTGGTGGGGTGTGTGCAGTGAGCTTTGAATATAATTTTCAATTATCTTGAAGCAAAAAGGCAACATGCAGAACATCAGCCCTCCTCTGTTTGTGTTTTGTAGTCCTGGTGAACATGTAAATAAATGGCAAAAGCGGAAGAAAATGTAAGAAAATTATGCAAGGGTGTGTGGCACAAATTTAAGTGTGAAGCACGAGTATTCTTTATAATTTGCCTGAGTTATGTACTGCTGACCAGAGATCGTTGAATGAATATGAAATATGTATATTAAAACTGGACTGGCATTATCTTCCATGAGTGAGCAATATAATGAAAAGATATTATTTTGGGATGAGGGAGCAAGTTAAAGATGTGTGTGTGGAGGATTTCGTGATGAGTCTTAGAAAGTTAATTCCGGTGAGGAGTGCTTAAACTTTGTACCATGGAGGAATTCAACTAATGATGCCAGATAGCCATGAACATCACCTATATAAACTTTGGTTTGGTTTTTAAGTGTCTGTGGCGCCTATATGAAGTTAACTCTTGAAGAATCTAGACTGTCTCGCCTAGAATAATATGTTCGGGCGGATACCCGACATCATCAATGGTTTTTCCAGTGAATAAATAAAGTATTCACTGTGATGCGTAATTTATGGGTATCTTTCCCTACTATACAATATTTCTGTTTTACCACAGTTTACTAGCTCAAGTATAGTGGGGTTACTAGGGCTTCCCCAATTCTTTTGGTTGAGTCTTAGGAAGTTGGCCTCTAGTTGTAAATTTGGGGGGCAACAGAAGAAAGAATAGGAGATCAATTTGTATTAAAGTGTTTCAATGACAAAACAAGAGAGGAACTCTGGTTGAAAGACAAACCACCATGCAAAGATTGTGAATGCCAAATGTGTGGAGCACATGGTGAAGTGCGTTGATGAATTAAGTAGCACTAATAATAAGATGATGTTGGGTTATGAAAAAGTAGAAGAGATAGTTAGTCAGGTCAAACCCAAACATATTAATGTTTCAGAAAGTATCAAATCTACTAATATTTCAGAAGTTAGAGGTTCTCAAGATTTTAACGGCACATGTTTTAGGTGTTGAAAACCAGGGCACAAAGCAAATGCAAGTAACTGTTCTGCAATGCAAGCTATATGTCATATGTGTGGGAAAAGAGGGCATTTTTCCAAATGTTGCAGAAGTAAGATGAAGAAAGATGTGCGTCAAGATTTAAAGGAAATCGTCTTTCAAGTGGGAGGTGCTAGGAATGAACATCCGACTGATAAGGTGAGAAATGAATAGGTTCAATTAGAGAATTTGATTCATGTTCCCATCTCACAACGATTTCTGAGAACATTTGTGACATGCATTGCAAGGAGAAAATGAAGCTTTGCAGAAGGGATTTATCTCCTGTGGTTTAAGGTTGTCTCGATTCTTTATGGCTTGTATTGAATTTGGGGGAAAGATGGTGGCTGGCAAGGTGTAAGTGTCAAAAAGGGTAGATGATATACTGGGTTAGCTATATCAATGATTGTTGGGGGTGACTTTGAACCCTAACTTGGGACCTCAAATTTAGGTGCAGGAAATTGAAAAGGCTGAAGTAGATTTTGAGGAGTTTAAGGGTGTGTTTCATGATGAGTTGGGTTGCCTTAAAGGGTGCAAAAATCAGATAAAGGTAAAATGTGGGGCAAAACTAGTTGTTACCAAAGTGAGAAGGTTAGCATTGAATGTATAAGAACGTATAAGATGAGATACAAAAAGAAATTGAATGATTAATTGAGTAAAACAACCAGTTGAGGCTACTGAATGGTTGCCCCCCATTGTGGTAGCAAAGAAAGCCAATGGAGATATTCATTTATGCATTGATCTGCAGGTAATTAATAGAGAGGTTGTTGTTGATAGGTTTCCCCTTCCTAACATAGATGAAATCACATCCACGTTAGCAGGTGCCAACGTTTTTCACAACATTAGATCTAGCATCAGCCTACCATCAAGCTGAGCTAGAGAACTCCTCACAAGATATGACTTCTTTCATTATACCGATAGGGATATATACATTTTTAAGAATGCTTTGTGGATTGGTCTCAGTGGTCACTGCATTTCAAAGAATCATGTCTTCATTGCCTAAAGGAGTCTCTGCTCTGGAGTAAAATGCTACCGAGATTATCATTTTTGGAGGAGGGAGGATCATGACTCTAGGGTGCATATTGTGTAAAACAAATTATGGAAAGCAGAATTGCCATTGAGAAAAGATAAATGTAGATTTTGTGTGTAGGAAGTTAATTATCTAGGTCATCTTATTTCAGGAAAGGGTGTTTCTCCTAAAAAAGAATTGGTTGAAACTACTGATAAATTGAAAGAACCTTGTAACAAAGATGAACTGGTATCATTCCTAGACATGGTGGAATACCACTGTAAATGCATACCAGGATACACAGACAAAACAGTTTATTTAAGGAAGTTAATAGGCAAAAATGTTGAATGTGAGTGGGATGCACATTGCAAAAAATAATTCATATCTGTGAAGGATGATCTTGAAAATGCGCCTTGCTTACAAGTGTTTGTATATGGTGAAGAGACAAGCATAATAACAGATGTCAGTGTCAAGGGCGTTGGAGCAGCGTTGGTTCAATAAGGATGTGGGGTTGAGCATTTGATTGCTTGTGCCTCCTGGTCCTTAAAAGGATCTGAGTTAAATTACTCAATTATTGATAGCATTAGCTATGTATTGGAAATTAGGAAAATTCAGGAAGCTGGTATGGGTCATGAAATTCAAGGTGCTGTCGGATCACAAACCTTTGAAAAAGGGTTTTTATCATGGTTGGTGGATGAGATTGAGAAAGATGAGGTGAATGTATGTGAGGTCACTTTGGGTAGAGCTGGTGAATGGTGTGCAGTTCTCTCTGATTTCAGGATGGAGTGTAGGTGTGTTCACACCAGTCTGCACCTGTAAAACACTAATGTGCTAATGGTGTTGCTATGTGCATATTTTATGAGTAATGTTCTCTTTTAGACATCTGCTTTAATTTTTATTGGAGTTTTTGGTGCTCCCTTGGTACTGCAGAACTGTTGTGGAAGCCTTAGAGCCAATCATAGAGTTTAAAAAAAATAAAAGTTATTTTCACTAAGAAGGGGTCATTTTGTAAGTTTTAGCCTAGGTATTTGCTAACAGGACCACATAGCTAAGAATGTTATGCTTTTTATTCAAATACCTGCACATTTAGGTGTCACTCTACCACAGTACTAAAAAGTGGCTACCAGTAAAACCACATCTGATCGGTGTGATTGTAGTCATCCAATTGGACGTAGTTGCAGTCACATTCCCAACATGAGGGATTTGGATATCACTTGGCTCACACCTTGTGAAGTCTGTTCTTATTTTGGACTCTTTTTGTGGGATGCCTCAAAAACAAAATTAGAAAACTAATTGAGGAGGACACCACTGTGATTCTCAAGACTCTGAAGATCAGCATTAAGAAAGCAGAAGCCCATCAGACTTTTTTCACTTCAACCAGGTGAGACAATTATCTTGCCAAAGAAGGTTACATTCAAGTCAGTGGCAAGTAGTTCAGTCAAGGAATGGGGAAGAAGTACTCTTTTGGTACTTCAGGCATGAACACCTGAACACATAAAATTCCAAGCAACTGAAATCTGGGAAAAAAAGGCAACATGAGCCGGGAGTGTCTACTTCTTGCACTGCTGCCCAGCACCGGATGGCTCCTCAACACACACTTCTGGCAGATGACCTAGTGGCCCAACAGGACTGTAATTTATGCTTTGCCAGGGAAGCAATATTCTGTCTGGACTGTTGCAAAGTGATCTCTGTCAATGAGCAGAGAGTCAACAGGCCACTTGTATAAAGTGATTTTATTTGTATTCTCTTCCCAAGTTCAGGCACCCTGTTTTTCAGTTATTTTTAGTTTAATCTCCCAAAAAAGAAAAGTGGCCAACCCTCACTGCGTACATCCTTTGACCTGCACCATGGGTGTGACTGCATGGCCTGGTACAACCCCCGCCATGAGGCAGCCATAGAGTAGAAGCAGACCCGGCACCCAACCCCCCCATGCAGTGGCCAACTCCCCCACACAGCCTTTGATCATGTACAGAAGGGGATGGACGCAGGGCCTGGCCTACAGCCCTGCCCTCTGCCCAATCCTCCATGCAGCAGCAGTGGTTATCCGTCCATGGAGCAATGACCCCCTCCATTGCACACAGCTTTTGGGTATGTGCAGTGGGGGTTGGGTGCTGGGCCTTACCTACTAACAGGCCTTGTGCCCAACACCTAATGCAGCAACCAATTCCTGCTGTGTACTGCCTCTGATCATGCACAGCAGGGGTTGGACACCGGGCTTGGCCTACTCCCAGGCAGTGTACAGAAATCCCCATGCTGCTGCCAACTCCTAATGGAGTATCCAACCCCCACTACCCAATGCCTTCAGACAGGATCTGTGCCCAAAACACCACTGACCACACAACTCCTTCTGTGCACGTTCTTCAGAAGATGTCTGTTCTCTTTTATTGTTGGCATCGCTGTAATCCCATACTGTAATCCCATACTAGAAGCTGTACTGCAGGAGTATCTCAGTGCCTCATGGGGGCTTGAGAGGAGTCCTGCTGGAGTACTGTGGTATTTCAAATACGTAATGTGCAATTTGTTTTTATTAATTCCAAAGTCATTTGGCTGGATGTTGCTTATTTTAGTACCTCAGAAATTGGTAAAGCCAAATGGATTAAAGAGTGATGAGACCAGGTGCAAGAAAGTACTGACAACTCAGTAACTTCAGTTTTATAGTCCCATAATAAATCCAAAAAGAGTCAATTTTCACATGCGGGGTTATGAATATGTTTTGTACGATTTAGTGATATTAAGCCCATACATTCACAATCCTAGATTCTTTAACACAATAATTGAAATTGGAATTTTGTCCAATGAGAGAGGTTTATAAACAGAGTTCATAATATTGCTTGGTAAATTTAGCCATAAAGTTTGGAGAGATATGCAAAAGGAAGATTCTAGAGTTGTTCTTGAACTCTAACCTAAAGTAGTGAAATAGAGACCTTCTTTCTTATGACTGCTGCCACTCCTCTTACTCTTTTAGAAGTGCTTCTATTAACGTTAATCAACTGGAAGCCTTGAGGGTATGCAGCCAGCATATTAGAAGAACACTCTGTAAACCAATTTTCAATTAACAGAAGAACCTATAAATTTTAATTAGACAGGAGTTTGAGGATTTGAAATGTCTACTTTACTAGAGATTTAAATAACCTACTCAAATTACGTTCCCTATAGTTTGACATGAAGAAGAAGAAGAATGAACTGGTGAATATGAATATACTAATGACATTTTCTGAGCATTACAAATATTATTTTGTTAGAGGGCATTTTTTTTATATGTGTAGGAATTGTTTGACTTACATGATTGAGGGCATTCAGTTGTTGAGATAAGTAAACAGTTCTTCCACCAAAATAGCCTCTCTTGTTTTATAAGGACCTAACCCCATTTTTCATTATATTAGACATGTCAGGAGTGTGTCCCATGGATGACATTTATTGGTCGCCAGGAGTCACAGACATGACTAAGTACTTGTAAACCCTGGCACTGCCTTTACGATCCCTGGCTTCAGAGGTCAAAAATCAGTACCAGGGGCAGAGGGGCATTTCATCCGTATGGACTTCGGTTTGGCGCTGCACTTTCATTGTTTTCTGTCAATGTTTTATTACACTAATAGCGAATTATATATTATCCACTATTTGTGGAATAAAGAATGATGTACAATTAGCTGGAATGTGACCCTTACAGGTAACTGAGAAAAGTAAAGAATACTTTTAAATGTATTTTGTGTGCGTGCTTGTGGGTGCGAGTCTATTTATGAGAGAGAGAGTATGTGCATGTGTGAATGTGTGAGTATGTGTAAGCATGTGTGTGTGACTGAAAGTAAAGGTCAAATGGTGTGTGATGTCACTTATGCTACCCACGGCATTTTAGATGGAATTGATGTTCATTGCATGTCCACTCTGGGTATCCGCTCTGCAGACCCTCTAACTGCTTGTGTATATAGTCCCCTGGTCCTTGACACATCAGAAGTCTGGGATACTAACTTACAAATTTGGCGTGCAAAAACGGAGTGTGGTGGAGAGCGAATGAACACTTTTTACTCCCACCATTCTCCACTATTCAAATAATGCACAAGTTTAAACCCAACAAATAGTAGTTGAGATTCTTAAAAAATAAGAAAAATGCACTAGCAATACTAGTAATTACATAAGATATGGATGTGAAGGCATGATCCGCCTGCTTTTATAGACCCCCAGTCCCTGACACATCAAAAGTCTGGACCATTAACTTCACAATATGGTGCTTGAAAATGGAGCGCAGTGGAGAGGAAATCAATGCTTCATACGCCCACCAACCTCAACTGCAGAGAGTCATTGCACAATGCCCCCACATTCAAATAAAACACAAACTTAAAACCCACAAATTCCAGCTAAGATTATTTAAAAAAGAGACTTACACTGTAGCAATACTCGTGTTCTTATTGTGATCACATTGCTTTTTTCAGTTATGTGCTTTGCTAATTCTTTCCATTATTCAGGAAGGATGGTAAGATCTCTGGTGTTACTACTTGCCATACAATTGATGGAGGTTCTGGCCGCATACACATATATGGCCAGGCAGTTGCCAATGTACCTTGGGAAGAGCCCCCCCCAACCACCCCCCCAAGCACAACCAACACACCAATGTCACTGACAAAACCATCAATCATGTTCTTTGGATTAGCAGTCAAGAGACCACAGCCGTATTTATATTCACATATATACAAAACACATTTGAATCATTTTATGCACAGTAACTCACAATTTTACATCTTTGCTTACATGGATTAAGTCCTAGCCTTAACAGAGACACTAGTAACTGGGAGTTACCTAACCATAGATAAGATTGCTCCTGTGCATCCTTTGAGAAATACTTTCACAAGTGAGATAATGACTGGCACCAGTGTCCCTTCCTCTTAAAATCCCTTGCCCTATAAAAATGAACATGGATAGGTCCCTCCTTATGGGAGGAGCCCATCCACTGACCTCACATATTGGGATGTTCCTGTGCAAGAAGCCCATCTGACGGCTAGGATACCTACCTCGGGCACCCCCTACACCCAGCTTAATCCCCCCAAGGACCCGTGCTATCTTGCCTCCACTGTGCCTACGCAGGTGGTTGCCAGGTAAGGACTGCGTGTCAGTGACTGCCCCAACCCCCTGAGCCCCTGCAACCTCTTTTGGACTTGCTGCCAGCACCCCTTGGAGTGTCCCGTGATGCCGCTGTTATTTTGGTCTAAAAGGATACCTTAAAACTGTCCCACCAATCATGATCTCACCTGCCGACCAACAATAAATACGGCATACTAGCAATGCCTCCAAGAGAAAAGACTGGGGTTAGACATACCACAGACCATTACCATGACTTCAAATAAAATTGCATGTGTAATACACCACATAAAATTGCAATTATGCATAAGCTTATAATTGCACAGTCTGCAAATGCCACAACACCCAAGCACCCCCCACCCAACCTGGTGCCGATTGCTCCGGTATGGTGGTCAGGGAAAACAAATTGCAAGGAATAGCAAGGAGTTGAAGCTCCTCTTTGGGAATCCTTCACAGTGGCGAGTGGGAAAAGAGACCCGCTCACCGCCTCGTGGCGCGTTTTATGGGTGGGCCTGCTGTACTGTTTGGAACAACACCGGAATCACTCTAGTGCTTCCTGGGTCGCACTCCACCAGCCAATCCCGCTGAAACCTCTAATAAAAGGTCACTGTGACTCAAGCTGTGACCCCAGCTCGGGCCCGGCTTAATGCTATGTGCACGGATCTCCCAAGTTGCGGTGCCTCTGCCACATGGCTAGGCAGTCACTGATGTCTCTTGGAAAGAACCCCCAACTCACCCGCCCCCGTCATTGACAAGACCATCATTGAAGTTTTTTGGAATAGGGGTCGAAAGACCTCTGGCCATATTTATTTACACATGCACACAAAACACATTTTTAATCACTTTATGCACAGTAACCCACAATTTTACACCTTTGTTTACAGAGATCAAGTCCTAGCCTTAACAGAGATGCTAGTACATTGGAGTTACCTAACCATAGCTAAGGTCTTTCCTGTGCATCCTTTAAAACATTCTTTCACAGGTGAGATCATGACTGGTACCAGTGTCCCGTCCTCTTAAAACCCAATGTCCAATTAAAATGGACATGGATGGGTCCCTCCTTATCAGAGGACCACACCCACTGACCTTCCACACAGGGATGGTCCTGTGCAAGGGGCCCGTCTGCCCGCTAGGATACCTACCTCAGGCACCCCATACACCCAGCTTCCTTCGCCCAAGGGCCTGTGCTAGCTTGTGCCCACTGTGCTTGCGCAGCTTGTTGCCAGGTACGGACCACATGTCAGTGACCACCCCTAACCTCCCCACACCCCTGCAACCTCCTTTCGACTTACTGCCAGCACCCCCTGAAGGGTCCTGTGACACCGTTGTTATTTTGGTCTAAAATGATACCTTACATGGACCTAAACTGTCCCATCAATCAGGACCTCACCTGCCGCAGGCCAACATAGTTCACTTACTATGTGCACCCCCATTCTCCCCCACAATAGCGAGACCGATGAACAAACCAAGCCTACAAATCTTCAAGAAATTTTTTTGTTACCCACTGTAGTCAAGTGGACCCCATCCTGCAAGAGAAAACGGTCACCCTTAATGCAACCATGAGCTATAGATGGCACCCTAGCCGACCTGAACAACTTAGCAATCTTATTGTTCACCTGTTTCACAGTTTCACAGAGTGATTGAGGGCTACTGACTTACCATCTCTCCAGTTCTACCTTGGAATGATGTTTGACCATACTAGAACAGCCGCAAGGAACTTCTTTATGCATCACCCAATTTCATGGATAACCAGCTCAAATAAGTCTTTCCGTCCTATCTCTGTTAAGTCAGTGCCGCCAAGATGCACAATAATAATTCATGGGCACATATACCCCCGAGGTCAGAGTTTGTCCAATGCAGTTCTTAGATGGCAGTCCCCCTTGACCACAGAAAGTAAACCAATATCCCGCTTCCTTTGTCTTGGCCGCGTGGCCACCCGTGGAAGAGTAAACCATTGCACGCCTAATATATGAGTTACCCAACACCAGCACTTGTGTAGCCCCTTTAACTCCAACATAGACAGGAGCTGCTGATCTATCCAGTGACTCTCTCAAATCCTCATGCTGTCCATCTGCGTCAATAGGGCAATAGAAAAGGGGAGAAGAGGTATTAAACCAACAAGTTCAATCTCATATAGCTCTTGTAGCAGTCAGATCTCCACTTGCTGATGCTTTGTACCACTGGCTCGCTAACCCCATCCCAGCTGCAGCATTGGTGGCCCAATTCTAAAGGAATGTGAGCCATACTCCATAGGTTCCAAACCTGACACCCTCAGGGTACTGCCCAGCAACCTACATACCTGAAACCTAGAGAGTGGTGTACCATCTTCATGCACCAACAGGGGACTCACAGACCCCAGAGATCAGTGGGCCAAAACACCTCCAAATTCCACAGAAGGCAGCATTCATTACCTGGGGCCCTATGCAGAATGTAGTCGCCCTTGCCCATCTGGTCAGTCTTTGAACTGATGATAGTGATTGTTAGGGAGCCATTTGGCCACTGAATGTCAGCACACTGCAAACTCCCAGTCATATCACTCTTGTTTTTGGCCAGTAGCTCCTCTACCCTAACAAATGCAAGGGCAAAGGTCGCCTTGAAGTGACGGATCTTATCTTTCGACCTGCAAATGCTAAATAAGGTGGTCATGGTAGCCTCTAACCAAACCATGTCAATGGGGCGCCTAGAGTCTGAGTTAGCCTCTTCTAACTGCTGCCAACCCTTCAACGCCTTCTGTCCCATTGGTGTGCCCCAACATCTTCCCAAAGAAAGATATAGAAGCAATGAGGTGTCTGGCATGTGAGACTGCTCGCCCCGCCTCTCTCAGGGACTCAAGAAATGCCATAACTGACTCAGACGCAAGCCAGTGCCTCTCCCCAATGTGCCCCAGAAACTTGTAGTATGTGCAGAATGTCCCCTCGTAGGCATGCCTCGCCCTGGGTGCTAAACTGGCTGCCACGAGTTCTGATAGACTGGGGCACCAAGCTGTCCCAGTCACTCTGGGAATGGTATAGGGAACTCCGCTGCTCCTGGGTGATGGTACCTGAAGGTCTGCATCTTAAAACAAGATGAAGCATCTGCGGCATTGTTCGGTACACCAGGAGCATGTTTGGATTTAAAAATCACATTCAGCTTTAAGCACAGCAACACAATCTCTTTCAACAGTCTAAGGATTATCTTGCTGCTTGTTTATTATTGCATTCCATACACTCATGTTGTCTGACCAGAATACTACTGACTGGTTACAGAACTTGTCCGGCTGTGAAGGCCACTAGAATTGGAAACAGTTCAAGAAAGCCAATGTTTGCCACCAAACCAGACTTCACCCACTCCTTTGATCACCACTGAGCAAACTATGAGAGACCTAAAATGGCACCAAAACCTTCACTGCCCGCAGTATTCGTTAACAAACCTTTCTCTTCATTGGTTCTCGCTGGGGACAGACACACTACAGTCCCATTGAAATCCCTCAGAAATGCCTCCCAGATCTTCATTTCTTGGCGTAACTCAGACAACAACCTGGTATGGAGGTTCTTCATCTTCAAGCCAGGCATGGCTTGTGCAATGGACCTGGAAAATGGGCACCCCGTGGGAATAATGCAAAGAGCAAAATTCAGCTGCTTAACCACTATCTGCAAAGTGACCTTCTTTGCCCCAAAGCATTCATTCAGGGCCTGGGAAAAAGTGTTAACTTTCTTCAAGGCGAGCCTAGATACACCTCATATTGAGGTTAACTCATTCCCCAGGAATTTGATAGTTGTGGCTGGCCCATAGGCCTTAGCCTGCTCCAGAGACCCCCATCAGTTCCTGAAAGGACAGTAAAGCCCTTGCACACTCTACCATACCCGGGTGGGGAGGTGGGAAGGCATCCAATGAGTGCAACACCTACTGGTGTTCCTACCTCTGTCTAAAAACTCATTCCAGAAATGTGCTGAACTTCTCGAAATATGAAGATGAGACCAAGCAGTCCATGGGCATGCACTTGTCAAAATAAGATGAGCCCTCAAACTGGAAACCCAAGAGGTGGAAATCCTTTGGGTGTACAAGAAGCAACTGCAACGTGGATTCTATGTTTGACTTTGCCACCAGCTGGGGCCTGGGATCCCAGGCCCCAGCTGCTGCAGTAGTCTGATTGCTTGATCAAGGGAGGTGTACTTGACTGAGCATAAGGCCCTGTCAACAGCTTCATTCACAGACCGTCCTTGGGTGCAGATAGGTTGTGTATCCACCTGTGCTCTCCCGACTCTTTTTTGGGGACGACCCTCAGATGGAAGCATACAAAATTCTCAAGTGGGACAGCCGCAAAAGGGACCTGCTACCATCCCCAAGTTCATCTCCTTGAGAATCTTAGCCCTGGCGACTCTATGATTGGACTTGTGTAACTGTTGATTGTTGCAGTATGGGAAACCTAAACACCACGCTACTGGGATCCTAAAACCTTCTTTAAAACCTTTGTGCAGTCTGTGCTGCTGCTCTGGGATTATTATAGACATTAAGCCATGATACCATTCTTTGTCAATTAACCGGAGAGGGAGTCTTGATCGGAAGGTGGTGGTCATTCCTGCTTTTTGGCGCCTCTGTCCTTAGACTTTAATAAGCATTTTGCCTCCGTGTGCGATGGCAAGCCACAGAAGGAACAGAAATGTGTGAATTTGCATGTCCCTGAGATTCTGGTAACGGATCTTTTACTGAAATCCCAGCATGACCCCCTTCTTCCCACTCCTTCCAGGCCTCTGCTGACCCCTGCACCCACCCAAAAGGGCTGACCAGGTGTAGCTTTAAGGCGCTTAGGCTTCATAAAGTGTAACCAGTTGTTCACATTTATCTGATCTCAAACCAAAATGGGCCTCTTAGTTTTAATCCTTTATTGTAGTCCCTCCAGGCCGTGACACCAAATTTATCATGCGCACACACTATTCTATTCTAGTAGCATGCCAATTAAACCACCATGTTCAGAAAGCACTGCGCTATGATAGCTTGGAACATTCTGAATCCTTTCACCCAATTCAGTAACTTTTCCTCGTCCAACTTTTTGTAAGGCTAATGACCGCAAGCCCTAGAATAGGAGCACTCTTTGCACTGCTTGCCCTCCTCTGCTCTGGACCTATCCACAATCAATGCGCACATATCAACTTAACTCCCTTTCCAAATGTGTTCCTTTATATTCAATGGCACATGCCTGCCCAACTAGTCATGTTCAGAATGCACATCCCCCAGACCAGTGCTCAGCAATGATGCCCTGTAACTATTATAGCAGCTTCCTGAGGTGAGAGTGGAGCCCCCACCGCCACTGGTGGGGGGGCACGCACCTGGTGAGCCAGGTACCAGGGCTTGTCGTCTTCTGTGCCGCATGTGTCACCAAACCAACATGTGGTGGCCCACTGGCCCCATCAAGGGCATGCCACCTGCCTGCACCCTCTGCCCCTCTGAGCCATCAAGATGTGCTACCAACCTCCTGGCCCTCTCAACATTATCACCCTTCATCATGCTTGCCACAGTGCCGTTATAGAGTAGCTCGGATTGGACGAGAAGCTCTCAACCATGCAGCTTCTAGAGGCACCTGCTGGGAGCTGTGGCTGCAAAGTTCACAGAGGAGCGTGCTTGACCTGTAATAAAATGGGGAAGAGAAAACCAATGAAAACAAGTTGCAGGGGTAGCGAGGAGTTGGGGTTCCTCTTTGGCATTCTTCGCAGTGGCGAGCAGGAAAAGAGACCCGCTCACCGACTCATGTTGCCTTTAAGGGCAGGGCCGCTGTACTGTTTGGAATGATCTTGGAAGCACTCTAGCCAATCTCGCAGTGATCCTTACCAAAAGGTCACAGCGGCTTGTACCACAACCCCGGTTCAGGCCCTGGCTTTCCACCATTTGCACAACTCCCCTGAGTTGGGGAAGCCTCTGGCAAACACAGTGGAGTAAGGCACCCCCTCTTTTTTTACACCCTCCCCCATCCCAGCCCAGCAGGGTGAGACACTAGAAGCTGGGACACATTCTAGGCCCGGAAACAATAGCCAGGGGGGTCATGATGAAACCCTGCTACCCCTCTGTAGATGCAAAACAGGCACTCCTGCTGCAGGTCACTCAGGGTTCAGGAGCCCCTAGGCACTATGCAATCAACTTGTATGGGACTGGATTATTTAGAAATTATGTAAATTGTGTACCTGTTCAAACCACCCCAATACATAGCAATGCCTATCATTTTGCAATGCAATGGATTGGCAAAGACACTGCTCTGTATTCTGATATGCAGAATCTGCTTAATTATTATAATCTGCCTGTAGTTTGCACTTGTATGACAATGAGCAAAATTATGAGGTGGAGAGGTTCATGTTTGTTACATGCACCAGAAAACCCAATAAAAATATTAGAAAAAAAAATCTCAGGTGTTACTGATATAGTTAGCTGTCATTGACAAAATGCAGACTCTGAGCTCTTGACAAATATATAATCCAGAAACAGCAGCTCATCCAAAATGTGGCAGCCACAAGATTGTGGAAAACTGGATAATTTGGCCAGCACCTTTTTTCAAATGGTCTGCATTTTCTTAGGAGAAAACATGAGCCCTACCTAGTTGGCCTGTTCTTGCAGTGTGGTGCTATAAATATTCCCCAAACACTCCAGTTCAAACTCAGAGAAATGGATTTTTTTTTTTTTTTTTTTAATTGTCTCTCCTGAATAGTTTCCCTGACTACTTTTGCCTTCCCTTCCATAATCCCATAAGCACTTTAGCAAACCTCAAGGACATATTTATTTCCTTAAAACTGAAAATATCTCAGTTGCCATACTTGGATCTCACCTCTAAACAGTGGTTGAAATTGAATTATAAATGTACTTGTACTCACTACCGCAGAGTACTTGTGGCCTACTGAGAAGTGCCGGTACTCGCTAGTTATAAGAATTGAACCCTATTGGGAAGTGACGGTACTCTCACTTGCAAAGTAGAGAAATTCAGGACCTCAGTACTTGTGAGTGCCTGTTCATTTAAAGCACTGCCTATAAAGGTGGATGGGGGATGTGAACTAGGAAGGCTGCCGCACTTCATAAGGAATTGAATGAGGGGCAGTGTGAAAAAAGTAGACTTGGTGGGATACCTGAGTTGCAGCTTTTCATTTCCAATGAGGGTCCTCACCAGTCCTTCACCATGGGGTCATCTAGGTTATAATCTTTTTTGTACTGTCCAAGAGTCAATTTCATTTTTTGTTTCCTATTTCACATTGTTTATATTGTTGAGCAAAAGGCTTTTAGCGGGAAAGCAATTGTTACAACTTTGAGGGAAAGGGCTCCATAGGTAAGATCAACAGGGGGTGGGATGGGGAGTAGTGTGGTGCAGGAGCGGAAACTTTGCTGATGATTTTATTAATAAATAATGTACTCATCATTGATGAACTAATATGTGAAATAATAAGTGACTTTTGTAAGTGGCCACCATTTTCCATTTTGTTTTCGGCTTAGGCTAATTTAGTTCAATTTCCAGTTGTTTTTCTTTGTTAAATGCGTACCTAAAAGAGTGTGGTTTATAGCTTATAGACGGGTAGACAGTGAGCCCTAGAGGGATTTTTGTGTTATGTCTTACAAGGTCAGATTTATTAGGTCATTGCTCGAGTTTGACTGTCCCATTGTTTGGAAAATTGTCACTAACGTGTGGTTTCTTCCTCAAGGGTAGAAGTAGATGGAAACATGGTAGATGCTGCTTCCTAAGAAGTGAAGTCTTGATGAGATGGAACAATGGATCCACAGATGAGACAGAAGAGAAAAATAAATTGTTATAAATCAAGTATAGCTAATGATTGAATAAAAGTAATGTTGAGGAATAAAATTTCAGTCTATTATGAAATGTGTAACCTTTAGTTATCTAACTTTAGTTTTATTGGCTGAATTGTATAACACCCCATGTCTTGACCAATCATGAGTTTTGTGAAGTTTGATATAATCTTCTGTCACCTATTCTTGGGTAGGAGAGAGAGTTCTATTCTTCTTGGGAGAGAGTCGGATTAGTGAAGTGGGTTTAGCTGTCGATGCAGACCAGACCTTATGAGATTTTCCAGTGATATATTAGCCATGTAGGCTTGAGGGATCGTTCTACTGATGGTGTCCCCTTGCTGAAGTGAACTGCATGTTGTTCTATGGGTAATGTATAAAATTGTAATGTTATATGTGTCTTTTGTTTTACAGGTACCAGCTGCAACTCATTTATTAATTGCTGCAGGATTATATTATTTTTGTTATAACCTGAGTTAGCATATTTTTTTCTAAATTTGTGTTTCTAAATCTTCTACATGAAGCCCAACATGTTAATGATAATTAGTGGTTAGTGAGGGAATTTCTCTTTACATGCTCATGATTTATATTGATATTCTTTGATCTATTGCTCAAACGTATTTCATTTCTCTGTTGCAAATATGTGTGTTATTAAGTTGTGTTATAATACTTGAGTTAATTTTCTTACTCGCTTTGAATAAACTTATATATATAAGGCGTCCTAATCAGCCTTTGATGATTCTATATGATTATCATATGTTTGAGAATTATTTTTGTGACCTTAGCATTGTTAATATAGAGAAATAAATGTATAATCATTCTTAATAAACTGGTGTGGTTATTGCATAGTGATTAGATTATTGATTTCTTGATTATTTATGTTTATTATGACATGCATCCTTGACATCCCCTCAAATCAATGTTGTGTCTATCCATTGGTATAAGGCGCGAAATCCACTATTTAGTTTGAGGTAATAGCTAGGATTTCTCGGAGATGTACTGGTCCGCCAGGCACACTATCTGCACATTCATAGAGTGAAAGCTCTTTCGATTTCTGAACACCTGTTCATTTCTCCGTGGGGTGGGGGACAAATGCAATATGTGTACCATCATTAGCCCCAATAATATTGGGGATATGTCCCATTGCATAGAAATCTGCTTTCACTGTGGCCGAACCCTCCACCTAGGGGAAAACACTGTAGCTGCACATGTGTTTAATCAGGGCGGCCAACACTGTGGTCAGCACGTTTGAGAACATTGACTGTGACATTCCTGCTGCCAAGCCCATTGTCACTTGGAAAGAACCAGTTGCCAAGAAATAGAGCTCTGATAGCACTTGCACAAGTGGGGGGATCCCGGTGGGGTGACTGATAGCAGATATCAGGTCAGGCTCTAATTGGGCACAGAGCTCTGTGATTGTGGCCCTGTCCAGTCTATAGGTGATGATAATGTGCCTGTCCTCCAATGTTGCCAAGTCCACCAGTGGACTGTACACAGGGGGATGTTTCCGTCTCCTATTCATCTGCAGCGGTTGCACTATAGGGGGCAAAACGGTGAACAGCTGGTCGGTATCCCATTTTTAAACACTACACTTAATTGCATGTTGTGACTTTAACAGTATATTGCTGGACAGGCCAAATGGTGCTTATGTGTACTGTGATGCAGTTAGGTGCAGTTAGGTGCCATGGCCTGCCCCCCCCCCCCCGAAATGACGTCCACCTGTCCTGTTAGGAGGGACATATGGAAATGAGGTAATACCGCAGATGTTGTGTGCAGTTGCGGGAGGCGGTCTAAAACTGCTGTGCAACTCCTCATTGGTTAACATTGGGCCCTGTGGGTCACAGTGGCCAATGGCGATGTACACGGGTGGTGACGGTACGCACAACCGCGGAGGTGACTGCCATTTTCCGTTCACTCACTTGCTACCTGACCTTCAACAGGAGAGGACCTACCCTGCACCTGCTGCTGTGACCTGTGTCTGGAACCTACCATGGCTTGTGTCACTGGGGAAAGGGCCCTTGCCTTCACCGCGGTGGAGTTGGAGCAACTGGTGGATGGGGTCCTACCCCAGTACTGAATGCTGTATGGGACTCTGGACCAACAGGTGAGTACACTGTGAGCACGATGCATGGGGCATGAATGCATGGAGTGGTGTGTGTGAAGGCCTCGTGTAAGGGGGGGTTGGTGGAAGGGCACTGGGCAGTGTGCTGTATGTATGGTGGGCCATGTCTGTGCGTAAGGGGATGTGAGGGCTAAGATGGGCCATGAGTGTAACAGGCAGGATGGTCTGACTGATACCTTTTCCTATGTGTATTTCTCTGCAGGTCAGCACCCATCAGAAAAAGGGTATATGGCGTGCCATCGCCAAGGACATGCGAACCCTAGGGGTCTACGGCAGGCGGAGCACCCACTGTCGGAAACGGTGGACCTGAGATGCTGGGCACGGAAGACGACGGAGGCCCAGATGGGGATGGCCTCCCAATGAGGAAGGGGTGTCCATCGAACCCTGACCCCCCTGATGGCCTGCATACTGGCAGTGGTCTATCCGGAGCTGGATGGGCGCTTGGGGGCATCACAGCAGCCACAAGGGGGTGAGTACAGTGCCCCAATTACTACTTGCGCGTGGTGGTGTGGCATCCGGGTGAGGGATGTGGGCCTGCGGGTGCCCCTAGACCAGGCTGGACATTGCAGGGTAGGTCCCATGTTGGGCAGGGTCCTGATGTAAAATAGCTCCAACCAAGCTAGTAGGCATCCACTACTGGGCATAGGTCTGTGGGTCTCAGGTATGCTGCAATTGACGTTAGGTGTCCCTGTCCATGCGCTAGTGACTAGCTTTGTGACTGATAGTGCATTGCCTAGTGCGTAGGGCTGCTCCCTGTGTGAGTGTGCTGTTTACGCCAACTGTGGTGTTGTTGCTGCCATTGACTAAGTGTATCCTTTGTCTCTCCCCCCATTTTCGTTTTGTCACCCTGTCCGTATGTGCATTAGCATCATCTGGCGGAGGAGCAGAGGCACGTGCGACGGGGAGAGCTGCATCCCACAGGGCACAAGAGGCCAAATCCACCAACGGGGAGGGCACCAGTGGGACGGAGGGCGAGGGGAGCACCACCGCGGAGACTGGAGGGGACAGTTCAGACAGTGATACCTCCTCCGATGGAAGCTCCCTGGTGGTGGTGGACACCTCTGTGCCCACCCCAACTACAGGTACAGCCACCACCACCGTACCAGCACCGCCCTCCCAGCAGCCCCTCAGAGTGTTTCCCGTGCCCACTCACCCAGGAGGGTGGGCATCTCCTTTGCCCCAGGCACCTCAGGCCCTGCTCCAGGTAGCCCTGCTGCCCTGAGTGAGGAGGCTATTGACCTCCTGAGATGCATCTCTGTTGGGCAGTCAACCATGGTGAATGCCATCCAGGGCCTGGCAGTCCATTTGCAACAGACTAATGCATTCCTGGAGGGCAGTCACTCTGGCATGGTGGACCAACAGAGATCAATCCAGGCTCTGACCTCCTCCCTAATGGCAGCCATTGTCCCTGTTTTTAGCCTCCCCCTCCAACTTCCTCTACCCAATCCCATTCCCCTCAACCCCAACCTATCCCTAGCACACAGGCAGACCAGCATGCACACAGGACAACACACTGGAGTGGTTCAGGCAAACATGAGCACCACACATCATCCCACAGGCACTCACACAAACACCATTGAGATTCAGACTAGGAAGGGCGAGGAGGCACCATCAGCTGCATCTAGGAAGGGCAAGGAGGCACCACCTGCTGCATCTAGGAAGGGCAACGAGGCACCCCAAGCTGCTACAGGGAAGGGTAAGGAGGCACCCTCAGCTGCTACAGAGAAGGGCAAGGGGCATTCTCGGGCTGCTGACAGGAAGGGCAAAGGGCCTGCACAAGCAGGCAAAAAGGCCAAGAGGCCTGGTGGTGGGACTCAGTCGGAGCCCCCACCAACAACCATGGTGGTTCAGCCATCCGAGGCTGCAGGGAAAGGGCTGGAGCCTCCCCCCACCACTGCCAGCACCTCCACCAGCACTGCCACCAGCACCACTGCCAGCAGCAGCAACCCCAGTGGGCAGCCGTCCGAGGCTGCAGGGGAAGGGCTGGAGCCTCCCCCCACCACTGCCAGATCCACAAGCAGCAATGCCCCTGCACCACTGAGCAGCCGTCACCGCCGGCGGGCAGTGTGTAGTCCTGCATCCATGGGCTGTTGTGCGGCCTGGCCCCTGCAAATTTTGTGGGTTTGACACCCAGGTGAGAGACTGTGACCTTGCACTCCCCAAGATCTGCATCACTGGGCACAATGCCCCCTCCAGAACCAGTGGAAGAAGCCATCCACTCACCCCATCCTTCCCAGGATGAAGCACACTGGGCACAATACCCCCTCCAGAACCAGTGGAAGAAGCCATCCTCTCACCCCATCCTCCACAAGATGAAGCACACAGGGCACAATGCCCCCTCCAGAACCAGTGCAAGAAGCCATCCTCCAGAGAGACTGTGGCCTTGCACTCCCCAGGACAGCGCAGAGGGCATGTTGCCCCCTCCAGGACCAGTGGTATTGTACCATCTTCCGGCTGATGTGCTCCCCCATTCCCCGTCCCCCTGAGGTGCCTGTGTATTTACGACCTGATGCCCCTGCAGTATTCTCTCTGTGTTGTTGCAGGAGAAAGGTGGGGCCTTGGCCTATGTGATGCGGCCCTGTGGCCCACGGACATTGAGGACTGGGCAGTGTCCCTACATTTGTAAATATGTATAAACATTTGGATTTTGATGCACTTATTCCTAGTATTTTTTCGTATTACACTCACTTTCTTCAAACCATTTTGTCCTTGCATTAATCCTGAGGTGTACGGGGGGAATATGTAATGTTACTGCATCCGGTTGTGTGTATGGTGTTGGGGGTAAGGGTGTTGCGTGTTGCGTGTGTATGTGTCACTCTCTTTTTCCTCCCCCTCCCTTGTGTGCTAGGCGGCAGTACTCACTGTGGTCGTCTTCGCTGGCGTTGATGTTCATAATGCACCGAAGGTAGACAAGCATGGGTAATATGTGCAACTCGGGCTCCATGGCGTCGTGGTTGTTCCCTGAGTCTCCACAGGTGAGTCCTTTGACTTCTGACATCTGTTTCCACCAGGCCTTTGATGTCGTTGGTACCGTCCCGGAAAAGGTGGCGGATAGGCCTGTCATAATACAGTGGGGGGTACGTTGTCTTCTGCCTAGCTGTTGGCGGTTACCGCCGTGGTGCTTGTTGATTCCGCCGTGGCGGTCGGTGTGTTAAAGTGGCTGTTTGTCTGAGCGGTTTCCGCCGTGATTATAATTCCATTTTTGTTACAGCCGGGCTGTTGGCTGTATTACCGCCGCTTTGACCACCAGGGTTGTATTGAGGGCTATAGTGTCCGCCTCCCCGGCTTACAAACGTGTTCTAGATCATTTCCCAGCAGGTGATCTCAGAGCAAAGATCAGACGTTTTGGACAGATGAGACGTGTTTCCAGGTTTGGCGAACGAACAGTATAGAAAAGAAAAACAGCGATAAATGGTTATGTTATATTTGGGTTTCCTTCATGAATAATCCCGGCGCCATACATGCAAAATGAACGGATTTTACGGTAGTCAACGGGGTTAGACGCTTCACCAAAATACTCCGCGGGAAGGAGGGGCACAAATGTGATAAAGAAAGATCTCACGGCCTGAGGTGTTTGTTTGGTGCTTCTAGTTCTCGCAAATGCGCGAAATTGTTTTACGCTGTTACGACAACACGCCCCTCCTACTGATGACTGATTTCTGGTTTCAGTTAATCCCATATTTTGTAGAGAAAACGAATGAGACCTGCACGCGTTAAACAAAGCTTCCACCCTCAATGGTGACGCCTAGGTGCGCAGCCAATCTTGAGGTGGTGGGCGGCAGAACCAAATCAAATACAATTAGCATTTCAGTTGACGTTGGCTGGGGATAACAAGAGACTACTGTCCTGTCTAACAAAGCATAATTGCTGTTAATTGACTGCAACAGAGAGGGGTTAAGCCGGTTTTTGAGCACACAACAAACAATGCTCCAGGCAGAGAGTTGCTGAAGCCAAACAAAACAGATTGGGTAAATTTGGGATAGAACCTGAGCATGTGAAAATATGTTTAACCTTGGGCCAGATGCAGCAAGACTTGCGCGAGTTAATTTTGCCCATGGTTTGTACGTGTTCCACGGTCCCAATTGTTCACCTAGCCAGAGCGATTTGATTGGAGGATCTGTGTAGGTGGTAAAAAGGAAATCGTTCTAATTTAAATGAGGCCTAGGCTGAAATACTTTCCTTTATGAGTATCATGTAAAGTAGATGAATGAATGAACGAAGACATTTTGCTCATGGCACACAGGGATTTTTAAAGTATACAAATGAACGTTTAATGGTTTGAGGCCTAGTCGCCAAGGCCATTTTATAATCCTGTACATAGAGGGTCTGGGGCTACTATAGAAACATGAAAAATGGGCCCTACTGCTAGATTATTAGTGACAGGCAGCCATAATTGGGTTGCAGAGGGCCACCCGTGCTCTAGTGTCTGCATCTGTGACTCTATTGATAGTTACCAAGACCGGTCCCCTTGAACCTCCCCTGCTTTCGTTTGCAACAACGCTTTAGGTTCTGTAAAGTGTACTTTTTATTGTATAAGAATTTGACTACAACAACATAACATAAAATAGTCACAGCATGCAAGGCTGAAAGCCAAGACTGGCTGTAGGTAACCTTTTAGACATGGGGCCTGTTGACTGATGTACCAGAAATATGTAGTAGCATTTTCAACGCAGATCTCTCAGCAAAGTACAGGGTTGTATGCCCAGGACTGCACTGACTGCTTAAGGTGCCCACTGAGAAAGGAGCCCTGGCTGAATGTAAGGCCATAGGACCCGGAGCGCCAATGCTGGGCCAAACCCCCTCCCCAAACCCACAAGTCAATGACAAGCCAACAGATGTGTCTTTGGGAAGAGGGTGACGTTTATTACAAATATCAGCAGCTTACACATGACATGTTTACATCACTAAGTTCATAAATCCAATCAAAACAGGATAAAAATTCCTTCAACATAAATCTTTTTAAAAAAAACTTATTTAGAGTACTGACGTGCAGTAATACCAAGCAAAAAGAATTTCAAAATTTCAATTGGACACTCATTGGAATATACAAGAACACTACCCATCATGGTTAGTTCCCACTCTTAAACAGTCTTCCAGCACTACGGTCCAGCCAACCTTCATCCATCCCTGGAGAACTACACAGGTGACCCCCACCTGCATCCCTTGAAGGGCTGTCGCACCTCCTGGTAACCTTGTCCGCACCCCAAGGGGCTGCGCCACCAACACCAGGCTGCCCACAGGGGCCCTCAATTGAGACCAAGGGCTGGGCCCCCATGCCCTAACCATCTAACTGTGCATCCTTGCCTCCCAGCTGGTGTGAAGTCACTTGTCAGGATTCAGATTGCTGTCCTTTCCCCCTCAGTGCTGCTCTCGGGAACTAGTTGTAGGACTCCCCCCGCTGTTATAGAGTGATCCTTGGATTCAATCCTGTGTCCGCAACACCACGGAAAGATAACGTGTGCTAAGAGAAGGGGATGGGTGGGCGGGTATCGATGCAGTCTCTGCTCTCACCATCGTATGCCTCCTATTAAAAGGAGACCGCAAGAACAGGAGAGGCTTAAACTTAAATAGCCCCGACTATTGCGACGTGGCATTGCACGTGACATCATCCAAGGTGCGCAGCTCTATTGTACAGTTGCCCCATGTCACGAGCGAAGGTTCTAGCACTCGTCCCTCCCCCTGGGCTCCCGGAGCCAGAGAGTCGCAAACGCAAGGGGGCCCACTCCTTGGGAGCCCCAGGCCCTAATGTCACTCCCAGGTAAGTCGGGGCACTCCCCCATAGGACCCACAGCCCCCCAAACTCAGGCCAAACCCTCCTCAAATCCACTAGTCAATGACAAGGCAACAGATTTCTCTTTGGGAAGAGGGCCATGTTTATTACAGATGTCAGCAGCTTAAACATGACATTTTTACATAACCAAGTTCATAATTTCAGTCAAACCAAGATGAAGATTCCTTCAACAAAAACTTTTTAAAAACATCTTAATTACAGTGTGGACATATAGTAATATCAAGCAAAAAGAATTTCAAAATTTAATTTGTACACTCATTGGAATTTACAAGAACCGTGCCCATCTTGATCAGATCCCATTCTTAAGCAGTCTTCCAGCACTACAGTCCAGCCAACCTTCATCCATTCCTGGAGAACTACACAGGTGACTCTCACCCGCATCCCTTGAAGGGCGGTCCCACAGCCTGGTAACCTTGTCTGCACCCCAACAGGCTGTGCCCCCAACAGCAGGCTCACCACAGGGACCCTCTCCCCGGTCTCTCGGCCAGAGAGTCACAAACATGCGAAGGGGCCAGCCCCATAAGCGCCCCGGGCCCTAATGCTATGCCCAGGTAAGTCAGGGCACACCCCCAGTAACAGCTGTGGCAGCGTCCGGCCCAACCCTACTGTTAAATGGTTAACGTTCTAACTCCCCCTTTGAGGTCCAAGTATGAACTGCTGACTGAGTGTCTTATTCTCTGGAAGATGCTCAGATGATCATAACTGTCAAAGCCAACAATGTGCCCAGAGGCAAGGTTACGTGATAACCTCCTCCCCCTGACAACAGGAGGCTGCTTCTGGCCAGGCAAGGTGAAGTGCAGGAATCAAAGGGTCCACTATTGCTCTCCTCACCCTTTTCAGGAAGCTTAAACTGCATTTGCATGGTGCTCCCCCAGATCGGGGGCCTCCGCATATGGCGAGCCGTGCCAGACTGGGAGCACATTGTATGGAGGACAGGGGCTCAATGCACCTCCAACACCCTTACAAGGATCTTGGGCATTGGAGGATGCTTTCGGACCACACAAACGCACACATTGACCCCATCCATAAAAGGGGTCGCAGTTGTCGAGTTGGTCTTTCTCACCCGTTCGTCGACCGCAACAGGATGTCCGCTGTGCCGCTCTTGTGGAAAGAGTTACTTGCTCTGATTTTGTTGTGCATTCTATCTGAATTTTCTGTTGCTGGTCTACAGCTGCTAACTAAGCGCTACTCACCAATTTTGTTCACTGACAATGCAGATGGCTACGTCATTAAAGTATGTTTTGTTGTATTTTATGTAATTTGGCAGGGTGAGATCACGATTTGGTGAGCAATTCAGCTTGCCTTTCTTACCTGAGCAGGACACCAAAATCATGGGACCGTCCAGGGGTGCTGGCTAGGAATCGAAGGCGACATCCAAGGGTGCAGGGGTTGCAAACGATCGCTGGAATCTGGTCCGTAGGGCCAACCACCCATGCACGCACAATGGGCACAAAGTTAGCACTGCCCCTTGTGGGGGAGTTTGAGGGTTGAGGGGGCGCCCAAGGTAGGTATCCTGGCAGACAGGCAGGACCCCTGCACAGAGATTGCACCCTGAAGGTTTGGGTGGGGGTAGGACTCTCCCATAGGGAGGGCCTACCACAGGGCAACTTAGCCAGGGGTGGAACAAGGACTGGGTGTCTTCCTGGGAACCAGTCATGATCTCATCCGCAGTCACTGAAATGGATATGCAGAAAGTGAATTTTAGATAATGCTGGAAAACTGGATGTATTAGCATACTTTGTTTAAGCTAGACATTCACAAATGTAAATTAAGATGTAAATAAGATGGGGTTACTGCATAAAAATGTGTTAAGTGATGATTGATTTTTAAATAATTTTTCTTTGAAAATAAAATATGGTTGGAGGTTTTTCGACCCCTAACCCAAGAAGATGTGATTTATTGATTAAAAGTGAAGGCCTCTGCAGTACCTGGCCATATGCGAAATGTGGATATTGTGCTACTGTGCAGGTAATATAGGATTTTGAAAGTTAGGACGAGGATTGTGGGCCTTTCTGGTGGTCCTATATGCAGAAGCAGGGGAACATTCACAAACTCTTAGGTTTGTGCGCATTAACATATCATGTGGTTTCTCAACCTCATAACACACAGAGATTTAGTGCTATAAGTGTGTTTTTAGAGTGGGAGTGGTGACTGAACACTCCCATATTGAATAGTGTGTTGAGGAAGGCATTTCTCCTTGGAAATGCATATTACCCCCACAGGTAAAAAACACCAGCAGGTACATCTGCAAATGCACATTTGTGGCATATTTCTGCACGCTGAAATTTCCAATTGGTTTATGTGTAAATGTTTCGCAATTGTAAAGGTATGCCAGTAATGTGACTGTTGGGGAGTTCCTGGCATCCCTTGTTAATCCAGTAAAAGTACACAATTTGCATTACACCTAAAATAAATCCTATTGGAGGACATTTCTGAGTTCCAGCACCCTTTTGTTATGATGCAGGCTCAAAGCGTGAGAGATTGTGCTACAGCAAATGAAGCCTTTCATTCCATTGTCCAGGGAATGGTTTTCAACCACTTTCAGATGACCATCTGGAAAATGAGAGTAGTTAAAATGTGCTAACTCACTAGCAATGCAGACATGAAAATGTGCTTGTGTAATACTTTGCGCAACATGTAACAATAGCAATAAACTATGCTATTGCTGTGTATTTTATTTTGAGTGGAATAACTCGAATTTTCTTAGAGAGCACTTGCTAACCTCTAAATTTGAGAACTCTGGAAAGTGTCCTTGTTGAGAGAGCTTTGTGGGTGGACAGGGCCAGGAGTTGGACTTCTCCCCTCAGATCTCTGTGCTTACAGATTTGCCTCCTCCTCTCTTCCAGGTGGCAGTGATTTCAATTAAGTGTCTCTGGCCTGCAGAGTTCATAAGTGATGTCACTGTAGTGTGGTGTGAGACAGCCTTAGGGCCAAAGGGCACAAATATACCTGTCTATAAGACTCCAGGTAGAAGGGGTTTCATGTTATTTGTACCCTTCCACACCACAGATGATAGGAGTCGCTGCTACAAGGAGCAGGGTCGTTTTCTTTCCTACTCTTCAAGCCCTCCCTTCTAATGATTGCTGAGATCAAGGTAAGGTTGCAGTGTCTTTGGGATGCATGTTTAGACTGTTGGTAATGCTGGTTTTTATGTGTTGTCTTTGTACGGCTTTTGCCTTTTCTATAGGTCATAGGAGGGATGACACTGGCAGTCACTCTACACATCCCTAATTTCAATCCATTTGGCATAATTTGGGGATTTATTCTCCTGTGACTACAAAATGTACTCTTATTCTTTACATAACAGAGCATTCTGCCTTTCTAATGATTAAGTCACATATTGGGTTCCAGTCGCGGATTGCAGAGGGGGCGGGGCTGTGCACATAGGGGAAGGGGGTGGCGAAACACATTATATCGGAAAAAATGTTTTTTAAAAAACGACTTACCTCCGCTCCCGCGCCATGCCACTCCGCTGCTCCTCCATCTCACTGCAGGCATAGGCTCCCAGCCTGCAGCCACTTCTGACGCTGCTCAGAGCATCGTCTAGATTGACTGGGAGCCTGTGCAGGCTCTCTCCAGCCCAGCAACTGTGTTGCTGGGCTGGAGAGAACCTTCTGTGCATGTGTGTTTGGTCAGCCCGAGACGACTGGCCAAACATACATGCCCAGTGAGGGGGAGTTCTGAGCACTCCTCCTCACTTCTCGTCTCCCTGTGGCCCGCCCCTTTTCCTCAAAAACGATAATAAACATAATTTGTTATCGCTTTTGGGGAAGAGGTTTGCAGCTTTCGCTGCTGGCAGGGGGGCAACGCTCCTCCACCCTTATGGAGGAGCCGCCCCTGCTGGGTTCCCTCTTTTCTGAACAGCCATTAAGCCTGACCACTAGAAATGTCTTATTGGTTTGTATTGCAGCATTTTTAATAGCACTTCCTACACCTGACGCGTCCATGAACAGCTGTGATTAAAAAAAGAATCCTGTTGCCCTTTCTGAGTGCATGTTGGAAGCGTGTGGAATGCAGTTTGTCCAATCAGAGGTGCTGGGTGCGGTTCAAAGGTATGCTTCAAACATGGGCTGGCACACAAGATGCAGCTATACAGTATGATGTGCTGCAGGGCAGTCAAGAGCCTATGAGCTGCATTCTATGTCGGTAGCTACTGGTTGTCTAAATCTTTCTGTCTGCCATGTAACTACACTTATAGAAAGTGCTAGGTTTTTAGTGTTTTCCAGCGTTCCAGTTAATTCTCTTATACATGTTATGTATGTCTCTCATAAAGTAAATGGCTTTATTCTAAATCCAGTAATTCACTGCTATGACACAGCAACAATGTGTAACAGAATCTGTTAGCCACTGGTGCTACATCATAAAGGAATGCCAGGCTGTTCTGGCTCGGCTCTCAGAGTTGCATAAGAAAACAGGGAGCATACCTTCTTGAGTTGAGGGAAGGTAAGGCACAGAGAGCGGTGGTGGTAGGTGGCAAGACGCCATGTATTTTTTTAATTTGGGACGAGGAGGAGAGGCCATGATATAAATAGCTCCCCCATTGCTCCTCTGCCCACTTGAAAGCAGAGACAGATTACTTTGGAGGCCATACATAACATAAAAGTTTAGATAGGTGAATGTTTTTTATTGTATGAGTCTGAGTGACATCATCAACAACTCAAGTTTTGCTCTCATCTGTTTAGTGTCATTCACAACCCCACAGTGAAAAACACCGTACAATTCACTGCTACCCATCTATTATTGTATATATTGTTGCTGAAGTCGAGTTCTAGTATTAAGCTGTTTGAGTAAAGAAGAGGGTTTCAGTAGTTCATAACCTTTTTCAGGAGGATACTGCCTGAAGAAGTGTCAACCTAGAACATACACCCATTTACATCAAGCTTACCACAGTCATTTATCCAATTCATATACCAGTCATCACATTTACCTGTCCACACAGTCAGCCCCCACACTGAATGGCTCACCCATTCACACAAACACACTGATGGAGCAGATATGTTAATTAAAGAAATTGCTAATGATTAATGTGTGTTTATTAATGAGAAAAATGCATAGAAAAATTAATATTAGAAAACAATGTGTATAATTGAAAATGTGCCCTCGGAGAATGGTCACCATGTGTATTAACAGATGCAAAATAATGAAAAAGGCATAACAAAATGTACTAATATGTCATAACGAAGTGTATAATCTATGTTTAATGTTAATTCATATTCTTAAATTATCCGGATTAAGGCCTGGTTTCGCTGTGCCTTGCTTGCTCATAACATGGAGACTTCGGAAAGCTTTGTGAGGAATGGTAACTGAAAGGAGAAACCTTGAACTGTTCAGATTCCAGATGACTTAACTGGAACATTCTGCAATGTACCAACGGATAGGAGATGATTAAGACAATTTGATACAATTATGTGTAGTGTAGGCTAAATGTCCTTCCACAGGACTTGAACAATAGAGGTACTGACTAAAGACTTGTATGCAACAGTATTGTTACCTGAAGAGATGGATGATATTCTCATCGCAAGAAGAACCAATCAGTTTTATAGGACATAAAGCATACGCAAAATTATAGATTTGGTAAACAAAAACTATAGGTTAGGGTCATAACTTCCAACGGACTGACCAATTAGCAATTAGTGGGATGGACTGTGAGACCCTAATAAAAAGTCATGACAAGGGGTGTAAAATCCGAACTGCGAGGAAAAAGTTGATGACGTCAGGGGACGCTGTCCAAGGTGCTGACCATTGGGCTTATACTCTGTGAGCCTGATCCGTAGCTGACCATTGATGACCTGGGGAACGAAGACTGACTTGTTGCTGATCCATCCTGGATAGGTAGCTATTAAAATGTGACTGACTAATTTTGTGCCTTTTCTTCTAGGTACCAACTGCGCTGTTTTTATAGAAATTCTCTCTTAGGTAGATTTTTCCAAATTAATGTTTTTCTCTAAATTGTTTTCGCATGAAGACCCCCATGCTAATGCTAATCTTGGTTAGGTAGGCTGTTAGGGGTGACGTGGACAGTGACAAATGACTGACAAACTTTATTGCTGAATTACACTGTTAATGCTGATATTCATAGCTTATGTTGTTGCTTGGTCGCAAATGTATTTTTTTTCCAAGAGATAATGGTGGTCATTCTGACCCTGGCGGTCTTTGACCGCCAGGGCGGAGGACCGCGGGAGCACCGCCGACAGGCCGGCGGTGCTCCAATGGGGATTCCGACCGCGGCGGTAAAGCCGCGGTCGGACCGGCACCACTGGCGGGGTCCCGCCAGTGTACCGCCGCCCCATTGAATCCTCCGCGGCGGCGCAGCTTGCTGCACCGCCGCGGGGATTCCGACCCCCCCTACCGCCATCCAGATCCCGGCGGTCGGACCGCCGAGATCCGGATGGCGGTAGGGGGGGTCGCGGGGCCCCTGGGGGCCCCTGCAGTGCCCATGCCACTGGCATGGGCATTGCAGGGGCCCCCGTAAGAGGGCCCCTACATGTATTTCACTGTCTGCTGCGCAGACAGTGAAATACGCGACGGGTGCAACTGCACCCGTCGCACAGCTTCCACTCCGCCGGCTCGATTCCGAGCCGGCTTCATCGTGGAAGCCTCTTTCCCGCTGGGCTGGCTGGCGGTCTGAAGGCGACCGCCCGCCAGCCCAGCGGGAAAGTCAGAATTACCGCCGCGGTCTTTCGACCGCGGAACGGTAACCTGACGGCGGGACTTTGGCGGGCGGCCTCCGCCGCCCGCCAAGGTCAGAATGAGGGCCAATGTCTTCTAACTGATGAATTATTAAAGAATTGGTTGAATAAACTTTGAACTAACTGATGACCTAGAATTGCAATCAATAGGGAATAAAACTTGTTAACCTTTTCCATGAGTGATAGGTATTTCTGATTAATATGGTTTTCTTTTTGGTTTCTTAAGTGTGTGATATTGATTTATTGTTGTTGATTATTGGTTCAGTGATCACTGCATGACCAGGATACTCCATGCGATGAAAAAGGTTCATCGACCTATACGTGTCCCCTTGTAAGTTTACTTACTAAGGACCGGGCGCGCTGGCAGTTTTTGGTAGCAGCTTGATGGTTAGTTTCCTTGGGGAACTAGTTATGTGGTGATTACTGGTTATGGTAGTAGTTTATGTTAGGGTTAGTTGTTCGCATTTAATGAGGTTTGAATTTTGTTTTTCTGAAATGGCAATGGTAGCAAAGATGATGTCCCCTTGAACCCAGAAATGACTTTCCCAGATCCTGGATCCTGTTGGTAAAGTTGGGTATGTTCTTGGTGTGTTTTTGAGATAGTGTGAAGTGGTAGGTTGCGCTTGCACAGGCTTAAGCAAATCGAAGGTAAATTGTGAGATATGTGAGGTATAGTAGGGAGTCGGCGTACTCCAGTTGAGGTTAGTAGGAGTGTGCGTACTCCGTGGGATGAGAGTAGGGAAGTCATCGAACTTCACATGTGTGTGGCGCTTTCTGCTCAAAAATTGTCCACGTGGTTGTTGGTGATGTGCGGACCCTGCATGGTCTAAGACTCCAGAGTAAATAGACAAGTGTAGGAGACACTAGGTTATGTGTGGTAATCTGTCTGGTTTAGTAGGTTGATCGGGTGTGGTCATCAAGTCGGTGTGTGTGATAATTGGGTAAAAAAGATTTCAACTGAGATTTGGCGAGTTCTATGTGCACCAGAACAGACCCATTGATCAGTTGAGAGTAAAATTTGCTGGTCGAATTTTGCTTGCGAATGTGGGAGACTGAAAAAGAGGAATAGCTATATGAGCCAAAAGAGCCATTGGTGAAAATCCGTAAGGTCTCTAAAACGATTGTATCCCTTCTTGTAGTAAACCAGCAGGTTTGTTTTAGTTATTGGGTTTTGGTAAGTACTCGCAATAATTTGCATTAGTTGTGTGAATCGAGTCAAAGAGGATGAGCCGCAAGACTTTGTCAGCCGCTGTGTGTGAGTGTGACATCAGAGTGTGCCGCGCTGGGATAGGTCGGTTAGTGAGAAGAGCTGCGAGCGGATTGGCAGCCATCCGTAAGAGGCAATTGGTTGAGTGAGTGGGTGAAGGGAATCTTGGGAGTATTTTGAATCAAAGATAAACAAAGCAGGTAAAATGAAGTTTTTCAAGGCATTTAAGAGTGCGATGAAGGGTGATACTTACATTAAGGCATCAGTGGGGTAGCCGACCCCACCAGAGGATTCTCCTGCCTATATTCTGATGGTGGAGCGAGGTGTAGCACTGTGTTTATGGTTAAAGCAATGGTGCAAGTTAACAAAAAAACAAGGGTCTTTACCGTTTCTGGAGCATAGAACGTTTAATTTGAGAATTTTTGATCAATTGTGAATGTCATTGTACGATATGCAACCATTACCGAGACTAGCACAGTTTGAAGCTTTAGCGGTTTGGAAGCTAGTGGACAGACAACAGGAGATGAAGTTTAAGAGGAGGATGAAACAAGTAGAAAAGTCTTTAGCTGAAACTAGATGGGATTGGGAGCAAAAGAGATGGAGGATGGCGATGTTACATTGTTAAATTGTTAAATTGTTTCCTGCTATTGCAGAGGGAGATGAGGCAGAGATGGAAGATAGTGCTAAAGAGGATGATAGTTGAGGGAGAAAGAAAAGGAGAAAATCTGGATAATGATGATTCTGATGTTGAGGATCTCATTACGCAGCTGTTAAGAGATCGACCTCCACCTTCAACAACCTATGCAGGGGGTCCAGGCTTTAGTGATAGTGCCTCTACAGCTGCTCCGGCACACGCCCAGGATGCCGAGGGGGCTGTACAGGCAGAGGGGGTACAATTACCAGGAGTAGTACAGAGTACACCCAATGCAGGAACTACTAATGTAGTTCAAGCACAGATACATCTACCTTCAGTGCAGAGAATTTATCCAGATGTACCAGTTCTTGAGACAGTCTCGAACATAATGGTGTCGAGGGATCAGGTGCCTCTGAAGCCAATGCTGATTCAGACAGATCCGACACCAATGGTATTGCCTTCAGCTCAAGCACATGGTCTACCGAAGTTTACACCACTGACAGGAACACAATCAGATATCAAACCAGTTATGAATCAGGCAATAGGGGTAACATTCCCAAAAGGTACAAGTGCTAGGGCAGCTCCAGATGCAATATCGCTACCAATTACTGTTGGTCCAGCGGTACCCTTATTTGCACAGAAGAAGTCAGTTGTAGGGGAGCAGAATGAAATTTCACAGAATCTTGTTAGGAAGGGAGTGAGTGATCCTGCGCAGCTAATGTCGTCTGCACGACAAACTTTCAATGGACCTAGACCTTTAATGGATCTTAGTCCAGTTCTAGCATTTCCAGATGCATGAAATGGCCCAAATGCGAGTCAGAGTTTGAGACTTCTGACACCGCAAGCTTCAGGTGCAGTGGTACAACAGCTACCAGTGCCAAATGCAAGTAACATTTCATTACAGAGATTGTCAGCTCAACAAATAAGTGAATGGTTAGACAGTCTAAATACACCTCAGAATGCATCCAAGGGCAAGGATCAGATGAATCAAGTAAGGTTGAATATAGAGGTTACTGAATTAGTCGAAGGAACAATGGGTGTGAATAGATTATAATCCTACACAGAAGAAGAGCTGAGTTACTTATGCCAAAAGATTACAAGAGAAGTGAGTAAAATACATCAAAAATTGGCAGAGTTCGCAGAGAAACATGACATTGACATTGAGAAAACAAAGCATTTGAAACGCAGCTGCAGATTAGATTTTGAGGTGAAGGATTTTGAGCACATGAGATCAGCAGGAATGAAGGCAGACTTGAGAGAATCACTGCAAAGTGCACAGATTTGGGGAGCATTAGAGAAGTGGGAAGGTAGCTGGACAAAAAAAAAGATAAACAAAAAAGGGATTCACAAGAAGGGGCTAAAGGTGATGACAAGGGGGAATCAGTCAAGATGCTTCCAATGAGAGAAATTCCAGGAGGGCAGTTCATTCATGTTCCATGGCACAGGAGTGACATATTGTCATTCACAAATGATTATCCAAAATTGAGAGAGAAGCTGGTTGAGTGGTATCAACAGACAGAGAGATTTGTGAATCTTTCCAAATGTTTGTGGGAAGACTTGAACACGCTATTGGAGATAGTGGTGCCGGCAGATTTGTGGGTCGAGTGTAAGAGGGCTGTGGATTGGCCAACAAGTGAGCCTGAAAGGGATAAAGTAACAGGTACACCTTCACCTGAGGTAATGACAAATTATTATAAAGTGATTGAGTTCTTGAAGACAAGGATTTCTCCCAAAAACATTGATTGGCAGCGGATTGATAGAACGGTCCAAGAGTCTAAAGAATCAATACATACCTACTATGAAAGATTGTTGAAAGCATTCAAGGAATACAGTGGTAAGGAAGCAATTGAGCCAAAGACATGTTGCATTTTGTGTTCAGGTTTGTCGAAGGTCTGAGACCAGAAGTAGGGCAGATGATTAAAAGTAATTTGATTTGCTGGCAAGCAAAGCCTATTGATGAGGTGTTGCAAATGCAAAGTACTGTAGTGACAAAATTGAATTGAAACAGAAAAAGTTGAAAGAAAAAGCGATGGTAGTGCAAATAAAGTCAGCTCAAACAGGAGTGCAGGGAGCTGTAGTACCGCCTATGACGCCACAGCAGTTATGTTCCAGCCTCAAGTGAGAGGTAGAGGGCGTGGAATGGACATGATGCGCGGTCCGGACTTAGGGACTGTGGTTGTTCAGAATGACATGCAAGGCATGAAAAAGATGTTACTGTGTCATTTGTGCGGAAACGTGGGACACTGGAAGCGGGAGTGTCCTTTCGTGGTGCAGGATGGTGTGGTTTAGCAAGGTGATGTCAGTACATTCCAAACTGTGAAAGTCCCAAGAATGAAAGGATTTATTCCTAATGCTCAGAATCAAGGACAGAATGTCCTACCGGTACAACAAATGGAGGTGCCGCGAGCACAATTTGCTCCATTACAGCCAACACAGCAGCAGGTCCCCATGGTATCTAGACAGCAAATGCAAATACCTCAAGCCCCGATGGAGCAGCAACAGGGTGATGCTTACTCAGCAGGTCACATGTCAAAGACAAGACAGTAGTAATAACACAGTGCATCAGTTTCCATTTTACAGTGAGGATGAAATAAATGAAGAATGGATCAGTGACAGTTTGAATGAAGGAGCCTGTATGCTTGCCGCTTCTCTCGAAGTAGATAAGAGAGGTCCATTTGTGAAGGGGAAAGTGATGGGTTACAAGGGCTCATTCTTGGTTGATAGAGGAGCTAGACGCTCTACAGTAAGAAGCATAGAAGTCCCTAATTTGCCTCTTTCAGGCAGAACAGTACAAGTTGTGGGAGTGGAGAACAGACAGTTGAGAAATACAATCACAGAACCAGTGCAGGTTGAAATTGGAAATTACCAGGGAATGCATAAATGTGTGGTGTGTGATTCAAGTCCCGTATCCTTATTGGGTAGAAACTTACTGTGCAAAACCAAATGCTCCATCAATTGTTCAGACACAGGGATAGAAGTCCAGACAAATAGTGATGATGAAGAAGAGCAGGCAACTGCAAACATAGTTAACAATGTCTATGAAGACTATCCATTGATTGAATTTTCCCCAATGTTCACTGTGAAAGAATTGCATGCAGATTTACAGGGAACTGTGAGGGAAGAAGTGTGGGATTTTACTGGAAAAGAAGTAGGTCTGATTAAGTGAGTGTAGCCGATTAAAATCACTTTGAAGTCAAAACAAGAAGTTTTGAAAGAAGTGCTGAGTAGCCCATGTAATTCACTGATAATGGGTTTGAAAAAGCCATGTGGGAAAGTACGAGTTGTGCAGGACTTGTGAAAAGTGAATGACATGGTGGTTAAGTGTTGTCTGATAGTGCCCAATCCAGCAGTGATACTGTTTCAGATTCCTTGCGATGCAGAGTGTTTCACAATGGTAGCTCTGTTACAAGCTTTCTTTTCTGTGCCTCTTCATGAGGATAGTCTGTTTCTTTTTAGTTTCAAATTCTTAGGCATAACCTACAGCTGGTGCAGGCTTCCACAAGGGTATACAGAATCACCATCACTGTTTAATCAGATTCTGAAAAAGAATCTGGAGTCGGTGGAATTGCCATGCCAATCAACTCTGGTACAGTACATTGATGACTTGCTAATCGCATCCAGAACAAGGGACGAGTGTCAACATGACTTGATTGCCCTGTTGAATCATTTCAAAGAGTTTGGACATAAAGTCTCACCTGTGAAATTACAATATTGCCAAAATTCAGTGAAATATCTGGGACACCAGATTGTGAAGGGATTGAGGAGAATTTCCAGGGAGAGAATTACCATGATCCTGCAGAGAAATCCCCCGACTTCACAGAGAAATGTCAGAATGTTTCTGGGAATGGTTGGGTATTGTAGACAGTGGTTCCAAATTTAGCTGAAATTGCCAAACCCTTACAGCAGTTGACACATAAGGGAGTTACAGATCCCATTACCCTAGATGAGGACCAGATGAAAGCATTCAATGAATTGAGAGAGAGTTTGTGCAGAGATCCAGCGTTGGGAATACCTGATTACACAAAGCCTTTTTCATTGTTTTGTCATGAACATGATGCTTGTTCTTTGTCTGTCTTGACACAGGTCCATGGAGGTGCTTATCGCCCAGTAGCTTATTTTTCAGCTACCTTGGACCAGGTTGCAGCAGCTTTACCAGGTTGTCTGCACACAGTAGCCGCAGTTTGTCAAAGTCTTTCCCAATGTGAGGGGATAATCATGGGATACCCTTTGACTGTAATGGTACCACATTCTGTTGAGATTTTACTGACAAGGACGAAAACTCAATATTTGACGGGTGCAAGACTGACGAGGTATGACACGAGCATCTTGGGTGCTCCAAATGTAACCTTGAAAAGATGTACGGTGCTAAACCCAGCAACATTACTTCCAAGTGATACTGTTGAAATTGAAAAAGAGGAAGATATTGATCATGATTGTCTTGAAGTAACTGAGTTATGTACAAAACCAAGGCCTGACATTAGAGACACGTGTTTAGAAGAAAATGACCAAATTGTCTTTGTTGATAGTTCGTGTCTTAGGGATGGAACAGGCACATTGACAGCAGGATATGCTGTGTGCACAATTACAGGCACATTAGAAGCTTCATGGCTTCTAGGTGTATACTCTGCACAAGTGGCAGAGCTAGTAGCTCTTACTAGAGCCTGCTATGTTTCTGCAAGGTTGAGTCACAATCTATTATACCGATAGTCAATATGGATTTGGAATTGTTCATGATTTTGGCCAGTTGTGGTCGCAGCAAGGTTTTATGACCTCCAGTAAGAAATGGTCACCAGATAAGAGAGTTGTTGTACGCAATTCAGTTACCTGAAGAAATTGCTGTGGTAAAATGCAGTGCACACCAAAAGACACAGGATTACATTTCCTTAGGAAATGGATATGCGGATCATGTTGCAAGATTTTGCGCATTGAACTGTATATCGTTTAAAGACAAGTGGGAACTAATGCCTGAAGAAGAAACTAATTGTGCAAGGTTTGCTTTGAAAATAATTGACACGTTAGAGGAATTGAAAACCTTGCAGGAAAATGCAGACAAGGAAGAGAAAAAGCTTTGGATGAAGGTTAAATGTATTCAAAGACCAGATGAGATTTGGGTTTCTGAGGAGGAGGGCCAGATGGTACTGCCAAACAGTTTGTTGACTCAGATGGCCAGGTATTATCATGTCCAAGCACATATTGGAAGGGATGCCATGGTTAGATTGTTCAAAGTTGATTGGTTTAACCCGAAGTTCAGACAAGCAGCAGAGGCAGTATGTCATTGGTGTGTAATCTGTCAGCAACTAAATGTGGGAACAGGGACAGTGATGAATTTGAGCCACATTGGGATAGCAGGAGGACCATTCAGCAGAATGCAGTTGGATTTCATTGAGATGCCTGCATGTGGTGGATTGAACTACGTGTTGGTGATTGTGTGCGTGTTAAGTCATTAGATTTAAGCATACCCCACACGTAGGAATGACAGTCTCACAGTTGCAAAGCTGTTACTTAGAGAGTTGCTACCACGGTTCAGATTTCCGATCTCTTTAAAATCAGATAGGGGAACACACTTCAATAACGAATTGATCAAACTCTTATGTGCAGCATTAAACATTGAACAGAAGCTGCATTGCAGTTATCGCCCAGAAGCATCAGGACTTGGAGAACAAATGAATGGTACACTGAAATCAAGAATTGCCAAAATGTGTGCCGCAATAAATCTGAAATGGCCAGATGCATTACCTTTGGTGTTGATGTCAATGCGAAATGTACCTGACAGAAAGACAGGACTGTCACCCCACGAGATTCTCATGGGCAGATCAATGAGGTTGCCAGCAGCTCCAGCAAATGCTCTTGTCAATATAACAGATGATATGGTGTTGGACTACTGCAAAGGTCTGGATGATGTGGTTCGATCTTTCTCTTAGCAGGTGCAGGCTGCTACCCTGCCACCCATCCATGACCCAGGTCACAATCTGAGAGCTGGAGATTGGGTTGTCATAAAAAAGCATGTTCGAAAGACCTGCCTAGAGCCGCATTGGAAGGGCCCATATCAGGTGGTGCTGACAACTACGACAGCTGTGAAGTGTGCAGGACTACCTAACTAGATGCATGCGAGCCATACCAAGAGAGTGGTGAGTCCGAAAGATCACAAAGAAGTGTTGTTGAAAGCACCAACAGCAGCGAAACAAGTGGCTCTTCCTGAGCCAGAACCGGAACAAGTTGAACCTGAAATTGACCCAGAGCTGGTGGAAGAAGGGTCAATCACACCAGTAAGAGACAAAGGTACGGAAATACAAGAGGCTGAGCAAGAGTCTAACTCAACGGAGACAACTGGAGAACCAAGCACAGGAGGGGTTCTCCCAGAAGTAGACGGTGCTGAAGCACAAACAGAGCAAGTGCCAGATCAAGAGGGGGATAGAGTTGAGACGGATCAAAGCCAAAGTGGTCCGACTCCTCCTGAACCCGTTGCAGGTCCATCAAGAGAAAGCACCATAGAAAGAGGAAAAGAGAAGAGTCCAATTTTGATAAGAATATTGACAGAAGGATCAAGGAAAGGAGACAATTGGCCTGAATCCCAAATTGCAAAGAAGAAGGAATTGATTATAAATGAGCCAATGGAGGAAGAAGTAGACACTACAAGAAAAGACGAATTAAGTGAAGGAGACTTAGCTGGAGAACGAAGGTTGAAAAGGAAAAGGGTAGCAAGTCGAAGATACGTAGGTCCTCAGTGGGCATATGCAGCAACAAGTGAATGGCAAAACAAGTTTATGTCCTTTTGCTTTGACAAGAGAAGTTCAGAATCAGTACTTTGATGCAACCTGAAGGGAATCAATGGACTGAGTTGTTGAGCTAATCTGAAGGATAATTCAAAAAGAGACTGTTAAAATAAGTCTGGAAAAGACATTGAAAACCTGATATGACATTTGAAAACCTGGGTGTGACAAGCTGCTAACCGATTTTTGACAAAGGAGAAAAGGGTTCCTGTGTGTGAAATTAAATTGCGAGAAAGAAGCATATTTTTTATTTTTCAATTTTTTATTTTTTTTCTGTTGCACCTTATCCAAGAGTTATTTCTACTTTCTGATTCTTTACAGATCATGGCTGAGTTAAATAATCGCATTAGAAATATAAGATATTGCAGATATTTGAGTGTTGGAGAGGCAATTATGTGTGAAATAATGTTTATAATAATGATTGTGTGTATGGCTATTCATGAGATGAAAGAAGCTGCTATTACTCCTGTTCTTGAGACTATTACACTAACAGCTTTAGAGAGGTTCAAGCTAGATGAAAGATATTTGCCTGACTATACTAATGCACGAGGAGAGCTTTCTTCTAATGTTTTCTATCTGATGTTGAGTGAGTATTTGGAGACGATGGATGCAAAGAATTGTCTTGTGTGTACGCAAATTCGTTCCTCTGTGGAAGAAGGGGTTACGTATCATAGCTTGCCTTTAACTTATGGCATAACATGTAGTCTGCTATTAACTAGATTCTATAACCAAGAATATATTCAGTATTTCTATTCCAATCATGATCTAGTATTTCCTTTTGTACCCATCATTAGATATTTGAGTAAAATAGCTAAGGAGCATGACACAGTATTAGTTAGGGGATTTTTTGAGCCAACACTAACATTTGGAACTGCTTATGCTCACCTTAACAATTTAACCTGTTTATTAACTCCTTTAGAAAAGAGCTTAATAGGGCATACTGACGATAGAAGGAAGGCATTGAAGGAGAAATTAGAGAAAGGACTGGAGAAAAGGACTTATAAAAATGATTATGCTTACACTGCTATTAAAACACAAGGGAGATTAGCCTTAGATGCATTACACGTAGGCAAGCTTTGTATATATAGGCCAAAATCGCGCACTGACACTCTGTTTGTGGGAACGAGTGAATGTAGGCATGTGTTTTAGTTTCAGAGTAAATGGACTTTTATGCTGAATGGTGCGGACCCTGTGATTCCTAGAATGTATTATATCTGTGGACTTAATGGTTATTACCGTCTTACTAGAGGATGGTATGAGACATGCTATTTAGGGATAGTTTTCCCTAAGATATATCAGATAGATGACCTAAAGAAGATACCGAAAGTGACTGAGTTACATCATAAATGACAGAGGAGGGAAACCTCTTCTGCAATTGTAGGGGATATTTTTGGTGCAATAATTCCTTCTGTAGGAGTTATTTTGAATGCAAATAAGATACAAAAATTGTCTACTATTGTGGATAATATGCTGACAAACTTTACAGGGGCAATACTCCTGTTAAATACTGAATTGGCTGCGGATAGAGCTATGACGATTCAAAATAGGCTTGCTTTAGACATAATTTTGGCGAAAGACGGCGGAGTCTGTAAAATGATTAATGACAGGCATTGTTGTTCATACATACCAGAGAATGATAAAGAGATAAGAGACTTACTCACTAATTTAACTAATTCAAGCAAGATTTGAAAGAATTAAAGGAACCAGGAGTTTGGGAAAAGGTTGGAAATGGATTTGCCACAGTGGGAAATTGGTTTAGTCAAATTTGGAATGGGGTATTATGGAAAATTGTCCAGGGAATATTAATTGTGATTGTTTCCATATTAGGATTCTGGGGTACATTCAAATTATGGCAGAAAATACGATTAAGAAAATCTAAGATTGATCAGAGGAGGGAAGAACCACCTAGCGGCAAATTTATAGGGAAAATTCAAGAAGAAGGCAAAATACATCTGAGACAAATCTGTAAAGTATTGACAAGAAAGGTGTGATGACACATTTAGTCATCAGAGGAGGGACTGATGGAGCAGATATGTTAATTAAAGAAATTGCTAATGATTAATGTGTGTTTATTAATGAGAAAAATGCATCGAAAACTTAATATTAGAAAATAATGTGTATAATTGAAAATGTGCCCTTGGAGAATGGTCACCATGGCCCTCATTACAACTTTGGCGGGCGGCAGTTTGTTACCGCCAATGCGGCCGCACTCCCGCGGTGGCCATTATGACATCCCCGCTGGGCCGGCGGGCGGAAACCGAGTTTCTGCCCGCCGGCCCAGCGGGGATGTCGGCCGCAACATGGGTGCCGGCTCCAAATGGATCCGGCGGTGTTGCAGCCGTGCGACGGGTGCAGTTGCACACGTCGCGCCAAACAGTGAAAAGCTTTATGGGGCTGTGCCAGGGGGCCCCTGCACTTTCCATGCTAAAGGCATGGGCAGTGCATGGCCCCCAAGGGGCCCCGCGACTCCCCTTTCCGCCATCCTCTCTATGGCGGTTCCTATCGCCATGAAAAGGCTGGCAGAGGGGGACTCGTAATCCCCTCGGCAGCGCTGCAAGCAGCGCTGCCCTGGAGGATTAAATCCGCTGGGACCAACGTGGCGGAAAACCGCCAGTCCCACTGGTGCGACCGCGGTGCGACCGCGGCGCTTCCGCTGCGGTCGTAATATGAGAGTTTGCACCGCCAGCCTGTTGCCGGTGCAACCTCCAAAACAGCCCTGGCGGTCTTTGACCGCCAGGGTTGTAATGAGGGCCCATGTGTATTAACAGATGCAAAATAATGAAAAAGGAATAACAAAATGTACTAATATGTCATAACGAAGTGTATAACCTAAGTTTTATGTTAATTCATATTCTTAAATTAGCCAGACTAAAGGCCTGGTTTCGCTGGGCCTTGCTTGCTCATAACGTGGAGACTTCGGAAAGCTTTGCGAGGACTGGTAACTGGAAGGAGAAACCTTGAACTGTTCAGAGTACAGATGGCTTACATGGAACATTCTGCAATGTACCAACGGACAGGCGATGATGAAGACAATTTGATACAATTATGTGTAGTGTAGGCTAGATGTCCTTTCCAAGGACTTGAACAATAGAGGCACTGACTAAAGACTTGTATGCAACAATTTCGTTACCTGAAGAGCTGGATGATTTTTCTCATCGCAAGAAGAACCAATCAGTTTTTTGGGACATAAAGCATATGCAAAATTAGAGATTTGGTAAACAAAAACTATAGGTTAGAGTCATAACTTCCAACGGACTGACCAATTAGCAATTAGTGGGATCGATTGGGAGACGCTAATAAAAAGTCATGACAAGGGATGTAAAATCAGAACTGCGAGGAGAAAGTTGATGACGTCAGGGGACACTGTCCGAGGTGCTGACCATTGGGCTTATACTCTGTGAGCCTGATCTGTAGCTGACCATTGATGACCTGGGGACGAAGACTGACTTGTTGCTGATCCATCCTGGATAGGTAGCTATGAAAATGTGACGGACTAATTTTGTGCCTTTTCTTCTAGGTAGCTTCTTGGCGTGTGTCCTGATTGTTACTTAAATCATTTTGGGCAAAGTTCAGCAGCAAATAAAAAGCAAGATATAACTGTACAATAGACCACAAACCAACAATAACTCTGGGTACCAGCACTCATCCTCCATACAGAGTGGGAACACATGACAGGATTTGTATGTACCCATTACAGACTACACTCAAGGTCACTAACCCAATTAAAAACATAAATGTGGTATAGATATATGTCACCACCATCCTTCAGTCCATCCAACAAGGCAGTTTTCAACCACAGAAGCTGCAGATCAGAAGTAATGGAATGCAGTCTGACAAATACTATTGATTGTCCCACCATCAACAACACAAAACAATAAAAACTAATTATAGAGAAACTTCTGTCATGCGGAGCATTAAAATAAATAATGTTCACAGTGAAATTATCGCTTAGAACGTACCTTTGGCACCACCAACTTCTGCTTCCATCGCAGGGGCATAACGGCCCCTGAAGCCACTGTTCCATCAGGATCCCGACTAACTATGTTCACAAAATATAAATACGGTTAAGTAACCATGTCTCTATGGAGGTTACTTAGTAGTAAACACTACTTATCAAGTATAATTGGAAATGCTTGTTTTCGTAAGTGGTGGCATTTGTTTTTCCACCTGCAGCAACATCCACGTATCGAGTACAGAGCCCATAGTACTGTGGGGGTCACCAGAGATGACGGCAACAGCGGAGGCAGAACAGATGAATCCTAAAGAGGGCAGTGGGGAAAGGGAGGGCGGGAGAACAAAGGGGGTGGGGGTCGCACAAGAAAGATAGTGGAAACTTAACCAGTGTCATCGCCAATAGAAAGCTGATTTTTTAAATGAGCAAAATCTTCAAGGAGGAATAAAGTATTGTGGGAAATATCTTCAGGAAAATTCTTACAGTTAGGAATTTGTGTGTATGTCTGCGAAGTGAAAAGCCAGGCTACGGTGGATTAGGCGGGACACTGGGGAAGAGGCAGCTACTTACAAGTTCTGCAAAACTTCGGTTGCCTTGGAAACCAGGAAACAGTGAGGAGATCCCAGTGCAGAAAAAGCCACAAGGAAGAAGCATGAAAAGGATACGTGAAACAACACAGCAGCAGCAACGACGAAGACAGGAAAGGCAACAGGACGGAGTGCAACCAGCAGCGGCAAAACTGAATACTGAAGTACTCCAAAGCATTCCACAGGTGCATATTTATGGCCCCAGTTCCCGGCATTTCCTGATATTCATCCTGCAGTCTCTCTGACTACAGGACAGTCGTCAATGACGTTGGATTCTTTTACGGTGTCCTTTAGTCAGAGACCCCCTTGAGATGCCACTATTTGGAATCCAAATCAAAGAGCAAACATTCCATTTCCAGGCAGTTCCAGGCAGAAATGCAACCGGGTAATGTACGCTCCCCTTTCCATGACTCCACAGCCCCAATGGGGGTCGGACCCCACAGATTGAAGACCTCTACTTTATTCTACATCACTCCACTCCACTATATGCCACTCCACGTCACTCCATTCTTCACTACACAACTCCATTCCATTGTATGCCACTTTACTCCACTCTTCACCAGTCTCCTCCACTCTAATCTACTCAACACCACTCTACACCATTGTACTGTATGCACTCTACCCTTTGTCATTCTACTCTATGACACTCTATGCCACTCCAATCCATTCCACACAATGCCATTCTGATGGATACAACTACCTGTGGATTCCTCACCTAATGAATTCTCACATGGCGCCAGCATTCGACGGAAATCTTCTTCCTAGTCTCTGCACGTCGACGAGGACGTCACTCTAGCCCACGCGACGCCGTCTGACGTCATACAGGCAATAAGAGGTCCTCGACGACGTGCCGACGTCAGTTCCCTTTTTTCCGTGCATTCGAAACGGTTATCTTCGAGGGAGCAACTCTTACTTTTGTGGTTACAGTGTATTTTTGCTGCGTAGTCTTTCGCTGTGGTAATAATGTCGCAGAGAAAGTCTGGATTCAAGCCTTGTCGTGAGTGTGGAGGCAAGATGTCAGTGACGGATCCTCATTCCGACTGCCTTTGGTGTTTGGGCTCCGACCACGACGTCTCGACTTGTGATTCATGCCAGCACATGAATCCAAAAGCCCTCAAGGAACGTGAGGCGAAGCTGTTTATGGCAAAATCGAAAAAGGAGAAGCATCACAAGAAGTCTTCTTCGCCAAGACATCGGCGTCATCGAGACTCCCGGCGCCGTAGAGAATCTCGGCGTCATTCAAAGGAGACTAGTTCCAGGTCTTCGGATCGGCGCCGAAGGACATGGGAGATCAGTCCCACGGTTACGCCGCATCCTTCGACGCCGTTGCCCTCTCCGGCGTCTCCGACTTCACCTGGACAGGCGTCGGTGATTGAGGTATTGGAGCCTCAGGTGTTATTTCCGGCGTCGCAGACGTCGAGGCCGGCGTCGGGGTCGCCTCCGAGACAGGCACCCCAGTATCCGGCTTTTCCCACCCCTGGAGCCGATAGTTCCGCATTCTTGAATGCGATGTATGCCATCTTCCAACAGATGGCTCCAGGGGGTGCTCCGGCTGGGCCTTTGGCCTTTTCATTGGGTGATCCTGCGCCTCTTCGGCCGGCACCCTTTATGCCCTTTCTCCCTTTTGGGAACGTGGGCTCGGCGCCGGTGTCGGCGCTGGTGGCCGCTCCGGTGGCTTCAGAGGGATTGGCCCCGGGGATTTCCATCCCGTCGACGTCGGGATTTCGGCCTGTGACTCCGGTGGGTCCATCTGCTTCGACTGCTCTTTCGTAGGCGCCGAAGTTACCTGTGGCGCCGGACGCGGCGTCGGTGGCTTCTGAAGATCGGCGCCGATCTTCGACTTCGGCGGAGGCATTGTCGACTCCGCGTATTGAACAACGGCTTCATTCGAGGAGACGTGCTCTCCGTGTATTAGAGGAGCAGGAGTACCAACGAGCCCTGGAGGAAGGAGAGCTAGAGGACTCGGGTGATGGGCTGTGTGGTCTGGAGTCGGCCAGTGGGCTGGACACTTCCCCTGAGTGGGATCTTTCGTCTCCGGGAGAATATACTGAGGAGGCTGCTTCCTTTCACGCAGTGGTACGGAAGGCAGCTAGTTTTTTGGACCTGCCTTTGCCGGTGGTGGAGGCTAAACAAAACCTTCTAACAGAGGTGCTACATCCGGCCTCAGCTGCGGCGGAGCCTCTTTTGCCATTTAATGACGCTCTGCTGGATCCGGTGTTAGAGGTGTGGAAGAGGCCGGCATCTTCCCCAGCAGTTCACAGAGCCGTGGCCAGGAGGTATCGGGCGGCTCCAACTGACCCTGGTTTTCTGTCTAGGCACCCTACGCCGGAGAGCTTGGTGGTGCAGGCCTTCTGTTCATCCAAGTCAGCGCCTGGTTCTTTCCCGACGGTGCCTGGGGACAGAGATTCAAAGAAACTGGAGGCGCAGTCCAAGAAGATTTTTTCGTCCTGCAGTCTGGCATTGAAGGCCACCAACGCAACATGTATCCTGGGGAGGTATATTCATGCTCTGATGGATGACATTTCCTCATCATTTACAGAGCTTCCCCAGGGTCTTTTGGATTTTGTTTCAAATGCCCAGGCTGCTGCGACCCAGATTATCCAGACTGGACTGGATACGACCGACTCGGTAGCCAGAGCAATGGGCACAACTGTGGTGGCAAGGAGGCAGGCCTGGCTCCGTAACTCGGGCTTTTCTGCGGATGTACAGTCCACATTGTTGGATCTCCCGTTTGATGGGGACAAGCTGTTTGGAGCCAAGGCTGATTCGGCCTTGGAACGTTTTAAGGAGAGCAGGGCCACGGCTAAGTCGTTAGGGCTCCAAGCTCCTTCTTCCACGGCCTCTTCCAGATTTTTCAGGAGGTTTCGTGGATTTGGGCGTGGCTCTTCCTCCTCTTCCTTTCGGGGAAGATATCAGCAACCTGCCTCTTCCCATCCCTATAGATCTTTTAGAGGGAGAGGTAGGGTCCGCACCAGAGGAGCCTCTCAGCAGCACTCTGCCTCTTCCTCATCCTCTGGCGGGGTGCAGCAGGGGAAGCAGCCTTAGGCTTCCACCATTTCCCACTCACTCCTCTCCTGTAGGGGGAAGATTACAGCATTTTCTCACCAAATGGAAGACTGTTACAACGGACACTTGGGTTCTCAGTATTGTGGGAAAAGGCTACACCCTTCCCTTTCGGGAGTTCCCGCCCCTCATCCCGCCCCGCCCTTCTTATTGTTCAGAAGAACACCTCCTGTTGCTAGAACAGGAGGTACAAGCCCTCCTTTCAAAGGGCGCGGTGGAGTTGGTCCCAGAGCAGGAAAGGGGTCGAGGATGTTACTCAAGGTATTTCCTGATTCCCAAGAAGGATGGTCGTTTGAGACCAATTCTGGACCTGAGGATCTTGAATTGGTTCCTCAAGCAGGAAAAGTTCAAGATGCTGACCCTAGCACAGGTGCTTTTGGCGTTGAACAAGGAAGACTGGATGGTGTCTGTCGACTTGCAGGATGCTTACTTTCATATCCCGATACTCAAGTCACACAGGAAGTATCTCCGGTTTGTGGTGGGATCGCAGCACTATCAGTTTGCGGTCCTTCCGTTTGGTCTTACTTCAGCACCTCGAGTCTTCACGAAGGTGATGTCGGTGGTTGCGGCAGAACTCAGAAGGAAGGGGATAGCAGTATTCCCTTACTTGGACGACTGGTTGATCAAAGCCAAGTCCCCGGAGCTTGTGTCGCATCATCTGCAGTCAACAACCCAGTTGTTGTTCGACCTGGGTTTTTCGGTGAACGAGCCCAAATCTCACCTAGAGCCCTCTCAGCGCCTCCTGTTCATAGGGGCAGTACTGGATACAACATTGGGTCGGGCCTTTCCTCCGCCTCAGCGGATTCAAGATATTCAGGATTTGGTTCCAATGTTTCGAAATGGAGCGGTAGTTCCAGTCCTCAAGGTCCTTCGTCTGCTCGGTCTGTTTGCCTCCTGCATTCTGTTGGTCACGCATGCTCGCTGGCACATGAGGGCTCTTCAGTGGTGCCTCCGAAGGCAGTGGTCTCAACACAAAGGGGATCTAGAGAGTACTGTCAAGATCTCCAGAGATGCTGCTGTGGATTTGAAGTGGTGGATTGCAAGCAACAATCTTTCACAAGGAAAGCCGTTCCAGCAGTCGCCACCAGTGGCCACAGTCATAACGGATGCTTCCACTCTAGGGTGGGGAGATCATCTGGGGGATCTGGAGATCAAAGGCCTTTGGTCTCCAGAGGAACAGATGTTTCACATCAATCTGTTAGAGTTACGGGCTGTACGTCTGGCTCTCAAGGCCTTCCTCCCTTCCCTTCGTGGTCAGTCGGTACAGGTCCTAACGGACAATACTACCACGATGTGGTACATAAACAAGCAGGGAGGAGTGGGGTCGTACCTTCTCTGCAGAGAAGCTCTTCGACTATGGTCCTGGGCAAAGGACCATCAGATTTGCTTGATAGCAAACCATCTGGCCGGAGTCTTGAACGTGCGTGCGGACAGTCTCAGTCGCCAATTCTCGGCAGACCACGAGTGGCGTCTCCATCCAGATCAAGTCCGTTTAATCTTCCAGAAGTGGGGGTTTCCTCGGGTAGATCTGTTTGCCACTCGAGAGAACGCGCATTGTCCGTTATTCTGCAGCCTCCAGTATCCGATGCAGGGAGCGTTGGGGGACGCGTTTCAAATAACCTGGTGCGGCCAGTTGCTTTACGCGTTTCCTCCCATACCCTTGATTCCTCGAGTATTGAGGAAGATTCGCCAGGACCGGGCTCTAGTCATCCTAATAGCTCCGGATTGGCCAAGGAGGGTATGGTACTCCGACCTTCTCCAACTCTCAATGTGCCCTCCGCTCCGTCTCCCTTTCAGGGCAGACCTCCTCTCGCAGTCGCAGGGGCAGGTTTTACACCCCAACCTCCAGAGTCTGCACCTACATGCCTGGAGATTGAACGGGGCAACCTGAGTTCCTTCTCTCTCCCGCCTGAGGTAGTGGATGTTATATTAGCGGCCAGGCGACACTCCACTAAATCTATCTACGCTAATAGATGGTCTAAATTTGTTGCGTGGTGTGGAGAGAGGCAGATTGATCCTTTGCATGCTCATCTATCGGACGTTTTGTCTTTTGCTCTGTCTCTAGCGCAGAAAGGTTGTGCAGTGGCTACCATTAAGGGTTATTTATCGGCCTTGTCAGCCTTCATATGTCTTCCAGACCAACCATCTTTATTTAAATCCCCTATTGTTATCAGATTCTTGAAAGGTTTTCTAAATAAATATCCTCCAAAGCCATTCGTTATGCCGCAATGGGATTTGTCCTTGGTCCTGACTTTCCTTATGGGGTCCCCTTTTGAACCTATGCATTCTTGCCCCTTAAGGTATTTGGTTTTAAAAACAGTCTTCCTGATAGCTATAACATCAGCAAGGAGAGTGAGTGAGTTGCAGGCCTTATCAGTAAAGCCCCCTTATACAACTTTTTATGGGGATAAGGTGGTGTTGAGGACCAAGGCTGCTTTCCTCCCGAAGGTTGTTTCACCTTTCCATTTGGCTCAGGCAATTACTTTGTCCACGTTCTATCCTCCGCCTCATCCTTCCAAAGAGGAAGAAAGACTGCACCGTCTGGACCCAAAGAGGGCGTTGAGCTTCTTTATTGATAGAACAAAGGATTTCAGGCTGGAGGATCAGCTGTTTATTGGATACGTGGGCAAGAGGAGAGGAAAGGCAGTCCACAAGAGAACACTATCCAGGTGGGTTGTTCTTTGCATTAAAATCTGTTACTCTTTGGCAAAGAAGGATCCTCCTGAGGGCATTAGAGCTCATTCCACCAGAGCTAAGTCGGCCACTTCGGCCTTGGCCAGAGGTGTTCCTGTGGTCGACATCTGCAAGGCCGCAACTTGGTTGTCCCTTCACACTTTTGCAAAACATTACTGTTTGGATTCTGAGGTTAGAAGGGACGGCCATTTTGCACGGTCAGTGCTGCAGGATTTCTTGGTTTGACCATTTAGGCACCCACCGCCGGGCGTGGTACTGCTTTGGGACTCTATTCATTAGGTGAGGAATCCACAGGTAGTTGTATCCATCAGAGGAACGAGTTACTTACCTTCGGTAACGACTTTTCTGGTGGATACATTAGCTACCTGTGGATTCCTCACGGTCCCACCGCCTCCCCGTTGCCTTTCTGGTCTTACCAAGTAATCCTTGAGTACGCTCCTCTTGGTCTTCGAGGGTGCAATAGATGTTGTATATAATATATTTATATATGTATATATGTATATATCTTTGTGTATATACTTGATGTGTATATATATTTTAAAAAGAGAGAGTTATATATATATAAAAGATTTACAGTTATTCATGCAATGTTGTGTATTTTTACAATGTTATGGGATGTTGCCTTGCTCTTTCATTGCATTGCCTGGTTGTTCTCATGCACGTAAAAAATGATTGGTACTGACGTCGGCACGTCGTCGAGGACCTCTTATTGCCTGTATGACGTCAGACGGCGTCGCGTGGGCTAGAGTGACGTCCTCGTCGACGTGCAGAGACTAGGAAGAAGATTTCCGTCGAATGCTGGCTCCATGGGAGAATTCATTAGGTGAGGAATCCACAGGTAGCTAATGTATCCACCAGAAAAGTCGTTACCGAAGGTAAGTAACTCGTTCCTCTATGACACTCTATGTCACTCTACTCTATGCCACTGTACTCTACACCACGCAACTCTCTGCCATTTCACTGTATGCTACTTCACTCTACTTCACACCACTCTATCACTCTCTGCTCCAATCCACTCTACTCCAATCCACTCTTGTGTACATTACTCTACTCTACGGCATTCTATGCTATGCCACTCTATGATATGCCTCTCTATGTTATGCCACTCCAATCTACGCCATTCTAGTCTATGTCACTCCACTCCACCACTCTGCTCTACTCCCACAATTCTTCTCCACACCACACCACTTTACTCTACTCCATCCCACTCTTTTCCACTCTACACCACTCTATGCCATTCTATCTTTTCTACACCACTCTACGCCACTCTGTTCCAGTCCATTCTACTCCAAACCACTCTACTCTATACCACTCTACTGTACGCAACTCTACTCTATGCCACTTTACTCTACACCACTCTACTGTACTCCACTCTACCACACATCTCCACTCTATTCCACTCTACCCTATGCCACTCCACTCTACTCTGTGCCACTCCAAGTCATTCTACCTCACTCTAAGCCACTCTACATCACTCTACTCTGTGCCACTTTACTGTACAATTCTCTGCATCATTCTACTCTCTGTCACTCTACTCCGCTCCACCCACTCCAGGCCACACCACTCCACTCCGCTCTTCACTATACCACTCCATTCCATTGTACACCACTGTTATTCACTTTTCACCAGTCTATTCCACTCTGCTCCACTCTACACCTCTCTATGCCACTCCACACCACTCTACTCTATGCCACTGTACTTTAATCTTCTCTATGCCACTCCAATCCACTCCACACAATTCAACTCAAGGGCACTCTGTGTCACTTTAGTCTGTGCCACCCTACTCTATTACTTGCCATTTTACACAACGCCACTACTCTGCGCCAGTTCACTCTATACCACCCCACTGCTGAGAGCTGACACTTTGCTCTTTACACAGCAGATGTGGGACTTATCATGGTCCTCTAAAGAGCTACTTATGCTGCACAGTTTTGGAAGTTTCGAACTTGCCCTTATAGGCAACAGTACAGAAGATACAATCTTTGGACCATATGTAATGCCTGATGTCCTTACATAAATCTGAAACACAGCTTTCTCATATATAACTGATTCAAGTTCATAAAGACTCATTACTCTAATTTATCCGCCTTAAAAAAGTCACTTTGTGACGAAACACACGTTGGCTGTTATTGTATGAATTGACTACGGGCTGTTACTCTATGGATTGACTATGAAAATGTATTTCCAATGGCCGTATATGAATGAACAAAGTCATAGAGAACTTTCATTGACGTAATATAAACCTACGAGGTCACAAGGAGAAAAGATTTTTGTTTTCTTCAAAGACTGGTCTCATACTACTTTATATTCATAAAATTATCAAATATGTTCTATATACTTTGCTGGAGTGCTGTGGTCTTAATTAAACACCCCACTGTACTCTTCACCACTCTACGCCACTCTGTTCTGATCCATTCTACTCCAATCCACTTTACTCCAATCCACTCTACTATACATCACTCTACTCTACTCCACTCTTCTCTATGTCACTCGACACCATGCCTTTCTACTCTACACTACTCTACACTATGCCACTCTGCTGTACGCCACTCCACTCTACTCAATGCCACTCTACTCCACTTCACACTGCTCTACTCCACTCTACCCCAATTCACTCTATGCCACTCTACTCTATGACACTGCACTATATGCCACTCCACTCAATGCCACTCCCCAACACTCAACTCTATGACACTATGCGCCACTCTCTTCCATGGCACCACACTTAATATCGTTCCTCTCTATGCCAGTTTTTTCTATACCACTCTTCTCAATGACACCCTGTGCCAGTCCCATCCACGCCACTCTAATCAACACCCCTTCACGTCACTCTACACCACCCTACGCCTCTTCTCTCCACATCACTCTACACCACTCCACTCTACTCTGTTGCACCCAACTCTAAGCCACTCCACTCCACACCTTGACATTCTACCCCATGCCAGTCTACTCTATGCCACTTCAATATATGACACTTCACTCTGCTCTACACCACCCTCTGCCACTGTACTCCAATCTACTCTACTCCAATCCACTCTCATCTACACCACTCTACTGTACTCTATTCTATGTCACTCTGCCCTACACCACTGTCCTCTATGCCACTGTCTTCCACGCCACTTTACTCTATGCCACTCTACTCTATGCCACTCTATGCAACATCACTCTACTCTGTGCCACTCCACTCTATCTATACCACTCTACGCCACCCTTCTCTATGCCACTCTACTCTATGCAGTGCCACTCTACTCCGCCCCACTCTACTCCGCCCCACTCTATGTCACTCTACCCTATGACAGACTACTCGATATGCCACTCCACTCCACTCCACCCCACTCCACTCTATACCAGTGTATGCCACTCTACTCTACGCCACTCCATTCCACTCTACAGCGAGGAGCAGGAGTCCACACTGTTGTCCTTTAATATTCTTGACACCCAGAGCTTTGAGTCTATTCTGACATCCATTAAGTCTGGATCACTGGCTGATCCTGGGCCTTAGTGGATTCTAAAACACAGCAGCAAAATGATTTCTTCAGTTTGGACTGAGCTTCTAAATATGTCCTTTGTACAGGCCACTGTTCCTGCTATACGGAAGCATGCTATGATTGCACCTTTCCTTAAAAACCTTTCACTGAATGTGACAAAGCCTGAAAGCCACCATCCAATTTCTATTTTGCAAAGCTGCTTGTAAAACACATTAATTTGCAAATATCTTCCATTTAAAACCTTGTAATCTTCTTAACGGTTCTCAATCAGGCTTTTGCCCTGGCTGTAGCACAGAATCTGCCCTTGTAGGGCTTACCTAATATCTCAGAGCAACCCTTGATGCTTATGGGACAGCTGCTTCGAATCTTTTGGATTGGAGTGTGGCTTTAGACATGTTTTTGTATTCCATACTTCTTAGAAGGCTTGCAGAAGGCAGCATTAATGGTTCAGCTGTCCAATTGTTTATTAATTTCTTACAAGAGCAAACTTTTTAGGTTAAATCTGAATCTTTCTCATCCTCTGTTCCCCAAATGCTATTAGGGGCAACCCAGGGATCTTCCTTGATTCCCACTCTTTTTAACGTCTATATCCTCCTGTGGGAGGACATAGTGGAGGCTTTTGGCATTACACTGTTATCATATGCTGTCGACACACAAACTGTCTTTTCCTTGTCTACTTCAGAGAAGATCAGAAGTTTTATCCTTACACCATGGTTAATTTCTGTGGCTCACTGGATGAAATACAATTGGCTGAAACTAAATGGTAATAAAATGGAAGTCTTGGTTGTGGGTAATCAGCCACAGCTTTGGGGTCCAAAATGGTGGCCAGAGGAACTAGGATTACTTCCTTCTCCTAAATAGTTGACTAAAGACATGGGATTCTGGTTAGACAGCAAGCTAGTGATGGGTCATTAAATTAACAAGGTGTCTGCAAGTTGTTGTGGTGTCTTAAAATGTCTGAGAAAGATTATCTGGCTTCTTCCAGTCACTTCCCAAAGCATGGTTGTTCAAGATTTCATTATTTCACATTTGATTATAGCAAAGTGCTCTACTTGGGTGCCCGAATCTTCTGATGAAGAGATTACACAATGCTCAAGTATGTCCCTCAGCATGCTTCAGTTAATACTTTTTTGCAGAATGTACACTGGCTTACCATTGAGAAGTGTTGTTTAAAGCGCTATGCTTTATGTATAAAGCCATGACTCATACGGGCCCCAAATATCACAGCAATCTTATGTCTCCATATGTTCTTAAGTGCCCCATGCAACTTGAATCTTTGATCCTTGCTTTGACTCCCCGTGTTAAATTACTCAGACAAGGAGGGCACCCTTTTAAATACTTAAGCCCATATTTATGCTTTTTGATGCAAAACTGCGCAAACACAGTTTTACGTCAAAAAGCTTAGCGCTTGTAAGCATCATTTTTTAGCACAGTCTAGACATCATATTTATACTATGACGCATGACGGAGCTAAAAACAGGTTAGAGTAAAAGATTTTGACGTTAACCATTGCGTCTTGTCGTAAGGCAAAATGACGTTAACACCCCCAAAATGACTCTAACCTGTTTTACGGCACGTAAATATGTTGCAAAATGGACATGCACCATATTAAACTGCATTAGCGTCAACTTCAGACACTAATGCAGAAAACATTGCAAAGAAGAGGCAAAATGGACCCAGCAAGCCAGGAGAGACCCCAGGGTGACCCCATTCAGCCAGAAACCAGTCAGGAGGACAGTCACAAGTCCCAGCGGAGGTAGAAGAAAAAGCGCAAGTGTTGTTTTAGTGCAGATGACCATGTACTCCTTGTGAGAGTGGTGACGGAGCACCAGCAACAACTATTTGTCACCTCCAAATTGCCAATTGGCAGGAGAGAGGCAATATGGGAGCAGATATTTGACAAGATTAACAGTGTGGCAGAGGTGAGGAGAACTGTACCTGAGTGCAAGAAACACTGGCATGATTTTAAGTGAAGGACAAAGGAGAAGGTGACAAGGAACAGGAAGGCAGCACTGTAAACTGGAGGTGGAAGTCCAGCACCACAAGAGGACCTGGACAGGATGGAGGAGATGGTTGCAGTAGTCATCATGGAGGAACTGGTCACTGGAATCACAGGACAGCTCAGACTACCGGGAACCACCACAAATGCAGGGTAAATTGTATGGGGGAGATTAACGCAAAATTGTCAAGTGCAAGAAAGGGAAGATATGCACTCAATGCATTTCAAAGGAGCGCAAAGGGATATTTTGCACATTAATCAAGTTGCACTATTCAAACGTAAGCAACACATGCACATACACCTTGGTTATGTCATGCACCACAACACATACACAACCTGGCCATATGTTAATCACCAGGGCTACATACCTACATGTACATATGCAGCACATAGGGTGGAAAGCATGTCTAATTACTGTGCCTCTGGTTGTGTAATCCCTTGCATATAGTCAAACAAACCCTACCAACACGACCAATACATCAGAGACTAGGAAGTCAGTCAATACCATTCCTGGGGTAACATCATGGTGGTGTCCCTTGCAGAAACACCTTGGTAATGCTTTGTCCCATTGCCAAAACACGTGTGCTGCATCTTAAAGCACACAATTAAATGCAACCTTCCCCAGCATTACCCAGACATGAGCCGGAAGCACCACCACCCCGCACATAAACAACATATCCTCATAAGGCAGCCACCACTCCATCATGCAGTAAGGATGCCTCTCTGGGTTTAGGGAAAAGTCATTTGGGCAGCCGCTGGGGGAATTGCAGGCTGATCCTGCATCCCAGGTAACATGCCACTACCTAGTGTAACTAAACTGGTGTAGTGTGGAGCCACATATTTTGACACTGATCAGAACTGTGCCACTAAAGAAAATATATACTATAGATTGCAATCTGTAGGTCACAACACATACAGGCAGAGCCCACGACTACTCTGACACAACCATGTGAGACACATAGGAATGGGGATAACCACACAAATACAACACACTGTGTATGTCTGTGAACATAATGGTGTACAATTTCACACTGACAGGCGGGGAATGGAGCATGGGCAAGTATGGTGTTGGTAAGACTGCTAGTGCAGTGTGCCCTTTGCGGTTGGCAGTATGAGTTACACGCTGGCATGGCGGGTGGAAATCTGTCTGCTCGTGCTGCTCTGTGAGGCTGTTACCACTACATTGTTGATGGATCAAATAGAGTCAGTGCCAGTCTTGAGGTGCACTGGTCGTGACAGGACACGCTGCTCTTAGCCCTGCAAGTCAGGCAGTGGAAGGCGCAAAGGGCCTGGGCATAGGGCCCCTTGCACTGTCCATGCCAGGTGCATGGGCTATTCAGGGGCACCCAGGGTCACACCACACCACAACACATCACCACCAACCTTTGCATGGGGGTTTCACCGCCATGCAAAGGCTGGTTGAAAAGTGGGAACATACCTGGAGGGTAGCACTGATCGTAATACTGGTCTGGTGTCACAAGACAGGTGGCATTGCCAGTCTGTAAGCTGCCGGTAACCTGCCAGTGCCAGGCTATTGGCCCATGGGGCATTTCCCATGGACAACATGTGCCACTACCACCTGCGCTGTTGGGGGTGGTCATATTGACAATGGCAGTCAGGTGGTCATAGGACTGCCGGACTTGTAATGAGGGTCCATGTATGCACCAGTATATCTACCGGCAAAATCACCATCAAACTAGCTTGATGCCCTGACCCAAGTTCAACTTTAGTCAACTGGCTATGTCCATTAATGTTTTTCCATCAGGCACAGTCATGTAGAAAATTATGTACACATCACCAAATGATACCCATACCTGGGTCCACCCCTGTGCCTGTGTCAAATTAGCTGCACTGCCACAATGCTGCATCCCTTGCACCATAGTGCAAGGATGGCTGCATTGAGGGGGAGATCATAGTTGTGTTGGAAGGAGCACCTTCCAGCACAGACAGGAACTGAAATGGAAATCTGCTAGGTCCATGTGTGCTGTGCAATGTAGCACACATACACATACATCAACATGAGGAGCGATCAAAGGAAATGACAACATAGTGCCTTAGTAATGCCATCCCTGGGGTGGTGTGAGGTTTCGGTTCCGCCCTGGTGTATGTGAAACATGTAAAACTGGGACAGGGGCATATTGCAATGTGTGCTGCTGTGGCTTGACCACTGCAACACCCATTGCAAGGCACTGCGTTGAAAATGGATGCATAGGAAGGGTTCACAATAACAAGATGATGTCAAGCCACCAAAAGGATATGCATCACACCTAGCAAATATGATCCAGCCAATTGCGCCACCTGAGCTTACCCCCATGTGACACTCAGGTGGGACGAAGGGCTGATAGATTGCAACCATGATGTACAGGAACAATGTTTGTGAAGTAAGTTGATAATGAGCCTCCAATAGCAAGTCAATGATGTGACATATCAACTGCCACAACATTGAAAGATTTATTTTACACCATCCCCTTGCAGAGGATGATGGCTCTCCTGCTGATCTGCCTGTCCTGGAGTTCCCAGATGACCTGGATGACCAGCTGACAACCATCACCCAAAAGACCCTCCAAGAAGTCCTGGTATTCCTCTAGACACCACCTCCAGTTGCAAGGAGGACAAATAATGTAGCAGCCATCCCAGATGCCCTTACCAACACCCCAATAGTACAACCTGCCAGCACGGACACAGCTGAGGACTCCGAGGACCCAGAGACAAGCTTTGAGGGGACAATGGAGGAGTCTAGCGGGAGCTGGCCAAGCAGGTGCGGGTGGGGATGGAGGCTGTGGCAGCCAGCCTAGAGGGAATTCCCACGTGCCTTGTGACTGCCAATGAACATACAGCTGCCAAACGAGGCACACACTGCCCACTGCATGGAGTCCAGCAGTGTCTGAGGGACATAGCTGCTGCCATGAGGAAGAGGCCACAACAACTGCCCTCTCAAACTGGCAGCAGCGTAATTGAGAACAAGCTGGACTTCATGCAGCTGGAAGTGCCCTCCCTCAGGGCAGGCATGGCTGCCTACCACAGGGATGATGCTGCTATCCTGAAAAATCAGCAAATGAAGCACACACTGCCCACTGCATGGAGTCCAGCAGTGTCTGAGGGACATAGCTGCTGCCATGATCAGCTTCACTCGTAAGATTTCCCGGTAGCACCAGCCCATGCCACATGGACAGTGTTCTCCTTTGTCCTGTGATTGAGATTATGTCAGTGTTAGCACAGTTGTATATGTGCACTCTTTGCCCACACACTGTTGACCTGTCTGGACTGTCATTGTCTCTCACTTACCAATTGGCAATTATTGTTCCTCCACACTTAACAACACTTCTGCCAAGCATGCCCCATGAAATGTCCCTCAACCCTGGACTGGTGTTTTGTCACAAATGTATAGATTTCACAAGTGGGGTTGTTGAAGTAAGCCTCAGCAAGGCCTACTAGTGCAAGGGGTTCACCTTTCTCTGCACAAAGTCCTTAAACCATGTAGGAAGAAGTTGGCACAGGAACTGAAATAAAAGACAAAGGCCCTGATTCCAAACTTGCGGGAACCGCCAGAAGACCGTCCCGCGGTCAAAAGACCGCGGCGGTCATTCTGAGTTTCCCGCTGCGCTGGCGGGCGACCGCCAGAAGGCCGCCTGCCCGCCCAGCGGGAAACCCCTTCCCACGAGGATGCCGGCTCCGAATGGAGCCGGCGGAGTGGAAAGGGTGCGACGGGTGCAGTTGCACCCGTCGCGATTTTCAGTGTCTGCTATGCAGACACTGAAAATCATTATGGGGCCCAGTTAGCATGGGCACATTGGCATGGGCACTGCAGGGGCCCCCAGGGGCCCCACGACACCCGCTGTCAGGAACAGGATGGCGGTAAGGGGGTCGGAATCCCCATGGCGGCGCTGCAAGCAGTGCCGCCGTGGAGGATTCCCTAGGGCAGCGGGAAACCGGCGGGACACCGCCGGTTTCCCGTTTCTGACCTCGGCGGTCAGAATGCCCATTGGAGCACCGCCAGCCTGTTGGCGGTGCTCCCGTCATTTTAGCCCTGGCGGTCGTCGACCGCCAGGGTTAGAATGACCCCCAAAGTTTATTAACCTCATGAGGTGGTACTACAGTTCAAACAGCACCCTTAGGTAATGTCTAAAGTAGCACACTGAACTGAGAGAGCATGGTCCTTTTATACCCACGCAGGGGCTAAAAGGAGGTGGTACAATTATAGAAGCAAGACTTGTATACATGTAAGGTCATGTGGCAGAGAAAATGGCTGCCATGAATACCAAATGGATTCCGTGAAATGTTCACAATAGTTACAAATACAGATGTCTTCCGCTAATGCTTAATCTAATCGCTGCTAAACTACAACAGACAACCCTTTCAGCATTAGCTGAAGACATTCGTCTTTCTGGAATAATCTAAATATTCATCTTGTATATTTATGCTCATCATTTCAGCTATTTCTTTATCTAACATATGTTGTGCTTTCATTTCTGTAATATTTCTTTTGGTAGGCATACAAGCAGTAATACACATGGAGCAGAACATTGGACCAAACTGAATACAGATACAGCATGTGAAAAATATTGCAATCATTACACACAGGATAGTCAGTAGTTTCCAGCCCCAGGTGGAAACAAGAGCCCAAAACCATCCAGAAAAAGTCAAAGTACCAGTCTCTGTGTTGATTTCTGCAGCAATTTTATGCAATTTAGATATTGCATCATATACTGAAGGTGAGTGATCAGGAATGAAAACACAGCAACTATTACCGATGATGCGACATGCACCACCTCGGTCAGCTAATATCACATCTAGTACCATACGATTTTGGAGCGCTACAATCCTTGCAATTTGGAGCTCCTCAGTAATATTACCAAGTGCCAGAGCTGCCTGATTGGCAACAGCTTCCACAACCCTAGTCAATCGTCTCACTTTCCTACTGTTTAACGCAGCACCCACAAAGGGGAACAATCCTAAATTAAAATCAACATATTGTTGCAGGCTAGTATCTGTTTGGTCTACCTCATTTGTACTTATTTCCCTTTTATATCTATTGTTAATGATGTCATTGAACAGTTTTAAATCTCAGTGATATGATGCAGGGGCCAAAAACACAGGGGGTAATAGAAAAGATACATAACACACACCTGACCTCCCAACAGGTAGTTGGTAATATCCATAGCTACCACAAACAAAATATGTATTATGTGAAGCTGTAAAACGACTATTATTTATACTCTCAATAGTTAAAATCAAGGTACAATCGCTTATCCCTACTGGAATTCGCCCAATGCTACGTATACATAAATCTGCTTTAGTTTTTGTAACAGAAATCACAAATTGTTCTTTCTTGTCAGAGTCTCTTATATTTGTGAAGACATATGGTATTGAAACATTGTCCAGTTGATACTCTTCCCATTCCCATTTAGTTCCTTTTGGCTTGGGGATACCCATCTTTGTCTTGGTAGCATACTTTATTAAGGCAAAAAAGAAGTCCGCCCTCTGTACATTTTCCAGATGCAAACAAAAGTGTGTACCAAGCTTGACAAGAACCATTGTGTGAAAAAGGAAGAGGAATGAAAGGTGTTCCTCCTTTCTTTTGATGCACAGGTATCATTCCACATACCCAACAGTTAGTAGTATTTGTAGCATTATGAGTATGATGCAACATCTGAATGAAAGTATTATTGAAGTACGATTGAGGGTGCTTCTGCTCCTGATAGGGAAGCGTAAAGTAATAGTGATCCTCTGGTACTGGAGTAGTGGCAACAAAAAACTCACGAGCAGGAGCCTTCTTTTCAACAAACCAGGTGATTGTTGCTGTAACCACCAAAACAACAACAAACCCCATAGTACTAATGATCAGTTTGTTATTCATTTTAGCAACAGTGATAATCGACCCTTTCAGAAATGGATTAAAAACAATCGTTGGAGCTCTTATCCCTGGGCAGCCGCTGATTTCTTCACCACAGGCCAAGACGGGTGTCACTACTCTAATGCATGGCTGATTCCCCCCCCCCCTTGCCACATTGGCTCTCCGTTTCACTAACCCAGGGCGGTAGCTCAACCAGTTTTTTTCAAAACATTTTCAGATTCTTTCCTCGGTCTCAAATTATATCGTGACACTCCAGAAGTCGTATGGTTCGGGAAGACCTCTGCAGATTCGTCAGGTGATATAGCACGGCCTTTCTCCGTAGTCAAAATCTCTCGATGATCGGTCAGTACAGCAGGTTCCACCAAGGTAGGTAGCACTCTCTTGCAGTGAGTACTATGGACCCAATTCTTTCGGTTCGTCACTCGAACTGCTGTCCTTGTCGCAAGGAGCACCTGTTCTGGGCCTCGCCACCTTGGTTCCAAGCTGCTTGATCTTTCAAAGGACTTAATCATCACCTGGTCACCAGGTCGGAGTTCATGGCCTTCACCTGTAGATCTGTCAGGAAGTGCTTCTCGAACCTGTTGATGAATAGAAACCAAATTGTCAGTTAACTGTGCCAAATAATCATTCATCAGGACACAAGGTACATCATATACAGATTTTGGCTTGGGAACTCCCCAAATATTCATTGGCCTTCCGAATATTATTTCATAGGGGGTCAGGCCTGTTCGAGAGTGTGGCACTGACCTAATAGACAATAATGCCAATGGTAATGCATCTGGCCAAGTTAAGGATGTGGAAGCCTGTATCTTCGCTAACTTCAGCTTCAAAGTAGCACTATACCTTTCCACCAACCCTGCTGATTGTGGGTGGAAAACCGCATGGAACTTCTGTTTGATCCCTAATCCTTTCAGGACATACTTAATAACTTCCCCAACAAAATGAGGTCCGTTATCACTCCATAAAAATCTGCAAACACCAAACCTAGGGAAAAATTATTTCAAAAGCACCTTCGCTGTGGTAATGGCAGTATTATCCTTTGTGGGGCACGCCTCTATCCATTTACTGAAGGCACAAACCACCACCAAGACATACTTTAAATTGTTGCAGCGTTCAAGCTGAATATAATCCATTTGTAGAACTTCAAAAGGTGCAGTTGGTGTAGCAAACCCTCCCGCAGGAGTACGTGTCCCTTTTCCAGAATTGTATTGTAAACAGATCAAACAAGACTGTACTACTCTCTTAGCTGTACTGGAAATTTCTGGATGCTCCCAAACTTGCGTAAGCAACTTCGTTATTGTTGAAGCTCCAACATGTGCCAGCCCATGTGCCATCTGAACCATAGGTTGTACAAAAGCTATAGGCAATTTCAATTTATCCATCTGCTTATTCCGCCAACAGCCCTCATCATCCAATTCTCCATCTTCAGACCATTGCTCACGTTATTTCACAGAAGCAGATTTCTGTGTATCTAATACGTCTTGTCTAGCATTGTGCCAACGTTCAGCTTGTGACTTCACTATATACATAGAAGTAGTACTTCGCTGCATCGCAGTCTCACGTGCTACGCGGTCTGCAAGAGCATTACCTTGCCCTATCTTATTGGTCACTTTCTTATGTGCACTACATTTCACAATAGCTAGTTTCTTTGGATATGTCAATGCAGTCAAGAGGTTATGCACTAATTCTCCATGCATTATCTGCATCCCGTGGGATGTGAGAAAGCCTCTCTCCTTCCAAAGCAAACCAAAATCATGAGCCACTCCAAAAGCATAGCAGCTGTCTGTATAAATGTTCACACATAAGTCACTACTAAGCTCACCTGCTTGTGTCAAAGCTATTAGTTCAGCTGCTTGAGGTGACTTCTGTAGTATACGAGCTGTCTCCACTACCGTGTGTATTGTGGTGATTGCATATGCAGCTGAGGTTGTACCATCTGGCAACTTCAAACAAGACCCATCAACACATAATTTCCCGTCTACATCTAAAAGGGGCGTATCTTGTAAATCAATACGACCCTTTGTCTGTTCTTCAGTAATGAATATACAATCATGTGTTTCATGTGACTGAGGCTGAGTCACCGGATATGGCAACAAAGTGGCTGGATTTAGTGTTGCACATCTCTTCAGTGTAATGTGAGGAGCCAGCAATGTCAACTCATATCCTGTTATACGGGCGCTAGTTAAATGTTGTGTCTTTGTTTGATTTAAAAGATCATCAACCGCATGGGGTACTAACACCAAAGCTTATGTGACAAAACTATCCCTTCACTCTGACGTATTGACACAGCTGTTGCGGCAACTGAACGAAAACACCCAGGCAACGCTCGAGCGACAGGATCAAGTACTGCTGAAAAATATGCACAGGGACGCTGCTTATCGCCATGTGTCTGTACTAAAACTGACAATTCACATCTATCTTTCTCATGTACGTAAAGTGCCAAAGGCTTAATGTAATCTGGAGTACCTAACACTGGTGCGGAACAAAGGGCTTGTCGCAGCTGCCTGAAAGCAGTCTCACATTCATCTGTCCATGGGAGGGGCATTAGAGTATCTTTAGTCAAAAGTGCTAGCAAAGGTTTGTCAATGTGTGAAAACCCTAATGTCCATTGCCTACAAAAAGAAGTAAGACCAAGGAATGCCCGAACATCTTTCTGAGTAGAGGGTACTGGTGTGTCTAAAATTGCTTGAATACGATCTGATGTAAGTGCACGGCCCTCCTTAGACAAAAGGTGACCTAAATAGGTTACCTTTGGTCTACAATATTGCAATTTCTTTCGTGACACTTTATGATGGTGTGAAGCAAGAAAAGAAAGTAAGGACAAAGTGCACTTTTCACATTGCTCAGGGGTATCAGCTGCCAACAAAATATCATCGACATATTGTATGAGAGCCACACCTTCAGGCAAAACAAAAGAATCAAGTTCTCGTTTTAACGCTTGACTATAAATACTTCGACTCCCCGTATAGCCTTGAGGAACTCTGCAAAATCTATATAATCGTTTATTCAAAGTAAAACCAAACAAATATCGGCTGTCAGGATGAATAGGGATCGAAAAGAAAGCATTCTTCAAGTCTATCACAGAGAACATAGTTGCTGTCGGGGGAACCAAAGTGAGGAGTGTCGTGATGTCAGATACCACAGGATATTGTGGTATCACAATCTTATTGACTTCTCGTAAATCAATAATGAATCGGTAAATCCTAGTATCAGTATCCTTTTTCAGAATAGGAAGAATCGGACTGTTACAAACATTATACAGAACTTCCTCAACAACTCCAACTGCAGTAAGATCATGCACAATTCGTGTGAGTGCTTCTTCGCCCTCCTGTGAAATTTTGTATTGAGGCAAACGTGGCAATACAGCTCCCTCCTTAACACTAATATGTACCGGTGGAATAATCATTTGTCCCACATCAGTATCTGAAGTAGCCCACAAAGTACTAGGGAGTGAAGCTAATGCAATATCCTCTTTAACAAGACAAACTCTTTCCATCACAGGATGATTATCATTTAAAATAACACGCACCCCTTCAGGAGAGCATCGTATTGTAGCCCTGAAATACTTGAGCATATCAATCCCACAATATTGTCTGGTGTATTTGGAGAAAGCAAAAATGGACATGGAGCAGTAAATTTATCAACATGGAATGCAAGTGGTTGTGACAATGGGCTAGGGGAAGGTGTTCCATCGAAACCTATCAATGTAATGGTTAAGCCAGACAGGGGAGCCCTTGGAATCAATTGTTTAGACAAAGCGCTACGAGTACCTCCTGTATCAACCAGAAACTGATCAGTAGAACCCAAAACATGTGCTGTAACATAGGGACCCCTCTGATCTACTGGAACTTCAACTGATTCCTTACCCCATCCTAGGCAATCCTATGCATAAGCAGAATCTTGGAAATCAGGCTGCACATAGTTAGACATCTGGTAGTGGTTCCGTCTATCAAAAGTGTTAAACCCATCCTGCCCTCGTACATTAGCATCAACCCTAGCATGATCATTCGTGCTTCTTCTAGGTCCTGAATATCCTGAGCGATTTCTCATTTGTCCCCGACCACAGGAACACTGCTGAACACGTAGTGCTGGACAATCGGCAGCCCAATGGCCAAATTTCTTACAATACACACACTGATCAACAGACAAATTCAAACGAGTGTAAGAAGAACCATAAGATCCACGTCCACCTCTATCACTACCTCTAAAAGGCGGACCATAAGCTTGAGCCATCATAACCTTCGTCTTTAATTCTTTAATCTTTTTATCCTCGCTACCTTTAGCTTCTAATTCCTGACGTTCATAATACTGAGCCATAGTCAAAAGAGAAACCGTAGTAGAGGTAGTCCATGAACTTTCACTAGCTTTTAGACGACTAGCTATTCCTGGTAACAGATTAGCTACATATTTATCGGCAAACAAATGTCTGCCCGTCTCATCTGACAAGAACTGACCGCTAAAATCATGAAATGCTTCTTCAAAGCGTGTAAAGAAATCAGATTCATCTGCCTTTTGCTTACAAGACGCTAAAACAGTCCAATCTATCTTTTTAGGGGGAATAATCGTTTTGAACTTAACTAATATGGCTGCAGGAAGATCTAGAATCAACTGATATGGCTTTTTCGCAGGTTCCCTATCCCCGTCCATCTGTTCTAATTCTTTCCATGACGCCCCAAAAACTGCACGATCATCAATTTTACGAACAGTTCTCCACATATCTGGCGGTAATATCAATCCGAAAAAAAATAAATCAATGTCAGCCAAAGTCATAGTACAAGAACTAATTGCTCCCTCAACTTCCTCATAAAAGGCGGCTGGATTTTTCCGCGGGTCAGGTAATGCTGTTTTAAGTGCCATTACATCTGCCCTATTCCAAGGAGTATACACCCAATTATAAATAAAATAACCCTTAGCATCAACAGAAGTTTTATCATCACTTGTACCCAATCCTTTAGGAGGAACATACAAAGGTGCGGCCTCCCGCATTGGTTTCGCGTGAACTATCATAGTCTTATCTGTTTCGAAGATGGAAGCTTGCACCCCACCTGTCTGAGATGTCCGTGCAACTACGTCCACAGCCCTTTTCTCCTCTTGCAAGCGGACTGCCGTAACACATAATTTTACCAACCGCCTGATTGCATCAGCCACCTGGGAGAAAACAAAAAGACCATCACGCATTTGCTTATGATCAGCTGCTACATCATCGGGCTCTAACTCATCAGAATATTTCCGATATAGTTCAATAACTTCTGAGCCAAATGCCTCAGTAAAATATAGCTGCTCCTTTTCCGTCCACCCTTTCATGTTGTCTAAAAGTTCAGAAGCAGAGTCAACGCTACGAATTGTTTTACGAGCAATAGATCTAAGCTCAGACGCATGGTCAGCAGGCAACATAGAGCGACTGTCTTGCATATTCTGTTGCTCCGAACTGGAGACCTTAGCTAACTCATGAGGGGCAGAAGGGACGACATACGGAGGTGGAGGGCGATCTAGTAACAATAAATCATCATGTGGTTTATTAAGGATAGGATAGAGAGGTTGCCTAACGGTGTATTGGCCAGTTACCTGTAATTTACGTTCTTTCTCTTCTAGCTCCTTTAAGTCATTTATTTCTTTCTTTCTTATTTCCAATGCTTTCACATATACATTCTTGCGCTGCTCTTTCTCAAGCAAGGCTTGCTCACGCTTCACTCTCGTCCACGCACATCTTTCTCCCACATTCGTACACAGTCAAACATATCTTGCCTAGACTTTCGCGTACACATACATTGTTCCACATACTCAATCTTTCGCAAGTCAAACGACCCATGCATAGGCCAACCTAACTCAGGATCCGCACAAGTGTATTTATTCCATAATGTGCTGTACATTATAGAAGAAAGACCATGTTTAACATACATATCTCTATTTGGCGTCCCCTCTGGGGGTGCCGGTTGCGATTCTTCCAGTCTCAAATTGGTACCATTACAAAAGCAACACATCCTACGAAGTGCGCTAAAAACAGGCATGCCAAAAATAGTGCAAAATATGCAATATTATAACCAAAGTAGCACTTAAGGTGCCGTTCAAATCAAAATTAAATTGGAGAAAATTCTCCTCATTACCTGCCTATATAAATTGCAATTTATATATCAATTCAAAGGATACAAATTGACTAGTCACCCAAAACACGAGAGCCACAGTAAGTAGTGCTAAACTACATTAACAAAGGCATCAAAACCCACAGCAAGTGCCGTAAAACGGCTCTTACAAATCACAGTGTGTCCAGGTTCCAACTGCCAAGTTCTAAAATCGACCAAATGGTCACTGCATGACGAATGAACAAAAAGGATCTTAGTCGAGGACCGGTGCCACCTGGATGGTCAAATCAGACAGAAGGGAAAAACGCCGTGGTTGCCAAGACTCGGGTCTCCTCAGGCATTGATCGTCCGCAGCGAGATGCCAATCCTTCGTCGCGACCAATCCGTTGGGCGTCCGAGTCACCGATGAGCCCCTGTTCGGGCGCCAATTTGTTGAAGTAAGCCTCAGCAAGGCCTACTAGTGCAAGGGGTTCATCTTTCTCTGCACAAAGTCTTTAGACCATGTAGGAAGAAGTTGGCACAGGAACTGAAATAAAAGACAAAGGGGGTCATTCCGACCCCGGCGGTCAAGGACCGCCGGGGCCGGGGTCGGCGGGAGCACCGCCAACAGGCTGGCGGTGCCCCGCAGGGCATTCTGACCGCGGCGGTTTGGCCGCGGTCAGAACAGGAAAACCGGCGGTCTCCCGCCGGTTTTCCGCTGCCCTGCACCGCCATGGGAATTCCGACACCCCATACCGCCATCCTGTTCCTGGCGGTTCGGCCGCCAGGAACAGGATGGCGGTATGGGGTGTCGTGGGGCCCCTGGGGGCCCCTGCAGTGCCCATGCCAATGGCATGGGCACTGCAGGGGCCCCCGTAAGAGGGCCCCACAAAGAATTTCAGTGTCTGCTAAGCAGACACTGAAATTTGCGACGGGTGCAACTGCACCCGTCGCACCTTCCCACTCCGTCGGCTCCATTCGGAGCCGGCTTCCTCGTGGGAAGGGGTTTCCCGCTGGGCTGGCGGGCGGCCTTCTGGCGGTCGCCCGCCATCCCAGCGGGAAACACAGAATCACCGCAGCGGTGTTCTGACCGCGGAGCGGTGTTCTGTCGGGGGAACTCTGGCGGGCGGGATCCGCCGCCCGCCAGAGTTAGAATGACCCCCAAAGTTCATTAACCTCATGAGGTGGTACTACAGTTCAAACAACACCCTTAGGTAATGTCTGAAGTAGCACACTGAACTGAGAGAGCATGGTCCTTTTATACCCACGCAGGGGCTAAAAGGAGGGGGTACAATTATAGAAGCAAGACTTGTATACATGTAAGGTCATGTGGAAAATGCACAGTCGACAGGTAGGAGGAGCTAACAGTTTTCAAGGACTAACAGCTGCAGACCTTACTGAGCATGTGCGAAAGTGGGAGATGCTAAATATCAATTCCAATTTAGGCTGTTGTCAGATGTGCCACAATTCCCGACATTCCTACACAGAACCCCAACACTGACAGTTGAAGTACCAGACCTACCTGTCCAATACAAGTTAAACATAGTCATCTTGAGTGGCAGGTACACTGGATGGCAGATGCATGGAGTGGTAGATGTGTTGTTGCTGCCAATGTGACAGCTCAATTTTCAATAGGTGATGCACATGTTGAGAGAAGTATTCGGAGGCAGGATGGAATCCCTAGGCCAACCCCCAATTTGCACCATGCACTCATGGGAAGACCCTGAGACACAAGCAAATAACACAAAATGCATGAGAGAATGCAAAAACGCTTATTAAAATTTCAAGTAACCTAAAAAAGAACTAGAACCTACCCTATCTCAAACTAACCTATTCTAACTATACAACTAAAGCTAACTACTCTATGCTAAACCTAACTTACACATTGAACACCACACTCTAAACATTGCCCCCCCCAACAAGACACATGCAGGACAACAAGTTCTAATACTACACATATACTAACTAATCCTAAACAAATATATATTTTTTTGTACTTTTTTTTAAATTATGTTTTTTCTTTTTTCCTTTTTTAAGAAAATACATAGATACCCCAACATGACCCCCACACCCAACCACCCACAAATTAGCACATAAGAAGAAAAAAACCCGCCCCCAACTACACTTATCCTATCTAATCTATACACCTACACTAACCTAACACTAACCCTCTAAAACCCACAAAAAATATATAAGAAGATTGTAGGGGAAGGGACAGAACTTGGAGGTGGCAGATCTGATAGCAGTCACAGTTTTGCCTTTTGTAGTTTTTTTTAATGCATTTCAACATCTTCTTATTTCTGGAAACCTCTTCTCCAATCTGTCCAAACATTTGATAATGAGGGACACATCCCTTTGAAGATCCTGCAGCAACTGTGTTGCAATGGCAGAAGGTGGTGTGGGCTGTTCTGCTGCTGTAGTGACTGTTGCAGCCAATGTTGTTGGGGTGGTGCCAGCTGTGCCTTCCTGCACTGCTGATGAGCCTGGAGTTTGCTGAGCCTTTTTAGGAAGTGTGGGAGCCCCATGTGGGAATGCCTGCCATTCCCCTGTTGGCTTTTCTGCACAGAAGCAGCAACACATGCATCTGTACCCAGGCTCCTCTGCCAGGATGTGGCGGTACCTTACTGCCCTCTTCTGAAAATCGCACCTCTCCTCATTGGTCATGTTGGCAGCTGTAATATGGAGGTAAGCAACCATCAGTGTCAGCATTGTGTGGAGCCTGTACAGATTACTAGCTTACGCTGCTACATCTAATTACACATGCACTCCAACTCACATTACAGAAAAGACAAAAGCCCGGATAAATGTAACATCAACGCTGCCTTTGCATCATATTTTTTACTCTAAAGTGACATAAACCTACAAAATTAACTAAAATATTGTAAGTGTGCACCGCTTTTGTGTATAAAAATGATGCAAAGGCGGCGCTACATTTACATCAATCAGGCCCAAATTTCCTCATCATCTTTGTCTATTTCCAACCATACATCGCCAGTAACTTGGACAAGTCATTGGAAGGATGGGATGCTGTTGGTAAACATAAGCGGTCAGAGCTGATTGGTACACATGCAAGCCTGATCAACATGACTGTCACCTACACTGTGAACATCACATCTACCTACAAATTTGGTATTACTCTCCCCGTGAGCCTAAGGGGGGATGACCATGCTATCCATCATCTCAACAGTCCTGGTTACCCACCAAGGCCTGATCACACATACATGGAGTCAAGGAGTGGATCATATGTTAAGAGGGCTAACAAACTAGGAAGCTGGTATCCATATGTCAATCACAACTACATTCATGTGTCCAGGTGTAGACACCCATCAATACGGGATCTCCCACTACTATTCCTTTCATGCACAGTTCTATGCCAGCACACGTTGGGCCTTGACCTGCGTGCAAGCCAATTACATTCCACAAAAGTGAAATATACATCGAGTGCAGAAGACAGAGCGCCATGCTGGCGGACAATTGCCAGCCCGGTCCTTCACCTTCATGACAATACAGGGATGCACCAAATTAGGATCAATATGGTGCACCCATGTGTTGTCACCTATGCCTGGGCACATATTGCTAACATATGTCCAGGGAGCCTTGCAACATGGTGCATAGTTGGCTGCGTTTAGGAGGAGTTTGACCATGTGCCGGAAGGGACACCTTCCAACACATTACAGTAACCAAGAAAGAGGACATACAATAGATGTGTGCTGCCTCAGGCATCAGCCATTGAAAGATCTCAGTCGGAGGATACATGTGAGTATTCATCCTTATTGCACAATGCTAAGGCCACCCCCTTGGGGGGGGTGCTGAATTTGGCACTCACTCTGGTGTGATCAAATCTGTTAATCTGGGACTGCATCCAAATGCAATGGGTCTTGCTGTGGTTGTGCCACAGCAACACCCATTGCAGCTTATCACGCTGCCCCAGACATCGAAGTATACTCACACCTCAGTCAGTGCAAATTTGGCTAATTCCATGCCAGTGGTGGTGTTAGTAGGGTGCAATGAGGAGAAAAGTTGGCATGTCCCCTTGTTTGTTGCTCTTTATATGTGTCCTGCACACTGCAACACGCAGAGTAAGAGCAAATCACATATGGAGATACTATTTTGTGTAGGAGGGTGTCCCTCCTGCACAACAACTAACCCCCCTTTCAACGCAGCCATCTGTGCACCAAGGCACAAGGGTGGCTGCGTTGGTGGCTTGGCTGCAAATTTGCGAACAACACAGGGTACAACACAGGGCTGCACTGTATATGACTAAATACGGCGCATCCCTGGGTTGTGAGAATGACGGAGTGCGGTATGGGCTCAGTAGAGGCCGTCTGTGACAGAATATGAACTAGAACATGGAACCGCCAGTATTCCCTTCCAAATACATATTCAATCTCCCTTACATGGCCTTGCCCAATGACACAAAGGGACCAATAGGACAATAGTGGTGCAGCACATGGGACTTGAGTAATGAAAATTGAACACAGCCTTTGCGACATTTTCCAACACATAAGCAAAGCTAATTAACAAATCATGTGTTGGAGGTTAATTTTGTGCAGCTAATGAATACAAAATGATCCAAGGGCGGTGCTAGCCTCTCATGAATGCGTCCCCTAGTGCTGCCCCACATGATGTGTGTCCCTTAACACACCCCTGTCGATACCATGTGTGGGCCATCTATACAAAACAGCACAACATGGTATAAGGGGGAGTTGTGTAGTAAATACATGACACTACACTGACATTTTGCAAGACTTACAACTCAAGTACTTAAACTTTTCCTGCAAGGCACCCTCAGGTGCTTTTTGATAGAAATGCATTACAGTTGAATGTCTGCAAGGCTAATGCGTTGATTATTTCATGACTGATGTGGCAAAGTTGTCTCATGGAATCAAATGCGCCATATTCATTGCCCCTAAGGTGGGGAAACCTCCTTTGCAAACATAATGGCTGGAGCAGGGGTCATGTGTGTGAAATGTTGACAAAGTTGCACTATGCATGCATTGCACCACTTTGTTGACACAATCCTGGGACAATATGGTAGGATGGCAGTGCTTTGGCGTTTCATACATGACACTATGCAGGTGCACAGGTGACGCTATGGGCTCTGAAATGTATGCCTTCGTGATGGTTGTGCCAGACTCATCAGACATCTGACCTGCATTAGTATCATTGTTGGACATGTGAACTCCAGGCCTGATCTGGCGCAGATACTCTTCACACCGGTTGCATCCAACCAGTTCACAAGCATTGCAAGCAGTACTCCAACTTATCTGCTACTGTCATTCAAAAGCAGTGAACAGTCAATGGTATGCCAATGGGATACTTACCAGCAGTTCTGTCGATCCCGATTCCCAGGTGATCTAGCAGATCCTGCTCCCTGGCCACCAGATCTGCCCAGTGATGCTTCAGCTGCTGGTCATTCAGGCCTGTATTGTAAATACGTTTCAGGTGGTGGAGCACCTCGCCCCACCGCAAACACATGGCCTCTGTCCAGTAGCCGAGGATCACTCAGTCAGCCATTTCGATCATCATTGGCAGGTAGTGTGCAACCAGCCAAATAAACCCACCAAGCTCATCTGTAAACATTCTGGACATCCTCCCCTTGCCGACTGATGGTCAGAGTTGACCCTAATAAGTAATAATACAAAATAAAAGGAAACTTAACCCCACTAACCCAAATACCCCAAATAACTAACAAACCCAGACAGACACCCCCAAGTACAAATACAAAATAAAAGGAAACTTAACCCCACTAACCCAAATATCCCAAATAACTAACAACCCCAGACAGACTCCCCACAGTACAAATACAAAACTGGACAAAAACTACACAAAACCACAACTTCTAGGACAAAACGTACACAGAATTCAACAGGACACAGCACAAGGGACATCACAAACTTCCAAACACAACCAACAATCAACCACCAGATCCAGTACTCAACCACACAGTCACAAAGGCACAGACTGTAAACAGAAATTGAAACTACAACCACTGTACTATGCTTGTAGACAGGATTGCCTATTACATCACTTCCTGGGCGAATGCGTCCCATTTTTCAGTTATGCGTGTTTTTATTTGATGCATTTGGCATATGCGTGGTTTATTTTAGGCACATAACGCACATATGTCATTTGCGTTGACACATGTTGGTAATGCGTCGATTTCACAGAAGGCTGCATTAAGAGGAGTGTGAGCGTAGAATTCACGCTAAGGGCCCATGTGTCATTTTCTTAAAGTTTTCGGATGTTTTTGACACATTTGCGTCATATTTTTTGCCTCATTTCCTGATTGCTTGTTTTTTTTGCATTGTCCTTGGAGGCACCCTGATTCACCATACATATGTCATGGGCTGTGCTGCAATGTGGCATAAGGGGTATGGCCACATGTGGAAGTCCATGCAGCAATGTGGTAAGGGGGTAATTGGTCAGTTCCACCAATGTGTATATTACAGAGTCAACAGCATGCTATTATTTGCATGTCGTGCATCTATTTGCATGTGTGACAACAGTGTGTCCACATAGGTTCACATTCAGTACAATGCAATAGTTCGGAATTGTGATTGTGTATTGTGTTTTGATACGTGATGTGCGATGTTGTCATGCAGAGCATACTCTTTAAAGCTGCATACACAGGTCAGGCATTGTTGATGATGGGCGAACTATTGCTACCTAGGAAATATGACCCGACATCTGTCTCTGTATTTAGATTTGGAGTTCTGGAGACCTGTGTGAAGACAGCATATTTGTCTGACATGTGTACATCTTTGGTACATAGTGTGTACGACACACTCTGCCGACATTCCACCCAGAATATGGTTTGATCACCAATTTTTGATTTAACTCATTGCATTTACCAATGGTTGTTGTTTTTGTATGGTGGACCTGCAGCCCTAGCTGCATATGTTCTCATCCTTACTAATGTGCGTTCCACAGACGTGTCTGTGCAATGTTTACCCTGTGTCAAGGTTGTGCCCCATGGCAGTGGCAGGACAGATTACCATGGATAGACTGCGCAGGCTCAACTTCTTCCATTGGTTAATATCCCTGGGAAAATCATTATGCCCATAGTTACCAATGACGTCCCCCCCTCGTCACACATGTTCCATTCAGCCATTGAAACTCTCACACTGGGTTGTTGTGACAGTGTTCAGTTCCAACATTACTTAATTTCAATTTTTTGACATTCCTTACCTCATGAGTGGGCCCCTTGCATACATCTTATCTGAACATGATGTAGTTGGGTTTGATGGGCTATTGATTAGCAAGTTGGCAACGTGGGTGTACACAATATGTTGTGGTTCATGGACTTTGTCCTTCAGTTGTCACATACCTGTGATAAGGTTGTACGTGATGTGTGTGATGGTGGCAGTACAATCTAACACATCAAATATGATGTTGCTACATTTCTTATCAGATTAGTAATTGTTATATCCTCCCTGAGGTTAGAGTCACATTCCTATGGTATATGTAGTGGAGACTGACTAGATCAAAGCAGGATTGGTTGTGTATGTGAAGTGTTTATTTACAAATTTAACATGGTGATTTCAGTGGCTCTTATGTATAAAAATTGTCAACAATATGTTGTCTCTGGCGTACCCCAGCAGCTGTGTTGTGCTGTTCCTCCTCCATATCGGCAGCGCCATCCTCCTCCTCAAGCAGGTCAGCAACCTGGTCATACACTGGCACATTCATTCGTACACATATGTTGTGCAGGGTGGCACATGTGAGGATTGTTTTACACACAATGTGTGGGGCTTAAAGGAGGCTGCCTCCTGTCAGGTCCATGCACCTGGATCTGGATTTGAGGAAGCCAAATGTGCTTTCCACCACTTTGCGTGTCTAACGGTGTCCCTCGTTGTAGGCATGCTCTGCTTTTGTGTTCGGGTTTGCAAATGGGGTCATCACCCATGGCTGTATTCCGTAACCCTGATCACTGCAAAGGATAAAAGATGTAAGTTGTTGTTAAAGCTTGCAACAGGTTTAGTATGTAGCATGGCAGTTGTTATTTGGAATTGGTTGTGACTCAGACGTGTTTGTGGTATTGTGCAAGTCCCTGGCCTAGTGCTAAGTGTTGTTGGATATGACAATCTTGTGTATTGGCTGAAGGACATGGGACATATAGGCCCTCATTACAACCCTGGCGGTCAGTCTAAAAGCGGCGGTAATACCTTCAACAGGCCGGCAGGAAAAAAAATGGTATTTTGTCCATGGTGGTTACCGCCATGGAAAACCGCCACTTTAACACACCGACGGACAGGGCGGAACGACCGCTGGGCTGGAGACTTCGGTCTCCAGCCCGGTGGCCGTCACTAGACCACCAGCGGTATCAGGACCCCGCATACCGCCATGGATTTCTTGGCGTTTTCTACCACCATGAAATCCATGGCGGTAGTCACTATCAGTGCCAGGGAATTCGTTCCCTGGCACTGATTGGGGTCTCCGCCTCCCCCTCCCCTGAGTCCTCCCCCAACACCCACGACCCCCCTACTGCCCCCCAGAGGTGGTAGGACCCCCTCCCCCGCCCCTGCCCCCCCAGACCCACAGAAACCCCCACACACACCCCCACACCCCCTACACGCACGCTCACACCACTCACACACATACATGCACACATGCACACATACATAAATGTCACATTTCCCCGACACACATTACACCCGTCTGCATGCATACACGCACTCACACAACCCCTCTACACACGCACACCCCCATGCACACACATACACCACACAACACCGCCCCCACCCCTCTCCCCTATCGGACGATCACCTTACCTTTTCCGGTGATCCTCCGGGAGGGAACCGGATCCATGGGGGCTGCTCCGCCGCCAGCACCCTGTCACCAGAACACCGCCACGCCGAATACTGAGATGTAATTCGGTGGCGGTGTTCTGATGACGTGGCGGTGACGGTAGAGCAGCCTCCACTTCACTGCTGACCACCAGTATGGCTGCTGGCAGCTCTCCGTCCAAAAAAGGGCAGAGGGCTGCCAGTGGTCATGGCATTGTTGGCCACCACTGGTGGCCTTCGGCCCGGAGGAATCTCGTCGGTCTTCGAAAAAGACCGCTGAGGTTGAAATGAGGGCCATAATGCGCATTCCTAACTGATCCTCAGTATGTATGTACCATGTGCTGTGTAGTGCATCTTTGTAGCAGTGTGCTATCACTAGAGGGGACATGACACATCCTTGCAACACATTGGGGTCAGATGTAGTGACAACATGGTAGCCCTACAAAGCCCGGACATCCCAGCCATTTTGACATGTGTCAGTACAGATGAAGTGCAACACTTAGGCCCATTTTAATGAGTAAGTGACAGTGCACAACACAGCTCCAAAATTGGCACAGCTATTCTGCATAATTTTCACTATGCAGGAATGCACCATATGTAATATGTCACAAGGCAACCCTTTGTTGTCCCCTGCGCCGGCACCTAATATGCAGCCGTGCACCAACACTGCCAACCTTGCACTAGGGTGCTTGGCTGGCTGCCCTGTGGAGGTGCATAAATCTGTGCAGGAAGGGACAACGTCCTATACATATACTATTTTCATGGGCAATTAGCTCTTTCTGTGTGTGCAGCAGTATGCAGCATGCATAGGTGGCACATTCATATGAGGTCAAATCACAGTCTATTTCTTTAGTGCAACCTGCAAACGCCACCCGTGGGGTGGTGTTTGATGTTGGCACTGCCTAGGTTTTAGGTGACACCTACCTCTGAGTCAGCGCCATCATGCTATGTATCTTGTGGTGACACACCCACGGCCACACACATTGCACGCCCCTTCCACATAAAGTACTGCATGGGAGTGGGCCCTATTTACAAAGTGGCTTAAAGTCACAAAAGAGTGGTCATCTGCCAACTTGTACATACAGTGCAGGCCACGACAATGGCACCAGGGGCTCTTACATATGTCCCTTAGTGATCTTGAGTGGCAGCTGATGTTTGTGCCAGCCATCAGGTGTCCAAGGGTGTGTATCCCATTGTTTCAGGATGATCAACATTATTACCAGTGTCTCTCCTATCTTCCAATACATGAATCAGCGTTTATACTGTCAACACATGCACAGTGCAGGCTATGGGATGGAGCTCAGCTACTTTACAAATGTGTCCCTTAGCACAGTGCATGTAAGGTCAGTGATGTCCTAGATACTCCTAGAGGGTCCCACTATGGTATCCATGATCTGCACTGTCTAACAGTGACTCTGCCCCATGGTGAGCCATTTAATGTTCACAGTACAGACATGATGGTGTTGTGGGTCGGTAAGTGGTTCATGTGAGGTGGCACTACAGTAGGTGTGGTGCCACTTCTCACAAATCATCCACATGGTATGTAATGGGCGTTAATTTGGTATTCCTATGTGTGTGACCCAATGCATCAGGCAGCTGTATATTCACACTACAGGTAAGTCAGGTATGTGCTGATGAGATGTAGTTGGTATTGGCACCAGTTGTCTGGCATGTGATGTTTGTTCTGGCAGAGACTTGCATGGCATGATTTAAGGGGTCTGTGCCTATGTGTGACTTTCGTTACATGACCATGGTGTATGCCATTGACATTGCTGCGCTATTCTTTCTTTGGTGTAATGTGTGTTTGAAGTGTATTTAGTAGCCAACCTGTGGGCACTTGTAGTGGTTTGTGGACATCTTCTGTTAGCAAGGGGTATATAGCTTCACCTGTCCTTCATGTGGTGTGCCTGTCAAGTTGTGGGTGTGTTACGTACATGTAGATGTATGTGTGTGTGCTATGCACTGATTGTGCTGTACTGCAGCATGGTGCATATGTATTGTTACCTGCACATCTGTGTTACCCTGGCCATGTGTTTTTGGAGTGGTGTATGTCTTGTGCATCCTATAGGTTTAGTGTGTTGTGTGTATATTGCTAGGTTTGTTTACTTACCCACAAGTAGGCCATTACCATATTGGCCATCCTGGAAATGTTTGTTGATCCTGCTGTGCCTGAATATGTAGGCATCATGGACGCTACCAGGATACTTGGCTAAGATGTTCATAAATAGTCCATGGTGGTCTACTATGGCCTGCACATTTATGGAATGAGGATGTTTCCGATTCCTCTATAGGTGTTCTGTTGCTGTAGGTGGGAGAAGTTGGACATAGGTGCAGTCCATTGCACCCAGCACATGCGGAAAACCAGCAAATTGGCTAAAGCCCTGTTTTATCTCCTGCTGCCTTTGTTGGGTGTTGGGGAAGCAGATGTGGTGGGGTGTCAGAAAGATGATTGCATCTAATACCTTCGGCAGGAAGACCGAGGAAGACGGCTGTGACACACCAGCAACCAGTGCATCCATTGCCTGGAACGAGCCACTTGCCAGCATATGCAGGACAGCTAGCAGCTTTGTGACAGGTGGTATATTATATGGTGTCTGCAGGCTGACTGTGATCTGTGGCTCAATGTGGTGCAGCAGGCACAGTATGGCTTGCCGGTTGAGACGGTATGTCCTAATGAGGTATTGTTCCCTGAGGTCAAGGAGGGTTGTCCTGTTCCAGAATATCTTTTCCTGCCTTCTGTGTTGCCTTTGTGGTGGTTGTGGTTGCTGCAGTAGTGGTGGTGGTTGCTTTTATGGTTGTTGTACTCTGTGTTGTCTCCCAAGCTAGAGCAGTAACTCTTCAATCTTGTCCTGTGGGTTGCCAGTGTTGCTGCTGTGTGTTTTCCTTAAGTAGGGGTGTGTGGGCCTCATTTTAACGCCTGGTCTGACCCAAGCATTAAAATTTGGTGCAAATCTGGGTTGTCATTTTTTGGGTCCGCCTCCCACCCATCCATCATTTTTGCACAGGTGGATAAATATGGCTCTAGGGGCTGAGAGTCATTTTTTGGATTGGAACGCCTGCCTTGCTTTTCATTTGTGCAAGATGGTTTCACGCATCCCCCCAAAAATGTTATGTCCTATATTTTGACGCTAGATGTGTCTAGCGTCAATATATAAATATGGAGTTAGGTTTGCGCTGGATTAGAGTCAAATACAATTACACTAATGTATCGCAAACTGAGTATAAATATGGGCCTTAGGGCCCCAATTGTGGAATGCGTTGCCTTTCAGTTTAAGACTTTGCATTTCTTTGAAGAGCTTTCAGAAGCAGTTAGAGACCTGGTTATTTTAATTCTGGTATGTCTGGTCCAGTTCAATTCATGCTAGCACTGGGAAGCTCTGTTAGGCAGCCATGTGCTGTACAAATTCAAACAATAATAATATAATGTCTATATAATGCTTAATGTGGTGGAAGCTCACATCTCTAACTGCTTACTTACTCGTGTGACTCATGAATTACACAGTTTTTAGTTATGTACACCCTATTCAACCTTCATTGGTTAGTGAATGTAGGAAGTTGGGTTTTTAGTTGAGGGAGTTTTAACCCTTCTCAAGCAACAGCCACAATCCCTACCAGAGTGAACCACAAAAAGTCAGAAAATGTGCCTGTGCTAAACCCTCTGCTAGCTTAGCACAACAGCCAGGTTTAACCTTGAGGCAAGGTGTAAAATATTAATGAAGCACACAAACAGTAATAAGGTGAAAAAACAAAACATTTTACTAAATAAAATGGCACCAAAACAAATGACATCCAACATGTGGAACGGGAGTTAGGAGTTTTAAAGTGTTTAGTGAAAAATAGCACCTGAAAGTGCCAAAAGTGGACATCTAGTCAAACAAAGCTGGGGCAAAGTTGAAAGTTATGGCAGACCGCGATAGGGCGTGGTGCAACTACACGAAGTGGATGAGGCCTCGTCTTGGTTTACCTTTAGACTTAAAATAAGTTTTGACGAAAAATGTATGAAAAGGTAAAGTTCAGCTTGAGAAGGAAGCCAGCTGTGTCCAGGGAGGATGCTTTGTAGATGGGGAGCTGGTAGACAAAGTCACTGTGAAGATTTCTACGTTCGTACTTCGTCACTTTTTTGGATTTCAAAAATCACCAGTGAGATGAAGCTGCAGGCTGTAGCTGACGAGGGCTCCATGAGGCCAGATTCCCTTCTGGAGAGGAGCAGCTGAAGAAAATTTTCTGCTGCAGTAAAGAATGGAGCGGAGCTACCACAAATCCAGGTACCTTGGGCAGATTGGTGAGCAGGTAGGGGTCAGTCTCTTGTTGGTTCTCAGACTACTTTTTAATGGAATCATTTCTAAGTCCCAAGTTTTGGCTGTTTGATCACCTTTAGCACCACTCCCAAGAGTCAAGGACTGACTGGGCAGCACCTGGAGAGTACTACTCACTTCAGGCAATTACAAGGTGCAGGGTTCAAGTTGTTGGAGCTTTTTTGTGTCCCTGTAGCTCAGAACAGGAGGCCAGTAAACTAACCCTTAGAGTCCCTCTGGTAGTCCTGAGATCAAGCAGCAAGGCAGGCCCCAAGCAGCAGGCGAGTCCTCCGAGATACAAGGCAGGCTTCAAACAGCTGGGCAGTCATTGGGTAGCAGCAGGGCAGTCAAAGAAGTCTTCAAATAATGAATAAAGCTTCAAGCAGCAGAGCAGTCATCTGAAGTACAAGCCAGTCCTTGTGGGGTCCTCCACAGGCCTAGGACTGAACCAAAAAGTTGGTCTGAGGGTGAAGTATTTATACCTGCTGCCAGCCTTGGAAGTAGGAGAAACTTCTAGACATTTCCCCACATCTGGTTATTGATTGTCCTTTCCTCCCCTGCTCAGGTTCCAGGAGGTTAAGAGTGGCAAAGTACTGGTGTCAACGTCTTTGTGAGTGTGCTGAGGCAGCCCCTTTGAAATGTAAGTAGGGCAGGGAACAGCTCTGTCCCTCCTGCCAGCAACTAGTACCCCTTTGTCTTACTGTCTAGAAGGACTACACAAAGGCAAAATATTCACAGTAATGTGACCAAGGACACAGGCGACAAATGATAAAGACAAAAAAGGCATCTTTCTAAAAGTGGGGTTTTCAGAATTATCACTTAAAACCCAACTTTACCATTAAAGTACATTTTAAATTACAATTCTTTTGAGACCATCATTACTTTTCTACTCATTCTCAATCAAAGGTTACACTTATTCAATGTAATAAGGTAACCCAGTGTTATCCTTTGAGAGAGGTAGGCCTCACAGAATTGGAAAACAGATGTAGGAGTTTTTCACTACCAGGGCATGTAAAACATAAAAATACATGTACAACTTTCTATATACACAGCACCCTGCCCGGTGGGCTGTTTAGGCCCTAACTTGGGGTGACTTATGTGTATTAACAATGGGAGGTTTAGGCCTAGAAAAAGGCTTATTTTGCCTGGTCAAATTGGCAGTTTAAAACTACACACAGACTGCAGTGCCTGGCCTGAGACATATTGTAAGGGGCTACTGAAGTTTGTGGCACAATAGGTGCTGCAGGCTGGTAGTAGCATTTAATATCCAGGCACTAGGTACATGTTTTACCACTTTACTAGGGACTTACGAATAAATAAAATGTGCTAACCAGGCGTAACCCAATTTTACCAATTTTTACAAGTGAGCACAGGCACATTAGCGATGGTTAGTAGTGGTAAAGTGCACAGTCCTAAAGCCAATGAAAACTAATTTCAGCAACAGGAGGCGAGAAGGCAAAATGATTGTGGCAAGACAATTCTAAAAGTTGTCATTACTGACAAGGAATATATTTTTCATATACAATCTGATTCATTTCATGACATATGGATATTGTTTCCTCTATTTCTCCCTTGATCTTCACAACTATTCCAAGAGAAAGATTGAATTCTTGTGTACAAATTCTCTGATAGTCGAAACAGCTCTTTCTCTGGTGCAAAAATAAACAAGCATTTCCAATGCAGGTCTCAAATTTGTGAGAGTTAGAGCTATTGGTGTTGTAAATGACAGTGGTCCTCATTACGACCCTGGCGGTCGGTGATAAAGTGACGGTAATACTGCCAACAGGCTGGCGGTAACTACTGCCAAATTATGACCATGGCGGTGATATCTCTGAAAGACAGCCAATGTACCACAACCGAGCACCAGGGCGGAAACAACAGTCACTATGGCGGTAGCCGCCTACAGCCAGGCGGAAGACAAAGTTCTGCCCACCATATTATGACATGCCAAACTGCCACCTTTTCCGGGGCGGTACCAACGCCATTAAAAGCCTGGTGAAAACAGAGCTCAGAAGTGAAAGGACTCACCATTGGAGACACAGGGAAGAACCACACTACAATGGAACCAGAACTGCAAGTCTTTCTGATGATCTTCTACGTTATGCTCCACCAGGAACACCAACGCCGGCGAAGACGACGGTTAGTACAGCCGCCAAGCACACAAGGGAGGGAGGGGAGGAAAGCGAGAGTGGCTCCACACACACCCCATACACAAACACAATACACACAACCAACTGCACAAGAAAAAACAATGTATCCATGTAAATCAGCTGAATAATGCAAGGTCAACAGGAATTGACTAAAGTGATTGTAATAAGATCAACATCAAAAATAATAAGTCGATGTGTCAATGCAACAGATATGTATCAATGTAGAAAAAAGGGACACTGCCCAGTCCACAGTACACAGGGGCCACATGGCGACAGGGCAAAATCCAAGGCCCGACTCGATCCCTACACCAATACGGAGAGAACACTGCGGGGCATCAGTTGGCAAATAGGCAGACACCTCGGGGGCACCTCAGCCGGATGCAGAAACAAGCCCACTGGTTCTGGAGGGGGCAACATGCCCTGTGCTTGGTCTTGGGGAGTGCAAGGCCACAGTCTTTCTGGTGGGTGACTTGCCCACTGGTTCTAGAGGGGGCAACATGCCCATTGCTTGGTCCTGCGGAGTGCAAGGCGAGTCTCTCAGGTGGGTGTCTTTCCCACTGGTTCTGGAGGGGGCAACATGCCCATTGCTTGGTCATGGGGAGTTCAAGGCTACAGTCTCTCAAGTGGGTGACTTGCCCACTGGTTCTAGAGGGGGCAACATGCCCTGTGCTTGGTCCTGGGAAGTGCAAGGCCACAGTCTCTCAGGTGGGTGACTTGCCCACTGGTTCTGGAGGGGGCAACATGCCCATTGCTTGGTCCTGAGGAGTGCAAGGCCACAGTCTCTCAAGTGGGTGACTTGCCCATTGGTTCTGGAGGGGGCAACATGCCCTGTGGTTGGTCCTGGGGAGTGCAAGGCCACAGTCTCTCAAGTGGGTGACTTGCCCACTGGTTCTGGAGGGGGCAACATGCCCTGTGCTTGGTCCTGGGGATTGCAAGACCACAGTCTCTCAAGTGGGTGACTTACCCACTGGTTCTAGAGGGGGCAACATGCCCTGTGCTTGGTACTGGGGAGTGCAAGGCCACAGTCACTCAATTGGGGGACTTACCCACTGGTTCTGGAGGGGGCGACATGCCCTGTGCTTGGTACTGGGGAATGCAAGGCCACAGCCTCTCAAGTGGGTGACTTGCCCACTGGTTCTGGAGGGGGCAACATGCCCTGTGCTTGGAACTGGAGAGTGCAAATCCACAGCCTCTCAGTTAGGTGTCTTTCCCAGGGGTTCAGGAGGGGGCAACATGCCCATTGCTTGGTCCTGGGGAGTGCAAGTCCACAGTCTCTCAAGTGGGTGACTTGCCCACTGGTTCTGGTGGGGCCAGGCAGCACAGCAGCCCATGGAGGCTGGATCACATGGTGTCCGCCGGTGGTGACGGCTGCACTGTGGTGGTGGTAGTGGGAGGCTCCTGCTCAGCCCCTGCACCCTCCGATGGCTGCACTGTGGTGGTGGTAATGGGAGGCTCCTGCTCAGCCCCTGCACTCTCCGATGGCTGCACTGTGGTGGTGGTAGTGGAAGGCTCCTGCTTAGCCCCTGCACCCTCCGATGGCTGCACTGTGGTGGTGGTAGTGGGAGGCTCCTGCTCAACCCCTGCTCTCACTAATGGCTGCACAACCACGGCTGGCGGTGGGAGCTCTGTGACAGCTGCTGGTGCAGGCTCCTTCCCCTTCTTGCTGGATGGTGCAGGCTCCTTCCCCTTTTTGCTGGCTGGTGCAGACTCCTTCCCCTTATTGCTGGCTGGTGCAGGCTCCTTCCCCTTTTTGCTGGCTGATGCAGGCTCCTTCCCCTTTTTGCTGGCTGGTGCTGGCTCCTTCCCCTTCAGTATTCGTGGCCTGGAATCCTTTCCACCAAGAGTAGGTGCTGATGCAACTGGGCTTGTGGACTGTTTGGCTGAGGTGCTTGACTGGGTTCTTGATACCCTGGCCTTACATGCAGGATGGGGGGAGGGGTAGGGAAGAGTTCAATGGTGGAAAGGAAAAGCTTTTTAGGGACATTGGGATGGGAAGAGGGAGAAGTAATGGGGGTGGAGGATGAGGGAGTGGTTGTTGGAGGTGATATCTGCTGGATTTGGGTGCAGGTGCATTGGTTGTATGCTGTTGTGAGGTGGATGGCTGTTGGGTGTACGAGTGCTTGCGCTTGTGTACTTTAGGTGGGGCAGACACGGTGGGAGAGGACACAGGGGATGTGTGCATGGATGTTGTGGAGGTGTCTGCCAGTGAGATGTGTGTTCTGCTTGGTGTGGTGATGATGCTGGTAGTGGATGGTGATGTAGTGCATGCAGGTGTGAGTGTGGATGTAACTGGGTGAGAGGCGGAGGAGGAGGAGGGGGAGACAGTGGAAATAGTGGATGTTGTTGGGTCTGCAACTGAATGTTGTTTGTGTGAGTGCCTGTGGGATCAAGTGTGGTGCTTGTGTTTGCCTGTGACACTCTTGGGTGTTGTCCTGTGTGCATGCTCGTCTGTCTGTGTGCTTGGTATGGGCTGGGGTCGAGGAGAATGGGACTGGGAAGTGGTAGTTGGAGGGGGGACGGTTGAAACAGGGACAATGGCTGCCATCAGAGAGGAGGCCAGAGCTTGGATCGATCTCTGTTGGGCCGCCAATCCACTGTGAATGCTCTCCAGGAATGCAATAGATTGCTGCATCTGGGCTGCCAGCCCTGGATGGCATTCACAATGGTTGATTGCCCTACAGAAATGGTTCTCAGGAGGCCAATAGCCCCCTCACTCAGGGCAAAAGGGCTCACTGGGGCAGGGCCTGAGGTGCCTGGGGCGAAGGAGATGCCCACCCTCGTGGGTGAGCGGGCACGGGCAACTGGATGAGGGGCTGCTGGGAGGGCGGTCTGGTACGGGGGTGGAAGCCCTACCTGTAGCTGGGGTGGTCACAGTGGTGTCCGCCACCACCAGGGAGCTCTCATCGGAGGAGGTATCAGAGTCGGTATTGTCCACTCCAGTCTCTGCCATGGTGCTTCCCTCGCCCTCCGTCCCACTGGTGCCCTCAGTGTCAGTGGACTCTGCCTCCAGGGTCCAGTGGGATGCAGCTCCCTCCATTGCCGGTGCTTCTGCTCCTCTGCCAGATAATGCTAATGCACATAAGGACAGGATGACAAAACAAGCAAGGGGGAGAGAGAGACAAAGGATACACTGGGTCAATGACTGCACCAACACCACTCTTGGCATACACAGCACCCTCACACACAGGGAACAGGCCTACGCACTATGCATTGCACTACCAGTGATATTGCAAGCCACCAAGGCATGAGGAGGAGCAAACACTGCCAACTGCAGCACACCTGGACCCACGCAGCCCTGACTAGTAGTGGATGCTAACAAGCTAAGTAGGCAGTATTTCCCCTTCAGACCCTTAGCCACCAGAGGACATACGCTGCTATGTCTGGCCTGGCCTAGGGGCACCCACTGACACACACCTACCACCTGGATACCACCCCTCTAGCCATTTCCTCAATCATGGCCACTGTACTCCCCACTTGTGGCTACTGTGATGCCCTCAAGCACCCATCCAGCTCTGGATAGGCCACCGCCAGTATGCAGGCCATCAGGGGAGTCAGGGTTCAATGGGCACCCCTTCCTCGTTGGGAGGCCATCCCCAGCTGGGCCTCCACGGTCTTCCCTGCCCAGCGTCTCAGGTCCTCCCACCGTTTCCAACAGTGGGTGCTCCGCCTGCCATAGACCCCCAGGGTCCGCACCTCCTTGGCGATGGCACGCCATATACCCTTCTTCTGATGGGCGCTGACCTGCAGAGGCATTACAGACAAGAGAACACCATTAGCCAAACAGTCCAGCCTGTAGCATAAATGACCCACCATACCTGTTTCCATAACTATTGGTACACACATAGCCCAGCACTCGACGTGTACCCAGCCAAGAGGACATCCCTCCCCCTTACACAATGCCTTCACACACACCTCCATACATTCATGTCACATGCATTGCGCCCACAGTGTACTCACTTGTTGGTCTGGAGGCCCATACAGCAGTCCATACTGGGGTAGGACTCCATCCACCAGTCTCCCCAATTCCTCTGAAGTGAAGGCTGGGGCCCTTTTTCCGGTCACACGGGCCATGGTAGGTTTCAGACACTGTAACGCCGCGCTCTGACGCGGCGTCTCTTTCTGTCCTCGCGGGTGGAACGTGCTACCGATATTCGGAGCGCCGTTCCCCGCGTTTTTTTACTAAGCTTTCTGGGAAGCATATATTTTGCTCCCGGTCGCGCTACACTTACGTGTAGCCTTTTTTCTTCTTTTCTTGTTGGTGGTGGGTTTTTTGTTGGGCCTTTGCCTGTCTCTATCCATGTTGTGTCCATCTTGTCTTCTTCGTGTTTTTGTTCCAGCATGCTCTGTTTCTCTTTATGCTACTTCCTTTTTCCTATACTGGTCTATGGGCTTTTCCCAATCCAAGATGGTGTTACTTCCCTTTCCTGTGATGTCACTTCCCTTTTCTCAGTATATAAGTCAGTCAGTCTTGTTCCTCCTTGCGTTGCAAACACTTCCTACTGGTTGTGCTGTTCGCTCCTGTTCTTTGTTCCTGCTTTTTTGCCTTGGGAGATTTTTGCCTGTTCTTTGTTCCTGCTTTTGCCTTGGGAGATTTTTGCCTCTTCTTTGTTCCTGCTTTTTCCTTGGGATATTTTTGCCTGTTCCTTTTTTCCTGCCTTGTACCCTGGATATTGCCTATTTTTGTTTCCTGTTGTCAAGTCCTGTTTTTTCTTGTTTTCCTTCTGGAGTTCCTGTTAGAGGTTTTTTCCCCAGTGTTGGGGTTTTTTCCCTCTGGGACTCCTTCTGGAGGGTACGGTCTGCTTTGGCGTAGCCTGTCAAGCGGCACCGTGGCTACTAGAAGGGGTCGCCCTTATCTGGGAGCATCCAGGACCTGTAGAAGACTTGGTGTATTCGCCAATCCGAAATCCGAAGGTGACAAGTCCAGCGCAGTACGTGACAGATTGCAACGCCCAAAGATTCTGCGTTGCGAGAGCGCCATGGAAGATCCACAGAGAGAGGTGTCAGAAAATGCTCAAGCTATGTTACAGACTGTCCAACAACAAGCCCAAGAGTTACAACAGTTACGGGCAGAGAACACTGCGCTACGACAGGTCTTGCCTTCCCGATCAATGGACATACCACATGTATCTGCTACTATTCCTCGATATTCCGGAGACCCTTTAAAGATGAAGGAATTTTTGGACACCCTGACGGTTTACTTTGCCTTTCGTCCACTCCAGTTTTCTTCGGATAAGACTAAGGTGGGCTATCTGATCAGCGCCTTGTCTGGTCCAGCGCTTGCTTGGGCGACTCCTCTGGTTTCTGCAGATGACCCAGTCCTGGCTAACTATTCCGCTTTCCTGACTGTTTTCAAACAAATGTTTGAGAGACCTGGGGTAGAAGCAGCAGCTGAAGAAGCCTTATGTGACATTCAGCAAGGTAATCAGGATGTACTACAGTATATAACCCGCTTCAAACAGCTGGCAGCTGAAACCTCCTGGGTAGAACGCACCTTCGTAACCCTTTTCCGCCGAGGCCTGCGTGAAGAAATTAAAGATGAGCTTGTACACTCTTCCCCAGCTTGTTCTTTGAAAGAATTAATGGATCAATCTATGAACATCGAGTATAGACTTCGAGAGCGCAAGATGGAAAGACGTAGAACTAGAGCTCCATACCAGCCCGGTACCTTCCGTGCTAGCAGTCGGCGAACGGAAGATAGTCCATCTGAAGCCTCTCCACCTCCCCATGAAGATCCCATGCAGATAGATCTGGTTTGTGGGCCATTGACGGAATCAGAAAGGGAGGAACGACGATGAAGGGGACTTTGCCTATATTGTGGTAAGGCTGGCCACCTGATCCGTAGTTGTCCGGTACGTCCCTCAAGGCCTGCAGGAAACGCCAGCTCCCGTCCCCTGTAAGGAGGAAGGAGACGGGAAGAGCTGAAGTACCATCAATATGTTCCTCCAAAGAAAGCATGTCCACCCTGTTTATCCTCTCGGTCAAGTTACAGAGTTCACAAGATCAAGTAGAACATCTTCTGGCTCTCCTTGATTGTGGAGCCAGTGGACTCTATCTGGAAGAGACCCGGGCTACTAGTAAAGGAATTCCCCGCATTCCTAAAGAAACCCCTGAGCAGGTTCACACAGTGGATGCCTCTCCGTTAACCTCAGGACCTGTGGTGGCCTCAACTCCTACTCTTTGTTTGACATTTGGGGGGCATCAAGAACACGTTGCCTTCGATCTCATAGCCTCACCAAATCACATCATGATTTTGGAAATTCCCTGGTTAGCTCGACACAACCCCTATATCAATTGGGAAACACAAACTATATCCCTAACGTCTTCATTTTGTCAACAGAATTGTTATTCTACTACTTCTTATTGGACTCCAAAAAGGTCCTGTCAGTCAACTCAGGATAACACTAACTCTATCAATATTATCCAGGGGGTTCCAGATTGTTATCAGGAATATATCAGGATTTTTCAGAAACCCAGTAATCCTATTTTGCCACCTCATCGCAGTTATGACTGTGCTATTCCTTTAATTCCTGATGAAGTCGTTCCCTTCGGTCGAATGTATTCTCTGACAGACCAAGAAAAGAAGGTGTTAAGGGAATATTTAGACGACAACTTACACAACGCTTTATTTGCTCCTTCCACGTCTCCCGCTGGGGCTCCTCTCTTCTTCGTCCCAAAGAAGACTAAGGATCTGCGTCCTTGTGTGGACTTTCGTGAACTTAACAGAATAACGATTAAGGATCGATATCCACTGCCTTTAATCAGAGATATACTGGATGCCATTCAAGGAGCCAAGATATTTACTAAATTAGATTTACGGGGTGCCTATCATCTCCTTCGGATCAAGGAAGGAGATGAATGGAAGACTGCTTTCCGTACCCCTTTTGGGCACTATGAGTATCGTGTTATGCCCTTTGGACTGACCAACGCCCCTTCTGTTTTTCAACGATTTATGGATTCAGTGTTCTCTGATATACTCAATCAATATGTGGTCATTTATTTGGATATCTTGATATATTCCCGTGATCCTGAGCATCATGTAGATCATGTCCTGCAAGTCCTGGAAAGACTCAAGAAAAACCAATTGTTTTGTAAACCTGAGAAGTGCGAGTTCCATAAATCTGAAGTAAGGTATCTCGGGTTTTGTATTAATCAACACAGAATATCCATGGATCCTGACAAGGTCAGTGCCATATTAGATTGGCCTTCTCCAACGTCCATTAAAGAAACGCAATGTTTTCTTGGGTTATCAAACTTTTATCGTCAGTTTATTCAGAACTTTGCCCACCTACAAAGTTTCATAACACAAACAATTAAGAAAGAGAACCTGAAGAAGGGTTTCATTTGGACCAAGGAGGCTGAACATGCGTTTCAAGAATTAAAGACAGCCTTTACCCAAGCACCCGTGTTGCGTCATCCTGACAATACCAAAAAATTTATCGTCGTGACTGATGCCTCAAACAGAGCTATTGGAGCAGTTTTGCTGCAGAAGCAAGACAATGATGGATTGGAACATCCAATCTTTTATCTGTCGCATATTCTATCAGAGGCTGAACAAAATTATTCTGTACTGGAACGAGAGCTACTCGCTCTCAAAGTAGCTTGTAAGGAATGGAGGCATTTCCTGATGGGTTCCAGAGAGCGTTTTGAAGCTAGGACTGATCACCGTAATCTCCAGTGTCTTCGGAGCTTTCAGTGTCGCAACAGTCGTCAGGCTCGATGGGCTTTCTTCTTTAGCCAGTACGATTTCGTGATCACTTACATACCTGGTTCCCAGAATTTAGTGGCAGATGCCTTATCCCGCAGATATCCTGACATAGCCCAGAACTCCTCTCCATATCTTATTGAGTCTAGCAGAATCATCGGAGCTACTCAATCTTTTCAAGAACGCATTCAATCCGAGTACCAGTTTCTGTCTGCTTCAGAATGGGATAAAGTGACTCCTTTTTTGCAGAAGAAGGACAACTACTTCTATCATCAACATGCTCTCTTCCTACATACCAAGAAAGTGCAGACAGAAGCCCTGCAAATGTGCCATGATTCTCCTATAGCCGGTCATCGAGGTATCAGGAAGACCCAGGAACTGCTTCAGCGATCTTTTTGATGGCCTTCGCTAAAGACAGACACTGAAACCTATGTGTCAGCATGCCCAGTCTGTGCCCAGACTAAGACACCCCGAACTAAGGTGGCAGGTTTATTAAGACCTTTACCTGTTCCTTCCGCTCCTTGGTGTACTCTATCCACTGATTTCATATGCTCTCTACCTACTTCCTCTGGTAACCAAGTAATCATGGTAACCGTAGATTCATTCACCAAGATGGCCCATTTTTCAGCCTTGAAGAAACTACCAACGGCCCCAGAAATGAGTCGCATTTTTCTACGAGATATTTTTCGCCTCCATGGTCTTCCTCTTGAGGTCATTTCGGACAGAGGGCCTCAATATGTTTCACGTTTCTGGAGAGCCTTTTGTGCCTTCTTTAACATTGAGATTTCTTTATCCTCGGGTTTCCATCCACAAACGAATGGGCAAACTGAACGAGTGAATCAAGAACTTCAGCAGTATCTGAGATGTTACTGTAATGCCACACAAAGCAATTGGTCAGAATATCTTGCTCTTGCCGAGTTCTCCTATAACAACACAATACATAGTGCGACCAAGACCACACCCTTTTATTGTACTTATGGATTTCATCCGAGGACTTTCACTACTGTTTCTCGAACATCCTCTTCTGTGCCTGCAGTCACTTCTTTTTCACGACAGATCCATCGAATCCAGGGCCTACTTCACACTACTCTCCTAGCTTCGAAACAAGCTATGAAGCGAAAGGCGGATCGTTATCGGCAAGCCGCACCTTTGTATCAAGTGGGCCACAAGGTATGGCTTTCTTCCAGATTTCTACCATCCCAGTTTTCCACCAATAAGTTCAAACCACATTTTTATGGACCCTTTCGAATTTCGCACATCCTGAATCCTGTAGTTGTGCGTCTCCGCTTACCTCATACCTGGAGGGTTCATCCTGTTTTCCATGTGTCCCAGTTAAAACCCTTAGTTCCTGATCCTTACCATCGCCAGTTCCAATGTCCACCTCCTCTTTTTATCAACAGACAGCCTGAGTATGAAGTCCAGGAGATCTGTGATTCCAGAATTTTCCGACGCAAACTACAGTTTTTGGTCCACTGGAAAGGATACCCCCTCAGTGACTGTTCGTGGGAAGATGCTTCCTCCGTCCATGCTCCCCGTTTGGTTCGCCTGTTTTTTTGACAATCATCCTGACAAACCTGGAGCCTCGGGGAGGGGACCTACTGTAACGCCGCGCTCTGACGCGGCGTCTCTTTCTGTCCTCGCGGGTGGAACGTGCTCCCGATATTCGGAGCGCCGTTCCCCGCGTTTTTTGACTAAGCTTTCTGGGAAGCATATATTTCGCTCCCGGTCGCGCTACACTTACGTGTAGCCTTTTTTCTTCTTTTCTTGTTGGTGGTGGGTTTTTTGTTGGGCCTTTGCCTGTCTCTATCCATGTTGTGTCCATCTTGTCTTCTTCGTGTTTTTGTTCCAGCATGCTCTGTTTCTCTTTATACTACTTCCTTTTTCCTATACTGGTTTATGGGCTTTTCCCAATCCAAGATGGTGTTACTTCCCTTTCCTGTGATGTCACTTCCCTTTTCTCAGTATATAAGTCAGTCAGTCTTGTTCCTCCTTGCGTTGCAAACACTTCCTTCTGGTTGTGCTGTTCGCTCCTGTTCTTTGTTCCTGCTTTTTTGCCTTGGGAGATTTTTGCCTGTTCTTTGTTCCTGCTTTTGCCTTGGGAGATTTTTGCCTGTTCTTTGTTCCTGCTTTTTCCTTGGGATCTTTTTGCCTGTTCCTTTTTTCCTGCCTTGTACCCTGGATATTGCCTATTTTTGTTTCCTGTTGTCAAGTCCTGTTTTTTCTTGTTTTCCTTCTGGAGTTCCTGTTAGAGGTTTTTTCCCCAGTGTTGGGGTTTTTCCCTCTGGGACTCCTTCTGGAGGGTACGGTCTGCTTTGGCGTAGCCTGTCAAGCGGCACCGTGGCTACTAGAAGGGGTCGCCCTTATCTGGGAGCATCCAGGACCTGTAGAAGACTTGGTGTATTCGCCAATACGAAATCCAGAGGTGAGAAGTCCAGCGCAGTACGTGACAGACACAGGTCACAGCAATGATGGACCGCCAAACTCACGGGGAGGACACCACCACCAACTATAACTACCTACTGGTGACCACCAGAAGGTAATATATATTTTCAATGTATGTAGATGTAGAGTTAAAAAATCCCTCTGTAAACCTACGTCTAATATTTTGTCCATTGATATTCTGGTCGTAATATTGTGACCCTTTGATATTCTGCTTTCAATATTCCATCGCAAACCATATGAAAATGTGATATTCTCACACAATGTTTCCATAAACTTGGTGGTAGCTTCTACATCTATTACTAATAATATATTTTCTCTCGGAAACCATTAAATCAATTAGGACAGTCATGAGATCTTTACAAAAGGGAAAACACTGCATACTGACTCATCAGTGAACATCTGATTAATTCATTCATAAAATTGGACAGGGAATCTTGTCACTGGAAGAGGTAGAAGGACAAAAAAAACATTTGACTTAATCATATGAAGTTGGATGGGAAAATTATCTACTTCGGTTCGCTACAAAGCAGACTTTCTTTGCCAGTTTCAGAATTTTTCAAGTATCTTAATTTGTTAATCAATTTGAAGTTAACAGAACAGAGGGAGCATTCATAGACTTTAAAGTTGCACAAGGAAGTGGTGTAAAGTGACTTAGGGCCTCATTTAATGATGGTGGGACGTCTACTAGCCCGCCAGGTCAGTAGAGGCCCTAGCCACCACTAACCTGGCAAAGAATACCCTCCAATTATTTAGCGATTCTCACATTGCCTGGTGGGGAATTCTGTGCCTCCAGTGCATTTGCCAGTGTGGTGCTTGCACTGATATACAGGTGAATCCTGAGCAGGGGCCATATTTTTGGGCCTGCTTGATATATTTTTTATTTTACTGAAACAAGCTCATAAAGCGTGCGTTTGATTTATAGAAACAAAAAATAATGGCTGTGTCATACATGAAAATGTCTTCCTCTGGACCTTATTTGTTTTCTCAGCCAGGAACATTTCATGGTGGTTCAAAGCAGCAAAAAGCAGCAGCGGATTATTGGTAAGACTTGTATTCGAAGAATGTTTAATACTTTATTTGACTATATCCATGAGACTTTCTACTTTCTTGGAATTTGCAATTTTATAGGTAGGTTGAATGAAAACCAGGCAGTTGTCGATACATGTCCGACATAAATTATTGTACATTTTTGAAAATCACAGGAAAGGGGTGCTTAATTTGAACAGTGGTTGCAGGTGAGGCTCATCAGAGCTCATTTCTGGGAATTGGCACTTATTTCTCCACAACCATGCTTGATCCAGAGCAAGAAAGAAAAAACATGACAGGGGGCAAGAAGGAGGAAGAGAAAGACAGAAAAATATTGACAAAGACAGAAAGCATGAAAAAGAACCTGCGAATAAACTTTTGGAATGAAACATGAAATGCGTTATGGACTACAGATGTCAGGAGACTACTGACATCGATAAGCATGTCAGTGACTTATTTTGATGTGGAACCCGAGGTTTGGCCCAAATTTAGAAAAATATCTGTCCATAAGCAGCTTCTGCTGATCCTTATCAGGCGGAAATACTCATGTCGCAATTAACACATTTCAACAATGGACAGCTCAAACAGTGACACCTGCCTCAATAAAGTCAAGGAGGCAGTATCAATGTCACTTTGATAGGCCTCACATGTGTCATTGAAAGGAACAACATTGATGTCAGGTTCACTATGTCAGGGACAGATGTCTCCAGAATACACACAACAATAAATCAGTCAGCCCAGGATAGTCACCACTAATGTCTGCCATCCATTACAAGGACACCATCTAAGTGTGTCTGTGGTACACATCTGTACCTTGCATGTTAGAGAGAGGAAAAATAGAAGGACCCCAACCTGGTGTCTATTGAGAAGCAACAGCATTATCCACATCTTAGACATGCCTACCGCGGTATCTGTCTATGGATGAATGTCTGAATCCATACACATGCGATGTCAACATCGCTGCATGTCACTCCATGATGCATGACAACAGGAAGGTGACAATCCTCAACATGTGAACTGAACTTTTCAACACAATTCCACATCAAGGGCATAGTCAAATACAGAGTGGTTCCACAATCTGGGCCTAAATGTCATGTCATATCATGTCCCTCATTGCTTTTACAGTCCTACATGAAAAAGGACATACTACGACGCATGAAGGCATCTGTCAGACAACAACCAATGCTGACACACTCCTGTCTGCGTCAAGACATGAAATGGATCTGCATTGTAAATGTGCTATTCCACTAACAGTTTTCCATGCACATATATGTGAGGGTATATAGACATCATCCCATCAACATGGGTAGAACATGTATTACCTTGCAGGTTAAGGATGTTCCCTGAAGAGAAAAGGACACATGCTGACATGTAGGCACAAGGAATGTTAGATACAGTCATGGGACATAATTCTACTCAATGGACATCCCCCACTTACCAAGGGAAAGTAGTTTGCTACAGCTGCAAACCATTAACCATGTAAGCCATGACACATCTATGCTGTGCACAAACACATCACAGACTGCAGTGAGGCACCAGCACACATACACTGAGGATAACTTGCTTCTGGATGGGAGATGTCTACTACATACACATATGTACAGACACATGGCGGAGTACAATGATCCATAACCCACTTACCTTTTGTCTGTGACTTTCAGGGGAAGTGATCTGTGGGTCAGAAATTACACTCACTACAACAACAAGAAGTACATGAAAGATCACTGTACACAGCAAGTTCTAGTCCCTGCAGAGAAAGCTGTTTCAGGATTCCCCCAGGTTTTTACCTGATTCCTGGTTCAGAAGGCAAGCTAGACCAGTGTGATACACATGACTTGTCAACAAAAACAATCTCCCATCTACTGTCTGACACATGGCTCTTCCCTAATTGTCAGGGGGACACTCAGTACCCCACTCAATCACCTGACAAAGGGATAGGCAGGAATTTGCTGTCTACTCACCCCCTTGTGGCTGCTGTGCTACCCTCAAATGCCCATCCGCCTTCGGGTAGGCCACTGTCCACGTCAGAAGGACAGTCCCAACTGGGCCTCCACGATCTTCTGGGCCCAGGATCACAGGTCCTCCCACCTCTTTTCTGCAGTGGGCACTCCGTCAGCTGTGGACCCTCAGGATGTGCACCTTCTTGGCGATGGCTCTACAAATCACTTTGTCCTGATGGGCGTTGACCTGCATGGGTGCAAAAAGGAAGACAAGAAATTATGTCCCCAGGTCCCATCCAAGACGTCTGAGTCACTCACATGTCAGTACACAAAGCTATGAACATTCTTTTTTAAGGCCACACTTCCCAAGTGTGCCACATACCAGCCACTGAGTACAGGCACATGACTACAAATACTTCTCAATCTGCAGACCTATCCACCACCCTGCTCAGATACTCCACTCACTAGGTAGGCCAACTTACACCTTGTGGTACATGCTCTAGCAATCTGACTGAGAGCTCATGGGATACATCACACTTCTGTGGCTTCTGAATGGTACACTCCTGAGGCATGAAAGGATTAAACACTCACACTCTGTGAGAAAGATTCCATGAATACAGTTCCTACAGGCTACTCCCAGACTACAAACTAACACATTACACATGGGTGACGATGAAGGGACTGGCATGGTGGGTATAGAAAGTGTCCAACCTGTCCATGTGTGGACATGTGGACTGATGCCAGCTAAGGGAATGCATACTCATGCCAGCTAAGAGTGTGGGGTTCTGTATCATGTACATGTGCCACAGAACATGCTTCTGGACATATGTGTCCATCCTTCAGAGATGACATCCAACAAACAAAGGCATGCATTGTCCATCATTTGCTATGTGAGCAAACCAATTAGTCACATATCATGGGTTCCCAGGATTCATCACACTGTCTGCTCTATGGGACTATCATATATGCAATAAACCCACACAGAACAAATCTGACCAGTGTGATGCTGTCAACAGGGCTGTGGGTGTAAGGGACCTGTCAGGGGTCAGAAACACACATTGGCAGTGATGTCAAATGCACATAATACACAGATCATTGTCTGCCTACTAATACCATTTACATACTCAGCAGGGAAAGAACCTCAATAAGCTGAATATATTCACAGAGCATAGATTGGTTCACATGACAGGACGCACTTGGATACAGGGAGTGGGCACATTGTCAAAATTGCATAGTCAAGAAGACTCTACACAGCCTAGACCTGGACCCATACCGGGAGATATATTTTACAGGGCCTGGTCCCTGCAGGCTGCGCGTACAGAACCTACATGGTGCTCCATTCCCTTCACTTCCATGCATGACAGTACATCATGTAGCCAACAACATATTGACATGTGGGGTGTATGTGGTAAACTGTCGGGCAGAGTGAGTCATGATATACCTCCAGAATAAAGTTTAGTAAGGTCAGATGTGGTTTGAAATCTCACAGACAACATACACATAGCTCACTTGACACACACCTGATACATACAACATGCATACACAGCATATGCTGTCAGGCAAATACATGTGGTCTCACATTGACAGAATCCATGTGTCAGGTGATGTATGAGGATGGCTGTGATGTCACCTCACCTAGTTTTGTGCATCCAACATGAGGTACAACTGGGTACACTCAAAACAGACACACACCAAAATCTAAGAACCCAGCATCTGGCACTGAACACAGTTACATGAACATTGACTCTCCCATTGATGCCACACGCACTCAACCTCCATGGCCTTGACTTTTCATCCTGTCACACATCAGCACAATCTAGCCTGTGAGGAGGGAAATATGGTGAAGTACATTGATAAGAAGTGGACATGAGGTACTTACCTGCTCATCTTGTGCACCACAGAGATGTCTATACAGGGGTAGGACCTCCTTGCTTCTCCAGCTCCTCTGGGGAGAAGGCAAGGGCCCTATCACATGCTGACCATGGCATGATTGCTTCCAGAGGCGGTACACAGCAGCTCAGGTAGTGGAAGTCCTGCTGGCAGCAGTGTCAGGAGTCAAGTGAGCGATATTTCAGAACATGGCAGTCACATCTGCCACGTACGCGGCCGTCATCGCCGGTAGACACAGCCATTGGCCTGCGACCACCACTGGCAACAACGTTAGCCTATAGCTGTGTCCACCATGGCAGCATCTGCCTACCGCCATGACGACTTCCGCCAGCGGTCACAGGCAAATCATAATATCCAGTGTGCTAGGTCAGGCAGCTGCCATTTTAGAGGCATGAAATGCATTATATGGCTAATTAAAATGCATCACAACTCCGAAAATGTTGTTAATTCCAAAGATAATTGCTTGTCCTGTAATGTGAATCCTCAAGTTGAACACCATTTCCATATATTGCATGACACATTTGGCAACTTGCTTTGTGACACAGCCACATTTTTGGGACATTAAGTCACAATCCGAGTGGCAAGTATTATGCACAAATCCTTGCTGCCCAGATAGATGATGTGCACAAATTTGTGACAAAACAAGGGGGAAACATGTTGATTTTGTATCATTGACAGTGGTGACATGTAGAGTGTATCATGTCCTCAACTTATGACTTGCCTTGTCACAGTCTTTCATTGACATGCCTAATGTATGTAACAAGGGACAAATAGAGTGATGGCTAAACTCATTAATTGTCCTACATAGGTATCCATGGAGGGGAAGGATCAGACATCCTCCTGTCTGCCGTCCACTCCCAGACCTTCAGGCCATGGAAGAAAGACACATTATCCACATCTACCGTCTGAATCGGCAAACAATTGTGGATCTTTTTCGTCAGTTGGAGCCAGATCTGATGCTTACCATTCTTCATTCATATATCATACCACCCATTACACAAGTCATGGCAGTGTTGCACTTCCTGGCCACAGGGTGCTTCCAGGATACAGTGGCCCTATCTGCTGGGATGTCCCAGCCTATGTTCAGTATATTATTGAGGATGTACTCTCAGCAGTGTTAAAACACCTGGAGAGCTACATCCGGTTTCCTCAACATGAGGATTTCGTCCATGTGAAGTCTGAGTTCTATGGGTTGCCACACATCCCACATGTTGTGAGAGTCATTGATGGTACACCTGTTGCCTTGGTTCCACCGCATGGCAATGAACATGTCTATTGTAAAAGGAAGAACTTCCATTCCATCAATGTTCAAGTTGTTTGTCTGGCGGACCTCTATATTTCATAGGTCTGTGCCCGTTATCTGGGTTGAGTCCAGGATGCCTTCATCATGTGTAACAGTGCAATACCACAGCTGATATCACAATTGAGAGAGGAAGGTGAAGACTTGCAGGCAGATTTCATCAATCACTGCTTAACTTGAGTGTAAGTATGGCATGTTATGTGATTGATGTGACTGTATGGTGAACTGTAGGGGTCAGGATGTATTGAGTAGGTTATTTGTTTCCTATCAACAGGGGATGTGAAGCTAGGCAGTATGCAGCCAAGGTTTGATTGCCAAGTCAGACTTGGAAATGTTGCAACCTTGATGATCTGCTTTGTTTGTCTTAGTCTCATTGCAATATTAGTGGATCTACTAAAGTTTGTTATGTGGTTTGGGTCATATGTATGGTTTTTCATGCCTAGACTCCCTGGTTTGTGTTTTATCCATGTATCTTTACCATGCTATCCTCTTGTGAGCATTTCAGAGTTGTGACATTGACAGGTAGCTGTTGCAGTTCTGACATATGAAGTGGACATGGATTCATGGTCACAGATATGGGGTGAACGAGTGCTGCGCCAAAGCAGCTTGGACAGTGGGTGGATGGAATTCTGAACTGCACAATACACTTGTTTGATGTGGTGAGTTGGTCCAGTTGTCTCATTTGTGTGATCATGTGCCCTTGAAACATGTCATCCAGTGCAATCCATGCATTCTCCCTCACATTGTGTTGACAATGGCCCTGTATGAACTTTGTGTAGCTGTTGATGTGTTTCCACATTGCAGGTGACAGTGCCTGTGGAACAACACTGACATAGGTTTGTGTCATGCCACAAGATGCTTGCTGATTGTAATTGGATGGACCTATGATCAGGAACTGTTGTACTGTCCTCTGTCTGTGCCATGGAGTATGTTAAGTTGGCAGATGGTTTAGGTATGTGATAAGGCTCTTGCTAGTGACAAGATAGCATTCATTTGTTAGCCTATTCTATGGGACAAGGTCTGACAAAGCCCTTTCTTCTGTGGTCTATGTACCTTTGTGATATCTACCCTGGTTCTGCTATTCCTGGCTATGACAGTCCAGACATTTTAACAGCCTATGTGCTGTACTGTGCAATAAAATGTTTGGTGTGACCAGACACTTGTGTCATTGTGTTGTTAATTCTCCTCAGCATGATACTACTTGAGACATAATCCTCCTTCCATTACCTTGTTATGTCTCCCTCATGTGCATCACATGGATTTAAAATTCAACCGATTGAAATGTAGAAAAATGGTATTAGGCAGTGTTTTATTGATAGGTGTGTTTATTTACATATGTACAGTACATAAGTGTGATACTCAACAAAAAGGTGAAGTGAAGGGATCAGTCATAGTGGATAAAATCAAATTAGTAGATGCCACATCATTTAAAGTTCAAAGTCCAGTGTCCTACTATGCTTGGAAAATGGAAAGTGGTTAAAGAACAGTCAACAGAGTGAATCTGTGGCACAAAAAGGAGTAAAACCAGGAAGAGGTCACTTGCTGGCAGTGGTAGATGTCTTGCCATCCGCACCTCCTGGTGTCTCGTGTTAATCCCCCCATTTGCAGGGGGAATCTGCTGCTACAGAGGCAGGAGTGTCTGAGGCAGGTCCTTCCCCTATCAAGGCCACCCTTCTAGTGCCTGTCACAGATGTTGAAGGGGCTGGTGTTGCTTGGCCAAAGGAAGGGATGTGCTGTTGTTCAGGGTCCCTGATCAGGGTACTACTGATCTCCCTGAACTCCCCTGTTACGGAGGCCAGAATGGTGTTGGTAGCCTCCCACTTTCCCAGAGACTCACGATGGAAGTCCATGTGCAGCTGCTTCATCTCACTGAGTTCGGCAAGTACCTGGTCCATCATGCCTTGGGATTATCGGTAGGCGTCCAAGACTTGGCTGATGGTGTCCTGGCCAAGACCATCCCCAGCAGCCTCATGCCACAGGCCCACACCAACCCACCAATGCACCTTACACCTTCGTGCCTGTGTCCTTGACACAGCTTGCCCCCTACCACTGGTTCCAGGACCATCATTGTTGGAGAGGTGTTGCTGTGACTCAGGATCCTGGACAAGGGGGCGAGAGATGGTTGTAACAATCCTCAGGACACAGGTTTGGGGGCAACTAGCTGCCTCAGGTGTTGAAGCAATGGGACTGGGAAGAGTTGATGTGGTCACGGTGAGGCTCACTGGTGTCTTCTGACCAGGTTGCCAGGATGGGCCAGAACCGTCCTCAATGTCCAGACATCCAGGAGTGGTGTCCACACAGAAGGCTTCATCCATGGTGGTAGTGGCAGTCTCTTTAGTGGGCTCAGTATTTGCAGTGGCAGCCAGCCCTGTTGATGTGACAGATACAATGTTGGAGATTGTATTGTGACATCTACCTCCAGTAGTAAACAGGGACATTTGGCTAAGGCCATGTACACATTGTATTTGCATATTTCCTTTATGTGAGAGGTATAAATGCTATCAGTTGTATTGACCTGACTTTTGGGTAACATACCAATTCCATTTCAGTCAACTAGCTTCTGAATGTCTGAGTTTATTAGCACTTGGTAGGATAGTCATAGAAAGGATAGTCATTTATTGCAGCAGTGCATGCTAAATTCTGACTATGCATGATGTAGTTTAGGTCATTTTAAGACCTAGATGGCTGTTATGCAGGCAGAGCCAGCACCTTGGTGCATATGTGATAGTTGTCATCAAGTGGTCAGTGCACTGTGAATGTGTCTGCTGCTAATACCATTCATATGATGCATCTCGGGGCCTTTGATCTGTCTTAAATTTCTTTTGGCACACAGGTTGAGCTGTCCTTCCTGTCCACAATATTTTAATCTTGGCATAGATGCTCAAGATGGGTCTAGGTGTTTAGCCACATCACAGAGTGTACCCTGATGTGTATTTTGGTCTCTCCCAGGTGCTAATCTTCATTTGTGAGTACCTGGACAGATGCACAATGTCATAGGACACTGGCCTGGTAATAGGAGTTACAGGGACTGACCTTCCTGAGATCTACAGTCATGTTACTCCAGGTACTACACACAGTATACAGATGTCATCCTCTTAGGCGAGTACTGTTCAAAGGCTGAGTAAAGGGAGAAGTATCATTGGAGCAGAGGACACTGTGGTGGCTGAGTGGAGTGAGAGTAGCAGTGCCTCCTTGCCTTAGCATTCCTGTCAGTGCCTGTCCTACCCACACAGTATACAGATGGCATCCTCTCAGTTGTGTACATTCAAAATTGGAGGTGACAATCAAGGTAATTTGGAGTAGGATACACTGTTTTTGTAAGGGTGGAATAGTGCCTGTTGGGAATCGTAGTGCTGTCAATTCTTGTACTACACACACTACATAGAGTTGTTGTTGCCCCAGTTGAGTCTAGTTCACATGTGGGAGGCTAGACAGGAGTCTATGGACAGGTGGACCCTTGGCTGTTGAGTGGGTTGACAGTGAAGTTGGCAAAAGGTGATCAATGAGCATGCATGATAATACAATTTGCTGATGTTTTGTTGTTGTGACTACCCAGCTCCACTCCCCCAGGTATTCCTGTCAAGCCCTCAGGATGCAGGATGGCCAAGACCTCTTCCTCCCAGGGTGTGAGTTGTAAGGGAGGAGGTGGGGCCCCACCTTCAGTCTTCTGAACATGCAGCTGGTACCTGGATGTCATGGAAAAGACCTTACCCCTGAGGTCGTTCCACATCTTCCTGACAGCGTCCCTTTTGCGCATAGTGGGACCTACATCATTCACTCTGTCGTCTATCCGGTGCCACATTTCCATTTTCCTGGCGATAGTAGTGTGCTGGACATGGGCTCCAAACAGATGTGGCTCTGCTCTTATGATTTCATCCACCATGACTCTTAACTCATCTAAAAATAAGTGGCGGGAACTGAACAGGTGACGGTAAGTTAAGGGGTTTGGGAAGTGCAAATGGATGTGATTGGAAATAGGATTGTGTTAAGGATGGGGCATATGTGCTTAGGGAAAGTTGTGGGGGTGCCTAATCTATGGTTTGGTGATGTTTTGGTGTGCTGTGCCTTGAGTATTTGGCATTGTAGGTGCAAAGGATTCTCGTTTGTGAAGGCGTGTGTTTTATAGCGTGCTTTGCAGGTGTGTCTAGGGTGGCAATTGGTGTCAGCTGTGTTTTTTTCAAATCCATTCAATGTGATGTTACTTTGTTGACCGCCATGGTTGAGACTGCCGTTGGCGGACCGCCATGGATGATCGCTACTGCAACTTTGTACTTGTAATAGGTTGAGTGGTTGGTTGACGGGCTGTTGGACTGCCTATTTCCCTCCCTCCAAAGTACTGGCGGTGTTGGATATTTGACTGACTTTTATCGGTCCTGCCTGTGTGATTCATAATACGGCGGTCAGTATTACTGCCAATATGGCGGTCTTTTCGCAGCCGCCACAAACTCGTAATCAGGCCCATAGTTAGGATTACCAGAGATAGGAATTACTCAGATTTTTGCTTCCTAACAACGTTGACACTGTTTGACGAATCTCCACAAAACTTTGGAGACCTTTTCCTTTTTCTTTATTGGTTGATCATGCAAAATTTTGTGGTGATTAATTAACAGGGTGCAAAGAAAAAGGGGTGTCCCAAAACATGTTTGTCCACCAATGCATTTTCCATAGACCTTTTACTCGGCCGTAGCGGTAAAAGGTCTGAACAGATTTTAATGACATTTAGCAGAAATATACAGTATGGGGTGGAAAGGGTACTTTTTGCTAGTAGATGTAATTTATTTAAGTAGCTTTAAACTAGTGAGTGTAGGCTACATAACATGGCTGCCTTTTAATTTTATAAGGGATTTCTTTACCCAATCATATACCACCTTTTTATTAGCATGTACAGTGGTATTTGATATATCACTCAGTTTTTATGCCTTATAACTTGAAAGCTACTTAAACATAAAGTATAACTCACCCCGCTACCATATACAGTGTTCTCATAAATGATGTAATTTGAGATGTCATGAATGCTGATATTGGTGCTGTGATTTAACGTGGTATAAGTGATGTATTATGAAAGGGTATAAGCTGTGCATTGGGAAGGTGCAAATTATAATTTATGTAGTGTGGCTAGCGAGTTAACAGCACTATGTATGGAGGTGCACACGTTTTAGTAAGTTGAAGGTGGTGCATAAATTATCAATTAAAGTTATAACTATAACTTTTGAATTTCTAATGTTTGTTAGTTTCAGTTGGCTTTGCATAGAAAAAAAAGCTTTACTAACTGTAACTATGCTTTAATTTGTTTTTCCATTTAATATAAAGATATTCATATATATATATATATATATACATATATAAATATATATAGTATTGTAAATAATTATACATCTTGTGCACAGCTCAATTGTTTAACCCTTTTGCTTCCAGGCCTTTTCCCCCCCAGATGCCCGGCCTTTTTTTGGCTATTTGTGGCAGTTCGCTTGTGGTTTTTTTCCCTGAAAATGGCATCAAGAAAGGGTTTGCAGTGCTAAAATCACCATCTTCCCAGCTTTCAGGAACAGGCAGACTTGAATCAGAAAACCACATTTTTCAACACAATTTTAGCATTTTACTGGGACATACACCATTTTTACTATTTTTTGTGCTTTTAGCCTTCTTCCAGTTAGTGACAGAAATGGGTGCAAAACCAATGCTGGATCCCGGACAGCTGACCGTTTTTTAAATGTAGACAAAATTCTGAATTCAGCAAGGGGTCATTTGTGTAGATCCTACAAGGTTTTCCTACAGAAAACAACAGCTAAAATGAAAAAATATTGAAATTGATCTGAAAAAAACAGCGATTTCGCTCCATGTTTTACTCTGTAACTTTTTCCTACAATGTCAGATTTTCAAATGTAATATAGTATTACATCTGCTGGATTCTTCTGGTTGCGGGGATATAAAGGGCTTGTAGGTTCATCAAGACCCCTAGGTACCCAGAGCCAATGAAGTAGTTGCACCTTGCATGGGTTTTTGTTGTAAACCAGGTATTCAGCAATTCATTTGGTGAAATATAAAGAGTGAAAAATAGGTATCAAGGAAACCTTTATATTTCCAAAATAAGGTGTTGAGAAGCAGTGGTTATTTGCACATCTCTGACTTCCGGGGTCCCCATACTAGCATGTGAATTGCAGGGGATTTCTCAAATAGACTTCTTTTTTACACACTGTCTTACATTTGAAAAGAAAACACGTAGAGAAAGAAAAGGGACAATAACACTTGTTTTTCTATTCTGTGTTCCCCCAAGTCTCCCGATAAAACATGGTACCTCGCTTGCGTGGGAAGGCCTAATGCCTGCAACAGGAAACACAACATCGACACATCACTTTTGTACATTGAAATCTGATGTGTTTTTTGGAAAGTGCCTAGCTGTGGATTTTGCCTCTAGCTCAGCCGGGACGTAGGGAAACCTACCAAACCTGTGCATTTTTTAGAACTAGACACCTAGGGAAATCCAGGATGGGGTGACTTGTGGGGCTCTCACCAGGTTCTGTTACCTAGAATCCTTTGCAAACCTCAAAATTTGACAAAAAAAACACTTTTTCCTCATATTACAGTGATAGAAAGTTCTGGAATCTGATAGGAGCCACAAATTTCCTTCCACCCAGCATTCCCCCAAGTCTTCCGATACAAATGGTACCTAACTTGTGTGGGTAGGCCTAATGCCCGTGACAGGAAATGCCCCAAAACACAACATGGACAAATCACTTTTTCCTAAAGAAAACTGACCTGTTTTTTGCAAAGTGCCTAGCTGTGGATTTTGGCCTCTAGCTCATCCGGCACCTAGGAAAACCTAGCAAACCTTTACATTTTTGAAAACTAGACATCTAGGAGAATTTAGAATGGGGTGACTTGTGGAACTCTCACCAGGTTCTGTTGCCCAGAATCCTTTGCAAACCTCAAAATTTCGCAAAAAAACACTTTTTCCTCACATTTCGGTGCTGCAGCATTCTGAAATCTGAGGGGAGCCACAAACTTCCTTCTACCCAGCGTTACCCCGGGTCTCCCGATAAAAACAGTACTTTACTTGTGTGGGTAGGCCTAGTGCCCGCAACAGGAAATGCCCCAAAACACTATGGTAACACATCAAAATTATCAAATACAAAACTACCTGTTTTTGCAGTGTTGGTGGGGGGGGCTGCATTTTTGGTCCTGGGCTCAGCAGCCATCTAGAGAAACCTACCAAACCCAAACATTTCTGAAAACTAGACACCCGAGGGAGTCCAGGGAGATGTGACTTGCATGGATCCCCCAGTGTTTTCTTACCCAGAATCCTCAGCAAACCTCAAATTTAGCTAAAGAATCACATTTTTCCCACATTTATGTGTGGGATCACCGCACCGGCACAAATTATCTACCACTCAACGTTCCCGGTAAAAATGATACCTCACTGTGTAGGTGGGCCAAGTGCCTGTGAGGGGGAAAAATAATTCCCCCCCCATGTTCACTCCGTACGTGTAAAACATAAACAAAACAAAACAAAAAATTATCCCTGGTGTCTAGAGGTTTCTGCCCGCAGTACCCCCCCCCCCGCTGGGACTGATTGGCCTAATTTAAATAGGCTCCCCTTATAAATACAAAAAATAAAAAAGTCCCTGGTGTCTAGTTTCTGCTGCCCGATTTGCATTTCTACTCCGATCGCGCGGAGGAAGCAGACTCTGATGAGGTCAGCACGCAATTGTGCGCTGATGTCATCAGATTTCACGTGGGGATCTGGGGGGGCGGGGGTGGAAGGGGAAGTGATTCCCCTTCTTTCCCTACCCAGGGGAGGGGGTGCTTGGCCAACGGAGGAGCGCTAGCGCTCCCCCCTAGGGCCCATAGCAGGACGTAACGGTTAAGTCCCCGGCACCCAAGCGGTGCAATGAAGGAAGTAACCGTTACGTCCTAGGCACCCGAGGGGTTAATTAAAAACACATTCATGTTGATGTTTTTTCTCAATCACAATGCCTAAGCTGTTTCTGGTTAAATGGTCAAATCTCAGCAAATATTCCAGCTGCTCAGAAAATTCAAGTATCTATATCAGGCATTTTGGCTCACAGCATCTCTGCTGACAAGTCAAAGTTTTGGAAGAGAACCATTTAATGAGTTTTAGCTGTCATTGATCCGAGGGTGATAGGTGCTTTTGGTCTTAGCCTGGCTCTAATTAAAACAAGTTGAATAACAATTACAGAAATTGATAGAAAGGAAATCTCTATGCTTAAAGCACGGTTATATCCAAAATGGACTTGACACACTGATACTTTTATTACACATCTCCTCCAATTTTATCAAAATAGTCACCCAACATTTCATGATAAATTACCCGATAGCTAGCACTTTAACTAGATTGCACCACTCATGTTGACACAGAATACCAGCAGAAGCTTCTCTTATTCTCTGCTAAATAGCATTTTTTAAACGTAGTGAAGTCTGAATTTTTTTTTAGGAAGTTTAAGTTTAAAATATTTAAGATATAAATGGCTTCACGTTAGATATTGATTTTGATATGTTGTCTATGTCTATCTCAGCCTAAGAGTCCTCTTATGGTTTCCATCTAATATAAGCTGGTAGTTCCTTACAAGTTTATATTCTGTGAAACTGGAATCCATTACATGTGGTGTACAGACTGAAAAACATGTCAGTATCAGTATGAACGTTTTAAAATTTAAAACCCTACTGATCTTTTAACACACTTTATGCATCATCAGGGGTGTTTGGACAAAATGTAGAGTTTTTAATATCATAATCCATAAATATTGAGCCAAAATTATTGTTAGCACAGAGATTTTTTTCCACATAATATTGTTGTCAAGAATATTGTTTTCTTTGGAATATAATATAGTTTTAAATAATATCGTTTTATTCGTTGTTGCTTACTTAATTATAGCATTTTTTTGCTTCATGTAATATATATTAGTCAAAATATTAATTTTATATGTTAGTGTCGTTAGTCTAATTGTTATTTTTTGTACTATGGTTTGTAATTTAATGTTTTATTTTTCAAATGAAGGAAGTTATTAATTTATAATGTTGTAGCAGGTTGTTGGATTTGTAGGGGAATAGAGTGGGAAGTGATTACAATTTTAATTGTTAATGTATTTTTTATCATAGTTTCAATATTTAATTTATTGATCATTATTTTAATTATTTAATTGTTTAATAGTTATTCTATGTATTCAGGTTTAATTTGTTATGTTAAATGTACATTAAAAAAAAATGATTATTTGTTTTTATTGCAGTTACAAGTAGTTGGTTTTTGTTGGAAAACAGGGTGTAAAGATTTTTAAATTACCAATACTTTTCTATTAATGCTAATTAATTTCTAATTGTTTATTACTATGCAATTGATCAATAATTATTTACATTGCTTAGTTTATAGTTGCATTCGTTTTTCATTTTTAGAATTTTACAATATTGTCAAATGCTTTCATTGTTGTTGGTAATTTATATATTAGTAACAGGTTATTAGTACTGTAGGGGAATAGGTTTGGAAGTTAATGAAATTAGACATAATTCATGATTACCTATGTAAATTGTTTTATTTTTTAGTAGTTCAATTAATGTATTTTTTTCAATTTTACAGCACATTTAAATGTCTACATTTTGTTAGTAAGGCATATGTTAGTAGCAGGTTGTCAGTTTTTCAGGGGAGTAGCTTGGGAAGGTTTTGAATTTATAGCATTTTTTAATTAGTTGTTAATAGTGTTTAATTGATTAATTGAGATTTATTTATGTATCTTTTTAATGTTGGCAAAATTACATACATTATTTGTTCTACTTAATAATTTAACAATATGTGTTTTTAACAATAATGGTTGCAAAATGTTTTTAATTCATTAACATTTTTGTTTTTACATTAGTAGTATGAAAGAAAATAAGTGTGTTTCTCATGTAATTGAGTGTTTTTTGTGTTTACTTTCATTGTGATAGGGAAGCATATTATTATATATTAAATGTATTTTATTTTTATATTATTGTATGTATTTTTTACATACATTTTCAATAGCTCAAAGCTGCTAATCAAATGCTATGTATGTACCATACAATTCAATCACACACTTTTATATATGATGTCCTAACCAACAGTCCACCAAACCCCCTCCAATCTACCCTGAAGTACTTAAAATCAGCTGATGCATTGATGCTTACCTAAGAAAATACACTCAACACAATTTTAAACTAATCCCCCCGTGTATGACACTTTTTAATGTGATTTGAAATAAAAGTAAAGACACTTTAAAAAATACCCAGCTATATATATAAGTAGTGTCCACCTCAAAGCCAACACATGTGAAGCAATTCTAAATTTAAAGTGAGTAAAAAACATAACAAAAAACCAACTTACCTGTGAACCAATGTACTGATTATATGACTGGCTTCAATCACTAAAACCAGTGCTCATAAAGAAAATAGTAAATCCTGCTGCCCCTCATACCATTACCAACACCCGTGAAAGCCGAGCTCTTAAATACCACTCATAAACTGGAGCCTCGTGACCTCAACCTGAGTCCTAGCCGATGGATTCATGCCATCTACCATGCGTGAGGCACTGCTGGTCGTTCTATTAAAGCCAGGTAAATTGCCACACAGCTGCTTTTCATATAGGTCGCTGTCACTTATGAACGTAGATGCCACACTGTATGCCAAAATCCTACCGAACAGACTGGCGCCCCTCTTACCTCGAGTAGAGTGTGTGGAGCAGACAGTGTTTATACCAGGACATATTTTATCATTTAATCTTCTAACCCTTTCTGGTGCACTGCAGCAAATAGACCCAGAGGTCAGTCTTTTTGGACATCGAAAAGATATTCGATTCCGTGGAATGGGGTTTCATGCAGGCAGTTTTGTGCCGTTTTGGAGTAGGAGACACGTTTCTTAAGTTAGTCGGAGTTCTCGATACTCAACCAGTGGCCTGGCTTTGGTTGAATGGTATAGTGACTTCCTCTTTTTCTATAGAGAGAGGAACAAGGCAGGAATGCCCCCTTTCTCCTCTACTTTATGTTGTGGTCGCTGAACCATTCCTCTGTACGCTGAGGGAGTACCATTCACGTAGAGATTTGCAATTCACATACTACAATCTCATAGTATCTGCATATGCAGATTATACCTTGCTCTATATTAAGGATCCAGAATGCAATTTGACACCGGTGTTGCTGGAAGTGGTACTGTTCAGGAGTCATGCTGGACTCAGCATAAACTGGGCTTAGTCGGTGGTGTTACCTCTTACTGCTATCACTAGGCCAGTACCACTGGAGTATCCGTTGCAATGGAAGGGAGATTCCGTCCTCTATTTGGGGATACAAATTCACTCGGATCTGGCAATAGTGCTGCAGGGCAGTTATGGTAAAGTGGTACAGCACCTATCCGAAGCGGTTGAGCACTGGATCAATTCCCCTCTTTCACTCACGGGAAGGGTGGAAATCATGAAAATAGTGGTGCTGCCACACTTTTTGTTTCTGTTTATGAATATCCCAATCATCCTTACTTACTCAATCTTCAATAGACTGAGGGTTCTTCTGCTTAGGTCAGCATGGGCGGGCAAGCAACTCACAGTGGGATGGCAGACATTGATCCTCCCGTACGATATGGGAGGTTTCGGTGCACCTGACCTGGAGGCATTTTGCCTTGTTGCACAGTCTCAGTTTGCGCATTACTGGGTACATGGCCAGCGGACTTGCTGCATGTCTGGCTGGAGAGTGGGATGGCAGCCCCAACCAAATTGCCTCAGTTCCTGTTTGGGTGTCCGATGCGGCAGTACAGAGTACTGGATTCGCTGAATATGATGTTATTTGCCTGGCAGCGACTTTAGGAGAGGCTCCCTGCTATACTCAATGGTGTTGCCTCTGGCTTGGTGCACATGATTCCCACTGATACAATAGCAAGGTGCTATTAAAGCAGTGCGGGCTTTGGGTATTACTACAATGGAAGACATGTCGATGTCCACTTTGGTGACTAGGAGGAAGTGCAGCGGGGCTAAATTCATATCACTTCACTGATGAGGTTCTACTATCACAGAGCATATGCCGGGATGCAGGATCTTCTGGGGGACGATTTGTTTGACCCTCTGGCCGTCCCTGCCCTGCAGCATTCCACGCCTTGTCATTTCTTATTGAGGCTCTATGCCTTTACGCAGGAGGCACGTAAGCCAGGAGTGTCCAGGGCTCAGTTGGCATAGCAGAATGACCTGGGCATCGTAGTAGGTGACAAACAGTGGGCATGCTAATGCTCAGTAACTAAAACCATCTCCCTTAATGGCAAGCATAGACTCATACATTTTAAATATCTTAACCAGGTGTATTACACCTGTCTAGATTACACAGGTGTGGGCTGCGAGATATTGCGATGTGTTCCAGATGATCTGGAGGAAGCGGCCAGATTTCTACAATTGGCTTGGGGTGGCCCAGGTATATATCACTTCTGGCAAGCTGTTTTCAGGGAAATGAGTGTCATTGTTGCTGACTCAATGGAACCTGACTCAATGCTGGCTCTTTTTGGTTATGATAAGCTGCTACCACTTGCAGTTAGGCATTTGACGGCAATAGGACTGCTATTTTCAAAAAGATTGGGTGCTATGTGCCGGGTCAGAGGGCCCCTCCCAATGTTGATTGAGTGGATAAGGAATATGACATACTGCAATGAGCAATCAGACACATATGGAGAACTCCTTCCAAGTTATAGCCACCCCTGGTATATCTGGGGATCATTTCAGACCTATCTGGTGCGAGTTGGGCTTGGGTTGGAGGGGGAGAGGGACACTCTTTAACCATGGGTAAGAAGCTACAAACTAATGGGAATTCAGCCTTGATTAGTGGGTCTGCTGCACCCCTGTTGTGCACTGTTGTGTTGAAAAGTAGGTTTGTGAACGCCAGTTTCTACTGCAATGTTATCTACTATTGAATTCCTGTTTCCCTTGTGCAGCAGAGGGCAGACAATCTCGAAGGACTTGCTGAGAGCGCGCAACATTGTTAACAGTTGTGACGTGGGCTACTTAGTCTATTGTAGCTACTGCAGGGGTGAGTTCCCTGCTGTGGTGGGGGGGTTGGACATGAAGTGGAATGGTAACTGGGGTTACTGCCAATGTACACTGTATATCGATGTTTGAGTGTTTGCATTGTATGATTTAATGTTAATAAATATTTCAAAACATTAAAAAAAATGACCTGATGACCTGTTCCTCCCACCAGCCTATGTATAAACATGCGTAGCTGGGGGCGAAACATGTCCTCATCGCAGTGCCCTGGGTTTGGTGATAATATTGGTTGTCAAAGATAAAGAAGTTGTTGTGCAGACAGTAGCTAATCATATCTAAAATCATCTCTTGCAATGACCTTGCTCTGAGGAATCGGCAGCAAGCTTGTGTTCCCATATCATGGGAATACAAGTATAGAGACTGCTAACATTAAGGCCCATAAGAAGATAGTCATCCTCCCATTTGATGTCTCTAAAATCTCCACTATCCCTGATGTATGAAGGAAGAGTTTGTACAAATGGCTGTAAAAAGTAATCCACATACTGTGAAGTATTTGGGGAGCTACTTGTTGATTGATATATATATATATATATATATATATATATATATATATATATGTACACACACACATTTTCATTATGCCGAGTGAATATATGTGATTATATTCTGTCTATTTATTTCCTCTGACATTAGTGTTCTTTGGAGGTACTATGTTTTTTGATCATGTAACACACTCCTTTCGAAGTTCCTTGCTTCTTCATTGCAACACAATGATCAATGATATTTCTCTCCCTTTTGGAAACATTACATGCATATTTTTACAGTTAACACAATGGGCACAACTGTAATTGTATTAGTTTGGAATGTTATTTTGACACCATGTTTATTGGACAACTATTTCAGACAGTGGCGCTATGGTGAGCATTTATATAATTTGAGGTATTACCAACTTTGTCCTGCATAGTTCACTAATTGCATTGACCGCTATGATGCATTTCTTTCATTGCTAGCTTTCTTTATTTTAAATGATTCCTCTGTCTACTGCACACATATATATATACATTTATGCCGTGTTTACTTAGATTGACTGATGTGTATAGCTTTTATTAACTGTGGATTTCACAATATGTATAAATGTGGAACACCTTCCTAAGATGGCAACCTGTTTCATTTGTTTTTTATGTCCATGATGTTTGTTGTAAATACACCATGTGGGTGCATTACTTTCATGTGAGCAAGGTGGCGGGATGGCTGAAATGTGTTACACAGAAATAAATCTTCACGTTGGGCACTGGCATCCTGAGTGAGTACGTTATTTGTTTTTGGACCCTGGATATATACATATATGTATCTATGAAATTAACTTTTTAAAATTAATTTAGTTTGAATGTATTTACAGTTGTTTTATATATATGTGTGTGTGTGTGTATACTTATATTTATGTAGTTTACATTGTATTAATGTTAACTATAATAATATTTTAAAGAAATATTCCTTTATATTTTAAATATATTAAAAAATCTATATTCTTACCTTGTTTGTTACAATAATTTCTTCCGCAATATGTTTGACACAAAATTTGTCATTCATAATAAAAGTATAGAAACACGAAATTAATGTAAACAAGATTTTTGGCACGATATTATGGTGCCTCAATATTTGTAAACATGATATTTTGTCATGGACCCCCATCAGGATTAGCGGTTGTACAAATAGTATCCCTTGTAAGTTTGACTTTACTATTTTTGTAGCCAGATATTATCGCAAAGTGTCTTGTGGTACAGGCTCACATGTGGCTTTTGTAGGGTATCAGTGTAGAATATCTCAGGTGAAATATTTTTGCTAGGAAAATTACTTTATCCCAGTAAGACATTTTGGATAGAAATATAGAGTTATGATAATTACATTCATATATGTCAGGGTTTCACTAACCCAGTAGTCTAAAACCAACAGGAGAGCTGCTAGTATCCACACTTTCCTGAGCCCATTAGTAACCATGCAAAGGTTATTTGTGCATATTAGCAGGGAAATAGTGACAGGAGAATTAGTCAAGAGAGAGAGAAACAGAAGCACTTGATATCTTCACTCTGTTCTTACTGCTGGGCTTCAAATGCGCTGCAAAGGGGGTAGATATTTACAACAAGAAGTAACTTTAAAAAAAAAATGTCAATTGTGTTTCGTGTCACTATTTCTATTATGACGTGTGATAAACTAGTGCCATTCACTGCCTTAAAAGAATAATTCTTATTCTTGTGAGGAGCCTATCTGCTCATGATTTAAAATATTGATAAATGAACTAGTTTGATCCTAAAGAAGCAACAAACTATTGTTATAGTTGCAAAATGCATGTTGGCTTGCTATGTTGTGTTATTAAATTTAAATTATGTGATAGAATAAAGGGAACACCTCTTTTGAACTTTATCTAATATGAAACTTTCATGACAATAAAATATTAAAAACAGTTTTTAAATACTGAATTAATTTGATTTTGGACCTCATCATCCTTTCATTGTAAATATGTTTAGTGTGCTAGAGAAGAGGCTCAACACTTTTGAGGACTGTCTTTTGCCAGTTATTTTTGGGGGCAATTCACTCCCTAATTATAAATAAAAGTGTTGCACATGTGTGCAGAAATGTCATACTCTTGTAGAGGGTGACCATGACAAAAAGCCTAAAAGTGGTGTGTTATTGTACTGGGAGTAAATGTAGGAGGTATTTTCATTCACCTGATGGTGAACTTTTGATATGGCCACTAATGGACATTCTAGTTGACCAGGGAAACGTGTTTTCTATTGGAATTATTTGTGCCATATGAATTTTTTGACTTTGGGCTATTTATGCCCAGCAGACAATATACCAAATGACTATGGGCTAAGCAGTAAAAGCAAATTAAATCAGTAGATGGTTAAACACCAATAGTTTCAAGATGCAACTGGAAGTTTCTTAATAACAGCTTAGAAGACGGCCACATGCCAGCAACTGAAGCCAATAGAAACCATGTGTAACAGGTGAACTACCTACTCCACCTGACACATTCAGTAAGTGGTTTATTGGAAGAGTGAATGTTGGTTGTAGAGAGTATTTAACAGTTTGGATGGTCACACACTATGTTCTAACTAATGGCTCTCAAATATGATACTGGCATTGAATTGGTTAGAATAGACCATCTCGTTTCTCTGATTATCCAGGCTAACAGTCAAGGCTTATTTTAGGAGAGATGATGTGAATGTGGGTAATAAATATAAAACAATTTTTTCGCAGCCAATAAATGGCAATGTCTAGTCAAAACTATTATATCTCAGTAACAAAAAAGCTTCTTAAATATCCATCAAACTGACAGAATCACATAAAAAATAAAAAAATAAAGTGAAGAGTTTCTCTTATTATCTGCTTCAAAATATATGACTACAAATATATTTTTGTACAAAGGTGGCAGCTACTGCTTCAAAAAATGAATGTGGTTCACATAGTTCAATGTGACAATGTTACAATTTACAATCTCTTCACTCAGGTCACCTACAAGGAAAGGAATGGATAATTGTCAATCTAAGATCCTTGTAGCAGCATGGATAGCTCTGGAAATGTTATCGAAGTCTAAGGGAGGACACAGTGTGCATTAACATATGGTTCCTGTGTGCCTGTCAAGGTCAAATTCCTCACAGTCTAAGTTCTTATTGCAGCCCCTAGATTGTCTTGCTGCTGCAACCTAATGGTTTTGAAATTAACTTTGGGACTTTCAAAGATTTGATTTATAGCAACAATATATTGCAGTCTTATTTTATCGATGTCCCCGATACCTGAAAAGAAGGATTCTCAATGAGGAAGGAATGCTTTTCAAATTCTGGCCTGTCAGGGCAGAGTACATATTCACTGATTTCACCCCAGGCAAACTGGCGTCCTAGGCTAGATGAGCCTCTTTGGATGCAACCCATCCACCTCCTGGCAGAGAAAAGTAGCTCCTCATTTAGACATTATGGGTCCAGCAGTAGCTTTAGAGGAAAGATCATTCATATAAATCCATGTCCTCAAAGATGACGAGCCGAACAACAACCCATATAACCCTTGAAAAGGATTTCCATTATTTCTAATTTACTCACACAGGGTGGGGATTCATAGTACCTTTTTACGGGAATTGCACTGATTTACAATTGGGTAGAACCCAACCTGGGATACCACCATCAGACGGTTCTTGAAAATATTTGATAGGTACTGCAACCCAACCAGCCTCCCACAAAGAGCTGAGTAAGTTATTCAGCTACGAACGGGTGCTGGGCTCTTTTGATTCGTGGTGGGCAACAGTCTAGTGATCTTTTTGCACAAATTAGAGTTAAAACCCTGGTGCACTCTCAGAATAAAAGCCAGAAGGTTCAAATGTCTAACAAGGAATTTGATTGGTGAAATATGAAGCAAGTGCAGAATGGAGCCTAGAATTACTTGCAGTGTGGCTTCTCAGGCTTACAGTGTTAGTGGAGCTCTATCTGAATTTTTTAGCATGCTATTTGTGAAGTCACTACTAAGGGCCTCATTCTGAGGCTGGCATTCTTGAGACAGCCAGCCTCATGGTGGCGGTGGACTGCCACACTCCAGGCGGTCTGACCGCCGCATTACAACCCTGGTGGTCAGACCGCCAGAGGACCACAGTCACCGCCACGAACAAGGTACCCAACGGGGTGGCGGCGGTTGGAGTCAAGCTCAGCCACAGCAGCACTGAGTTCAGCACTGCTGTGCTGATCCCGAGTCCAGTTTCTGCCAGCCTTTTCATGAAAAGGCTGGCGGAAACCCAGCGCTGGGGGTGACGGGGGGGGCCCTGAACTGCCCATGACCATGTCGTTGTGCAGGCGCCCCCTACCCAACACTCTCGGAATGCACACTGTCTGATATGACATACAGTGTGTATTCCGAGGTTGCTGGAGTTCCCTCTGTGCGACGACATTAGCCTCTGCTCCATGAGGAGCCAAGGCCAATGCTGCCGCAACGTCGCTAAGTGGCAGGACTTGTCGCAAGCCGAGCATTCAGCTCCGGGCGTGCCGTGCCCCTGCCATTCTTTATTTTTCTTGAGGCCCCAAAGTGGGGCCTCAGCGATTTGCGGGCGCAATGTGCCCTCACTAGTTTCCTGGACACCTCCCCCCACACCCCTTACTTACCTCATAGTCTATCCTTTTTTCCTTTCTTCTTTTCTTTTTTCTTCGTTTCCTACTGTATTTATGCACTTCGGCAGTTGCCATGTTCTTTCTTCTTCCCAGCATGCCTTCTTTTTCCCTGCATGCCTTAGGAACCTTTTTTAACATGGTGTCTTTCTCTATATGTTTCTATGATGTATTCCCAATCCAATATGGTGCCTTTCTACTTCCTGTTGATCACTTCCTGTTCTTGGGTATATAAGATGAGTGATTCCTGTTCTCCTTGCGCTGCAACACTTCCTTTGGTGGTGATCTTCGCTCCTGCTTCTTTCTTCACCAGTTACATTTTTTCCTAGCCTGCTCCATCTTTTTTTCAGTACTATTTTTTGTCATATTGAAAAGACTTACCTTTTTACTTTTTGTTCTTGTTCTAGGGAGTTCCTGCTTAGAGTTTTTTTCCCTTTTCAGGTTTTTTCCCTCTGGGACTCCTTGCACAGACTGCTTTTGGCGTTCCCTCTGTGGGCAGCACCATGGCTACCAGAAAGGGCCGCCCCTACCTGGGTCAAGGCAGAACATGCAAAAATCAAGACCTCTCCACAGTTCCAGTGGGCCAGAGACATAAACGGCAAGTAGTCTGTGACACACACAGCTTCCTCTGGCCAGACCAGCAGAAACTTCTGATTTCAGAGGTTTTGGCCAGTGAGCCCAGTGGAAACCTTATAATCGGCCTGAGTGGGAGATCGCCAGCTCCTCAGCAGTCTTCTCTCCAGGGGCCTGGAGGGGTGACCATTGACCCGCCATACTCGTAATGAGGACTTTAATGTTTACTCAGTACTTATGTTTGTTTATTGTTGTTGAGTCAACCGAGCTTCAAGGCACCGTACATCATATTATAAACGAATAAATGAAAAATAAATGAAAATAAATAAAACAAATTCAGCAGACCAATAAAATCAACCTTCATATTCAATATAAGACAAACAAAAGACAAATAGTTGATTCCACAGTGTGACTCCTGCCACCTTATTTATCTCCTAACTTCTTATGGTGCCACCTAGATACACATATTCTAGGGTCGAAGGCAGAGACCTCACAAAGATGAGTTGGAAAAAAAATACTTCACAAGTAATCTGGATCCTGTTCATGGATCGCTTTATTTAGTGTAGCACCCTCTGCTTGACCTGAATCTCTATTCTCAGAATCTAAGATTTTTCAACATCTTTCATACATTATTAAATTTGAAGAAGCAGAAAATTATCCATTCTTATCTGGTCTGTACTGCCTCACAGTTGCAGAACAGATTATGGGGGTCATTACAACATTGGCGGTAAAAGCCGCTTACCGCCATGCAGAAGACCGGCAACACACTGCCGCGGCCGTGGAATTCCGCCACGGTCATTATGGCCCACAGCCCAGAATCCGCCAAAATCCAGAAACCCACACAAGTCCGCCACACCCAAGGTCAGTGATAAACTGGCAATAACAAAACCTCCCCCGTCACGCCAACAGGAATACGCCCACACTATCACAACCCAAGAATCCACACAGTGGTCTTTCAACTGCGGTGTTCTATTGGCGGTACACACCGCCACGCTCAAAATACACACACATTTACAAAACGCATCCACATTGGACAATTCCAAATACACACACCTGATACACATACACACACCACTCCCACACATCCAATACAAAATAAAACACACACCCACATCACAAACCCTTACGACCAGAATTGCGACTGAAGGCCAGAGAGAGACACCACCAGAAACAACACTAGCATTCACAGGCACTCAACACCATCACACACACAACAGCCAAGCACCTCACACAATACACCTCTAAATATCACCTCACACATCACAACACACACCACCCCACACATCACCCACACAACCCCATGGCCCCGCAAAGACACCCCAGGTTCTCTGAGGAGGAGCTCAGGGTCATGGTGGAGGAAATCATCCGGGTAGAGCCACAGCTATTCGGATCACAGATGCAGCACACCACCATAGCTAGGAAGATAGAGCTATGGCGAAGAATCGTGGACAGGGTCAACGCAGTGGGACAGCACCCAAGAACTAGGGATGACATCAGGAAGAGGTGGAACGACCTACGGGGGAAGGTGCGTTCCGTGGTCTCAAGACACCATATTGCGGTTCAGAGGACTGGCGGCGGACCCCCACCTCCTTCCCTACAACTAACAACATGGGAGGAGGAGGTCTTGGCTATACTGCATCCTGAGGGCCTCGCAGGAGTAACTGGAGGAATGGACTCTGGTAAGTCACTCTTCACTACTTTCACCCCCCCTACCTGCATGCCATCACATACCCCCACCCTCAACCCCATCACTCCAACTCCTCACAGATGTCCCAATATCACAAACCACACATCCCAAACCCAAGCCCTGCATGCAACAACAAAGCATGGACACCCATCACCAAAGCATGGCCACTGCACATACCCATACACCCCCCTAAACCACCATCACACAAGGTCCTACACAGAAATGTAAGCACTGGGGTACAGGGTCACCCAACCATTGCACACCATGGCACACACAGATGCAATAATCATGCCTTTACACCCCTGCATGACCCCTACCCAACGTCACCGGACAGGAGGATCCAGATATGTCCACTCCACCCTCAGAAGAGGCCCACAGTGATGGCAGCAGCTCTGGCCAACTGGATCAAGATGACCAGCCCGGTCCATCTGGGACCTCGGGACAGTCGGTTCCCCTCACACTGGCACAGGCCACTACAGAGCTTCCCCCCTCTGGAAACACCAGCACAGCACCCACCCAGCGGGCCCATACCTCTGTCCCCAGGACACATCAATCAGCAGTGTGTCCACCACTACAGGGAACCCAGGCTAACCCACCACCCCAACAAACCAGAGACCTGGGGGCAGTGGTAGTGGGCACAAGGTTCAGGGGACAGAGGCACAGGAACACAGGGGAACTGGGAGGGCTGCTGTGCGACAGGGGGAGGACAGGCCCAGGGAACCCACACTCCACGAGGCACTCTCCAACATCATGGGAGCCTACCACCATTCCCAGGAGACGATGGCAACGGTACTGGCCAAGTTTCAGGAGGCCCAGCGGCTGCAGGAGGAACAGTATTTGGGGCTCAGGGAGGAACTCAAATCCATCAATTCCACCCTGGGCACCATTGTAGGGGTGCTGAAGGAACTCGTGAACAACAGGAGGGGCACTGCGGCACAACAAGGGGCCCCTGACACTAGCCTGGACGATGAACTGCCCACCACCTCCGCCGATGCTAGTGGACAAGAGGCCCCACCACAGGACCACCACACCAGCACCCCAACCCCTGCATATGGAGAACCACCCGCAAGCGGTCCCTGAGATCCAGGACATAGAGAGAGAACAATGCCAAGACCCCCGCCAAGAAATGAGACCACCCTGAATGTTATCCTTCTGTCCAACTATGTCACCCTGTCCATCCTTAAACTGCCCCAGCTCCACTTCCTATGTCCCTTTGGACAATGCACCTGTGAGACTGATAGCCTGGACTCTGCCATGGACATTCCTCCACCATCACCCCTTACCATTTTACAACACCCTCCAATTTTGAGCACTTAAATAAACACCCTTAAATCACAAAACAATCAGGAGTCTGTGATTTTGAAATTGTGTATTAGCAATTACAGTGGCAAAATGCTGTATCAAATGTAATGTCAACATACCTTTGTCACACAGCTCTAGTCCATGCGGAAACAAAGCAGATGTCACACAATGGGACCCACATCTGTGAAATTGTAAGGGAAAGTGACAACTCAGTGACCATGACAGACAGATGAGAGGTAGTAGAATTAAATCAGATGTAGCAGGCAGTGCTGTCTTCCTACCTGTGTCTCACTGGAAGTATTGCAGGATCACCATGTTCCTGTTGTCTATGTCCTCTTCTTCTGCTTCCTCGTCTTCACTGTCCACAGGCTCCACAGCTGCCACAACACCTCCATCTGGACCATCCTCCTGCAGAAAAGGCACCTGTCGTCGCAAAGCCAAGTTGTGAAGCATATAGCAGACCATGATGATCTGGCATCCCTTCTTTGGTGAGTAGAATAGGGAATCACCTGTCATATGGAGGCACCGGAACCTGGCCTTCAGGAGGGCGAAGGCCCGGTCTATAATCCTCCTAGTTCACCCATGGGCCTCATTGTAGCGTTCCTCTGCCCTTGTCCTGGGATTCCTCAATGGGGTCAGTAGCCATGACAGGTTGGGGTAACCAGAGTCACCTGCAAATGTCGAGGGACAACTGTTAGACACACACTAACTCATAGGGACATCCCCAGACAACTATTCACACTGTATTGGGTCCATGTCCTCACCTAATAGCCACAAACGGTGCCTCTGGAGTTGCCCCATCACATAAGGGATGCTGCTATTCCTCAGAATGTAAGCGTCATGCACTGAGCCAGGAAATTTTGCATTCACGTGGGAGATGTACTGGTCTGCCAAACACACCATCTGCACATTCAACGAATGTTAACTCTTCTGGTTTCTGTACACCTGTTCACTCCTCTCCTGCGGGGGGACTAAGGCCACATGTGTCCCATCAATGGCACCTATGATGTTGGGGATATGTCCCAGGGCATAGAAATCACCTTTCACTGCAAATCCTCCACCTGAGGGAAAACGATGTGGCTCCGCATGTGTTTCAGCAGGACAGACAACACTCTGGACAACAAGTTGGAAAACATAGGCTGGGACATCCCTGATGCTATGGCCACTGTTGTTTGAAATGACCCACTTGCTAGGAAATGGAGTACTGACAGCACCTGCACTTGAGGGGGGATTCCTGTGGGATGGCGGATAGCTGACATCAGGTCTGGCTCCAACTGGGCACACAGTTCCTGGATTGTGGCACGATCAAGTCTATAGGTGATGATCACATGTCACTCCTCCATTGTCGACAGGTCCACCAGCGGTCTGTACACCGGAGGATGCCGCCATCTCCTCACATGCCCCAGCGGACGCTGCCTATGGAGGAGAACAGCGAGCAGAGAGTCAACCAAGTCTGAGGTAAGTAAACACAGCTTACTCTGAAAATATTAACAAATCGACATATGCCTGTATGAGTGTTTAGGCATGGCCTAGATATGTGTGATGCAGTCCAAAATAATGCCATGTGGGCCCCTGAAATGGCGGCTGCCTGACCTGTAAAGTGGGACAAGGGGATATGTGGTAACTGCGCTGGCGTTCTACACCGTCGCGGTAGGCGGTCGAAGACCACGGCGCAATCCTGCATTGGTTAACATTGGACCCTATGGGTCCCAGGAGCCAATGACGATGTACGCCGGCGGTGACGTGACCGCCATTTTCTCTCTGTTCAATCTCTTGATACCTGATCTTCGACAGGAGAGGACCTACACTGCAATGCTGCTGTGACCTCAGTCTGGAAGATACAATGGCTTGTGTGTCTGGGTAAAGGGCCCCTGCCTTCAGCACGGAGGAGTTTGGAGAAACTCGTGGATGGGGTCCTCCCCCAGTACACGCTACTCTACGGTCCTCCAGACAAACAGGTAAGTACACTGTGAGCATGCTGTATGGGCAATGCCTGTGTGGAGTGGTGTGGATGAAAGATAGGGGGGGGAGTGAGGCGCCCATGAAACGACGGTGAGTGCATGTGCGTCATGGCAAGGGTAGGGATGCGGGCCAATGACTGTGATGGTGCGGACGGTAATAACTTCTATTTTTCCCCTATACTATTCCTGTAGGTCAGCGCCCACCAGAAGAAGGACATTTGGCGTGCCATCGCCAAGGAAGTCCGGACCCTGGGGGTCTACCACAGACGGAGCACCCTCTGCCGGAAATGATGGGAGGACATTCGCCGCTGGAGCAAGAAGACTGCGGAGGCCCAGCTGGGGATGGCCTCCCCTAACGTGGGAGGGGTGCCCTTCGCACCATGACCCCTCTGATGTTCAGGATCCTGGCGGTGGCGTACCCGGAGTTGGATGGGCGCTTGAGGGCTTCACAGCAGCCACAAGGGGGTGAGTACACTCTCATTCTGCTGATTCAGCATGCATTGTAGGTGTCTGGGTGCGGGAGGTGGGCTGTGGGTTCCCCTAGGCCAGGGCGTGTTTAGTAGGCAAGGACCCTTCTTAAGGCAGGCCCTGTGGCACCCCACCCCACCTGTGTACAGTGCCAACTACACCTAGTCAGGCTCCTGTGACATCCATGTGTGCAGCAGTCAGGCATAGCCCTGGGATTGAATAGGGAACTCCAAGTGCGCGGCGTAGTGCAGGGGGCTTCTGTGTCTGTAGTGTCCGCCAACGGTAGCGGTATTGCATGTACTCAACATGTCTTTCTTCTGTCTTCCCCCCCTTTTTGAGGTGTCCCTGTTCTTGTGTGCATTAGCATCAGCAAGCAGAGGAGCAGTGGCACCGGAGCAGGAGGGAGCTGCATCCCATATGGCCATAGAGAGCGACACTACGGAGTCTGAATTCACCAGTGGGACGGAGGGCGAGGGGAGCTCCACGGCGGGGACAGGAGCTGACACCAGCGATGTGGACTCCTCCTCTAATGGGAGCTCACTTGCGGTGGCGGGCCCATCTGTGCCCCCCACATCTACAGGTACAGCCGCCACCTCCCCTACCAGCATCGCCCTCCCAGCAGCCCCTCAGCGGGTGGGCATCTCCTTCGCCCCAGGCACCTCAGCCCCAGCCCCTCTCACCCCTGCTGCCCTCAGTGAGAAGGCCATTGACCTCCTCAGGTCCCTCACTGTTGGGCAGTCTACCATTTTGAATGCCATCCAGGGTGTAGAGAGGCAGTTGCAACAAACCAATGCATACCTGGAGGGCATTCACTCTGGTCAGGCAGCCCATCAGCGAGCTTTTCAGACTCTGGCCTCAGCACTGATGGCACCCATTGTCCCTGTCTCTAGCCTACCCCCTCCAACTTCCTCCACCCAGACCCAAACCCTTGTACCTCAGCCTATCTCAAGCACACCATCAGACCAGCGTGCACACACCTCAACACACAAGGGAAGCTCTGGCAAACATAAGCACCACACATCCCACAGGCACTCACGCAAGCATCAGACACATGCAGACACACCAACATCCACTGCCTCCACTGTGTCCCCCTCCTCCTCTTCTCCCTCCTCCCTCCCTGTCTCGTCTCCACTCACACCTGCATGCACTACATCCTCAGCCACTACGTCCATCACCAGCACACCCACCACCACACCCCGCTCACGTGCAGTCACCACCCCCACTACCATTCACACGTCCCCTGTGTCCTCTCCCAGTGTGTCTGTGGTGCCACCTCCCAAGGTACACAAACGCAGCCACACACCCACCTAACAGCCATCCACCTCACAATAGCCTCCAGCCCATACACCTTCACTCAAAGTCACCAAACGTACACCTCCTACAACCACTACCTCTTTCTCCACTCCCAAACCCCCTCCAGCTACCTGTCCCAGTGTTCCTAAGAAACTTTTCCTGTCCAACCTTGACCTCTTTCCCTCACCTCCCCCACCCCTTCAGTCTCCTAGGGCCCGACTCTCCAGGTCCCAACCCAACACCTCAGCCACAACATCGGCAGGACCAGTGGTGCCAGTAGTAACCGGCTTCTGGAGTGCGCCAGGCGGCAGGGCAACCAGTGTGGCAAGAAGCCAGAGCACTGACAGTCCCCCACCTGTAAAGCATAAAAGGTTGGCCAGTGCCCGGCGAGAGAGTGGATAGAAATCAGCCACCAAAGCCGCTCCCAGGGGTACAGTTGGGAGTGTGGAGACAGCTGCGCCACCATCCAATGTGGAGAAGGGGCACAGTAAAACCAGCAAGTCTGGGAAGATCTGCACAGCGGACAAGACCACCACCAGCCCCGCTGCCCAGGACACCGCCGCCACCAGCCCCGCAGCCCAGGACACCGCCGCCACCAGCCCCGCTGCCCAGGACACTGCCGCCAGCAGAACCTCTGCCCAGGACACCGCCGCCAGCAGAGCCGCTGCCCAGGACACCACAGCCAGCAGCACCGCTGCTCAGGACACCACCGCCAGCAGCACTGCTGCCCAGGACACCGCCGCCAACAGCACCGCAGGCCAGTGAGCGCCAATGATTCCGACGCTACTGAGGCCGCCACGGGCAGAATGAAGCACTCTGGGCACAGAGCCCCCTCCAGAACCAGTGGAGATTGACATCCACTACCTCTGTCCTTGGCAGGATGAAGCACTCTGGGCACAAAGCCCCCTCCAGAACCAGTGGAGATTCATATCCACTACCTCTGTCCTTGGCAGGATGAAGCAATCTGGGCACAAAGCCCCCTCCAGACCAATGGAGATTCACATCCACTACCTCTGTCCTTGGCAGGATGAAGCGCTCTGGGCACAAAGCCCCCTCCAGAACCAGTGGAGACTGTTATCCACTTGAGAGACTGTGGCTTTGCACTCCCCAGGATTGAACAGTGGGCAACCCACCCACTGTAAAGACTTGAGAGACTGTGGCTTTGCACTCCCCAGGATTGAACAGTGGGCAAACCACCCACTGTAAAGACTTGAGAGACTGTGGCTTTGCACTCCCCATGACTGAACAGTGGGCAACCCACCCACTTGAGAGACTGTGGCTTTGCACTCCCCATGATTGAACAGTGGGCAACCCACCCACTTGAGAGACTTGAGAGACTGTAGCTTTGCACTACCCAGGATTGAACAGTGGGCAAACCACCCACTGGAGAGACTTGAGAGACTGTGGCTTTGCACTCCCCTGGATAAAGCAGTGGACAACCCACCCACTTGAGAGACTTGAGAGACTGTGGCTTTGCACTCCCCAGGATAAAGCAGTGGGCAACCCACCCACTTGAGAGACTTGAGAGACTGTGGCTTTGCACTCCCCAGGATAAAGCAGTGGGCAAACCAGCCACTGTAAAGACTTGAGAGACTGTGGCTTTGCACTCCCCAGGATTGAACAGTGGGCAACCCACCCACTGTAAAGACTTGAGAGACTGTGGCTTTGCACTCCCCAGGATTGAACAGTGGGCAACCCACCCACTTGAGAGACTTGAGAGACTGTAGCTTTGCACTACCCAGGATTGAACAGTGGGCAAACCACCCACTGGAGAGACTTGAGAGACTGTGGCTTTGCACTCACCTGGATAAAGCAGTGGGCAACCCACCCACTTGAGAGACTTGAGAGACTGTGGCTTTGCACTCCCCAGGATAAAGCAGTGGGCAACCCACCCACTTGAGAGACTTGAGAGACTGTGGCTTTGCACTCCCCAGGACTGAACAGTGGGCAACCCACCCACTTGAGAGACTTGAGAGACTGTGGCTTTGTACTCCCCAGGATTGAACAGTGGGCAACCCACCCACTTGAGAGACTTGAGAGACTGTAGCTTTGCACTACCCAGGATTGAACAGTGGGCAAACCACCCACTGGAGAGACTTGAGAGACTGTGGCTTTGCACTCCCCTGGATAAAGCAGTGGGCAACCCACCCACTTGAGAGACTTGAGAGACTGTGGCTTTGCACTCCCCAGGATAAAGCAGTGGGCAACCCACCCACTTGAGAGACTTGAGAGACTGTGACTTTGCACTCCCCAGGATAAAGCAGTGGGCAAACCAGCCACTGTAAAGACTTGAGAGACTGTGGCTTTGCACTCCCCAGGATTGAACAGTGGGCATTGAGCCCCCTCGTGGATCTGGCGTAGTGCACTCATCCGGCTGAGGTGCCACCCCTTCCCTTCCCCCTGAGGTGCCTGTTTTTTTCTATCTGATGCCCCAGTAGCGTTCTCTCCGTCTTGTTCGGGTATCTTGTGTGGGCCTCGCCCATGCCTTTTGGGCCCAGTGGTCCACGGACTATGATGGTGGAATACCTTGGACTTGTATTCTTGGTGTATATATTTGTTTATAGTGTACATATCTTTATATATCGCTATATTTTTGATTACTGTATTTGAATATATTACAATCATTCGACTCATTGCCTTTTGTCCTTGCATTCTTCCAGGGGGGTTTGGGGGGTGTAACTGTAATGTGTCATGATGTATTAGTGTGTGTGTTGTCGTGGGTGAGGGTGGTGGTGAGGGTGTTGCGTGTTGCATGTGTGTGTCACTCTCTTTTCCCTCCCCCCTCCCCTGTGTTGCAGGTGCAGTATTCACTGTGGTCTTCGCCCCCGGCGTTCGTGCTCCTGATAGAGGAGCAGGAAGATAAAGGCTGGAAGAATCTGGAGCTCGGGCTCCATGGCGTCCTGGTTCCTCGTGGGGTGTCTAGAGGTGAGCATTTTCCCTTCCAAGTCCTGTTTCCGCTGTGTTTTTGTTTGCGGTGAATCCGCCCCGGAAAAGGTGGCGGGTTGGACTGTTGTAATTCTGTGGGCGGTATATTGTCCTCTGCCTGTCTGTTGGTGGTTACCGCTGCGGTGTTTGTTTGTACCGCTGTGGTGGTCAGAGTGTTAAAGTGGCTGTCTATGTTGGCGGTTTCCGCCACGGTCGTAATTCCATTTTTTTTACTGCCGGCCTGTTGGCGGTTTTACCGCCGATTTAACACCGACCGCCAGGGTTGTAATGACCACCTATGTTTCTTATTGAAATATAGAACTGAAAAATACAACACTATAGACAGCATGACATCTTAAACCAAAATTGTTCTACACTTTACACCAAGAAATGGACATATTTTGTAAAGATTAAAGAGATGAAAATGGACCACCATAGTGATAGCCAGAACCTGCTTGGCAAAAGAGGAATCTGCCTCAGAAAGAACCCTCGAGACCCCACTGGGGTAACTAGCTTTGGAACTGGAGCCAGTGTGGGAGCTCAATCCAGAGTAGGTTTATTAGCTGATTTAGAGTTAAGTCGCAGGATATTAGAGCTGTTTACAAACACAAACAGCAATATTGTAGCTAACTTTTTATGGACATCAGGTAAGCTGGCAGATGTTTAACAGCACTGGAATCTTCATGAGTGTATTTTTAGCATACAGATGACAACGAAGGCCATGGGCTGGTAAAAACCCTCACCAGGTTCATCATGTAGTTATTAAAAAGGATCAGTTGTAGGGTTGATCTCTGAGAAATGCCACACAAATAAATATCTAGAAAGATCTGCTGAAGGATATTTATAAGGAAGAATTGAGTTCAATCTAAGAGTCTACCACTCACCCCAATCTCATTTTCCAACTAGAAGAGAAGCAGCCCCAGGGCCAACAGTGTCAAATATAATCGACAAATCCAAATGTATTAAGGTGACAGTCTGACCTCTGTCTATGACCTTCAATACTTGCTTGATGATATCAAGAACTGTTGTTTCGGTGCAATCCACCGGCCTGAAATACAACTGGAAGTCAGTGTGTGAGGTTTTTAACTCCAACTTGTCTTGCAGCTGGAATACACCACTGATGCTAATATTTTCCATGAATCCAGCCCACCCATATTTCAAATTACTTCCGGATCCTTTGAGATGCTATCCGTGGCATAGTGGATACTGAACACTTCGTTATTTTTCTGCTCGCTGACAGCACTGCACCACACAGGCCTCTAGTTATTATAAATTTCACAATCCATCTACCATTATGAGTGCTATGAACATCAAGGCTTGTCTTACCAACTTATCTTCATGCACTGGTGTAGCAAGGGTGCCAGAGGCCCTAAAGCAGGCAAGGCAAATGTCCCTTCAGCCCAGGCCCTCGTGCCACTGCACCTGCTGCATGATTGACATTTATGCGTCTGCATGTACTACCCTGTGCTGTCCCCACACTGCACCACAGCGCAACTGCACCCTCTCACTGCCTTGAAAAGAAATGTTCTGTGTTGGCAGGAATTAATGTCCCTTCGTTTGCCCTGACCCAGACGAGCTTCCCTCCTCCATTCTCTCTGTGCTGATACAGACAGTCCATTGTCCTACACAGTATGAAAGGCCTTTTTTGCTCTCCGGCGTGCTCTATTTTAGTCCGAATGCAAAAAAGTTGGCTACATTGTTCCAATAGCAAATTTGCCGTGCTTGTGTTTTTTTTCTTTGTTTGGATGGTTGTATGCCAACATTTGTAGCTGTCAGAGAGGGTGGGAGTTGTCTGAAGTCATGCGTAGAACAATTGCATAATTTGTATCCAAACACTTATAAATTCGGAATAAAACTATACAATTATGCTTTTAGAAGAAACACTTAGGCCCGTATTTATACTCCGTTTGCGCCGAATTTGCATCGTTTTTTTCGACGCAAATTCGGCGCAAAACTAACGCCATATTTATACTTTGGCGTTAGACGCGTCTAGCGCCAAAGTATGAAGAAAGAGCGTCATTTTTTTGCGTGAACGCCTTCCTTGCGTTAATGAGATGCAAGGAAGGCGTTCCCGTCTAAAAAAATGACGGCGACGCAAATGCGTCGTATTTATACTCCCGGGCAAAAATCACGCCCGGGAGGTGGCGGGTCAAAAAAACCCGCATTTGCGCCTGAATTTAACGCCTGGGTCAGGGTAGGCGTTAAGGGACCTGTGGGCTCAGAATGAGCCCACAGGTGCCCTCCCCTGCCCCCAGGGACATCCCCTGCCACCCCTGCCCACCCCAGGAGGACACCCAAGGATGGAGGGACCCATCCCAGTGAAGTACAGGTAAGTTCAGGTAAGTATAATTTTTTTTATTTTTTTATTTTTTTTGTGGCATAGGGGGGCCTTATTTGTGCCCCCCTACATGCCACTATGCTCAATGACCATGCCCAGGGGACACAAGTCCCCTGGGCATGGCCATTGGGCAAGGGGGCATGACTCCTGTCTTTACTAAGACAGGAGTCATGAAATGGCGTCTGGGCGTCGAAAAAATGGCGCAAATCGGGTTAAGACGATTTTTTAGCGTCAACCTGACTTGCGCCATTTTAAGACGCCCTAACGTCATTTTTTCCCAACACCGGCGCTGCCTGGTCTACGTGGTTTTTTTCCACGCACACCAGGCAGCGCCGGTCTGATTGCGCCGTCTAACGCCATTCCATAAATACGGCGCCCGCATGGCACTTCAGAATGGCGTTAGACGGCGCCAAATTTTTTTACGCTAAACTGCGTTAGCGCAGTTTAGCGTCAAAAAGTATAAATATGGGCCTTAGGGGCATATTTATACTCCGTTTGCGCCGAAATTGCATCATTTTTTTCGACGCAAATTCGACGCAAAACTAACGCCATATTTATACTTTGGCGTTAGACGCGTCTAGCGCCAAAGTTCAAGGAGTTAGCGTCATTTTTTGGCGTGAACACCTTCCTTGCGTTAATGAGATGCAAGGTAGGCGTTCCCGTCTTAAAAAATGACTCCCAGGCATGTGCGTGGTATTTATACTCCCGGGCAAAAATCACGCCCGGGAGTGGGCGGGGCAAAAAACCCCGCATTTGCGTCTGAATTTAACGCCTGGGTCAGGGCACGCGTTAAGGGACCTGTGGGCTCAGAATGAGCCCAGAGGTGCCCTCCCCTGCCCCCAGGGACACCCCCTGCCACCCTTGCCCACCCCAGGAGGACACCCAAGGATGGAGGGACCCATCCCAGGGAAGAAAAGGTAAGTTGTGGTAAGTAGTTTTTTTTTTTTTTTTTCGTGGCATAGGGGGGCCTGATTTGGGCCCCCCTACATGCCACTATGCCCAATGACCATGCCCAGGGGACAGAAGTCCCCTGGGCATGGCCATTGGGCAAGGGGGCATGACTCCTGTCTTTGCTAAGACAGGAGTCATGTTAATGGGGATGGGCGTCGTAAAAAAATGGCGCAAATCAGGTTAAGGCGATTTTTATGACTCAACCTGACTTGCCCCATTTTGAGACGCCCATACGCCATTTTCCCCAACGCCGGCACTGCCTGGTGTATGTGGGTTTTTTCCACGCACACCAGGCAGCGCCGGTCGGCTAACGCCGGCTAACGCCATTCTATAAATACGGCGCCCGCATGGCGCTTCAGAATGGCGTTAGACGGCGCAAATTTTTTTGACGCTAAACTGCGTTAGCGCAGTTTAGCGTCAAAAAGTATAAATATGGCCCTTAATATTTGTAGAGAAAAATCTCTCTTCAGGAATACGCGAATGCGTAGATGTAAAAATGAAGTGAATATGGCAAAAACTGACAAATATCCTTGGATACCTTCAGGTCGAGCAAAGAGGCAAGCTAGAGCAGGGCGTTTGTACAGGACCCAAGCTCGCACTCAAATATTATTTCGTAATGAGGCAATAAATCCTCGAAATAAACTCGCCCGTGTGCTCAGATGTGATTTCATGTGCACTGCCTGCTAAACAACAAAACACAACATTTGTACTCATTCACTCATCACACTCACTTTCACCAGACACCACTTGCAACACCGGTATTTCAATGTCCCGGCCGGTACAAAAATAAGCAAAATCTCCTAAAGGCAGTATTTTAGGCCTTATCTCTACATATTTCAACAGCAAATATAAACACTTTTAAATGTGTTCTACAGCTTTCTTAGCAATTCCTGACTAATAATTAAAGTAAACAAAGGCAGAAACGTCACGTTGCAAATAAATACATACCTACTTAGCATAAGTCCGGGCCTTTGCAGACTGCTAAAACAACAAGTGTCCAGTATGTTTTTCTTTTGGAAAGGTGGCAACCCTAGCCACGCGTGTGCAAGGCCGGGGGGAGCAAGGCAATGGGGGATTGCACAATATGGCACAGGAGCACCAACTCCACAGTGCAGCAGAGCCTGGGGTTGATCACAAGCTTGTGGGGGCTGACAGAAAAATGCAGGCCCAGATTTAAGATGGCCTAGCGACTCTTTGCACCACATTAGCGTCATATTTTATGACCCTAATGTGGCCCAACGAGGTTAAATTCACCACGTCATATTTACAAAGTGGGGTAATGCATGCATTGCACCACTTTGTAACCCCTGGCAGCCCACATTATGCCTCCATAAGGCATAATGTATGCAGGTGGGTGTTCCTCCGTTAGTGGGACTGCAAAAATGGCGCAGTGGAATCTCAGATTCCACTGCGCCATTTTTAGCGGCTATTTTTAATGCCTGCACAGAGCAGGCATACCATTGTATTCAATGGGCCCCTATGTACTCTGCAGGAATAGCACCACATTTTGGCTCTAATACTGCACAGTATATCAATAGCGTCAAAAGGTTTGACATTATTGCACCCACCCTGCGCCATGGTGCGCCGTATATTAAATACGGCGCATACATGGTGGCAGTAGGGGGGCGCAAAGGGGCACGAGAAGATTTGGATCACAGATTGTGTGTGTAATGTCCGGAGGAGGCTGTGACATTCATGCATGGGCACAAGTAGACTCATACTTTGCAGGGGTTGGGTGGCTAACATGTCGAACTGTGGGGTCAGATCTATCCTCCAAACTTACGCCAAAATAATTGCTCGCGGCAGCCCCCTTCACTGCTGAGGTACATTGCATAACATGGGGAGCTATTTTATCCCAGACACTATGCTCCCAATGGTGCATTTTAAAGTGCACTGGGGCAGTGACATGTGTTGATATAATTTTCAGGACGTTAAGGGTTCTCCCTTTGGGAATTTTAGAAGTATGAATGGCAAATGCTACATAAAGTACATTGGACCAGTGGACTTACTAAGATATAGAATTTTGCAATCTCGTTTTTGGGCAATTAGTGTGAAATATGCCCAGTGTGTTTTGAAATGCAGTATGTGCACTACTCTTGCTTGCTATTTCTGGTCTCATCACAACAGTGGCAGCACAGGAAATTAAATCTAGTCCTAACGTCTGACATTCTTTCTTTAGTTTACACTCTGAGACTCTGGGTTTATGGTGTCACCTGTTTGTGGAAATCTGTAGAAACGTGTGATGTAATGCCCACTACTTCTGGTGGCACTTTAGTGATTTGACATCCATGACAGCACAATACCAACACCAAAAATGCACCATATACGCCAACATTAGAAGCAGTGGAACGTTAAATGAGGGGTGCTGCTTCCGGGGGGTGGGGGGGCCGTGTTTCGGGTATTACAACCCTCTAACGAATGTATTATTAAGTTAATAGTTGGGTAGAGGTACTTTCAGCTCGGTATGGTAATGTGTCTGTCGGATTTCACGTGTCATTTTTACATGCCCACACTGACAAAAACACACTCTATCTTTCTCATCTCAGTTTTGAAGACCTTAAAAAATGTTGACTAGTTTAAAAAATGTTGTGTATTAGTGCCCCTAATAATCCACCTTCCTCTCTCTTTCCACCACCACTTAAACCCCCCTAATGTCCTGCTGCTCATATGTATTTTAACAAGATATGCCAGCGTGATTGTTGGGAAAACTGAAGCTCACACTTCCTCTATCTTGACCAAGCTATGCCCTGCATTAAATATTAATGCTTCATGAAAGTATTTGACAATGGTGCATGAAAAATAAAACTTACAACTTAATTCTGCAAAAGTCTGTTTTTTTGTGTTTTTACAGATGGAGTGGCAAGTATGTTTAAGCGGAATTCTTGTTGTAAGGCAAAAGGATCATGAAATAAGTGTTTTTGGGAGAATCTTCAGTTGCAGCATAACAAAATACTTCCACAAAAAAAGGGAGATTGGACCCTGATAGGAGTAATGGGGATAAATCAGAACAACGGAAGAGGGGTTTTCGATAAACAAGTGTAATCATAGCATCAGGATAAGAAGAGAGTTGCAGAATAGTTTCTCTTCAGAGCAGGGGTCAGTTCATCATCATCAAACAATACTTTATTCGATTGTATCTCACAATCATAAAAGCAGATAAAATGTACAAAGTAGCACCAATCGACAACCACATAAGATAAATAAGAAAAAATAAATAAAGACATACAGCAATTTATACCATGTGATAACATTTGCTACAAAAACTTAATCCAGTTATTCTTCTAAGAAACAGTATAAGATCAATAAAAACAAATATTTTGGGAGCAAGGAACTGTTGTCCTAGCTAAAAACATTTAAAGGTGGAAGGCCTCCACAATTTGCCTTAATTACTGCACATAAATATAGAGCTAGACCATTACATATTTTGATTGATGGAAGAGACAACAATTAAATAAAAGCTGGGCGGCACTGTTTAAAATGCATGGAATTTAAGAGTGGAATCACAAACACTTTCCTTAAATCAGAGTAAAATTTGCAAAACAAAACTATATGCATTGTGCTTTGGTCTGACACTGAGTCACAAGGACATTTTCCCAAGACTGGACTCCAGTCGTTGGTGAGCGGAAAACTGATAAGTCGGTGAAATGTCTCTAGTCTTAGGCGTGTGAGGACATATCGATGCCTCGGGTTCAATACATATTTTAAATATGGTTCCATGCCAACTGATTGCTGTAGCTGAAGATTCCTCCTTACACTAGATTTCTTTGACTCAGTAGCCCACCTCGAGTCAGCCAGATAAGTAAGACAGATGTTTTTCAGATCTTTCCTGGAAAGTGTTTCAATTTTTTCTGGTGTAAAGTAAAACTCAGGATGGCCCAGGACCGTAAAAAAGTTCTTTATATAATCCAGCCATGGAATTTGCAGCGAATGACTTAATGATTGAGCATCTTCTATAATGGCCCTATTCAGGCTAGCAAAATCAGAGGTCCATACTTTATGCCAATGTAAAATTGGTTGCATGCTTATGAGATCTGTGATGTATGTTACCCCCATTTCTGAATGGCACGCCAAGGTTGATGTAGATTTTGGCACACTTAGGATGGACTTTAAGAAATCGTTTTCAGCTAGCTGTAGGGCGTTGCATTTCCTATATCCCCATAGGTCTGCCCCATACAGTGCAACAGAGACACATTTTGCTTTATAAATTGACATCATATGTTTGGGAGTGGCCCTGCCGACATTTTTAGAAAAATTTCTTACAGCCATGATAGTTTTCGTGAAAAGTAATTTCCTAGACCTAATGGCTTGCAGCCAGGTGCCTTTGTTATCAAACATAATACCAAGATATGAAAAGGTTTCTATGTCATCTAGTTTGACACCCTTTAAAATGACTTGGGATTTTTTTGCAGATTTTATACCACAGGTCATCATGAAGGTTTTAGAGTGATTGATTTTAAGGCCTAGGTCTTCTATATAATTGTCAAACGTTGTTAGTAGTCGCTGCAAAGCTACTGGGGTACGTGCCATCAAAACAGCATCATCCGCATACATAAGTGCTGGAATCTTTTGAAAGCCAACTTGTAGAAGATCTCTGCAAGCAGTAGATAGAACAGCCTCTAGTTTATTAATGTATAGGGCAAACAATAGGGGAGCTAAAACACATCCTTGGCGTATCCCCCGCTTTACAGAGAAGAAGGAGGTACACTCCACCTGAGACCCGTAACGCACCCTAGTTTTAGCTCCAGAATATAGTTCCCTGATGAAGTGGACTATTGAACTGTCTACCCCCATATGCAGCTAAATGGACTAAAGTTTGCTGTGAATTACACAGTCAAACGCCGAAGTCAAGTCTACAAATACAAGGTTTGGAGCTCCTGTCTTAGCCTTCGTATATTTGCCAATTAGAATATCTAAATTTAGGGCCTGTTCCACAGTCCCTATCCCATCCCTGAAGCCGTATTGTAGGTCCATTAGTGTATTAGTAGCTTCCGTCCATTCCCGCAACCTATTTAGGACAATACGTCCTGCAATCTTTGCGAGGGTGTCGAGCAGTGAAATTGGCCTGTAACATGCTGGGTTTTGGCGGTCTCCTTTTTTAAATATTGGAACAATAATGGACTCTGCCCAGGTTGGGATAAAGGCTGTGGCACAACAGCCTCGTAAGACCTGTGTCAATAAAGGGCCCCAAAGTGAAACGCTAGACTTATACTGTAGATATCAGTTGGTTCTCCATCTGGGCCTGTTGCTTTCCCACTCTGCTGGCGTTGATGGCATCAATGACCTCATTTAAACTGAATGGTGGAGTAATAGGCTGACAATCCACTCTGTGGGCATTTGTATCTGGGAGTAAGTTTTTTGAGGAGTATATTTTGGAAAAATAGGTAACCCACTCCTCTTCCGTGATGGCTATTTCGATACTTGGTGGCATTCCATCACCCAGGAGAGGGGAGTTCACTATCTTCCAGAATTTGGCATTGTTGTTCTGGAGGCTTGCTTTATGAAGAGAATGCCACGCCTCATCTTTTAAATTTTGTTTCCTGTTTTTTATAGCCTTTTTATACTCATGTCTGAGAGTAGTGATCTCTGCTTATCAGGGTTTTGACTATGTAGGTACTGTTTAAGTCTCTTATGGGCCCGTGTACATTCAGTATCAGACCACCCTTTGTTTCCCCGTGGTCTAGATTTGCCTGTGCTTACTGTGAGAGACTGTTTGATTCCCGTGGTGATTGCTGTGAATGCTTTAATACGCTCCTGTGGACTGATGTTGTCTGAGAGGCAGGTTTCAAACTCATTAGCGAAATCACTCAACAGTTGTTTCATAAAACCTATTGGTTCAATCTGTGACCAACGAATAGAGTAACCATTCCTTGAACCCAATTCAATATTCACTACCTTCTCCACTACTCCCTTATGTTTGTTTATAGCTTGAGGCAATGCAAGACGTAAACTTTGAGGGTAGCGGTCGCTAAATGTGATATCATGGATTTTGTACTCAGATGTGCAAAAAACAAAATTATTAGATGTTAATATAAAATCAATTATAGTATTGGCACATCTGCCGTTAAAGGTAGGTTAAAGCTGTGGATTACCATCATTTAAACCATTGCAGAAAAAGAGATCAAATTTAAATAGTACGTCATTCAACAAATTGCCGTAATAGTTGTGAGTAAAATTAAATAGATCCTCGTTTTCACCTATACCAAAGGAATAAGCTTTCTCATCTGTTTGGGAGCACAGGTGGGTGTTAAAATCGCCCCCCCCCCACACATAAAGGTCTCTTTATGTGAGGAATTACATGCGCAATCCAGATCGTCCTGCAGTTGCCTGAGTGTATATGAGATTTTTTGTTGGGGGTCGTTTTATAAAAATTGATAATCACCAATTGCGCTCCATTTTTTAATTCGCATAGTATCAATTGGTAAAACGTATTAGAAATTAAACTAGTCACCTTTATTAAATCATACTTATTAGAGATAAATGTGCACAGTCCACCTTTCTGCCCCTTGAACAAGGGATTGCAGGGGTGTGAAATGTCCTAAAGCCAGTTATATGAATGGGATCCACGGACCAAGTCTCTTGTAAACACACACAAGAAAAATATCTAATGAATCCTAGCCAGTCCTCATTCTCAATTTTATTACGCAGACCTGCCACGTTCCAGAATAGGAGTTTGTCTCCCGATGTAATTGGGCCCAAACCCGGAGGATCGTGTTGTCCTACTTTCCTTATTAATGTGGAGATATTAGTCTCCATCTCTATGTGGAGTGTGGGAATTGGTATGGGAATGGCCAGATGAGCAGGAACTCCACCTGTTAGTGTTTCGTCAATGAAATCCTGTCGAGCTATTTTTTCCTTTACCGTCATTTCATCCCTTATACTCCCCACCAGGCCGTCACCGCCCTTCAATAGATCAGGAGCGGTACACATCGTTATGGACCTTGTCCTGCCCGCAACCTGATCTATTGTCAGTCAATCAACTTCCTCCAGAGAGAGGGCATGAAATCTGTTCTTAGTAGGGACCATATAATTTCTTTCGGGTCTGCTTTGTTGATTTGCAGGATCTGTGCTGAGTTGGTCATGCCTCCCATTAAAATTATAAAAGAAACCTAGAGGGAGCAGTGAAATGCCATGGTCAGAGATCTGTCATGGGCTTAAATTTCTCAAAATGTCCTCAACCAATTTTGGGATTTTAAATGAAAGTACCACACAGTCACCTCTTAGTGTTTTGTCGTTCCTGCTCACCCATTTAACCCTTCTGACCATTTTAATATCTTCAAAGAGTGTATCTATCATACCAGGTTTCATGTGGGTCCCTATCCAGCTCAGGGATTTATTTCGCAGGGCCGTCCATGTTTCCCTGTTATCCATGGGTAAGGTGGGAACGTTTGCAAGAACTACCACATAAGGAGTTGCAGCAGGAGGGAGGTCTAGTGGTCTCTTGATGTTGGTAAGATATCCAAGGAAGGTTTAGGTCTATTCTGTGGTTCTGAACCGTTTATATTCACATTTGATTGTTGGAAACTTCTGGTACTGGTTAGAAAAGTACAGGGTTCTGCATGTCTTTGGTTAGCCCGGGGAATGATTGTTGGATGTTGACGCTCCTTAGGGGAATGTAAATTCCGATTTAGGTCTATATCGCCACAATGTTGAGCAATTACAGGCATTGGGCCTAAAGTCCAAGCCTTCATTAAATTGAGTATTGACTCCACGTTTTCCTCCACTTGGATTAGGCGCTTTGTCAATAACTCAAAAGATGACTTAACTAGATGTTCCAAGGCAATAATGGTATCTAAGGCATTCGTTTTTGCTTTAGCTGTAGATTGAGTAGACTTCTGACCGGATTTTATATTGTCGAGGTTAATTTGAGTTTGTTCCATGGATTGGATTCCAATATTGCCATATCTGCTTATGACAGATGGCTCTTGGCTGGATGCTGTACCCTTTCTGACTGCTTTGTGTTTCCTTGTGCGTTTGGGTGGAGGTGGATGGTCATCAGCCTCTGAGATAGACTCATTTAGGTAGTGGATGCATGCATTTGGGCCTTTTATTTGGTCACCACTTTCCAACAACTTTATCTGTGTTGGAGAGGCTGATGCTAGCGGTGGGGGGCTATTCTGATTAGATGAAAATCCCAACGGGCCCTTCTGAGTTAATATCCTTTCCTCGACATTAGTAATTTGTTTATTGATAGCACCCATTGCTCCTGAGATAAATTTTAGTATTGATGAGTGGTCTTTATGGGAAGATGTATCTTTTGCACTAAGTTGCTTCCTCTTACCCATTTTTAACGAATTACTTTACCCTCAGAGGTTCAACTGATGCTACTCTAGAACGCTTCTAGCCAATGTCTAGAACTAGGAAACCAAACGCAACAAGAACAATCTATAATGGCCTTGTGACAGCACAGTGGTGAAAATAACCTTGTCAAGATTCAGAAAACTGTTAGTAGAGTAGCCTATAATAGCGTGCAGTAGTTCACTCAGCGACAAAGAACGATGAGCAAGAGTACCTGCCTAATTTCCTAGTGAACAGACGTTCTCAGGACCCAATGTAGCAGTGGAGATTTCAGGGGGGGGGGGCAGCCCAGCCTCTTCCTGACGATGACGGGCGAAGGACAGGCCCGCCCTTGGCCCGGGCTTGGCCCGGGCACCGCCCGCGTGATTCCTGCGAGGCGGAAGCGCAACTTCAAATTTAAAGGGGCTCCGCTCCTGTCCCCACCAGCTGCAGTCCAACACGCGTCCCGCAAGGCGGGAGCGAAACTTCAAATTAAAAGGCGCTCCACTCCTGCCCCCACCAGCCGCAGTCCAGCGCGCGTCCCAGGGGTCAGTTATTCCAGGACAGTAATTGGATGCATTTAATACGTTCGATTTTAAGTATTGCCCCCTTCTTGCTAACCTAGCCCACCTCTACTCCCCTAATTCATTGAGAACGCATATCTCTAGTCCAGGTTGCCTCTGTCCTTCAAATAGCCAGACCTCCCTCCAGCACTCCATCTTCAGCATTTGGCACAAGCGAAATGTAACTATCAGGAGGACTTTACAGATGTGGATGAGCTGGTTAGTCTTCTGTCTGTGTGGCACACTCTCTGGACTGCCTTAGTATCTTTTGAACAGTGCACAGTGAAAATGCTCTGTCTCTCCCTGTTGTTCTCGTTGTCACCCTGAACCTTGACAACAACCTCCTTCCCTCTCCTTGGCCTCTCTGCCCGCCATTATGCATCCATTTCTCCCCTCCTTACTTGCTGATCACATGCCCAGGGGTAGTGAAGTCCTCATTCTTCGTCCCTTGATGATGTTGGTGGCTGATAATGAAATGAGTTTGTAAAGTGGGGCAGTTATCAAAGGTGTCCTGGCTCTGAATTCCAAATGTGAACCTAAAGAGGGAAGCAAAGCGTTTTGTTCAGCTTTGTCAATACAAGGTGGTCAGACGTGGTACGTGAAAGACAGAACGGTAGGAAAAGGAATGCCCCCACCCCCGCATGTCGCTTCATCCTTTGAATATACAGAATAGTGAGAAGAGCCTTGGGGAACCATCTAATGGTGCATGAGGGGACGTAATGACAGAATGTACCGAGGATGAATCAGGGGCTGTTGCCATCCTACAAAATCCGTGCAACATCTCATTTACAGGTGGCAACAAACATGTATGAAGTGAACCGAGCATGAAAGAAGTCCTATTTATTCAGAAATACATAATATTACAGAGTACACATAGGGGGTCATTCCGACCCTGGCGGTCATGGACCGCCAGGGCTGGGGACGGAGGAAGCACCGCCAACAGGCTGGCGGTGCTTCAGGGGCAATTCTGACCGCGGCGGTAAAGCCGCGGTCAGAAAAGGGAAACCAGCGGTTTCCCGCCGGTTTTCCCCTGCCCCAGGGAATCCTCCACGGCGGCGCTGCAAGCAGCGCCGCCATGGGGATTCCGACCCCCCTCCCGCCAGCCTGTTCCTGGCGGTTTACACCGCCAGGAAGAGGCTGGCGGGAACGGGTGTCGTGGGGCCCCTGGCCACTTTGCAGACACTGAAAATCACGACGGGTGCCACTGCGCCCGTCGTACACCAGCAACTCCGCCGGCTCCATTCGGAGCCGGCTTCATCGTTGCTGGGGCTTTCCCGCTGGGCGGACGGGCGGCCTTTTGGCGGTCGCCCGCCTGCCCAGCGGGAAAGTCAAAATGACCGCCGCGGTCAATTGACCGCGGTACGGTCTTTTGACGGTCTCCGCCCGGCGGGCAGGGCCCGCCGGGGTCGGAATGACCCCCATAATCATGACTAACAATTCCATACCGTGAGCTAATTAACCCTACTGTGTCAGTGTCATACATGTACTGCAAAGCTTTATGGCGAAATGGCTGTAGACTACAACAATTCAACAATTTCTTTCAAGATATTGAACTCAATCAGTAAATGTCTTTTTTAATAAAGCACATAACATTGCTAAATAATGTCATTGATTAATTCTGACTGACCACTAGTACAAACCACGGTAAAAGCATCTTTACTGATGTATTTAAATACTTTTGAGACTTTTTAGGTGTTACATTCTGCATCAGTGGTAAATTTAACTTGCATTGAAACCTTTGTTATTTGTTTAAAAAACATAATTGTGTGTTCTATGTAGCTGCAGCTAAAGAAGATTTAGGGCCACTGTATATGACAAAAGAAAATCGATATTCACCATTATCCTGCAATATTCCTGTATAGAGGTCCATAACTTTGTTATCTTTGGACATTGCCAAATAATATGAGTCCAGTTTCTGGTAGCTGCTGCCAAACACCTAAAACAATTTATCATTTTCTGAGAATTGATTTTATGCAGTGAGGCTGGCGTTCTGTAGAGCAGCCACTTAGGGGCTCATAACGAGTTTAGACTGCCATAGTGGCAGCTGCCAAAAGACCTCCATGTTGGTGGACATATAGACTGCCGTATTATGAGTTATACAGGCAGGACCAACAAAAGCCGGACAAAAATCCAACACCACCAGTACTTTGGAGGGCCAAAAATAGGCTGTCCGACCACCAGCAATGATAGCCCACCAACCATTCACCGAACCTATTACAGGAACAAAGTCGCAGTGGCGGTCAACTATGGTGGTCTGCCAATGGCGGCCTGAATCACGGCGGTTCATAGTCAACACAACACCACGTTGGATGAATTTGAGAACAACACAGCTAACACACATTGCCACATCCAACACACCTATAAAGCACACTATAAAACACATCCCTTCACAAACCGCAATCCTTTGCATCCACAAGGCCAAACATTGTAGCCAGAGTGCATGATCAAAAAAAAAAAAAACATAGAATAGGCATCCCACAAACTTACACTAAGCACATATCACACACCTCCAATACACCCCTATCACATCCATTTGCACCACAACACTCCATTTACTCCCCGTAACCTGTTTAATTCCCACCACCTATCAAATTGTTATTATCGCCACCATGGCACCCCAGAAAAATCCCAGTTTCAGTGAAGTTGAGTTACGAGTAATGGTGAATGAAATCAGAGTAGAGCCACATCTCTTTGGAGCCCAGCAGAGTACTATCGCCAGGAAATTGGAAATGTGACAAAGGATAGTTAATCAGAGTGAATGCTGTAGGCCCCACTCCATGCACAAGAGACATCAGGAAGAGGTGGAACGACCTCAGGGGTAAGGTCTGTTCCATGGCATCCAGGCACCAGCTGCATGTCCAAAAGACTGATGGTGGGCCCCCACCTTCTCACTTACAGCTCACATCCTGAGAGAAGAAGATTTTGGCCATCCCGCATCTTGAGAGCTTGACAGGAATACATGGGGCAGTGGAATCGGGTAAGTCACAACAACAAAATATCAGCAAATTGTACTGTCATGCATGTTCACTGATGAGCCTTTTGCCAACATCACTGTCAAACCATTCAAAAGCCCAACGTCTACCTGCCCATAGACACCTGTCTGGCCTCCAACATGTGAACTAGATGCACCTGCATCAAGAACAACTCTGTATAGTGTGTTGTAGTACAAGGATTGATAGCACTGCAATTCCCAGCAGGCACTGTTCCACCATTACAAAAGCATGAAAAGTGTATCCTACTCAAAATTACCTTGATTGTCACCTCTACATTGGAATGTTCTCACCTGAGAGGATGCCATCTGTATACTGTGTGGTTAGGACAGGCACTGATAGGAATGCTAAGGCAAGGAGGCACTGCTACTCTCACTCCACTCAGTCAACACAGTATCCTCTGCTCCAATGACCCTTCTCCCTTTACTCAGCCTTTGAACTGTACTCACCTGAGAGGATGACATCTGTATACTGTGTGTAGTACTTGGAGTAACATGACTGTAGATCCCAGGAGAGCCAGTCCCTGTAACTCCAATAACCAGGCCAGTGTCCATATGACATTGTGCATCTGTCTGCAAACTCACAAGTGAAGTTTACCCACCTGCGAGGGAGCAAGATACAGATCCTGATACACTCTGTGATGCGGCTAAACACCCAGGGCCAACTTGAGCCGCTATGCCAAGTTGACATTTTTGAAAATGTGAGACAGATCAAAGTGCACAAGATGCATCATATGAATGGTATTGGCAGCAGACGCATTCACAATGCACTGAACACGTGATTGCAACTATCACATATACAACAGGGTTCTGGGTCTGGGTCTGCTGCATACCAGTCATCTAGGTCTTATAATGACCTAAACCACATCCTGGCCAGCCACTGTTTAGCTTGCACTGCTGGCAATAAATTTGTCAATGACCATCCTTCCAAGTGCTCATAAGGTCAGATATTCTGAAGCTAGTTGACTGAAATAGAATTGGTATGTTACCCAAATATCACAGCAATAAAACTGATAGCATGTGTACCTGTCACATAAGGGAAATCTGCAGATACAATGTGTACATGCCCTTAGCCAAACATCACTGTTAACTACTAAAGGTAGATGTCACAATACAACCTTTAACTTTGTATCTCTCACATCAACAGGTCTAGCTGCCACTGTGAATACTGAACCCACTGAAGAGACTGCCACTACCCCTATGGATGATGTTTTTGTGAGGACACCACTCCTGGACATCTGGACGTTGAAGACGCTTCTGGCTTATCAGGGCAACCTGGTCAGATAACACCACCAAGCCTCACTGTGAGCACATCAACTCCTCCCAGCCTCATTGTTCAACATCCCAGGCAGCCAGTCACCCCCAAACCTGTGTCCTGAGGACTGTGACAACCATCTTGTGCCCCCCCAATCCAGGATCCTGAGTCACAGCAAAATACCTCCGACAATGATGGTTCTGGAACCAGTGGAAGGGGGCAAGGTGTGCTAAGAGTGCAGGCACAAGTGCCTAGGGTGTGTGGGACAGATGGTGTGGGCCTGCGGCATGAGACTGCTGGGGATGGTCTTGGCCAGGATACCATCAGCCAAGTCTTGGGAGTTTACCAACAATCCCAAGGAATGATGGGCCAGGTACTTGCTGAACTCCGGGAGACGAAGCAGCTGCAGAGCGACTTCCATTGTGAGTCTTTGGAAAAGTGGGAGGCCACCTACACCAACCTGGCCTCCCTAACAGGGGTGTTCAGGGAGATCAGTAGTACTCTGATCAGGGACCGTGAGCAACATCACACCCCTTCCTGTGGCCAAGCAACACCAGCCCCATCAACATCTGTGGCAGCCACTGAAAGGGAGGCCCTCTCAGTGCAAGTACCCGCTTCAGACACCCCTGCCTCTGTAGCAGCAGATCCCTACTACAAATGGGACATCCACCCAAGACTCCATGAGGGACAGATGGCAAGACATCAACCACTGCCAGCAAGTGACCTCTTCCTGAAGAAACTCCTTTGTGTGCCACAGATTCATTCTGTTGACTGTTTTTTAACCACTTTCCATGGTAGTGGGACACTGGACTTTGCACTTAAATCTTGTGGCATCTACTAATTTGATTTCATCCACCACGACTGATCGCTTCACTTTACTTTTTTTTTTGTCTCACAATGATGTCCTGTACATATGTAAATAAACACACCTATCACAAAAACACTGCCTACTACCATTTTTCAACATTTCAAACGGTTGAACTGTAAACACATGTGATGCACATGAGGAAGACATAAGATGGTGATGTCAGGAGGGATATGTCTCAGGTAATGTCATGCTGAGTAGAATTAGCAACATAACGCACAGTACAGCACATAGGCTGTTAAAATGTCTTGACTGTTATAGTCAGGATTGGCAGAACCACCTTGAGTCTGGCTAGATATCATAAAGGTACCGTCCCCCGCAATACAGAAGAAAGGGCTTTGTCAGACCTTGTCCCATAGAATAGGCTAACAAAATAGCATGACACAAACTTATGTCAGTGTTGTGGCACAGGCACTGCCGGCTGCAATTAGGAAACACATCAACAGCTACACAAAGTTCATACAGGATCATTGCAACACAATGTGAAGGGAGAATGCATGGATTGCACTGGATGACAACATATCTCAACCCCATCTGATCACAAACATGAGACAATTGGACCAACTCACAACATCAAACCTGTGTATTGTGCACTTCAGAATTCCATCCGCCCACTGTCCAAGCTGCTTTGGCACAAGACTCATACACCCTATATCTAAGACCAACATTACCTGGATCACTCCATGTACAATTCATATCTCAGAACAGCAACAGCTACCTGTCAATGTCACAACTCTGGAATGCCCACATGAGGATGGCATGGTGAAGAGACCTGGAGGAAACACAAAACAAGGAGTATAGGCATGAAAATCATACATATTACCCAAACCTCATGTCAAACTTCAGTAGATCCACTCACATTGCAATGAGACTGACATAAACATGCAGACCAATAAGGTAGCACCATTTCAAAGTCGGACTTAGCAAGCAAACCGTGGTTGTCTACTGCATAGCTTCATATCCCCTGTCCATTGGAAACAAATACCCTACTCAACACATCCTGACCCCTACAGTTCCCTCTACAGTCACAGTAATCACATAACATTACATACTTGCACTCAAGTTAAGTAGTGATTGATGAGATCTGTCTGCAAATCTTTACCTTCCTCTCCAGCACTGTCATCCTCACTTGGCATTTCTATTTTTAGACCCAGTGGTATTGCTAGCGCCCCCTCATCTGGAATATATGGGCTATCTATCCTCAGGGCAATATTGTGGAGCATTTGGCAGGCCGCAATATCTTACATACTTTTTCAGTTGAGTAGAGGAGGGCTCCACCTGTTTTGTCCAGACACCTAAATCTGGTTTTCAGGAACCCAAAAGCCCGCTCCACGACACACTGTGTTCTTCCATGGGCATTGTTGAAGCGGACTTCTCCTAGCATAGTCAACAACCATGGACGGTTTGGGTATACAGAGTCCCCTGTAATGGAATGGGACATATGTGCAACTATGAGTCCCTCTCATCTGAATTTTTGCTGCAGACATTGCATACAAACAAACACGACATATGTGACTTACCAACCAGCCAGACCCTCTCTGGGTACAGACGTAACATCAGCTGTGAAATTGAGCTGTCAAAGGCATTATGGACTGAACCCGGGTAACAGGCACAGACCTGTGAAATGTAGAGGTCCACCTGACAAACAACTTGGATATTGATGGAATAGAAGTTCTTCCTGTTGCAATAGACTTGTTCATTGCCTTGCTGTGGAACCAAGGCAACATATGTACCATCAATGGATCCCACCACATGTGGGATGTGTGCCAAACCATAGAACTCAGCCTTTACATGGGTGAAATCCACAAGTTGAGGAAACCGGATGTAGCTGTCCAGGTGTTTTAACATTGCTGAGAGTATATCCTTCAATTAAAGACTGGACATAAGCTGGGACATCCCAGCAGATAGGGCCACTGTATTTTGGAAGGACCCTGGGGTCAGGAAGTGCACCACTGCCATGACTTGTGTAATGGGTGATATGCCATTTGGATGACGAATGACAGGCATCAGATCTGGCTCCAACTGACTGCAGAGATCTATGATTGTTTGTCGATTCAGACGGTAGATCTGGATAATGTGTCTTTCTTCCATGGCCTGCAGGTCTGGAGTTGATGGTAGAAAGGAGGATGTGTGATCCTTCCCCTCTCTGGGCACTTATGTAGGACAAGTAATGCGTTTAGCCATCACTCAATGTATCCCTTGCAACATACATTAGGCATGTCAATGACAAACTGTGACAAGGCATGTCATAAGTTGAGGACATGATACACAGTACACATCACCAGTGTCAGTGACACAGAATCAGCATGTTTTCACTTTGGTTTGCCAGAAATGTTTACACATCATCTATATGGACAGCAAGTATTTGTGCATGATACTTGCCACTCATACTGTGATTTGATGTCCAAAGACTGGACAAGCACTTACCATTGATATTAACAAAATTTTCAGAGTTGTGATGCATTTTTCTTAGAAATATGTTGGACCTGGCCCTTTTTGCAGGGTCATCTCCAAACCTTTTCCCGCTTTCCTTCTATTTTTAATCTGTAAATTGTATTGGTGATTGGTTTATCCAAGATTGGCATATTTGCTTTACCAGTAAGTTCCTAGTAAAGTGCACTAGAGGTGCACAGGGCCTGTAAATCAAATGCTACTACTGGGCCTGCAGCACTGATTGTGCCACTCACATGAGTAGCCCTGTAAACATGGCTCGGAACTGCCACTGCAGGGTCTGTGTGTGCAGTTTTAAACTGACAACTCAACCTCGCAAGTGTACCCTCTTGCCAGGCCCAAACCTTCCTTTTTTTTTACATGTAAGGTACCCCTGAGGTAGGCCCTAGATAGCCCCATGGGCAGGGTGCACTGTATTTTAAAGGTAGGACATGTACTGATGTGGTACATGTCCTGACAGTGAAATACTGCCAAATTTGTTTTTCACTGTTGCAAGGCCTATCTCTCTCAGAGATTAACATGGGAGCTGCCTTTAAATATCTTTTGAGTGCAGTTTCCCTTTGGGAGCAGATAGAGATCTGGAGTTTGGGGTCTGTGAACTCACAATTTAAAAATACGTATTTTGGTAAAGTTGGTTGTTAGAGTGTCAGCTTGAAAATGCCCCTTTTAGAAAGTGGGCACTTTCTTGCTTAAACCATTCTGTGACTCTGCCTGCTTATGTATTCCCTGTCTAGGTCAGATGACAGTTGGGCTGTTTTTGAACCTCCACTAGACAGTGACACAAAGGGAGCTGGGGTATAGCCTGCATATCCTGATGGGCCATATGGGCTAGAGTGGAGGAAGGAGCTGACACTTACACCAGAAAGGGCTGTACCTGCCCTCACACAAAGCAGTCTCCAACCCCCTGGTGTGTGTCTGGAGCCAGGCCCGGGCAAGGCAGTATCTTGTGAACAACGGAAACTTTCCTTTGAAGTTTGCCAACTTCAAAGGCAGAAAGGGGTATAAGTAGATGATCCAAAACCCCAGACTTTTAGATTACTTCTGGACTCAGGAGGAACTCTGCCAAGGAGAAGAGCTGGAAGAGGAATGCTGCCCCTTTGCCTGTGACTGTGCTTTGCTGGTTTGGAGTGCAGTTGCTGCTTCTGCCTGAAAGAGGATAAAGACTGGACTTTGTGGTATATTCCTACTTGTGAAGTGTCGCCAATGGCTTGGACTGTCCTTGCCTTCTGTTTTGAAGTGTCAGGGCCGTCAAAGACTTCCTCTGCCAGCACCTGGACTCTCTGCTGAGACACCCTCCAAGACAATTGGTACCCACTCCAGTCCCTGGCCCCTTGAACGGTGAAGCTTTTGGAAACCAAGACTGAAATCCACGCACAGGAGCCATGCAGGGAATGTTTTGATGCACCACTTGCAACACGGCTGTAAAAACGACGCACCACCTGCATCGCAGCTGTAAAAACGATGTACCACCTGCATCGTGGCTGCAAAATCGATGCACCACCTGCATCGCAGCTGGGAAATCAACGCATCACCTGAATCATGGCTGGAGAAACGACACACCACCGCTTGCGGCTGCTGAAAATGACGCAAACCCCATTCAAAGCAGTTCTTTGTCATCGTGCAGCAGGATATTTCACATGCATCATCGCAGGGCGTCAAAATCAACGTGAACCTGTCCGGATTCACTCTCTTGCGGGAGAGAAAAACAGAGCATTGCCTACCCAACCGGAGAAGAAATTATGCACGGCTGACTTTTCTGACGTACGCTCTCCCGTGCGGCTTTATTTTTGACGTAGACCAGGTGCTTTGTGTAACAACAATGCATCCATTGTTTTCTATGGAGTAAGGCCCTTTTTAATTTAAAAATTCATATCTTTACTTGTGTATGTTGGATGTTTGTAATTTTGGTCTTGTTTGATTTAGGTAAATATTGGTTATTTTTCTAAACTGGTGTGGTGTTCATTTTGTAGTGTTTTCACTGTATTACTGTGTGTTTTGGTACAAATATTTTACACATTGAGATAAGCCTGACTGCTTGTGCTATGCTAACAAGGGGGTGAGCAGGGGATATCTTAAGAATATATCACCATTGCCCTGACTAGTGTGAGGGTCCCCGCTTGGACAGAGTACAAACTGACTGCCAACCAGAAACCCCATTTCAAATACCATATAATGCATTTCATGCCTCTAAAATGGCAAGTGCCAGGCCTACTCCGCTGGACATTATAAACTGCCCGCGACTGCCGACGGAACTTTTCATGGATTTAGGTGGTTGCAACCGTGGCAGACACAGCCGTAGGATAACATTGCTGAGCTGCTATGTACTGCCACTGGGACCAATCATGTCCAATCCACCAGATAATAAGGCCCTTCCTTCTTCCCAGAGGAGCTGGAGAACCTAGCAGAGGAGGTCTTATCCCTGAATGGAAAGCTCTTTGGTGCACCAGAGGAGCAGGTAAGTACCTCATGTCCACTTTTTTTCACTGTACTTCACCATGTTTTCCCTCTGCACAGGCTAGGTTGTGCCCATGTGTGCTAGAATGTAAAGTCAAGGCCATGGAGGTCGAGTCGATGTGGCATCAATGTTCATGTAACTGTGTTCAGTGCCAGATGTTGGGTCCTTAGCCCTTGGTGTGCGTGTCTGTTTTGAGTGTACCCTGTTGTACCTTATGTTGGATGTACACAACTAGGTTAGGTGACATCACAGCCATCCCCATGAGATTTCAAACCACATCTGGACTTACTAAACTGTTATTCAGAAAGCATATCCTGACTCACTCTGCCCTTCAGGTTGCTACATACACACCACATGCCAGTATGTTCTTGACTACATGATGTGCTGTCATGCATGCAAGTGAAGGGAATAGAGCACCATGTAGATTCTGTACACACTGCCTGCAGAGACCAGTGCCTGTCAAATGTATCTTCCAGTATGGGTCCAAGTTTAGGCTGGTGTTGAGTGTTTTTTGACTATGCATTTGTGACACTGTGCCCACTCCTTGTATCCGAGTATGTCCTGTCATGTGAACCAATCTAGGCTCTGTAATAAAATGCAGCTTATTGAGATTCTTTTCCTAATGTGTATGTAAATGGTTTTAGTAGGGAGACAATGATAAGCGTATTATATGCACTTGGCATTATTGTCAATGTGTGTCTCTGACCCCTGGCAGGTTCCTTACTCCCATAGCCGTGTTGACAGCATCACACGGGTCATATTTGTCTTGTGCAGGCATATTGCATAAATGATAGTGCCATAGTGCAGACAGTCTGATGAATCATGGGAACCCCTGATATGTGACTCATTGGTTTGGTAGCATAGCAGATAATGGACAATACATGCCTTTATTTGTTGGATGCCATCTCTGTAGGATGGACACACACATATGTCCAGAAGCATGTTCATAATACAGAACCCCACGCCCTGAGGTGTCATGAGTATGCATTTGTCAGTTCACATGTCCACACATGAACAGGTTTGACACCTTCTATACCCACCATGCCAGTCCCTTAATTGTTACCCATGTGTAATGTCTGAGTTTGTGCTCTGGCAGTAGCCTGTAGGAACTGAATGCAGGGAATCATTCTCACAGAGTGTCAGTGTATAACCGCATTCATGCCTAAGGAGTGTACCATTCAGAAGCCACAGAGGTGTGATTTGTCCCAGGGTACCTTAGCTCTCAGTCAGATTGCTAGAGCATGTCCCACAAGATTTCAGTTGCCCTACCTAGTCAGTGGAGGGCCTGAGCAGGGTGGTGGATTGGTCTGCAGATTGGGAAGTGTTTGTAGTCATGTCCCTGTACTCAGTGGCTGGTATGTGGCACACTTGGGCAGTTTTGGCAAAAAGAATGTTACATAGCTTTGTGTTCTGACATGTATGTGACTCAGTCATTTCATTTTGGATGGGGCTTGTGGACATAATTTATTGTGTTGTCCTTTGCATCCATGCAGGTCAACACCCATCAGAAGAAAGGGATTTGAAGACCCATCACCCTGGGGGTCCACAGCCAACAGAGTGCCCACTGCAGAAAGAAGTGAAGTGAGAGGACCTGAGATGCTGGGCCCAGAAGATCGCAAAGGCCCAGCTGGGGCTGTCCTACCAATGCTTGCGGGGTGACTGTCAGACAATGACCCCCCCTAATGGCCCTTATTCTGGCGGTGGCCTACCCGGAGCTGGATGGGTGCTTGAGGGCAGCACAGCAGCCACAAGAGGGTGAGTAGACACCAAATTCCTGCCTGTCCATTTGGCAGATGATTTAATGGGGTACTGACTGCTCCCCCTGACAATTAGGGATGAGCCAAGCGTCACACAATAGATGGGAGATTGTGTTGACATGTCATGTGTATCATACTGGTCTACCTTCCCTTCTGGACCTGGGATCTTGTACAGACATGGGGGAAATCCTCAAACACCTTTCTCTGCAGGGGCCACAAATGTCTGTCTACAGTGATCTATGATGTATTTTTTGTTGTTGTAGTGGGTGTAATTTATGACCCCCAGATCACTTCCTCTGAAAGTCACAAACAAAAGGTAAGTGGGCTATGGATCATTGTCCTCTGCCATGTGCCTGGGCATATGTATATGTAGACATCTGCCACCCTGAAGCAAGTTTCCAGTCTGCATGATGTGCACTGGCATTTGTCATGTAGTACTGCAGTAGTTATGAGGGACATTACATTTAGGCCCAGATTGTGGATCCACTCTGTGTTCATCTATGCCCTTGATGTGGCATCTTGTGGAAAAGTGCACTGCACATGTTAAATGATTGAGGATTGTTCCCTGACTGTTGTCATGCATCATGGCGTGTCTTGCAGTGATGTTGACATCACATGTGTTCGGGTTCAGGCATTCATCCACAGGCAGATACCAGGGATGGCATGTCTAAGATATGGACAGTGATGTTGCTTCTCATTGAACAACATGTTGAGGGCCCTCCAATTTTCCTTGCAAGTTCTGTGTTTCTCCAACATGCAAGGTACAGATGTGTAACACATACACACTCAGATGTCATTGTAATGGGTGTCAGACATTAGTGGTGACTATCCTGGGACTGACTGATTCTTTGTTGTGTGTATTCTGAAGACATCTGTCCCTGACATATTGAACCTGACATCAATGTTGTTCCTTTCAATGACACGTGAGGCCTATCAAAGAGACATTGATACTGCCTCATTGACTCTATTGTGACAGTGTCACTATTTGAGCTGTACATTGTTAAAGCGTGTCCATTGTGACATGGGTATTTTCATGTCAACTACTCCAGGATGTTTCACTTTTTTATCTGTGAATGCTGGATTTCATTGGCATCATCTCAAATTGTTGGTACATCATGTATGTGCAAAATAGATGTGTGCATAAACGTGTGTGTGAAATATGGAAAATTACTTTACCAAGGGACTGTATTGTTGGCTACAAGTGAACTGTGATCTGCTGCATGTGGCACAGCTGTAAGGATGGAGAGGTACCCAATTGTTGTTTGGTAATTGTGGTTGCAAGACTTCAGCCATTCACTTGTAGTTGTCAGAGATCCTGATTAGCCTGTGGGTAACTTTGGTAAGTCCAGATGGCATGCATGCATATGGTATGGTGCATAAAAGTGGCACTTTCGTGAAATAATTTTATGGAGCCTACTTGACATGATGGTATTGCTTGTCAAATCGGAGTTGTGATTGAGGTGTTATGTCTATGTTATGACCCTATTTCTCATTCTTTTTGCAGCATCAGCACAGGCAGTTGAAGGAGACGGGGCACAGCCGAGTGGGGAAGCATCTGACCATGGGACCTCGGGTCGAGATACCACCAACACAGAGGGACCCAGCGGCCTGATGAGCGAAGGGAGTACCTCGCGGGGAGACAGGAACAGCATACTCATCATCTGATTCCTCCTCCAGTGGCTACTCCTTAATAATGGCGGTCCTATCGGGGTCCCCCTCAGTACCATCTTTGTCCGCCACCCCCTGGTCTATCACTGCCCTCCCTATTGCTCCCCACCAAGTTGGGCGTGCCCGCTCCTCCAAGAGGGTGGGCGTCTTCTTTGCTACAGGCACTGCCGCCGCAGCCCCTGTTACCCCTGCTGTTCCCAGTGAGGAGGCTATTGACCTCTTGAGAATGATCTATGTGGGTCAGACTGCCATTGTGAATGGTATCCAGAGATTGGCAAGTCAGCTATAACAGACTAATGCATTTCTGGAAGGCATTCATGGTGCAATGTCTGACCTACAGAGCTCTTTTCAGGCTCTGGCCTCCACACTGATGACAGCCAGTCACCCTCCAGCTTCCGTCCCCTCTCCACCTTCCTCTTTCCAATTCAAATCCCCCCTTCCCCTACCTACCCAAAGCACACAAACAGATCCTCATGCATCCACTTTAACAGACAAATTTAGCACACACAAATACAAGCACCACAAGACACACTGGCACGCACACAAACAAAATCCACCCAGAGACACAGCAACACTCACAAGTGGCCCCTCCACCTCCACTGCCCCTAGCATCACACACACAATATCAAGCCTACCTTCAGACACCACACCAACAGTCACTGACACAGCCACCACACCCATCCTACCCACAGACACCACCCCAGCAGACCCGCGGACATCCACCACAAGCACCACATCCACAGACATCACAATTACCAAAACACCTACATCCAGCACATCTACCATACCTGCAGTCACCACCCCAACAGACAACCACAGCTTGCCCCAGCACCTCCATCGCCCTATGCCCATGACACATAAACACCCTCACTCACCCGCTCAACAGACACCCACCCCACACAAGCATACCTCGCATAAGCATGCACCCAAGACATCCACACCTATATAGCGTACAACCACTCCCTCAACCTCCAAATCCTATCCCCCTTCTGATGACTATCCCTGTGTTTCCAAGAAAATGTTTCCTGTGTGACCTTGGCCTTAACCCTGTTCTCCTCTCCGAACCACATTCAGGTGGATCCTACCCAGCTCCTAGTCCATTCCTTCCACCTCCAAGGCCTCCTCTGCTCCCCCTGCAAGTAGCCATTCCTCCTCCCCCTGAAGAAGCCCACCTCTCCCAAAAGAAAGCCAACCCCTCCCAAAAAGAAGACAATCCTTCCCAGCCCAACTCTCCCTCCAAAATCCAATCCCCCTCAATAATCCCTGAGATGCCTACCTGACTGCTTGATGCCCCTTCCTGTGAAGGTAACATGGCAATCAGAGTCAAGTTGGGGCACAACAGTGTGCCATTATTGGCCAAATATTCATGGGCTAGCCAATAGCCTTTGGACAATATTACTATTTCTCATTAATAAACTCAACAGTTGTTTTGGTTCGGGTACACCTTTGTCCTGCAATTCCTTTTCTAGCTTTCTGTTGTCCCTGATTGACTTTGGTTGTGTGCCTGCAGCTGTGTGTGTTAGAGCCTGCTTGCTGCTCCAGTTGATGTTGTTGGCAGTATGTGAGCTTGTATGCAGTGCTGTTGTCCTCAGGAGAAGGGTAATGTTGTGTGTATATGTATCTGTGCGTTAATGCAATGGTGGTATAATGGTATTGTGCACTGTTTGGTATGGTAAGTTTTCCTTATTGTGATGACAAATGTGAGCATTTGAGAATGTATGGTGTGAGACTTGTCCCCTGATCTGGCTTATGTATTTATGAGATGTGTGTCATCTTGAGTTTTGTATGTTCAGACATGGAGTGTGTTGAATTGTGCTATCTGTGCTTGCATTTGCCCGTGTATGTATCTATTTAGATGTGTGTCCCTTGCAAATGGTTCCTGTAGAGGTATGTCCCATGGAGTGGGAGATGTATGTGCTTTTTTTACTTTCCCTTCCCCATTGTTTAGATGTGCATGATAATTGGTTTTGGTATTGTTTGTCCCTAAGACACATGCAGGGCCGTTTCCTGTGGAGAGGTTGTTTGAGGGTCCTGTTCAAAGTGTTATATGTCCCAGTGCAGTCTCCTTCCATCTCTGTCCCAGATGGCCCCATCCCAATTGTGTACTTATAGTTGTTATGTTGCTCTTGGTGTATTTGTGTTTCTGTGTTTTATGCATGCCATTGTGCTATGATGTGTGTGTCCATTGCAGGACTGTTTACTGATGGTATTGCTTGTGTTGTTTCCCACATCAATAGTTATGTGTGTTGTATGTGTGGGCAGTCCCTGGCCAGTGTGGAATGTGATTGCGTGAGCTGTAATTGTATATGTGCTGTAGGTGTGTTGTTGTTGCTGTGTGTGACGATGTTCTGTAGCCTTCTGTGTCCCTGTTCCTGGGCTGTGTGGCCGTGTGTATTTGTGTAGTGTTGCAATGTAGTGTGAGTGTGCTGGCCAAAGTGTGCATATTGTGTGTGTGTACATGTTCGTGTTGATGTATGTCAGTGAGTGTGTGTTGTATGAGATGTGTGTCTGCTGCCCATGGCCTACCGCCCCATGATGTGTTTGCCGGAGCTACAAGCTGTAGTTAAACATTCATGATACTGGTAGGTCTGTGTACTTACAGTTGAGGGTGTCCATGTCGACATTGATTTTGTGGTCTCTTGACGAGCAGCAGCAGTGGCATAAAGTTTGTGAATGGCCCATGGCAGCCCCGGATGTAAAAAGCTGTCTGCAGGTGTGTGTCTCACTTTATACTGTCCGTTTCTGCTAGCTTGTACATGGTGGTGTGCAACCTTGTGATGAGTCTGGCGAAAACACTGTCTCGGCTGGCCTGTTTATGCTTCCTTGTGACCGTGGTGGTCTGTGCTTCCTGGCTGTGCTAGTGGACCGCTGGCGATCATCGCTTTGTACGACAGCCACACTCATTTTACAGCGGTCTGCTCTGCCAGACCATTGGCGGTCGGACCTCCACCGTCAACATGACGGTCACGGCACCACCAAACTCGTAATCAGGCCCCTAGTGTGGATTTGCATGGGGGAACTTTTGCCCCCTTTATGAGGGAAACATTTTATACATTCATCCTATTCCAGGCCTCTTTCTCTGTGTGCAATTCTTCCCTGGACTGCCATATGTGTTATACTTTTCTAAAGACATCAACTTCTTTGTAGCTTGATTGCTTAGCCTTCCAATACTTAAAGCATTTTCAGGTGCTGGATTCAATTAGGTCTTCTATCAAACCCAAACTCTCCCTAATGGATATAAAGTCCAGTTGCTTTAAGAAATATGCTATCTGGATTTATATCAAATTATTTAGGGGGCATGGTTGGAGGTAAAAAATAATTGATCTTATATTCTGGAAACATAAAGTCCAAAAAAAATTGTTATTGGTCTCTCGACACCTGGAGGTTAAAAAATAGAAAGATTTGCAAAACTAGCAAAATAGTATCCTTACAGATTCAGCAGTGCTCCACTCCCCCTCTATAGAAGGCTTATAGAGGATAATTACTGCTATTCTACACATTTTATTGGCCCAAACAAAAGCTGAAAGTGTTCCTTCTATTTCTCTAAAAAATTCAATTTGCAGAGTGCGAGGCAAGGTAGTGAATAAAAAATGGAAAAGCTGCAAGATGGACATATGTATAAATGCAATTCTTCCCATTATACAAATGGTGAGATTCGTCCACTTTGAGAATAGTGTTCTGATCTTCTTAATTAAAGGCATGTAATTTAAAGTAAAAATATTTTCAGTGTCCTCCATGGTCTATATACCGAGGTACCTTTTGGGTTTAGAATTTACAAGGGGAAAAAACTCAGGGGATAAAGTTGCTATTGTGACTATTGTGTAATTACATAAATAGAATTCTGTTTTTAGTCTGTTTATCTGATATGCACCCACCAAATGAAATAAATAAAACATATCAAATACCCTTTTCTGAATTTCTTGTCCTGGCTTCAAAAACAATGCAATGTGGTCTGCATAGAGTTAAATTTTAGACATCGCGCTAACAGGTGGTTCTATATCACAATCTGCTCTTATGGCGATGTCGAGAGGCTCTATAAAATAAGCAAATAAAATAGGGGAAAGGCGCACCCCGGTCTTGTTCCCTGATTCACCCTACATATGCATATGTCTGTTGAATTTATGATTACATGGGCAGATGCCCCCAATTCATCTTTTGTACAACCCGTATAAAATTTCTCGGGAAGCCAACTTCCTCTAAAACGTAAAAAGGTTTTTCCCAGCAGACCAATCATAAGCCTTTTTGGCATCTAATAATAGAACTTGGATGAGAATTTTCCTCTGCTAAAAAAAAATTGAGGAACTCAATCAAGAACTCCCCCCCCCCATACATCTTTTGTACAACCTGGATAAAATTTATAGAGAAGCTGTATTCCTCTAAAATATAAAAAAGTTTCTCCCAGCAGACCAAGTCGAAAGCCTTTTTGATATCTAATAATAGAACTTGGGCCAGAGTTTGCATCTGCTTAAAACAAATCAAGATACTCAATCAAGAAACTGATACTGGTGTTTGATTGTCTGCTTAGAATGAAACCACATTGGTCCCTCTTAATCAATGTGCTGACTATCTTATTCAATCGATTAGTGTATAATTTCCTAATAATTTTATAATCAGTGTTTAGAAGGCTGAATGGCCTGTATGAGTTGATACTCTTTAGGTTCTTATCCTTTTTGAGAAAGCTCACTGCTATGGCATTATTAAACAATGGTGGGATGTTGCCTTCTTTTGAAATATGATTGCTGAGTTGCAAAATCTGTTTGTTCAGGGTGGGTAAGAATTTCTTACAAAACTCAATTCCCACAGGCCCTACATTGGCTGTTGATTTAATTACTTTCTCCACTTGGTTTAGTGTAAACAGAGCCATTATGCGAGCTCCTTGACTTTATCTCAGCATGGGACGGTGATCTTATCTATGAAGGAGTGCAGCTGTTCTATATCGACCCCTTGTTTCGAGCTATAAGTGCTGCTGAAACATATTTTGTGTCTCTAGAGGATCGGAGACCCTTGTTTTCATCTCATCATCATAGAGAGAGGTGATGGCATTCTGTGCTTGCCTGTCCTGACGCTTCCAAGCTAAAAATCTACCAGCATATTCACTTTCCTCATATATGAGATACATTCTAATTCATAATAATAATCTTACATCTGTTGTTTAGCTTTCCTGAAGTCCTGTCTATACTTCACCGTTTTATGTAGCAGGAGCTTCCCTGTGGCCAGTTTCAGCTCTTGTTCAAGACCTATCCTCTTTTCAATCCACTATCTTGTTTCTACTCTGCTTTTAAAAGTTGTAACTGCACAAATTGAGGCTTTAAAGGCATCCCAGACCATTTCTATATTATTGATATTGCTGTTAAGTTCAAAATTTATCTCTTGGGTCCAGGATTCACCTTCTAGATTGACTTGGTTAAAGGAGCACTTTCAAGTAGATCTATCAGTGTCTATTCCTGTCAAAAACATTTCAACTAGAGAATAGTCTGAGAAGCCATTTGTGATGTGTTGGTACTTAATTAGAAAATGATCCAAAGAAGTTACAAAAATCCAATCTGGTGACAGTCTTAAATCATTCCAAGATTCATGTATATTCTCACTGAGTTGAATTTGTATCCCTCCATAAAACTGCATATACTCAAATATTAATTTGGTGGTTCTGGGTTTATTTTGTTTTTGGGTGCCTGTGGATGAGTCTAGTTCAGATTTCTGAAGGAAATTAAATTCTCCTCTGATAATTAATTTACCTGGGATGGTCATTAATGATTAAAAAGTTCCATAAACAAGGTTGGGTTATCTGCAATGGGGGCATAAATAGTTGCTAATACTCCGCTAACATCTTTTATTCGCCCACTAACCCAGGCCCATCTTCCTTATCTGTGTGGAAAACGCTAATATCACACTTGACATGCTTTTTAATATAAATTGCCACACCACTAAGGGCAGCATTTGCACTAGATCTACATTTCTACCCGGTCCAGTTTTTAAACATTCCAGTCTTCTGCAATATACCTTCGTTAAAATGGGTCTCTTGGATCAAAACTGCATCTGGAGAACATTTAATCCAATCCTCAATAGCTTTTGCTTTCCACTTATTATTTAGACCGTTAGCATGAAACTATATAATTTTCAATTCTATGATCTGAGCCCTCTGTCCACTCATCTCGCTAGATCTCTGTCCACTTGAGGGTCATGTCTAACGGTCTGATCACTAAATCCTCCAAAGTCTTCCGGCGGGCTTAGAGAGTTAAAGGAAGGCTTAACAAGATGCCTGGAATAACCGCCAGAAAAGCGACCAATCTACAAATAAAGTGAAATAAAATACAAGTGATTCAATAATGTGCAATATAGGATTAGAGAAGATACAGACATTTTCCCATAAAAGGGATTGCTTATTGCACAGTTTTAAATAACACACATATGAACAGGTTATTTCTTTACCCCAACTATTGTTTTTAAAGTGTGTGGTGCCGCTGCCCCACAGCCTGAATTTTTGCAGATATAGCTCAAGCTTATTGTATCCCTGCCTTTCTTTCTGCCTTTCTTCTAGACTGTGGCTAAGGTGCTAAAACGGTTTAAAGTGTTGAAAACATCTAGGCCCAAATTTAAGAATAGCCTTGCGCCATCTAACGCCACATTAGCAACATTTTTCTGACGCTAATGTGGCATTAAATTGCCAAAAATGCTGCGCCATATCTACAAAGTGGCACAATGCATGCTTGCACCACTTTGTGACGTTTGAGCCACATTATGCATGTACCATGCATAATTTATGCAAAGGGGGTGTTACAGCACAAGGAGGTCCGTAAAAATGGCGCAATGAAATCTACAAGATGTCACTGCACCATTTTTGGTGTCATGTTTTAATGCCTGCTGAAAGCAGGTGTTAAAAGGATGCACCCATTGGAATCAATGGGCCTCATTGCACTTTGCTCCACTAGCATCAGAATTTTTGACCCTAGTGGAGCAAAGCGCTGCAATAGCAGCAAACACTTTGATGCTATTGTTCCTAATACCACCATGGTGCTCTATATCGTAAATATGGCGCATACATGGTGGCGTTAGGCGGACGCAAGAAAAGTGGCGCTACTTTTCTTAAATCTGGGCCCTAAAATATTGATAAAGTCCATACTCCCTTGGAAGCTGAAAGGGCTATATGCTAAAGTGGTGAAGTGCGAATGTGTCTCCATGCTACAGTGACCCATGTCTTTTAAACTACATCTCATACCGCTTGAATGCATAGCAAAACATACCTATGGAAAGACATGGCAGTGTTTTTCTGGGCTACGCAAAGTGGGATTTCTGGCTTGACATTCATACCTGGCATACATACCGTATGTTTCATAATCCTCAAAATTGTGATGCGCCTCACCACTACGCCTGACTCTGAGTCTTGGCCACATACTTCGGGCTTATTGTACCTCCAGTGTCTCATCTTCCAGTACACCACTGAACTATCTGAAGTGCTTGAAATGCCAAAGGTGCCAAGGACATATGACATACTAATAAAGTGCATTCTCTTCCGGAGGCCTAAAGTGTCATGCACCAAAGTGCCAGAGTGCGGATGCACCTATATGCATATAACTCTGCAACTATGGACCATGCTGTACCCATGCAAAAAATGTGATAAACATTTCCACATTGTTAGATCTGACAGCCTTAGGGTGGTCATCCCACAACTTTTTGCCTGCCTCCCTCCATTTTTCTGACATTGTTTCTGCTGATTTTAGGACTCTGTGCACTTTACCACTGATAACCAGTGCTAAAGTGCATGTGCTGTCTCCCCTAAACATGGTACCATTGGCTCCTACCTAATTGACATATTTAATTTACTTGTAAGTCCCTAGTAAAGTGCACTACATGTGCCCAGGGCCTGTAAATTAAATGCTACTAGTGGGCCTACAGCACTGATTGTGCCACGTACATAAGTAGCCCCTTAACCATGTCTCAGGCCTGCCATTGCAAGGCCTGTGTATGCAGTTTCACTGCCAATTCAGCTTGGTATTTACAATTACTTGCCAAGCCTTAAACACACCTTTTTCTACATATGTCACCCCTACCGTAGGCCCTAGGTAACCCATAAGGGCAGGGTGCCATGTAGGTAAAAGGCAAGACATATACCTATATGTTTTGTATGTCCTGATAGTGAAACACTAATACATTTGCTTTCCATTACTGTAAGGCCTGCTCCTCTCGTAGACTAGCATTTGAACTGCCCTCATATACTTTTAAGTGGTAGATTCTGATCTGGAAGGAATATCCATGTCATATTTAATATGACCAGAATGGTAATAGAAAATCCTGCTTACTGGTGAAGTTGGATTTAATATTGCTATTTTAGAAATGGCACTTTTAGAAAGTGGACATTTCTCTGCACTTACTACCATCTGTGCCCTACAGCCTGTCTCCAATCCACATCTGATCTGTGCTGGTTGACAGCTCCCCTTGTGCATTCCACCCAAAACACCACAAACACAGGACACTTAGGGCCAGATGTATGAAATTCCAGGTTTGCGACTCGCAATTTGCGAGTCACAAACCCGGATGCAGGATGGTGTCCCTGACACCATCTGCAAATCGCAAGGGGGTCGCAAAGATCCACCTCCTTAATATTAAAGAGGTGGGTCGCAATTTGCGACCCCCTTGCGATTCGTAGCACTCACAGGGATGGTGGCCTGCTGCAGACAGCAGACCACCATGTCTGTGACTGCTTTTAAATAAAGCAGTTTTTTTTGTATTGCAGCCCGTTTTTCTTAAAGGAAAACGAGTTGCACTACAAACAAAAAAATGAAACGTTTTAGTTTCATTTTTTCAGAGCAGGCAGTGGTCCACAGGACCACTGCCTGCTCTGAAAAAATGTTTTCAGGGCCATTCACAAAGGGGAAGGGGCCACTTTGTGAATGGGTTACCACCAGTGAGACACTGGTGGTAACTGCTAATTGCTTTAGCAATTCTGTATTGCGATGCGAATCGCGATAAGGAAGGGGAACACTGCTTCCTATTTGCGACTCGCATTCCCATTTTGCGAGTCGGTATCCAGGTTACCGACTCGCAAAATGGGAATGAGCATCGCAATGTGCTTTTTGCATGTCGCAAACAGCGAAATTCGCTGTTTGCGGCATGCAAAAAGTTTCATACATCTGGCCCATAGTCACATCTGCATTCATCTGCATACTGAAGGGGTCTTCCTGGGGAGGAAGGGTGGAGGGGCTCACACTTACATTTCAAAGGCCAGTGGCCTGCCCTCACGCAAATGGCTGATAACCCCCCACAGGGATCCTTGCAGACAGAACTGGGCTGGAAGAGGAATTTGTGCACTTCAAAACCACTCTTTGAAGTTTCCCCTACTTCAAAGGCATTTTTGGGTATATAAACTGTGTCTCTGACCCAACCAAATCAGACACTTCTAGACCTACACCTGGACACTGGCAGAGAGACTGCCTGGCTGCCCAACGGATTCATGTGGACTGCTTTGCTGAATGACTGCTTTCCTGCTTGTTGCCCTTCTGCCTGGTACTTCTGACTCTACTGGAATGACTCTGCCTTCCTCCTAAAGTGCTCACCAAGGGCTTGGATTAAGCTTGCCTCCTTTTTCTGAAGTCTCGGAGCAAACAAAGACTTCACCTCTTCAAGAAAATCCTTGCGCGTCGAAAAAATAGATGCAACGGCTGCAGAAATCGGCGCAAAGCCTGCACCGCAGCTGGGATATCACCTCACCACTGACCGGAATGATGCAGCCCGACTTCCTGAAGGAATATTCAACACAGAGCCTGGCTTGTGATGGCAAATTCGACACATCACCTACTGGATTGACAAGGCACCTGCTCCTTTTACCAGCTCGTCAAGGATTTTCAACCCATCATCCCTGGGCCTCAAAATATCCCTAAATCACAGTGAGGAACCAAGACTGTGCTCCTGAACAACGGCCCAACCCCTTGTAGTGTGGAAAGAGATAATGCATCGTCTGTGTCACGCCGAAAAATCCGACACAACACCTTATTTTCCCATGCATCTCCTCCTCTGTTATTTTTGACACATCGCAGGTACTGTGTGTTACAAAGAAACAATTATTGATTTCTAAGGATTGAGAGTCTTTTAAATGTTTTGAAAGTGATATTTCAACTAGTGCTTATTGGATTTTTGTAGTTTTTACTTTATTATTTTTCAGATCAATAGTATCTAGTTTTCAAAACCTGTGTGGTGTATTGTTTGGTGTTTTCACTGTGTTACTGTATGATATATTGCACAAATACTTTACACATTGCCTTATAAGTTAAGCCTGTCTGCTCAGTGCCAAGCTACCAGAGGGTGGGCACATGATAATATGGACTGTGTTGTGACTTATCCTGACTAGGATTGTGGTCCCTATTTGGACAAGGGTGTATACCTCTGCCATCTATAGACCCAGTTTCTGACACACATCATTTAAAGAAAACTCTTCAGTTTTTATATCTGCCTTTTCCCTTACCCATCCACCCCAACCTTACCCTGATGCCCCTTCTTCCCAGGACCCCACCTGCTGTGGACCTGGAGCCCTCTACTTCTTCCACCATTCGTCACCATGGTTTGAGATACTCTTGGTGGAATTCAAAACCACTACAGTTGTGCAAAAAAGGTCTGTCGTAGACACAGTACTAAATACACCCCTATATACAGATGTGCAGTATGTGCATTGAGCAAAATGTTCGATAAAATATTAAGGCCAAGATTTATTAAAGGTTTGTTTAGGTGCTTGAGCTTTGCAAAGTAGTGTTTCATGGTATAGATGGCAGAGTAGTTTTACTTTCTTGAGCTCATGGTTTTTACCAAAATAAGTTGACCCTCATGTTGCATTAAAATCGGTTTGATCTGTAATGTAGCAGCCACATGTTATTTTAGTCACAGAGGGGTGTTTACTGCTTTTCTGTGGTGAACTGGCGAAGACGTCCCTTGAATTTGGCACGAACGTAGATCAGTTAAAATGGCCTGACATGATTTTACATCACAACCTTCGGCCAAGTGAAACAAGATATAAACAAGAGGGCAAGAGATATATTACTTGGTCCACTTTTGCGCAATGTCTATTTAATGTACCATCACAAGTGTTACATAGGTGCTGATCTTCAGAATTTGTATTGAAGATTTAACTTGACAGCAAATATTACACTAGAGCTCGCTGGTGATAACGCGTCCCAATCTTGCTAACTTTACTTACGTAGGGACTCATTTTAGGCCAATGAATCTTTTGACCCTGATTGGGAACGCCTTAAGACGAAATAACTCATGAACATCTCATAATACAAATCAATACCCTAATCAATATTGGCGATAGCTAATGAATCCAACTAATCATTAACATTTAATAAGAACCAAATGCACAATGACCTCTCAGCCATGAATAACCACACAAATCTAGTAAGATTTTGTATATTTATTCCCTATTAGTTACAACCTACTAGCATATTCATTAGTCTCAATACCAATAAACACATCAGCAAAACTACAATATGGCAACTCGAATAAGACTTTATCAAAGAAAAGATCATGAACATTAGAACAAAGCACAACGTCAACATGAATCAACCTTTAGCAGAGTATCATTAGTACATATTCAACAAAGCAAAGATTCAGTCATTTGTCTGTTTACATCCGAATTAGTGAATTCCTTAACTAACCTCTAATTAGCATCAGCATGTTGGGCTTCATGCAAAACAATTTAGCAACATACATTTTGAAAACATCTAACCATGGACTCTATCAAAGTAGCAGTTGGTACCTAGAAAGAAAAGGCAAACAGACAATTACAATTTCATTTTCATATAGTTACCCTCCGTAATGGGTCAGCATACAGAGTCAGTCTTTGTCCTCAGGACAGCAGTTCATTCTCCATCAGCCAGGATAGAACAGCAAAGTCTCAGCAAGGCAGGGCAAAAAGTTCTTCCCTCATAAGGAGGAGAAGTAAGTATCGGGCAAGGCAAGAAGTGAGGATGGTTTAAAGGTATCAATAGCAAAGACTAAGACGGAATATCAGAGTAACAGCAAGAGTGTCCCTCTAATGGCTTGTTTCTCCTTGTGCTACGTTGTTAAATTGAATTTGCCAGACAAGTCTCTAATTTCCAATTGGTCAATGTTTGGTGCATCGTTATCTCTGTCCAATAATCCGCGGATTACCTTACTAGAATTTTCACCTAAGACAGTTCTCATGAAGTTTATTGGCTCCTGTGATTTACGTCTTCAACGGGTAGAATGTCAGGTAAAAAAAGTTACACTTGTCGCTCCAGTCAGTAGTTCCATTGTCTTTACCAGTTTAGGCGACCTTGTACCTGTTGCAAATTACACTGTTGCATTCGGCACGAATGTCTCCTTGAGCAAGTCGGGTCTCATGAGAAAGAATTTACTACGGTTACACACACATCTCTAGCTTCTGGAAAACTACAGTTCCATGTCCTTCAGGAAGACAGCACATTGCACGTTAGGAAAAACACAGTTAACATGAGAACAGGCAGCTAGGCCCAGACCCTTGCTAGCTAAGGCCTAGTGATTAATTTAGCAAAACCTTAACATATAACTCTTAATGCTAATACAAAATCATACATGAGCACATTATTTATTCATTATTAGTCAAGTTCATTAATCATCGTATGCATTGGTGGCCACTCCCCGTGGGCACATTTCAAACGCGTACATTAGTAGTACATTAATACATTTTCTCTGCAGTTTTATTATACATTATTTTGCAAGCCTTTCATATTAATATTGAATATAAAACTACACTCCAACACTGGCTCGCCTTTGTACATCAATGTAAAGCATGAAAAGGTGGCTTTTTTGCACATATGCTACAGATGACACCATCAACACTTTGCCCCTTAAAAATCTGCCATTGTGCATGTTTTAAATTGTCAAACAATGCAGTACAGTAGCTTTCATGCAGCTCTCCATGTGCCAACAATGGTAAATGTAGTGCTGTTTTTTTATTCAACGTCAAAATACAATATTACGTTTGTTCAGCTTACATTTATATAATGATGAACATTATAAATGCCATCAAAGCACTACGAATCTAGCACATCTCATTAAATATGGAAGCTTTTATTGATTAGACCAGTTGTTCCCAACCTGTGGTCCGGGGACCCCTGTGGGTCCGCGAAGCCTCCTCAGGGGGTCTGCGACAGCTTAGAAAATTAAATAATATTAACAGATTAAGTCCCCAGCTTTCAGTACTGACTCAGTAGGGTGGTCCCCGGATTCCAATAATGATTCAATGGGGGTCCCTGGGATCCAGTAATGATAAAGTGGGGGTCCACAGAAGTCAAAAGGTTGGGAACCACTGGATTAGACTGGTCATACTTTATAGTCTTTTTCTGTGGAAGCAAAATGCTTCTGGCATTGCACTGTCTCAATTTGAAGGTCCTTATGATGAGTATTTATTTACTATATATCAATGTAGAGGAGTATGATTGTGTATCCTTGATGTTTATTTGTTTTCTGGTGTGATTTGTCATATAGGCAGCATTCGTCCCGGCAGACATCCCATGGTCACGTTCAAAAGCCCAGTCACTGCCATTTACTATGGAGTCAAAATAATTAGAGAGTGTGGGGCAGCAACAATCCCAGGTAGCACTGAAAAAAATAGTGTTGGGGAGCAGGGATTACAAATAAGCCTTCCAAGGTCAAGCAGAATACCTTCAGTGGACTGATGGTCAGGTCAGCAGCACCAGCCCCGCTCTTGAAAACTGATGGTGGGGAGCTGAATCGGTCTCAGCCGAATGGGTGTTGCAGCCCTAAACTTATGTGTGGTCAAAACACGTCTACAATCTGTGAAGAACAATTTAGGAAGACTATTCTGTTGGAAAAGCTGCCACTTGAGTAGAAAACGCGAGCAGCAGTGCCCTCTGGCACGGAGCGTGGTGCCGTTCTTGCTGATTTCCCAGAACAGAACAAGATCCAGGTGCTAAAAATCAACACAGGCAGCGCAGCGCAGCGTGCCAATTTCTGCCTGCTCATGGAACTCCACGGAATCTCATTAAGTTTTTATGTAACTCAGCAGTTTTCTGTGGGGTGAAACTCTGTGAGTTTGCCCAGGATTTGTTTATATATTGAGACTCTCATAAGGATGTGGGGCCTTATTTACAAGAAATGACATATTAATGCGTTGGGACAGCGATGTGTAAAAAGAAAACGTGGCTGTGGTAAGAAAGCTTATGACACCATGGATGCTTTGTAGTTGCAATATGGCACACCATGGAGTAGGGTCCCAGGTGCGTCATAAATACTGACGCATCTGAAGGAAGGATGCTGCAACGCATCCAGGCAAAAAGTGCTGCATTACTAAGTTGGTGTTAGACCTGATGCAACTTCACCAATGCGTCAAAAATCAGAGGCGATGCATGAGTTCAAATTGATGCAAGGAGCCTAATATGTGAGGACTAATGTAAAAGACTGTAAAATGGTAGACTATCACCTTCTATACTTTTACATTGGTCCTGGATGCATAAGGTAATGTTTGCAGTATGGCTATGTGCCACATTACAGTGGGCATAGTCTACTTATGTATATGTACAGACCTGCGTTTGTATGACATAGCGAGTGACAGTGTAATGTAAGTGAATACAAGTAAATGATGGAATGGGAAGTGGCAATACATGTATTATCTACCTTATGTGTGTACTTACCTGTTTTCCTTCTGAATTTGCAGGCCTGGATCTTTTCCTCCATGGAGAAATGACAACCCTTGCCTGTCCCTTGCAGACATTACACAACGTCACAAAGCGTTCAAAATACATAAGTAAAAGCTTAATCACAATATCTAGCAGGGTTTTTAATAATCCTCTTACTTCTGTGTTTTAATAGTTCTTCATTGTTTACTTTAAAACCAGGTTTGTTTTTTGATTTTTGTCCACAGTGATTTTTAATCCCACTTGGCTCTTCAATCACATTGTGAGATCTCCCCCTAGTGCCACCATCGTAATCTCCCTTAATTTTCACTATTCTGGTTTTATTCCACCATTCGTATCCTTTGATGCATACTGCATTTTTGGAAACAGCATCTACTCTCGCTGTTCTTCTGAATTTGGACAACCCTTTAGCCACATGAGTGGGATCTTTTACTCGCACCCAGTCACCTAAATTAATTTTGGTTCTTTCTACCCGTGCATTGTGTTTTTTATCACAGCCATCTTTCATTTTATTCAGAAACTTCTGAACACGAGATCTAATGATCTCATCTGAAGACTTAGCTTTATCAGCTTTGGTCTTAACTGCTCTCAACCAAGCAGGACACAGCTTAGAGGCCCAAACATGACCTCTCATCACTTCAAATGGACTTAAACCAGTAACCGCATTTGGAGAGGAACAATGTGACCACAATATGTCCTCCACTGCTTCATTCACTTCTATTTTATTTTGAATCTCCCATTGTATACATTCAACCAATGTGCGATGCATTTGTTCAACAAGACCATTTCCTTGAGGTTTTAATAACCGAATTGTATTGGGTTCCTCCATAAACTCTGCTTTCCACCATTTGCTATAATAGTCCACCACCACAAACACAAATCTAGATCTTCTTGCTAGGATGCTAAAGGGACCAATAAAATCAATGGCCAGCTTAATCCAGGGTACTACAGGCAAAATACTTGGGCCCATATTTAGACTTTTTGACGCACAACTGCGCCAACGCAGTTGTGCGTCAAAAGTTTTACCGCCGGCTAACGCCATTCCAACGCACCATTTTGGCGCTTTATTAATGGAATGAAGTTAGCCGGTGCTGCGGACTGGTGTGCGTAAAAAAAAATGACTCACACCAGGCAGCGTCGGCGTATGGGAAAATGGGGGTTGTGCGTCAAAAAATGGTGCAAGTCAGGTCTGAGGCAAAATTCAGGCCTCAAACCGGATTTGCCCCATTTGTTTTTTACGCCCAACCTCCATTGACATGACTCCTGTCTTAGCAAAGACAGGAGTCATGCCCCCTTGCCCAATGGCCATGCCCAGGGGACTAATGTCCCCTGGGCATGGCCATTGGGCATAGTGGCATGTAGGGGGCCCAAATCATGCCCCCCATGCCATAAAAGAAATTGGAAAAAAATACTTACCCGAACTTACCTTTACTTACCTTGGATGGGTCCCTCCATCTTTGGGTGTCCTCCTGGGGTGGGCAAGGGTGGCAGGGGGTGTCCCTGGGGGCAGGGGAGGGCACCTCTGGGCTCCTTCCGAGCCCACAGGTCCCCTAACACCTGCCCTGACCCAGGCGTTAAAAAACGGCGCACATCAGGCTGTGTGCCGTTTTTTAAGGCCCACCCCCTCCTGTGCATCAAAATAACGCCAGAGTATAAATAAGGGGCACAGGCCTTAAAGTCATTTTTTGGAAGGGAACGCCTACCTTGCATATAATTAACGCAAGGCTGGTTCCCCCTTCCATAAAATGACGCACATGGTGGAATTTGGACGCCCCCGGGGTCGGGCGTCAAAGTATAAATATGGGGCAGGGTTTGCGCTGATTGTGCGTCGAAATGTTTTGACGCACATTCGGCGCAAACAGAGTTTAAATATGCCCCTTGGTGTTAAAGGTGTTGGCTGAGTATTCAACACTTTGTCACTGTTTGCACAGATCACACAATTTCTCACACATGTAACTATTTCAAGATCCATACCTGGTCGCAAATAACACTTTCTTATCTTTCTCTTAGTAATGGTTTGTCCTAAATGTCCTTGATGACCAATCATACTGATTGTGTCTCTTAAGTCTCTGGGTAGAATGAAATTATGGTTCCTCATAAAAATACCAGTGTTGTCTATCGATAATTCATCTGCAATTTTAGTATAGGCTTGTAAATTTATTGGCATAGAACTATACTTGGGCCAACCATGGGTCAAATAGTTCTTTATACGTACCATATCTTAATCTTTTAACATTTCTTCATTCCACTCAGTCTCCATAAAAGTGTTCCCATCACAAACATCTGCAACTGCAATCAAACAATCTTCATCTTCTTCATCTACCAACTCTATTTACTTGTTCAAATTGATTGGTGAACGAGACAAATAATCGGCCCTGATATTTTTTCCACCAGGAATATACTCTACTTTGAAACCATACTGTAGTCGTTTTTAACTCAATCTAGCTATTCTTTGAGTGTGTTCCTTGATAACTTTTCCACCGAGGATGTTCACTAACGGTTTATGATCTTGAGTGTAAACCTTCTCCCCCAAATGTAGTTCTTGAAGCGCTCAATAGCCCAACAGCAAGCCAAAAACTCTTTTTCTATCACGAAAAAAAAACATTTTAATTGACTCACAAAGAACGTGATGCAAAGCCTATAGTTTATTTGTGATTGTTTTTCTCTTCTTGGATAACTTTGCCCAAACCATTATTACTAGCGTTTACAGCTATAGTGCAAGGTTCAATAGGATCAAATGGCACTAAAATTCCTGCCTCATTTTAAGTCCTCTAAATTCTTCCTGTGATTGTGCATCCTACAAAAATTCTTTATTTTTATTGAGGAGTTCCGGTAAGTTTGCTGTTTTAGTAGAAAACTTCTTAATGAATTTTGAATAAAATTCACATAAACCCAGAAAAGATGTCACATGGGGACATATGTACGAACACATTTTCCCATTGACACAGAATGGGAAAAACCCTTTGGTACATCTGGCCCATGGTCTTTTGTTTTTGGTTCAGGTGCACTAACGATCGCTTTTACCAAAACTGGTCTGGGTTTAACCCCATCTTTTGAGATAACACGACCTAAGTACTCTATGCTGGATTTAGCAAACTCAATTTTTTTTACATTTTCTACTACACCATATTTTTGTAATCTTTGTAACACTTTATTCATTGCTTCATCATGGGTACGTTCATCCTCACCAGCGATTAGTATATCATTCTGAAAAGTTACGACACCTTCAATACCCTGAAGTATGTTTTCTAAAACCCTCTGAAAGACGGAAGTGATGGACGCCAACCCAAAAGGCATCCTTTTGAATTGAAACATGCCGAAAGGTGACACAAAAGCTGTGTAATGCCTTGAAGTTCCGTCTAACACAACCTGATAATATGCCAAAGATAAGACTATTTTGCTGAAAACTTATTTTCCAGCAAAGTAGATTTGATTTCATCAATACGTGGTAAAGGATGTGAATCGACCCATATGACCTACTTTGTTCAGACTACGCAAAGCAATACAAACTCTTAATTGTCAATTTTTTTCTAGCGATGACCAAAGAAGACAACCAAGTGATGACTCTATAGGTTCTATAACTCCATCAACAACCATTTGTTTGAGAATACTCTCTAAATCCTGATGTACACTGAAAGGTACATTTCTCAATTTATGCTTTACAGGTGCATCACCATTTTGTACTTTGATCTTATATTTGAAACCTGTGATCCGGCCCAAATTATTACTGAACACATTATTGAACTTTTGCAACCAAATATTCCTGGGTAGTTTGTCTTGAACTACCAGAGATTAATCATTTAACTCATCAGTAACTAACGAAACTTGAACACTCCTTCCTGGTCTTAGTGTCATACAGAATAACCCCTGGTGATATCACTGAGTATGTTCAAACCTTTTTTAGCTACATAAACCATCTGAAGAATCACTTTTTTTAATATTTCATACGTGCTTCTAAATAACCAATGAAGTAAATCTTTTTTTCATCGTACAACACAGGTTTTCTGTCAGAGGGTAACAAGTTATTTTCCCCATATGTTTGTAGTAGCAGTTCTTCAGTAATTATGGTCATCCCTGCTCCAGAATCAATTAATAGGCATAGGTGGTCATTACAACCCTGGCGGACGGTGTTAAAGCGGCGGTAAGACCGCCAACAGGCCAGCGGTAAAGAAAATGGGAATTATGACCGTGGCGGAAACTGCCAACAAAGACAGCCACTTTAACACTCCGACCGCCACGGCGGTACAGACTAACAGCGCTGTGGTCACCGCCAACAGAAAGGCGGAGGACAATGTACCGCCCACAGTATCACAACAGGCCAATCTGCCACCTTTTCCGGGGCGTATTCACCGCGGATAAAAACACGGCAAAAACAGCCATTTCAAAGGGAAAACGCTCACCTCTACACACTCCACGAGGAAGGAGGGCACCATGGAGCTGGAACTCCATATACTTCCTGCACTAGTCTTCCTGCTCCTATACGACGATCATCAACGGCGGCGGCGAAGACAACGGTGAGTACTGCACCTACGACATAGGGGAGGGGGAGGCAAAAGACAGGGACACACACACGCAACACCCCCACCCCGACCCTCACCCACTACAACACACACACCAATGCATATCCAAACATTACAGTAACAACCCCCAACCCCCGGAAGAATGCAAAGACAAAAGGAAATGAGTGGAACCATTGTAATATATCAAAATACAGTAACCAAATATATACAGATATATATATATATACACATTCAACAAAATATACATCACGATTAGTAGTGCAGGTAATGCACCATTCATTGTCCGTGGACCACTGGGCCCAAAATGCATGGGCGAGGCCCACACCGGATACCTGATCAAAACGGAGAGAATACTGCCGGGGTATCAGATAGAAATACAACAGGCACCTCAGGGGGAAGGAAAGGGGGAGCACCTCAGCCGGATGAGTGCACCACGCCAGGTCTACGAGGGGGCTCCATGCCCATTGATGTATCCTGGGGAGTGCAAAGCCACAGTCTCTCAAGTCCCTACAGTGGGTGGTTTGCCCACTGTACCATCCTGGGGAGTGCAAAGCCACAGTCTCTCAAGTCACTACAGTGGGTGGTTTGCCCACTGTACCATCCTGGGGAGTGCAAAGCCACAGTCTCTCAAGTCTCTCAAGTGGGTGGGTTGCCCACTGTACCATCCTAGGGAGTGCAAAGCCACAGTCTCTCAAGTCTCTACAGTGGGTGGGTTGCCCACTGTACCATCCTGGGGTGTGCAAAGCCACAGTCTCTCAAGTCTGTACAGTGGGTGGTTTGCCCACTGTACCATCCTGGGGAGTGCAAAGCCACAGTCTCTCAAGTCTCTACAGTGGGTGGGTTGCCCACTGTACCATCCTAGGGAGTGCAAAGCCACAGTCTCTCAAGTCTCTACAGTGGGTGGGTTGCCCACTGTACCATCCTGGGGAGTGCAAAGCCACAGTCTCTCAAGTCTCTACAGTGGGTGGTTTGCCCACTGTACCATCCTGGGGAGTACAAAGCCACAGTCTCTCAAGTGGATAACAGCCTCCACTGGTTCTGGAGGGGGACTTGTGCCCAGAGTGCTTCATCCTGTGAAGAACAGATGGAGTGGATGCATGTCTCCACTGGTTCTGGAGGGGGACTGGTGCCCAGAGTGCATCATCCTGTGAAGGACAGATGGAGTGGATGCATGTCTCCACTGGTTCTGGAGGGGGACTGGTGCCCAGAGTGCTTCATCCTGTGAAGGACAGATGGAGTGGATGCATGTGTCCACTGGTTCTGGAGGGGGACTGGTGCCCAGAGTGCAGCACTCACCCTGTGATGGTCCCAGTTGCGTCACTGCCCCTGCCGCCCATGGGCTAGCGGTGCTTGCGTTGGCGGTCTTTGCCCTGTTCAGCGGTGCTTGCCCTGTTCAGCGGTGCTTGCCAAGGCGGTCTTTGCCCTGTTCAGCGGTGCTTGCCCTGTTCAGCGGTGCTTGCCATAGCGGTCTTTGCCCTGTTCAGCGGTGCTTGAGTTTGCAGTTTCTGACCTGTTCAGCGGTGCTTGCCCTGTTCAGCGGTGCTTGCCATGGCGGTCATTCATTGCCCAGCTGTGCTGGGGCTGGCGGTCCTTTATTGGGCAGCTGGCCTGTGGCTGCCGGGGACCTCCTGGGCAGCTGGGCTGTGGCTGGCGGTGGCCTCCTGGGCACTGACTCTGGCGGTGGCCTCCTGGCCAATGACGATCGGGCTGCCCTCCTGGGCATAGACTCTGGCGGTGGCCTCCTGGCCAGTGATGATCGGGCTGCCCTCCTGAGCACTGACTCTGGCGGTGGCCTCCTGGCCAGTGACGATTGGGCTGGCGGTGGCCTCCTGGGCAGCGGGGATGATGGCGGTCTTCTCCGCCGTGCTGCTCCTCCCAGACTTTGGAGATTTTTTCTGCCCCTTCCCCACCTTGGGAGGAGTCAGAGCTGAGTCGACACTCCCCCCGGGACCCTTGTGAGCGGCTTTGCTGGCTGGAGTCTTCACCCTCTCCCGCCGGGCACTGTCCAACTTCTGGTGCTTCACAGGGGGGGGACTGGCTGTGCTGTGGCTCCGTGTCACACTGGCTGTCCTGGTGGCCGGTGCATTCTACATACCTATAACAACAGGCACCACTGGTCCCGGAGATTTTTTGGCTGAGGTGCTAGTACGGGACCTATGATTTGGAGGGGGGGGGAAAGAGGTCAAGCTTGGTCAGGAAAAGTTTCTTAGGAACACTGGGACGGGTAGCTGGAGGGGGTTTGGGAGTGGAGGAAGAGGTAGTGGTTGTAGGAGGTGTACGTTTGGTGAGTTTGGATGAAGGTGCATGCGCTGGAGGCTGTTGTGAGGTGGATGGCTGTTGGGAGGGTGTGTGCCTACGTTTGTGTATCTTGGGAGGGGGCGTCACAGACACACTGGGAGAGGACACAGGGAACGTGTAAACGGTAGTGGGGGTGGTGAGTGCACGTGAGCGTGGTGTGGTGGTGGGTGTGCTGGTGCGGGACGTAGTGACTGTAGTGGTAGTGCATGCCGGTGAAAGTGTACACAACACTGGGAGGGAGGAGGGAGACGACGAGGAGGGGGACACAGTGGAGGCAGTGGATGTTGCTGTGTCTGTCTGTGTATGATGCTTGCGTGAGTGCCTGTGGGATGTGTGGTGCTTATGTTTGCCTGAGCTTCCCTTGTGTGTTGACGTGTGTGCATGCTGGCCTGATGGTGTGCTTGGGATAGGCTGGGGTACAGGGGATTGGGTCTGGGTGGAGGAAGTTGGAGGGGGGAGGCTAGAGACAGGGACAATGGCTGCCATCAGTGCTGAGGCCAGAGTTTGCAGGGTTCGATGAAGGGCAGCCTGACCAGAATGAATGCCCTCCAGGTATGCATTTGTGTGTTGCAATTCCCTTTCTACAACCTGGATGGCATTCAAAATGGTAGACTGCCCAACAGTGAGTGGCCTGAGGTGGTCAATGGCCTCCTCACTGAGGGCAGCAGAGGTGACAGGTGCAGGGGCTGAGGTGCCCAGGGCGAAGGTGATGCCCACCCTCCTGGGGGAGCTGGCACGGGGCAAAGGCTGAGGAGCTGCTGGGAGGGCGGTGCTGGTAGGGGGGGGTGGCGGCTGTACCTGTAGAAGTGGGAGGGCACAGATTTTGCCGCCACCACAAGGGAGCTCCCATCGGAGGACGAGTCTGTGTTGCTGGTTGCTGATCCTGTGACCGCCGTGAAGCTCCCCTCGCCATCCGTCCCACTGGTATATTCTGAGTCTGTGGTGTGGCCCTCCATGGCCATGTGGGATGCAGCTCCCTCGTGCTCCGGTGCCACTGAACCTCCGCCTGATGATGCTGATGCACACAAGAACAGGGAGACCACAAAAAGGGGGGACGGAACGACAGAAGAAAGACAGGTTGAGTGCATGGCTTACCGCTACCGTTGGCGGACAATACAGACACAGAAGCCCCCTGCACTACGCCGCGCTGTTGGGCTCTACAGATGCAATTCCTGGGATATGTCCTACATGGCTATAGTCTACATCTGCACACATAGATGACACAGGGGCATGTATACCTGTACTTGGCACTCTACAGAGGTGGGGTGGGGTGCCACATGGCCTGCATCACGGAGGGGCCTAGCCTACGGAACTCACCCTGGCCTAGGGAAACCCACAGCCCTCCTCCCCCACCCAGACACCTTCACTGCGCGCAAAGTCCGCTGAGTGTTGTTGTACTCACCCCCTTGTGTCTGCTGTGATGCCCTCAAGCGCCCATCCAACTCAGGGTAGGCCACCGCCAGGATCCGGAACATCAGGGGGGTCATGGTTCGACGGGCACCCCTCCCACGTTGGGAGGCCATCCCCAGCTGAGCCTCCGCCGTCTTCTTGCTCCAGCGGCGAATGTCCTCCCATCTTTTCTGGCAGTGGGTGCTCCGTCTGTGGTGGACCCCCAGGGTCCGGACGTCCTTGGCGATGGCACGCCAAATATCCTTCTTCTGGTGGGCGCTGACCTACATGAAATGTACAGGGGAAGAAGAGAAGTCATTACCAACTGCACCATCGAAGTGAGTGGCCCACATCCCTAGCCTTGCCATGTGGCACATGCATTCACAGTCCTTCATGCACGCAGAACTGTGCCCCCTTCCTTCTTACAACCAGCCCTCTCCACACAGGCATAGCCCATACAACGTGCTCCCTGTGTACTTACCTGTTGGTCTGGAGGACAGTAGAGTAGCGTGTACTGGGGGAGGACCCCGTCCACGAGCTTCTCGGACTCCTCTACAGTGAAGGCAGGGGCCCTTTCCCCAGACGCACGAGCCATTGTCTCTTCCAGACCGAGGTCACAGCAGCACTTGCAGTGTAGGTCCTCTCCTGTTGAAGATCAGGTATCGAGTGATTGAACAGCTAGAAAATGGCGGTCAGGTCCGCGGCGGTCACGTCCGCGGCGGTGCGTACCATCACCGCCGGCGTACATCGTCATTGGCTCCTGGGACCCATAGGGTCCAATGTTAACCAATGCAGCACTGCGCCGCGGTCTCCGACCGCCTACCACGACGGTGTACAACGCCAGCACAGTTACCTCACATCCCATTGTCCCACTTTAGAGGTCAGGCAGCCACCATTTCAGGGGCCCACATGGCCTGATTCACAACTGCGTCACACAGATATAAGCCTTGTCGCACAACACAAATACAGGCCAGATTCTGTGTGTGAATGGTGTTCTATGTAGACAGTGGATACATACCTCTGAGTTGTTTGACTCTGTGGTCGCTGTTGTCCTTCCTAGGCACCGTCCGCTGGGACATGTGAGGAGATGGCGGAATCCTCTGGTGTACCGATTGCTGGTGGACCTGATGACAATGGAGGAGCGACATTTGATCATCACCTACAGGTTTGACCGTGCCACAATCCAGGAACTGTGTACCCAGTTGGAGCCAGACCTGATGTCAGCAATCCGCCATCCCACAGGGATCCCCCCTCAAGTGCAGGTGCTATCAGTGCTCCATTTCCTTGCAAGTGGGTCATTTCAAACAACAGTGGCCATGGCATCAGGGATGTCCCAGCCTATGTTTTCCAACGTGTTGTCCAGACTGTTGTCTGCCCTTCTGAAACACATGCGGAGCTACATCGTTTTCCCTCAGGTGGAGGATTTGGCTACAGTTAAAGGTGACTTCTATGCCCTTGGACATATCCCCAACATCATAGGTGCCATTGATGGGACCCATGTAGCTCTGGTCCCCCCCCCACAGGAGTGAACAGGTGTACAGGAACCGGAAGAGTTATCATTCGATGAATGTACAGATGGTATGTTTGGCAGACCAGTACATCTCCCAGGTAAATGCTATGTTCCCTGGCTCTGTGCATGACCCCTACATCCTGCGGAATAGCAGCATCCCTTTATGTGATGGGTCAACTCCAGAGGCACCTTGTGTGGCTATTAGGGGACTCTGGTTACCCCAACCTGTCATGGCTACTGACCCCAGTGAGGAATCCCAGGATCAGGGCAGAGGAACGCTACAATGAGGCCCATGGGCGGACTAGGAGGGTGATCGAACGCACCTTCGGCCTCCTGAAGGCCAGGTTCAGGTGCCTCCATATGACAGGTGGTTCCCTATTCTACTCACCAAGGAAGGTGTGCCAGATCATCGTGGCCTGCTGTATGCTTCACAATCTGGCTTTGCGACGACAGGTGCTTTTTCTGCAGGAGGATGGTCCAGATGACGGTGTTGTGGCAGCTGTGGAGCCTGTGGACAGTGATGAGGAGGAAGCAGAGGAAGAAGACATTGACAACAGGGACTAAGTTATCCAGCAATATTTCCAGTGACACACAGGTGAGAACACATTCCTGCCTACTACAAGTACTTTCACACTTCTACCTTTATCCTGTCTGTCGATTTCTACCAGTATATGGTAACTGAGTTGTACATTTCCATTACGGTTTCACTGGTGTGGTTACCAACGTGTGTCATCTGCTTACATTCCTCATGGACTTGAGATGTGTGACATAGGTATGTTGACATTACATTTGAGAACGGATTTTGTCACTGTCATTGCTAATACACATTTGCAAAATCACAGACTGACTCCAGATTGTTTTGTGCTTCAAGGGTGTTTATTGAAGTGCTAAATATTGGAGGGGGGTGGTAAAATGGTGAGGGGTGATGGTGGAGGAATCTCCATGGCAGAGTCCAGTCTATTAGTCTCACAGGTGCACTGCCCATATGGGCATAGGAAGTGGAGCTGGGGCAGTTCCAATATGTACAGGGTTACAAAGTGGGACAGTGGGATGACAATCAGGGTTGTCTCATTTCTTGGCGGGGGTCTTGCCATCGTGCTCTGTCCTGTTCCCGGATCTCAGGGACCGCTTGCGCGGTGGTTCTCCGTCTGCAGGGGGGGTGCTGTTGTGGTGGTCCTGTGGCGGTGCCTCCTGTCCACAAGCGCTGGAGGAGGTGGTGGGCAGTTCATCGCCCATGCTAGTGTCAGGGGCCCCTTGGAGTGCCACAGTGTCCCTCTTGGTGTTAAGTATCTCCTTCAGCACCCCTATGATGGTGCCCAGGGCGGTGCTGATGGTTCTCAGTTCCTCCCTGAAGCCCAAATACTGTTCCTCCTGCATGCGCTAGGTCTCCTGAAACTTGGCCAGGACCGTTGCCATCGTCTCCTGGGAGTGGTGGTATGCTTCCATGATGGAGGAGAGGGCCTCGTGGAGAGTGGGTTCCCTAGGTCTGTCCGCCCCCTGTCGCACAGCAGCCCTCCCAGTTCCCCTGTGTTCATGGGCCTCCGTCCCCTGGACCGTGTGCCCACTACCACTGCCCCCATGTCCCTGTTGTTGTTGGGGTGGTGGATTATCCTGGGTTCCCTGTAGTGGTGGACACACAGCTGATTGACATGTCCTGGGTACGGAGGTATGGACCCGCTGGGTGGGTGCTGTGCTGGTGTTACCAGAGGGTGGAAGGTCTGTGGTGGCCTGTGACTGGGTGTGGGGAACCGACTGTCCCGAGGCCCACGATGGTCCGGGCTGGTCATCTGGATCCATTTGGACAGAGCTGCTGTCATCACTGTGGGCCTCTTCTGTGGGTGGGGTAGAGATGTCTGGACCCTCCTGTCTGGTGACGTTGCGTAGTGGTCCTGCAGGGGTGGAAAAGCATGATTATTGCATCTGTGTGTCATGGTGTGCAATGGGTGGGTGACCGTGTACCCCAGTGCTAGCATTCCTGTGTGGGGGCTTGTGTGATGATGGTTGAGGGGGGTGTTATGGGTATGTGCCGTGGGCATGCTTTAGTGATGGGTGTCCATGCTTTGTTGTGTCATGCAGGGCTTGGTGTAGGTCGTTCCACCTCTTCCTGATGTCATCCCGATTCCTTGGGTGCTGTCCCACTGCGTTGACCCTGTCGACTATTCTTCACCATAGCTCCATCTTCCTAGCTATGGAGGTGTGCTGCACCTGTGATCCAAATAGCTGTGGCTCTACCCGTACGGTTTCCTCCACCATGACCCTGAGCTCCTCCTCCGAGAACCTGGGGTGTCTTTGCCGTGCCATGGGGTGGTGTAGGTGATGTGTGGGGTGTGTATGTGGTGATAGGTGTGGTGATATGTAGTGATGTGTGGTGTTTTGTGCGTGGAAGTAGTGTGGGTGATGGTGTTGTGTGCCTGTGGATGCTGTTGGTCTTGCTGGTGCTGTCTCTCTGGCCTTCTTTCAGAATTTTTGGTCGTACTGGTTTGTGGGTGATGTGGGTGTGTGTTTTATATAGTATTGATTGTGTGGGAGTGGTGTGTGTATGTGTATCAGGTGTGTGTATTTCGAATTGTCCAATGTGGTGGTGTTTTGGAGATGTGTGTGTATCTTGAGCGCGGTGGTGTGTACCGCCAATGGAATACCAGGTGGATTCGTGGGTCGTGATAGCATGGGCGTATTTCTGTTGGCGTGACGGTGGAGGTTTTGTTTTCGCCAGTTTATCACTGACCTTTGGTGTGGCGGACTTGTGTGGGTGTCTGAATTTTGTTGGATTCCGAGATGTGTGTCATAATAGCTGTGGCGGAATTCCGCGGCCGCGGCGGTGTGTTGGCGGTCTTCTGCACCCTGGTAAGCGGCTTTTACCGCCAATGTTGTAATGACCCCCATAGTTTCTTCCCATCAACCTCAATGTTTTCATAAGGGTCTATGCAATTATGTTCACCACATTGGATCACTAACATTACATCTTTTTTTGGGTTCACTTCATCGCTAGTGCTTTCATATTGGATCAAGTACTTCAATCACATTCACTTTATTAGGTGTTTTGCTACTTTGACAAACATTTGCAAAATGCTCTATTTTCCCACATATTCTGCATTTGACATTTTTAGCTGGGCACGGGCGAGAGTTCTTATATGGCTAGGATTACCACATCTGAAACATATGTTCCTTCTGCTGTAGAATTCATCTTAGTATGGCTCTGTGTTGGTCTCTTGGTTTGTTCTTTAGTGTAATCGCTGTAGTTCTCTTTAATTTTGACTGTGCTTACTCCATCATGTTCTTTTTGTGATAGTTCCTTACATGCTTTCTGAGAAATTTCTCTACTTTTTACAATTTCTACTGTTTCCGTCAAAGAAGGATTTTTAACGTTAGCATTTTTTCTTGAACTTTCTTATCCCAGCAGAGAACCACTATTTGATCGCGACTAAGTTGTGCTGTAAAGCTTTCAAATTTGCATTCGGAAACTAATGTACGTAAAATTGCTACATAACTGTCAATTGATCCATCTTGACATTTTGCTTGTGTGAAAAATGTATGTCTATTTACTATCAAGCTTGGTTGAACCTCAAACTGCTTTTTTGAGTTTTTTTACTGCAGGTTGATACTCATCAATGTAATCTGCTTCACTGTCCGGTAATTCGTACGGGGGTAAGGGTTCATAAATGGATTGGCCTTCAAACCCTAAATTGTGTTCTAGTAAAAATCTTTTCCTTTCTGGGCAATATTTATTGCCACCTATAGCTCCTAAATATTTAGTGAAAGCCCTATGCCAATTTCTCCAAAGTAGTGGTGGATCTCCAGGTGTTTGTAAAAATGGTGGCAGAGCACTGACGCTCTGCATAATGACTAGGATAATATGTTGTAGTAGTATGTAAAAATACATTTGTTTAACACTGCTTCACTTCTAGTTTAGTGGCTCCCTAATTGCGCGCGGATCGCAGTTAAATCTGCAGACTCCTGAGTATTATGCAGGCGGATGGCAGTTAGTTTATTTGTGGGGGTCACAGTAAAATCCACCGGCTCGTGAGTATTGTGCGTGCGGATCGCAGTGGGTTTGTTGCATGTGTGGATCGCAGTGAAATCCACACATTTCCATAAGGGGTTTATTATGCATATAGATCACAGTGAAGTCCACACGCTTCTGTGAGGGGCTTGATCGCCCAATGAGTTGCTACGTATTATGCGTGCAGATTGGATGTTTCTGTAATGGATTTTGCCAAAGTATGTCTGCCGTACGTATTATGTGTGTAGATCGAAGTTTCCCAAAATATGGCTGACGTACGTATTTGTACGAGCCACGTAGCGTGGGTGCCTCCACGTGCGTAGGGCTGAATGTACGTAATGATGTAACATGATACTGGACGTGCTTGAATGCATGTGATGCTGGATGTGCGCGAGGCTGTGTAGCGCAGAGGAGAACGTTGGGGAGCGGAAGTAACCATCAAATATAAAGTTGTAAATTGAAGCAAAATGAACGTATATGACGGGTCTCTGACACAGACACCTCACAACAAAAACAAGCAACTGGCCTGAAACCGTGTAACGCAGTCCGAAGGCTCTTCGTGCTCATTGGCCTCGATGAAAGAGAATCCCTCGAGGTCCTGAAAAATTGGAAATGGGTTCTTGGCTGTGGCCAGCTCATCACCAGCTTTTGTGGTGATAAAGATGAGAATGAACACCGATGATCAGTTCAATTAAGTTGGATCTTTATTGGCCACAGTCATCCACCACTCCGACTGCTTTCTACAACTGTCTCCTCTGGAATGCCCTCCTGAGGATCTCTCATTCCACATTCCATATATAGCATGGAATATAGAATGTATGAGATCACCACACCTTGCTGCAGTGGATGATAGAACCATAGGTGCCATGGTCCCAGGTTGGCCAAGGGGTCCTACAACATGATTGGCACACGTTGAGACCAACTACAACTAGTGGGGATGTGAAATACAGACATCTTCCAGGGTGTAAAGTGACTTCAAATGGTCAGATTTCTGTTTTAAAGCCACTGCATCATTCTCTATGCCTGGGTTTTGGAGACACAGGAATTCTGACGCATTGCAAGAAGTGTCAAACAATGAAAAACTTGTAAATATCTGCAACAGTTGTAAGTGACATTTTCTGACCGAACTCCCACTTTGCATACATTAAAATCTCTGTGACGGAACCGGATCCCGTGAAACTTTTTCTGATGCAGGCCCTGAAAAACTGACGCATTTGCCCAAATTCTTCACATTGCAAACATGGAGCTAGCAGAGCCCCACTGCTGCGTAAAATAAAATGATGCAACGGTGGAGCAAGGTCCTTGTAAAGACCCAAAGTGACTATTTGGGTTTCTCCACGCTTTATGGATTTTGCTAGGCAAGTGTTTTGGGATCAGTATAACTTCTCCCCCTAGTTGGCCCAGCTTTGTTGTATGTGTGTCATAGACATGCAGTGTTGTCTTCCTAAAGATTCTTTCTTCAGTTCTATGTCGGCCGAGTGAGTGTGTGTAATCTAATATTTTCTTCTTTTCAATGTAATGGGTGAGCCATTTACATTTAAGGAGATAATGGATAAGTTAGATGCAGTGTGTGCGTGCATACTATGCCTCTTGTTATTCTGTAGTCAATTGTCTCCGTTAGAAGGATGTTTCCCTCAGTCTCTGTTGAAAATATGGGGATGGAATGCAGAGTATGGCTCTGTAAGGCAGGTGTTGTCAGCCAACATTGAGTTACTGGGGAGTGGGAAGAAAACATAATTCTTTCTCAGATTCTCTGGGACAATGGCGAAGCTGCTTAAAGCAAATTGGTAATCAGTTTTTATCTCAGTAACTGTGTGGACTGCTATTTATAAGAAACTACAGCGTGTGTGCCACTGGTGTGATATAATGTGCGGTCTTGTGTGTGAAAAGGAAGAGAGTGGGTTCCCAACTAAGTAGGATAAGGATTGGTTCTTTGGTTGGGTGGTTGGTTGTCCGCCCAATCCCTCAGCAGTATCCTGTCTAAGGGCTCTGCCTTCGACCTAGGTCAGTCTTAAGCAGGGGAGGGAGGAAGGTTGTAGCCAAAAGTCTTGTAATGATAGGAAATCAGTAGGCTGGGAGTGTTTATGATAGATCTGTGCTTCAGTTCTGTGGAATATTACTGGGTGACTTCTAATATTTGCCTTTCTTCGACTGGAGAAGAGAAATATACCTTGCGTAGTGGTTGTACATGCCTGGCTTCCCCTTCAGCATTCGCTGTTATGCCCATGCCTGATTCTGTTATAGAGCCTATGGGGCAGATATAAGAGCCCCTTGCACCATATATATCCACATTAATGCCATTTTTTTAATGCTAATGTGGTGATATTATGGCAAAAACGCTGCACCATATTTACAAAGCGGCACTATGCATGCATTTCACCACTTTGTAACCCCTTGCACCACATTATGCCTTTGCCAGGCACAATGTATGCAAGGCAGGCTTTCCCCCATTAGAGGGGCTGAAAAAATGGCGCAAAGAAATCTAAAAGATTTCTTTGCACCATTTCTTTTTGGCATTTTTAGCGCCTGCTCAGAGCAGGCGTTAAAAGGGGCCCCTATGTACTGTTCAGGGTTAGCACTAAAATGTTGGCGCTAACCCTTAACAGTACATCAGTAGCATAAAAAATTCTGATGCTATTGCTCCCTATCCTGTACCATGGTGGGCTGTATTTTAAATACGGCGCACACATAGTGGCAGTTAGGGGCGCTAAAGGGCACAAGGAAAGTGGCGCTGCACTGGGTGCAGCACCATTTTCTTAAATCTGCCCCTATGTGTCTCTCAAGTGGCCCACAGCTTCAAATTCCATTGTCTTGTTTTCATGAGTGAGGAGTGTTATAGCCAGATCCAGGAGGCCACCCCTTAGGCCCGGGTGGTTGTGTCGGGGCATAGCTGTAAGAATCTTTTATTTTTGTCAGTTGTTTCTGGAGAGAAGTCTTGTGATATGAAAATGCTTGCTGCTGTTCAGCATGGCTGAAAGTTTAAAAAAAGCACTATAACAGCCAGTGTTGGCCACATCTTTTTTTATTTTGTTGCCAGGAGACATCTACATCCTGTGTTGCTTGACCTCCCCCCTTCCAAGGTCCTCACCTGCCAGCAATTTAAAAAAACACTAGGATGCAGTCAGCACTAAGGGGCGTAGCTTTGTCATTAAAATTAGGGGGGGTGAGCTTCAGGTTTTCTAACATCCATGCTGGTATATCACGTTAAAATACATTATAAGAGATGTGGTTCAGAAGGGAAACTTAAGAGGTGGTGGAAAGGGAGCGGAGTGCAGATTGTAAGTGGTGCTTACAACAATATTTTAGCAAAATAACCAACATTTTTTAGAACCTTCATAACAGGGATGTTAAGCAAAGAGTATGTGTATTTTTGTGTGATTGTCTGTGTGTCTGAAAATTTCGGAGGTGAAATCCAACAAATTCCTCACCATACCTACTGAAACACCTGAATCCAACTATTTACTAGAGAACAGATTTATATGGGGGGTGTTACGCCTCATACACACCCCTGAAACTATGCCCTTGCCAACAGTACTACGCAAGGTAGATGCTGAAGGATTAAGGTGACCTTAGACACATCCATTGTGCAGAACATGGTGTCTGTTCTGTAGCATCTGGTGCTGTTCAGGTGGGTGCAGGTGGAACAGCACCTTATGAACTAGGTAGTGAAAGAGCTCATTAACATGCGCTGTATTTTGATTGCTACAATGTGTTGATCAATATATATACTGAACAAAGACAACTTTAATTGCTGCCTAGACAAGGGTCAAGCTGTATCACCCAAACACAAGGTCACGTGGAACTCATTTGGATAGGGAAAACTCTTGTACACATTAGAGGACTCCAAAACAAATTGGTAATACATTTATATTCCAACTGAATTGTACCAGGCCGACAATTCTAGTTTCTGTCACATATGTACTAAATCAATACATGTGTAGTTCCATATAATACAAAGTGACACATGTGAATAAAGTGCAGGCGATGCAGTGCTCACATAGTGCTCTGTTTATGACATATATTACATAAAATAATGTACACATTCCAATAGTTGGATAAGTTGGTATACGAAGTTAAGGGTAGTTCAAGTAAATCAATAGTCTCTTTTTTTTCTATTGGTCACTGACAACCAAGTGAGGGAGATTGTCGATGTTTCAACCCCAAAATACTCGAAGGGTCTCCTCAGGGCGTAGTCATCTGACAAGCACACCTGCGCATGTAAAAACAGAAATCAAAATGATCCTAAGTCTCACTATCTTTCTAAACTGTGTGAAAAGTTGTTAGCCAAAACTGCCCAAGTACTTTACACCTCAGTGTGGTATATTGGTATGTCCGGTGTGTCGGTTACATCATCCAAATGGCTCCAACGAATCTATGGTCAAATTAAGCCATCTCGTTTATTACAAAGAATGCCGCACTGCTTCATGGTTGCTAATAAATGGGTCTCAACAAGCACTGGGCTTCATTTTTGCCCTAAGGCAAGTATCTATGCCACCTCTTTAAATGTTAAGTGTCTCTAGAAAAATTGTTGAAAGCCTTTAGAGCAGAATATAAAACTGTTTCTTCACACAGGTTTTCATCCACAGATTGCATGCAAAACATCTCCATCTGCTCTAGTCCTTAAAATCCTGCATGAAAAATTGACTTTTAATTAAACGTTTAATTACTTTCTCTTCCCTTCTGCATGCCTCCTCTATTTGTAAACTACTCCAGATTTCATGTCTGTCTACCATAGCAATATATATTCCAGAAAGCATTTGCTTCCTAAATAGCCTCCTATAACCATCACACCTAAGCCACGAATCTACCAGATACAAACTGTAGTAAATAAGGACGATCACTAACTAAGCACTTCAGTGTCTCACCAGAAATAATAAGGCTATATAAATGCAATTCCGATTTTAATAGTGCTTTCAACTGTTAATTATTGTGCACAACAGCTGCAGAACATGGCTAAAAATATTGATAAAAACAATATATCTCGTAGGCAAGACCTATCAGCTTTGCCAATGTTTGTTTTATTTTCTTTTGTATGGTGACCTCATTTTATTTATTGATACTGACATGACCTTCAATTTGCAAACAAATATAAAATAGCATACCATGACAAACGGTTTGCAAAAATCAAGGTGACTGATGGACAATGATTGGATGGAGCAGCGGTTCAGGTTTTACAGGCAGGATGCCCCAATGGTAAGCTTTGAAAGGTTTAGGTCGCTGGGAGATTTTAACTTGTTAGTTGCCTTACAGACAATGCAAGAGACTAGAGTCTCTTGCTCTCCCTTTCACATTGATTTCTGGTCTTTTGATGGATCCAATTAATAAGTCATCTGGAGGGGGTTGTGCATCCTCACATGCCCTCTAACTTCCTCTTATTAATTTCCTCCCATAACCTCATCATTGTGGCCATCTCTACCAACCCCTGTACTCTCTTGTGAGTGTAAGGATTTTTCTCTGCAGCCACCTCAAGCTCCTACATCTTCTCTCAGCATTGAAAACAAGTGTGCTTAGTGTTTGAGAAAACCATCCAGTTTGGCTGGCAAACTGGTGCAGGAGCAGATCGGGGCAGGGAGACCTATCAGAGGAGAGCAATATCTGTCCCCGCCTTACATACTCATTTCATCTTCCACACCTTCCAGTCATCAGGAGGATTTTGAATTAGTCAAATTTGATCACTGTTACAACCACCATCTTCTCAAAGGCACCAAACTCTAGCAACACTTCACGATTCTTGTGGTTCAAATCCTTTATTTGTATTATTCAATGTGTTGTGTTCCTCTTCATGTATGTTATGTAGTAAAAGGATACAGGTTGGCTTGGGCACCTTGAATAGACGGTATAGAACTACATCATGGGATGTCTATAATTGTACTACAATGCATACTAGCCTCCTCAATAGAAGATGCAGGTGATATTGGAATAACTGTGATGGCATTTTGACCGTACTCCATGTGAAACGTGGACGCATGTCGAACATTTTTAGATTTAACTTACATGTTTTGAAGCTGTAAGTCATTTAAACATCTCAGGAATGAACACAACTGTTGGTCCAGTGTAAGGGAATCCTGCCAAGGAACCCTACTAATTACAATAGGAAGACTTGATAAAGTGGTCTTATGCCAAAAATACTTAAGGCTGTGAGTATAATTGTTAGGATGGTTTCCTAAATGTGAGCTCTGTGAATTGATTAATAGAAAGAAAGTATTTGGGGGCAACAGAAATAATTGTGAACTGTTGCTTGGGTTTGTGCCTTTCACGAGATTTGACTCATTCTGTAATCTAGTGATACAATTGGATAGCTGGTGTTGGGGGTGCATCACCAACAATGCTGGGGAATTCTTGTTTCCAAGCCCTAGGACAACACATGATTTGGTACAAATCCTTATGACATAGAAAGAGAACACTGACAACAGTCTGAGTCACACAGAGAACATGAATAGATGGAGGAACAAGTGCAGTGTGTAACACAGAATCCCTTGCAAGCTGAGGTGGGCAACACTCTTTTTGTGTACCTTCTCTGCAGGATCTCAAGGACAGCAACATTCCAATTCAAACTTTAATCTTTGGAAGCAGCACCAACCTGGCCAACAATGTAATCTGTACTCCGTTCTGCAGTGGCTTCTTTGAACCATGCAGAATGCTAACTTCAAGTTTTTATTCCTTCCGTCCATGTACCACTATACAAAGGCTACAACTGTGTGGGTCTATCATGTGCATTTGTTTAAACACAATGAATGACTGCATCTTGCCTCCATCCATACCAAAACGCTGTCACCTTTAGGGAGCTGGTGTAAAGCCTGGACCAACCTATGAATTTATCTCTGCAAAGCAATTTGAAGCAGATTCTTGAACAAGTAAGAAGAAGCACACACATACGCAGACACATGTTCAAGCATTGGATGTGATCACAGTTAGAATCATAACCATGTTTGGTCAGCATGGTTCTCTATTGGCCATCAAATTTGTAAGCGAAGGTGCACACACAAATCTACAGCATATTAGACCCAGCTACATGCAAATCAGTCTTGACCCTACTCCAATAGGATGCTCCCTATGTGGCAAGGGTGTGCCCAGATGTGGGTTCTGAGCTCACAGTGCCACTGGAACCAAGCTGCACCCAGCTGAAGATCCCCAGTCAGGGCAAAACTGGTCTTGAGTTGCTTGTCTTCCAGTTCAGAGAGGACCTGGTCTGGTAGTTTGGGGTGGGCTGTTGGTATAGGAGTAGGTTCCAGACCGATCTGCTTATGGATAACTCCAAACTGAGTTGGCATGGTGAGCAAAAAAACAATGGGTTGGAATTCTACCTCGAGCAATTTATGAACACCAACAGATTGTAGTGATGCCATTAAAGGAGGAGCCATCCCATTTGTGTCAAAAACACATCCACTGAGAACTATAAAAGACTAAATAACCCATAAATAAACCAATGTCAGGAACAACTTTGTTTTCTGAACTCTGATACTCTATGATACACTAGTTTAGAGCATCAGACCTTCAATGTGAGCATTGCACTTAGTTGAGAAGAGCCATTGTACCCAAAGAATGGGTCTCAGAGAGTTTTCCTTCTACACTGCCCTGCAGCAGTTTCGGCATTTGACAGTGGTTCTCTTTGTTATCATTTTGACTATCACAAAATGGGAATAAAGCAGCTTTTCAAGATGTGGAGTTCAGCCCGATTGAAGCAACAGTTTCCGTATAAATTATTAGTATCTGGTGATAGTAGTATTTCTTCATAAATGCCGCCGGGGGTGGGGAGTGGGCAAGGCCAGATGTTCTTTGGAAGAAAAATACAGCCACTTCCCGGGTAGGGTGGTGGGCAAATTGTACTAAACCTCCAACTTCAACAAGAATAACAAGTTGTCATATTAAAACAATAAACATATGTTGTCTTTTTCTTCAGTTAGATATACAACAATAACACAGTAGGCGATCCATTTGACAGTGCACTGCAGGTGATCAGTGAATAGGATGAACATGTGCACAGCAAAATAACAAGTCACGACACAATATTGACTGTGTAGAACAACCCTTGTATGATCCAGGTTACACTGTTAGATCAGGCCCAAAAGTTATATACAATAGATGTTCACTCAATAAAGTGAGCACGACGTTTCAACCCCACATATTAACTCTTTACTTGGTGTTCTTCAGGACAACATGATGATGCTGACGTCTTACAATGTAAGAAGAAAGTGACCCACCATTAGCCTTGCGTGCCACTATTTTTTAAATGAAAAGTTTAAAAGTTAGTACAGTCTTACCACAAAGAGATAATTACTGTCGTTACTCAGGACCAACATAAAATCAATCTGTGATTCAAATTACAGAACACCGGATGTATAAAAAAGTCTGACCTGGTGTCTATCAAATGTAGCAACAAAAGCATTGCTCTATTGGATAAATGCAGTAATGTACATTTGGGTAGTAGCACCCAGTAATATGGCAAAGCACCATGAATGTGACAATTAACAAAACAGCTAATTGTAGACCTTAGCTCAACAATCCTTAGTTGTATATCTATCACTGTCAGCAGGAAAAATATATAAAATCTGAATCACTGCAATCGAATTACAAAATAACAATCAGTACATAACATAATTCCAATTCTGGCTTATGAGTTGGATGACAGGGAAGATAAACCTAAGTAAGACTCGCCAGGTGTGCAAGGGCCAAATGCTGATTTCTTCTCTACTTCAATCGCTCAATTTTATGATGAAAATAAAGATTATTTCGGAATTGTCAGAGATTTACAACACAAAAAATGGTGTCATCATGTGGAAGCGCGACAAAACTCAGACGAAGATTGCCCTTACCATGTCAAACTATAAGAAGTGGGGCAAGGGATATTTAAATACAGGATCTGCAAAGGGAAGCGCTGTGTGCATGCTAGGATGAATAGGTTAAGCGTTTAGGAGGAACTTAAAGACTGAAAAGAAGCAATTTTGAAAGTAAAAAAATTAAACAATATACTTAGGCACCATGAGAAATACTGAACAGTGGGGTGCGTGGCTAAGCAGGCGATCATGTTGGACGCGAGCTAAGAGAGCTCCGCGTCCCACCCGGCTAATCCGATGCCACACAGGGGATCGACGGCCGGTGGCGCCTGCTAAATAAAGCACCGGGCGGCTGTGGGGCCCCAGGCAGAATCGGAGCTCGGTGCCGGCTCCCCAGGGCGGTGTGAGACGGAATCGGGCCGGGCCTGTGGGAATCCACGGCCTGCGGGCTTGAGTGAGACGGTGGGAGCAGACTTGCAGCGCCGCACGATTGTGGTGCGGTGAGGCCCGGCCGTGGACACTGGTCTGCGGGGAGCCCCCTGGAGAACTGGTGCCCCGTTGGGGTGAAGAGGAGTAGGAGGATCCTGCGGACACGCAGTGGGGGCGTCGGCTCCCTGTTAGGAACACCCAGGCGCAGAGAGGGAGGGCTGGGCATGCCAGCTGCATGGGTTGGGCTGCTGGCCTCCCCCTGGCTGAACTGATTGCCAAAGGCCTCAGAGGCCTGATATTGGAGCGCAGTGGAATGAAGGCGCGGGGCAGGAGGAAGATAGTGGAGCAGCTGTGGGCTGGGCTAATCGTGCTGCTGCGCAGTGATGTATCGGAGGCACAGGCAAGTGGGCCCAGCCCTGGTTGCAGATCTGGTGAGATGTTATTCTAACTGGCATCGGAGGAGGCAGGGGAGCGAAATTACTGCCAGCTACAGCAAGGGTGATGAAGAGTAGGTCCCCTCTGGTACCTGGTGCAGAGGACTTACGCTAGTGTGGTGGAGGATGGCGAGGAGCTAGAGGTTGCCCTGGAGGGCCTAATCTGCTGCGGGATCGCCACATTGGTTACAGCGGTCTTCTGGACTGGTCTTCCCGCGCCAACAGGGTGAGCCGAGGGGTTCTGAGCTGCTGGAGCTGGTGGTGAGTCGCCCAGTGAGTGGAGTGGAACTTGCTGGAGCTTGCATTTGTCCTGGTCATGGCAGGGACGGGCAGCCTTCGCTCCGGCACTGGAGCTGGGAGGTCACAGGACGCTGCGGCGCAAGATAGCGAGAAGTTCGATGCTGTGCTGGCTGCGTTTGAGCACATCGGGGACTCGTTGGAGCGGGCTCACACATCTTTGGAGGCTAAGGTTGACAAAGTGGCCAGTGAACTTGTCCTCCTGCACGCTGACCACTGCAATCTGGCAGACAAAACAGATATGATAGAGGCACCAGAAGACACAACATACGTGTGATTGGCTTACCGGAAGGAGTGAAGGGTCCGGATGCAGTAGCCTACTCAGAGATTTTGATTTAGACCGTTCCTTCCCCCTTTGCCTACGTCTCCTGCGGTGGCAGCCGCGAGTGGGTTGGTAGATTGGACGCAACAATGGCACCTGATAGATATTTGGAGGCAGCGGAATGCTGCAGACAGAGTTTACTCATACTACTCTGCTCCGCACTCCCTCCATGTAAGACTGGATAGAATACTCTGCACAAGGAACCTGACCTCTGCGGTTGTAGGCGTAGATTACTTAGGGCGCACGCACTCGGACCACAACCCACAGATTGTACCACTGGGTTGGGATCTCTCCCCCTCGGCTGTCCCTACCTGGAAACTCCGACCTGAGCTCTTGGAGGACACGGCTTTTAAAGCATTACTGGAAGCGGCGATCCCTGAATTTTTTTAGCATAACGATGGTACTGCCTCTATGGGCCTATTGGAGTGGGATGCTTTCAAGGTCTTTATCCGAGGTCACTGTATGGGGACTCAGTGGAATTTGGGCCACTCGATCGAACATGACCTAGCTCGTATAGAGCGCGACTTGTTTCACCCAGAGAGGGAAGTTGCCGGAGTCCTACGGATGAGGCCTGGTTAGCCAAGGCTCAAGCTGAGCGTCTGTCGCTGCTTGAACGGCTGCGTTGTCTGAAGTATGCTGTGCACTCAGCGAGATCGTATGCCTCAGCAGACAAGTTGGGCAAACTTCTAGCCTGGCTGGTCAGAGGTGACCGTGACCATGGCCCGATTATAGAGGTCCAATCGGAGTCTGGGCATCTGTTGCATACGCCGGGGGAAATACATACTGCGTTTACGCAGCATTACCAGGCCCTGTACGCCTCAATGGTGAGTTCCTCTGAAGGGTCTTGTACCGAGTTCCTTGCTAGTGTGGAACTCCCACAACTGACGGTGGACCAGGGGAATGCACTGGAGGAACCTCTTGATGTTGCTCAGATACAGGCCAGTATTCGCAAGCCGGCGTCTGGTAAGACGCCGGGTCCGGATGGTCTGCCGCCTGACTTTTATAAGGCATTTAATTTAATACTTGCACCCAAGTTACTCCGCGTTTATGAAGAGGCAGTGCAGAGGGGCTGTTTGACGCCATCTCAGGGGGAGGCACTGCTTGTGCCCCTTCCCAAGCCTGGCAAAGACCCAGTAGAGCTGGGATCGTACTGACCGCTAGCCATGCTGAATACGGATTACAAAATACTGGCCAAAATGTTAGCAATGCGGCTTGCGCCTATAACGCCGGGCCTGGTGCACCTGGATCAAAATGGATTTGTGCCAGCGAGGGATACGTCACACAATATTAGGGACTGGCCACGGGCGGGTTGCCTTGTTCTTGATCTGAAGAAGCCTTCAATTCCCTGGAGTGGCCGTATCTTTTCCGGGTCTTGCGGCGGTTTGGTATTGGGCCCCACTTTCTTTGGATGGTTAAGTTGCTATATACTAATCCTCAGGTCCGGGTTTAGGTGGGGGGCATTATATCAGAGCCTGTCAAGGTGTGTAGAGGTACGAGGCAGGGTTGCCCCCTGCTGCTGTTTTTTTCCCTTGCCATGGAGCCACTGGCGGCGGTCTTGCATGATAGGGGCTCTGACTGGGGTATTACCCTGGTGGATGGTCTGCACGTGGCATCGCTGTACGCTGATGGCCTCTTGTTGTATTTACGGATGTAACACGAATCTCCCCAGAGGTTGGGACCCTGTTGCAGCAGTTTGCCTTGCTGTCTGGCCTAAAAGTCAATTGGTCCAAATCATGCCTCTTCCCTTTTGATTCTACGCTTCCGAATCCAGAGCTTTGTCTTGCTGGGAGTACGGTCCCATGGCAACCACACACCTTTAGGTACCTAGGCATCCGTATTTATCATGGTGAGGGAGACCTAGTTGATGGGAATCTTAAGAGAGCGGTATCTTTGATCAAATCCCAGATGGCTTTTTGGCAGATGCTGCAGCTGTCGGTGGCAGGCAGGATAGCGTTGCTAAAAATGATCGTTTTGCCACGCCTACTATGTTACTTTTCTAACCTCCCACAATATATCCCCCCCAGCTTTTTCAGGAAACTGGAGTCTACGTTGAGGGAATTCATTTGGAATGGGGGTCGATGTTGGGTCGCGTTGAAAAAGCTGTATTTGCTGTTAGAGAGAGGCGGCCTGGCGGTCCCTAACCTGGAGCACTACTATCTGGCCTCTCAGCTCCAGTGGGTATCTAAGTGGTTGGCGGGTCTTCATCTCGCAGATACGGCGACCATGGAAGGCCCTTGGTCCCTCATGCAGGTGTCACACCTGTTTCACCCACTTACACGCAGGGTATCACTGGGACAAATATTCCTCAAGGTGGCTTGTAGCTGTTACCGCAGATCCCTGCGCCTTACCGGTGGGGTGGTTCCATTTGCTCCAGCTCTGGCGTTGCTGGGTACCCCCCGTGGCCCTAAGATTATGTCGGGTCCAGAGCTACGTGCGTGGCATGATGCGGAGTTATGTACGCTGGGTGACCTCTATGATGATGGCAGGCTGATTCCATTTTCGACACAGGTTCAGGAGTCGGGGCTGACTGCAGGACAGTTCCTATTGTACAATTCACTGTTGAGGTTTTTAGCATCCAGGTGGGGTGACATGTCTGTGGCCCCTCCCATGCATTTGCTGTTACAGTACATACATGTGATGGGGCAGGGGAAACACCTGATTAGATGGTTTACTGACGCATTGCTCATACACAAGGCCCTGGAATGCGTCACACTGCGTGCGGCCTGGGACAGGGATGCGTCCATTTCAGTTACGGACACGCAGTGGAGGTTAGTTGTTTCTGGACACGTTAATGTGCCCTGCAATTCTAGATTTCGCCTGATCCAGTTCTATATCATTCACAGGGCCTATCTTACTCCGGCTCGTGTGAACAGATATTTTGCTCGCCAAGATGCGGCATGCCCCCGTTGTTCTTCCATAGATGCCGACATGCTGCACATGTTATGGTCCTGTGCGTCCCTGCATCGCTTCTGGAGGGCGGTGGTGGGCTGCCTATCAGAGTGTACGTCATGTCCGGTTCCACTTACTCGGGAGGTCTGTGTGCTGGGCCTTTTTCCTAGGGGAAGGCGGCATCGAGCTGAGGTGCGATTCCTGGATCTGAGCCTGATAGCGGCTAAGCGGCTGATAACCCACAGGTGGAAGTCGGCTGACCCACCGGCTGAGAAGGCCTGGAAATATTCATTCGGGGTGTGGGCAGCAGTGGAGGGAGTGGCGCTGAGGTGAGAAGACGCGCTGGGGCTACGCAAGTATCCGTTATCAGACAGGTGGGAGGAGATGGTGTCCTGTAAACGAGATGCGAGCCAGGGCTCAGATGCGGAGGAATCAGTCTAGCTGCTGCGGCGGGTGTGAGTCTGCTTGTGGACTGGGAGTGTGAGTGAGGGGATGCTAGTGCCTGAGAGGCCGGCCTGGCCTCGGTTCTTAAGAGAGAGCCGAATGTTGTCAGGGCGGCAGGTGTCTATGGTTCGTATGCAACCCCGTCCTATACTAGTATGAAGGGATGGCGCAGAGAGATTCCCGCACCTACGGTGGTATGCTTAAATCACAACTTATAGACTGTATAAATAGCACTCCAACGGTTGTTCTTGTTCATGTTCTTATTGTTGTCTGTGGTTTGCTTAAACTATATATCTGCCAGCTAATCATTGTACGAACAGGTTGATCCTCCGGTATGGTCTGAAGAGACAGGTAGATATTTGCTCTCCTTCAAGGTGTCTGCAGGCTTTAGAGCTCTATTCTATGAATCCTCTCTTTAGAATTGGTATGTTCGTTAATCCTACGCTATGTGAAATTGGGGTGCATTGTGGTTAAACACTTTGACTGGAGGACTAGTTATAAGCTGGCTGACACCTACCGTTCTTCGTTGTGCGTATACAGTTAACTAGTAATTGCACAAATTTGTTATCCTACTGCTGATGTAAATCATAATGTTATAATACGCTGAAAATACCAATAAACAGATGTTCGAAAAAAAGAAGAAAAAAAAAGAAATAATGAACAGTAGTTCTCCTTGACTGAAGGAACCACATATTCAAAGAAAAGACACAATATAAATATAGTTTATTTCAAGGTAAGTACTGTCTATAAACATGCAGAAGCTAAGTGCCTATCAACAATATATGAGTATGTTTAAAAATGGTATAGAGGCAATTTGGAAATTTTAAGAATTAAACAATATACATTAGGAACATCTAGATAAATGGGCATATTCTCACTATATTACCCATGTTTCCAGGAATACTGAGTGGCGTCTTGGTTTCCAGTTAATGTTAGGGGCCATCGTCAACGGTGCTCAACTGAGCAATTCCGGTTTAGTAAGGGGGGCAGCCACGAAGTGGACATGTCTACTCACTCATCACTATGCAGAATGCAAAAGGTCACCAACGCCTCCTATGCACTTAAGGGCACATTTACAAGAAAGTGGGGCATCATAAATGATGTGCCACTTGTCATGCACCCCCCTCTACTGGCACCTAACGACAGCATGGCTGTGCTGTATTTACAATTTGGCACACCAAGGCGGTCGTTAGCACAATAGCGTCGACATTTTTTCTCTATTGTGGTGCTTTCCTATACTAGCATCAAAAACTTTGACACTAGTGCAGCAAAGCACAGGGAGGCCCGATTAACATAATGGGTGCGTTATTTTAATGCCTGTTCTGAGCAGGCGTTACAAATGATGAAAAAATGGCACAGTGAAATGTTGTAAATTTCACTGCACAATTGTTTTGGGCCTCCAAGCGCCGGAATGCCGCCCTTGCGTACATTATGCCTAGCTCAGGCATACTGTGGCGCAAGGGATTACAAAGTGTCGCATATTGTAAATATGGTGCATCAGAAATGCTTACTTAATGCCCCATTAGTGTAAATAAAAAGACACTAATGTGGTGCAAGGAGGTGCAAGGGGTTTGTAAACATGCCCCAAATATGTATATATATGAAACAAAGCGCATAGTTTTAGAAGGGAAGCTATCGGTTTCCCATCCCTGCATTAGACTCTCGCTTTTTGTGTAAGCAGAACCACAAAAAAGTTAAAATAACTTCTTTCACTATTTTGGAATGTATTCCATATGTCTCCCTGGGCTGTGTAGTTAGAACTTTACTATATGTATAAATAAGCAAAAGGGCCACAGCCAATATCACCATCATGCAAAAGCGTCTTATTTAATTTGGTTCATTTGAATTGATAATGTTCTTCAGAAAGGTTTGTCTGAATAGATGGGGGAATCCCAGCGGCAGAGTGCACAGTCCTAAGAGCAGCAATGCCGGAGAACAAATTTCTACACCCAGCAAGAACTCTGAGACCTACAATTTTCTGAATATGAGAATCACATCCTCAGGCCGTATTTACTCGCAACACAAGATTAATCAGTCAATACATTACTATATTTCCAAACATTATATGCATTGATTGATAGAAAAAAACTATACCTTTGATCATTTAACCAGTAGATATGCTAGAGTCATTGTTGATACCCAGCTGGCCCTTCCAACCTTAGCTAATTTACTAGAGGCCCCTACTGCTAGCTCTTGGGTCCTCTGGTGTATCTTCTCATAGGACAAACTCACCCGCGCCTCAGTTCCAAGGGAGCCTAGGCTAACTTGTAAGCTGAACCCATAATAAAACCAGGCCAGAGTCAACCAAAAAGGGGTATCCCACGGTACCAGTTGTAGGATTGGCCTGGGCAACCTGGGCCATAACTTGGTCCCCTGTTGCAAGCACCATCGCCTTCACTTCCCCAGGGCAGTGCTATGGACTACCTGTAAAGGGGTAGGGGCAATTGCTTTTAGGGCCTATCATTGAACCCCTAGCCCCAGTGGTCACAATAGTACCACTGCCCTTACTTGGGGTAAAGTGTATGCCAAATCCATAATTCGCCTCACTTTTGAATGTGTGATGCCAGGGTGTCTACCTGCTTTGTGACTATCCACAAGTCTACACCCACCCCCCAAAATGTGACTAAACAAATTCAAATAGTTGACATTATGGGAGGGTTGACATTAGAACAGACAACACCAAGATGAAGGGCACCATGAGCATGTATGTCAACTGCAGGGCACTTGGCAGGGAAAAAGCAGGGCAATGTCCCCAGCCCTTCCAGCTTAAATACCGGTTGCTCTGCACCTTTGCAGCCCCAAACTCAGTGGCGCCATGGCCCCACCAGCCAGTCATGGAGGGAGCCAGGCTTCACGGTCTTTCTTGAACCACTCCTGGTTCCCTAGTACAGCAGCAGCCTCTGTTGAGGGTCCCGCCCCCACCCCAGGGGGATCCACGCCTAAGTAGGGGTTTGTGAAAAATTCCACTTCCCCAGCGGAGTACATGGAGCTTTGCCCACTCCGCACTCTCAGAGTTCTGGCAAAATTCCGCCAACTGCCGTGTGGTGGAGTTTTTTCTCACGCTTGGCTCGCCAATGTTAATTTGCCAAGAGTGAGCTAGAATTTGTGTTCTTTAGTGTAACCTTCGTGTGAACGCTACCCGGCAAGATTTCTCAATAGAGGCAGTCGTCTCAGGTCACAACCATTCATGTTGAAAAAGCGGCTGCTCAAGTAAAGAGTTTACTCGACCAGCAAAAAAATAAACAGCGCTCTCTGGCCCACCGCATGGCGGCTTGGGGGGAGCAGAGGGCTTGCCCGTTCTCCCCCCGGGCTGATCGGGCAATGGGACGAGCCATTAGGAAGGGTTGTAGTTGATTGGCTAAGGGTGTCAGGATGGGGCGGGTTATAAGGTTAGGTATATATAGGGTGGGTGGGGTGTGGGCGGCCTCTTCGACCGTTGTCACACCCAGGAGGCGGTACTGTTTTTTGGGCGTGTGGTTTAGGAGTTTATTCCGAGTTTTAATATAGTTAGGTGGTGGTGTTTTATAGCGTAATTCATATATTTTGTTAGAGTTGAAAGTGGTCGTAGTTCTTATGGAGCCCAATAAAGTAGTAGAAGCGTTGAGAATATTACAAGATGAAGGGCGTGAGGACCTTATCAAGGAAGGTGTTCTAGAGCAGGCGTGGGTGGGGTTAAGAAGACCAAAAAGGTCGTCAGCTGAAGGGGTATCGGCAGCTATTTTAGCGTGCACGTCCCCAGCTGTTAGCCCTAGGAAGTCGAAGAAGTTTAGATCTAGGAGCGTGTCTGGTAGGAAGGTAACCGTTTCACCAGAACGCGTTTTACAAAAAAATTAATTGCAGGTAGACTTACTCGGAGGTCGCTCATGTCGGAGGGGCGGGATTAGGGTTTCCAGGCGGTCGGAAGCATCTTTGAGGCAGCGTGTGGCGGCCCTCGGGCGGGGGTCGTACCAGGTTGCTGCGATGCGCGAGTTGGAACAGGTGGTGGCGCATGATTTAGGAACGCGCCCGTCACCTGTTCGTGCTGAGAGGCAGTTGAAGAAGCTGGCGGTTGGCGCGCATGCGCGTAGGAGGCGGCGTTTGGTTGGGAGTCACGCGCAACAAGCTCAACACGCTTTAGAAAGCGAGGGGAGAGCTCCGGCTCCATTAGACGAAAGAACCTTAAGAGGGGCAGCAAAGATGGCGGCGCCCTTGGGGTTTTCAGTAATTTCCGAAGCAGGTGAGGATTTGCAGTCGGGGGTGGAGAGAGATGTTGGTGAGGATACAATTTGTGAGGACATTGTTATTGTACTTGATTCTGAGGATGATTTGGAGACAGGCAACGAATTTTATGATGAGGGGTGTAGTCAGAGTTTGCCAATGTCAATTAGGCTGCCTGTGCAGGTTGGTAGGGATTTTCAATGGATTCCTCGGCAAGTGAGTCCAATGGTACATAGGGCGCAGGAGTGGGAAGTGTCTAACCAGTCAGTTTTGAGGGCAGGTGAGCAGGTGGATTTTGTTGATGGGCAGGGTCAGTTATTAGAGGCACTATTTGTGGTGCAGCAGTGGAGGATGGGACATCAGGGTCGGCGCAGGTTAGGCTTGACTTTTGGCAGCAAGGAGAGAGGGCGTACCGTCCTGGGTGTGATGTTCCTCATGCTTTAGGCGGGCATGAGGTGGCTGCAGCTGGACAGCGGCTGGGGCGGCCAGCTGTTTTTTCTAGACCGGTGGAGGTTCGGGCACCTTCAGGACACCGGGTGGAAGAGAGGGTGCAGCCCGGAGCGGTTCGCCTGACTTCGAGGGAGGTACGAGTTAGCGGAGAAGGATCCTCGGCTTCAAATGCCGGTGGTTTGCGTTCATTTCCGGCGAGCCAGGGTGCTTTGTCAGGTTTGACTGGTGAAGAGGATTTAGATTATGAGGAGGAAGATACGAGTCGGCCGACTACAGTTACGAAAACTTCATCAAGCAAGAAGGCGGTCCCGGGCGATCTTCTTGCAGGCGGCAAGAATGTCTTGTCTAGCAATTTGATTAGAGGTGAGGTCACTAATACATTGGGTGCGGTTGGGGCAGTTTCTGGTAAAAAGGTGGTGGGGGATAATTTGAACAATGTGGATGTGGCTATTCAAGTTGAGGATGTGGGGGTACAAGAGAGTAAGAGTGGAAGTTTATCGGGTGCTATTGACACGGTGTCAGGTAAGCAGGATTTGACTCAGGTGAGTATGGGGCAGTCTGGTGTTGGGTCAGGGGAAGGTACATCTGGTGGTTCTAAAGCAAAGAAATTACCTTACATGGGAGTGTCGATGCCTTTGGGGGCGCATCTCACTCAAAACTTGAAAGAGAAGATTTGGAGAGGGGAATTAATTGATGTATTTAAACTACTTCATAGAGAAGTGCAGGCTAAAGAAGGCTCAAAGGAGGAGGAATGGGAGTTAGCCCGTAGGCCTAAAGTCCCATCGACAATTGAAAATTGGACCTCGGCATTTTTGATATATGCGAGTGTCTTATGCGAGAGCTTTCCGGACTGTTGTGTGGCCCTTTTTAAATATATGGATGTGGTAAGAAGGGCTCAGATGGACTATGGAGGGTTTGGATGGTTTCGTTACGATGAAGAATTTCGGGCACGAAAGGCTATGTATCCGGAGAAGGTTTGGGGGGAGATTGATAATGAATTGTGGATGCAGTGGCTGAGGACGGCAAGGAATGTTCTGACGACTCATACGGAAAGTGGTTTACCGGTTCAGTATAGGCCCTTTCAGGGACGTCCTACCCAGGCTGGGGTGGGTTTCGGACAGAGAGGCCAGTTCCCACACAATGGAGCATGCTGGGCATTTAATAGCGGGCAGTGCAGTAGACAGCAGTGTAAATTTAGGCACGATTGTTCCAACTGTGGGGGCAGGCACCCATCATATCAATGTTTTGGAGGGTTTAATTGGGCTGGACAAGGGGTGCAGGGTAGAGGATCAGACAGAGGTAGGTTTCATGGACAGCAGATGGCAAGTAAAGGGCCCTACTCCTATCCGTCAACGGTGCTCAACTGAGCAATACCGGTTTAGTAAGGGGGGCAGCCACGAAGTGGACATGTCTACTCACCCATCACTATGCAGAATGCAAAAGGTCACCAACGCCTCCTATGCACTTAAGGGCACATTTACAAGAAAGTGGGGCATCATAAATGATGTGCCACTTGTCATGCGCCCCCCTCTACTGGCACCTAAAGACAGCATGGCTGTGCTGTAAAAGTGTTGCTGTAAAAGTGTGTAGTGTCGATGCCTTTGGGGGCGCATCTCACTCAAAACTTGAAAGAGAAGATTTGGAGAGGGGAATTCATTGATGTATTTAAACTACTTCATAGAGAAGTGCAGGCTAAAGAAGGCTCAAAGGAGGAGGAATGGGAGTTAGCCCGTAGGCCTAAAGTCCCATCGACAATTGAAAATTGGACCTCGGCATTTTTTATATATGCGAGTGTCTTATGCGAGAGCTTTCCGGACTGTTGTGTGGCCCTTTTTAAATATATGGATGTGGTAAGAAGGGCTCAGAGGGACTATGGAGGGTTTGGATGGTTTCGTTACGATGAAGAATTTCGGGCACGAAAGGCTATGTATCCGGAGAAGGTTTGGGGGGAGATTGATAATGAATTGTGGATGCAGTGGCTGAGGACGGCAAGGAATGCTCCGACGACACATACGGCAAGTGGTTTACCGGTTCAGTATAGGCCCTTTCAGGGACGTCCCACCCAGGCTGGGGTGGGTTTCAGACAGAGAGGCCAGTTCCCACACAATGGAGCATGCTGGGCATTTAATAGCGGGCAGTGCAGTAGGCAGCAGTGTAAATTTAGGCACGATTGTTCCAACTGTGGGGGCAGGCACCCATCATATCAATGTTTTGGAGGGTTTAATTGGGCTGGACAAGGGGTGCAGGGTAGAGGATCAGACAGAGGTAGGTTTCATGGACAGCAGATGGCAAGTAAAGGGCCCTACTCCTATTAAAATGAAGTTGTGAGCTATTGGTTACAATTTTATCCTCTGCTTGAAGAAGCAAAAGTATTGCTTAGGGGTTTTCAAGAAGGTTTCAAACTGTGCTATCAGGGTCCGAGGTTGAGGAGATGGGCTAATAATTTGAAGTCAGCAAGGCAGTTTCCAGAAGTGGTGAGGGCTAAACTCCAGAAGGAGGTGAAATTGGGGATTGTGGGTCCTTTTTACAGCTGGCCTTTACATAATTTGACCATTTCACCTTTAGGAGTTGTTCCTAAGAAACAGCAAGGCGTATTTCGCCTTATTCACCACTTATCTTGGCCAGCGGGAGCATCAGTTAATGACTTTATTGCCAGGGAAGATTCTGTAGTCCATTACGCTTCGGTGGATTTTGCAATTTCTTTAGTCAGGAGATGCGGGCGTGGGGCTGAAATGGCGAAATCAGATGTTCAGTCTGCTTTTAGGCTTTTGCCGGTTCACCCTGAAGATTTTTCCTTGTTGGGCATGCAGTTTGAGGATGCCATTTATGTTGACAGGATGTTACCAATGGGTTGTTCGGTTTCATGTTCTCTTTTTGAGATGTTTAGTACATTTCTGCAATGGTTTGTTCAAGTTCAGAGAGGCTGTAAGTTTGTCACTCATTATTTGGACGATTTTCTATTTGTGGGAAAACCACGGTCTGGCGAATGTGGTTCAGCTTTGGCAGTTTTCGAACAAGAGATGGGGAATTTTGGGGTTCCTTTGGCCCTTGAAAAGACTGAAGGGCCTTCGACTTGTTTGAGTTTTTTGGGCATTGAGTTGGATTCCTTGAAAATGGAGGTGCGGTTACCTGAGGAGAAAGTGAAGCAGTTGATTTTGTTGTTGGAGGAAGCGGTTATAAAGCCTAAATTAGAGTTGCGTTGCGCTCAGAGTTTGTTGGGTCACCTGAATTTTGCTTGCAAGGTGGTTCGGGTTGGCAGAGCTTTTTGTAGGCGCCTGGGTTTTGCGATGTGGGGAGCGGTTTTACCTCATCATCACATTCGGATTCGAGCAAGTGTTAAAGAAGATTTGAGGATGTGGATCAGTTTCCTACAGGACTTCAATGGGGTTACCATGTTGGTGGATGATTCTGAGTGGCTTTGGCAGATTCAGATTTTTTCGGACGCGTCAGGAGCGCACGGTTTTGGCGTTTTCTGGGATGGACACTGGGCGGCGGAAAGTTGGCCTTCGAGCTGGAAAAAAGCTAAGCATAGCATTGCATTTTTGGAGTTTTTTCCCCTGGTCGTGGCTTTGACGCTTTGGGGTCCCACCTTTGAAAATAGGAATGTTATTTTCAACGTGGATAATCAGTCAGTTGTTAACTTCGTTAATTTTCAAAGAGCAAAAGATGAAAGGGTTCTCAAGCTGTTGAGAGTGTTTTTGCTAAAATGTTTGACCCTTAATGTGATGTTTAAGGCGAAGTATGTTCCTGGAATCAACAATGATGTGGCTGATGCCCTGTCTCGTTTTCAGTGGCGGAGATTCCGTGGTCTGGCACCGGGAGCGCATGTGATGAAGACGGCAGTTCCCAGGGAGTTATGGGAGTTAGGAGAATAAGGATGTTGGAGCTCGTACAGCATTCCATAGCTCTGTCTACTCGGAAGAGTTATGCTCAGGCCTGGTTGGAATTTTTGGATTCAGGTGCTGTTAAAAGGATGGGAGGTTGGGAGGGGTGGGGCGCAGAGGAGAGAGGATGCGGTTCAGTTTATTATGCAGCAAATAGAGTTGGGCTTATCCGCGGTTACCATATCAGGTAAGTTATCTGGCATTTCCTTTTACGGTAAGTATTTTTGGGGTTATGACCCGGTTGAGGGTGAGTTGTGTAGACGTTTAATTTCGGGTTGGGCTAGAGAGATGGGGGCGAGGATGGATAGGAGGCGTCCCATAACGTCACATCTATTGCAGGATATTTTGGGCGTTCTGGTTCAGGTTTGTTTTATAGGTTGGGAAGTAAAATTATTATCGCTTTGTATGTCATGCCTTTTTCACAGAGCTTTTCGGGTCTCAGAACTTCTTGGAATTAAAGGGCAGGGGAGCTTACTGCTGTCTGATGTACAGGTAAGGAATGGTAATGTAGTCCTTTGGCTTCAGGCGTCTAAGACGGACCAGTTGGGGAGGGGTCAAGAAGTGGTTTTGTGGGGTACTGGGTCTTGCATATGCCCGGTTATGTTGTGGAAGTCCTTTGTGGGAGGGCTGACAGGGTCGTCAAGGTTTGTATTCATTCATCAGGATGGTTCTTTGTTAAAGGCTCATCAGGTACTGGTTGTCTTAAAAAGGGCTTTGGGTCATTTAGGTCTTGATTCTAGTCATTATGAAACACATTCCTTTCGGATTGGAGCTGCTACAGAGGCCAAACGGATGGGCAAATCTGACAAAGCGATTATGGGTTTGGGGAGGTAGAAATCACAATGTTTTAAGTGTTATATTAGTTCTTTTAAATGATGGGTTGGGGTTTTTTACTGGGCTGTGTTTCCAATTTGCTGTTGGCGGGTAAGATATGGTGGGGAGGTTTTTTCCTAGTATTTGTTTCCATTCTTTACTACATCTTACTGTATTTCACCGCTTTATCTGTTTACATGTTATGTGGATTATGTTTCATATCAAATTTGCTGTTTTCTCTTAGGTTGTGTCGGGGGGTCCTGATGGAAGCTGTTCCGTATGGATAGTGGGGCACTCGTTCGTGCGGTTGGCACAGAAGCAGGCAGCATCCAGGAATTTGGAAAAACAATTGGGTTTGGATGGAGCAAAAATTAGGATCAGTTGGGTGGGTAAGAGCGGCATGAGATGGGGAGAATTGTTGTCGGTTCTTTCAAAGAGGCTTGAGCGTGGGGTTTGCCCAGATTTGCTGGTCATTCATCTTAGGGAGAACGATTTGGTGTCTCTTTCCGGTATCGGACTCTTGAAAGCGATGAAAATGGATCTGGTGAGGATAAAGGATCGTTGGGCTGGGACCCATGTGGTTTGGACAGGTTTGGTTCCCCGTAGAGTTTGGAGGGGTGCATATTCTTTGTCAGGAATTGAGAAGCAGAGGAAGAAGGTGAACAGGGAGATGAAGAATTTTTGTAGGGATCAAGGGTTTTCTTATTTGTTTCATGAGAATCTTGTGGCATCTGATAAGGATTTGTTTTGGCAGGATGGTGTGCATTTGTCTTTTATGGGGAATGAGTATTATTTACTGGATCTTAGGATCATGATTGCAGATTTATTGGGTGAGAAGCTTTGGGATCGTTAGTAAGATTTTGGGATGGGGCAGGAAAATGCCTCGGCGGGTTTTCCTGTGTGGCGGGGGAGTAGCATATAAAGGCTTTGGGGGGGAAGGGGATGATGCAGAAGATTTGAGGGCAGGGAGGTTTTAGTAAGGGTCACATGGGAGGAAAGGCAAGGGGAACTACAGAAGGTGGGCAGCAGGATAGATGGGGAAGGGATTGATAAAGGGCTATTGGGGTGGGGCAAGTTTAGAGGGTGGGGGAGGGGCTAGGAGGAAATACTGTTTAGTGAGGTTTTTAGTTTTGTGAGGCTTTAAGCCAAGGTTATTGTTATACCAGACCTGTTCTATTAAAGCGGCCTTTTATCCCTAAGACGAGCTTCTGTGGTTTGTCCCCCCCCCTTTTTGCCCGATGGGGGCTTGGGGGGAGCAGAGGGCTTGCCCGGTCTCCCCCCGGGCTGATCGGGCAATGGGACGAGCCATTAGGAAGGGTCGTAGTTGATTGGCTAAGGGTGTCAGGATGGGGCGGGTTTTAAGGTTAGGTATATATAGGGTGGGTGGGGTGTGGACGGCATCTTCGGCCGTTGTCACACCCAGGAGGCGGTACTGTTTTTTGGGCCCACCCTCCCTCCCTTCTTTTTGATCTTGGGTGGTTTTGTAGTTAGCTTTAATTTAAATTGGTATGGTTTTCTGTTAGCGGGGTAAAATTTATTTATTTTAGGCTTAATTAGGCTCTAACAGGACAGGTATTCATATGGTAATGGTGTTTACATGATGTTGATTAGATTCCTATGCCGCTGGTAGGCAGGTCTGGTGGGCAGGGGTGTAGCATATAAAGGCTTTGGGGGGAAGGGGATGATGCGGAAGATTTGAGGGCAGGGAGGTTTTAGTAAGGGTCACGTGGGAGGAAAGGCAAGGGGAACTACAGAAGGTGGGCAGCAGGACAGATGGGGAAGGGATTGATAAAGGGCTATTGGGGTGGGGCAAGTTTAGAGGGTTGAGGAGGGGTTAGGAGGAAATACTGTTTAGTGAGGTTTTTAGTTTTGTGAGGCTTTAAGCCAAGGTTATTGTTATACCAGACCTGTTCTATTAAAGCGGCCTTTTATCCCTAAGACGAGCTTCTGTGGTTTGTCCACCCCCCCCTTTTTGCCCGATGGCATCATTAGCGCTGATTTTACAGTGCTGAAGAAGCTTCCAGCACTAAGAATCAGCCCAAGCATCGCAACGAGCCCGATCCTGCCCACTCGCGGAACTCCACGGAATCGAGCAGTGTTTTTGTGTAATTCTGTGGCATTTCGCTGAGTGAAACTCTGCAGGTTCCACCCAGACCTGCTTATAAGCCGGGGACTACATTGTGAATGTTCATCCTTTGTTAAAAAAATACAAATATTAATGAAATTGTCTCAATATTAAAAAGGTCTTCAAAATTCCACAAATTATTCCTAACACGATTTGAAACAGTTCAATGTTTCTGGAGATTTTAACTTGGATCTGTTAGGTTATGTGTTAGGAAAATGAGTTCTAACCTCCTAGTTTTTCACTTTGGCTTCAGGTATTAAGACTTCTGCTGTGTGATGAGCCTCCCTAAGGGAGCCTCACACAATTTAAGCACTCTTTAGATTGGACTGTGAGCTGCAGTCTTTTAATATATGATTAACTGCATGTTGCAGCATGGCAAGTGGCTCAAGGCACGTTACAGGAGACATGTATGGAGAATGTGTGTGTGCGATACATGTTGTATTTTCAGATTATGGCAAGTAAGTTGTGTATATTTAGTGCTGTATTGTTTATACATGAGTCCATTTTGGATCACCTGTGGGTATCATACACATATGGAGGATGGCGACAGGGACATCGACTGTAGTAACTGGGAGGCCTTTTGAGGTGTTTGGCAATTCCTCTGCCCTTTTCTGCACCATTGTTACCTAGAAGGGCTGCCCCCTCTGGTTAACAACTGAGCCTCTCCCTCCTTCGTGCCTTTATTTTGAGTTTTGCCTGATAGGGAATTCCCAACACTCTCCTTTCTACTGATGCTGACAAAAACACTGGCTTAAGCAGCCTCTGGGGCATCACAAAATGTCAGGCTGGTTGAAATCGGGCCCAAATTTGAACAGTGGAATATTCATTGCTGTCGGTAAAACTCAAATAAATACTGGGTAGCAACTGCAGTAGCTGTAGCCACTGCTTGCAGTAACAATGTCACAAAAAACGCACACACTCTCTCTTTCTCTTTATTGGATTATGGATAAAATTAAGGTTTTTTGCATTTGATAATCTACTCTAGTAGCATTCTGGGTTTGTAAAGAGAAGTTAAAATCATTTGTAGCATTACAGCTCCTTTATAGTATATAAGATCACTATGAGAAAATGATAGGGCAGAACTGTGATTAGAATACATATTTAGAGAAACAGGTGGCTAAATACTGTAAAATATTGGATTATTATTCAGGATCAGGGCTGACTACTCACCTCAAGGAATAATCACAGTCCTTTTCAGGGTGAACCCTGAAAGTCACTAAATTAACCTCAGCTCACACTCTGGTAGCTATGGCACAGAGCAGACAGGCTTGTCTTAAGGCAATGTGTAAAGTATTTATGAAGTACCAAAACAGTGATAAAGTCGAAATGCAAAACAATAAAAAATCGCAATTCAAATCAGAAAAATAGTGTACAATTTAATAAACACCACTACAGCAAAAAATCAAATAAGGGGAACCAGGGAAGGAGCACGGATCGTATTCACCAATCAGGCTTCTCCAGATCAATGATTTTACCTTCTGACTTTGGTCTTTTAAGTCCAGAAACACCGCAGGAATACACTTTTAAAGCACTCAAGGACCTCAGGGTGGCACGTAGAAACTTGCAGGGTATCAGGCAGAGGGCAACAACAGGGTCCAGTCCAGGTACGGGTCAGCTGGGCATTTGCAGGAAAGACCTTTTGTAGCAGGTCAACTCCTTCAGGGCTCCTCTCAGGTCACAGACAGCATATCCAGGCCTCTTCTGTTCTTCCACAGGTCCAGAAGGTGTTCTAAAGTGAGCACATGTAGAGATCACATGTATGCCTGTCACAAATTAGTGGGTGGGAATGACTTATGGGCATGTCCTTATCAATGGGGCAGAAGTTCCCGGGGACAACTCCACCCACCTTAGGCAATTTCAAGAAGACAAATGTCTTCAGCCACAATCAACTTGGGCTCTTAGGCAATGGTGTGCTATGGTAATCCCTGTGTCCTTCCACATCTAATACCAAAATTCAATGTTATACAGTCCCTGAACCCACAAAAACCCCAAAGACAGAAGTGTGATATAATAAATCTGAGCTTTCAGCAACCACACAGTGGATGCACACACATGGTTTTAGCCTTCTGTTTCCCTCCTTTGAAGTGTGCTCCAAATGTTGTATGTAAACCTAGCAGACCTGTCAAACAGGCTGTGGCACTGTAAAGTCAAAAGAGGGCCACTCTGATGCTGGGCCTTACTGGCTGGGAATATAACAGAAGCCCTGCCTAAGTGTCAGCTAACAATTACCCGTGACAGGAGCCATCTTTGAAGCACGCCTGTCAAGCAAGATTTGACATTCAAGTAGGACTTGACACTTTAATGTCAAAAGGATCCTCCCAGCACACCTTACATATTCCGTGAGGTTCAGAGGGGTCATCTCTGCCAATTCAGGTTGGCCCATTACTTTGCTCCTGGAAGAAATTTCACAACTCAATCACAAACATATAAATACTAATTACTGGCTGGTTGAAGTGAGAGAATAAAATGTAGATTTAGCTTTCAGGGACTTCAGGTAGGTTAAGCGTGACTTTAAATGTCATCTTTCCAAAGTATTTAATACCAACCTGACTTCATCAGTGAATTGGGCTAGGAATAAATATTCCAAAAAGTAAAAACTGTAATTTGTAACTGTTTCCTACTTGATGATAATGTTTATTAAACTTAACATTGTGCCCCAGTGCTTTCCTATGGAACTGCCAAACCTGCTGCAGTAAATAAAAGCTTTTAGGGGGTTTTCACTGTAAGGTCATGTTTAACATTAAACGTTTACATAGTTTTAAATACCATGCACCATGCCTTAATGGGCAGTAAGCCATACATTGGGGTAACAGACTATATCAAGTACTAGGGACTTCTAGGTAAGTTAAATATGACAATCAGTGTATACCAATTTCACCATGTTGAAAGGAGGCGTGCAATCACTTGACTACTGGTTAGCAGGGGTGAAGTGCACAGAGTTCAATAGCCAGCAAAAATAGGGTTCCACAAATGGCAAAAAAATCAGGGTGACTACACAAAAGGCAAAGTTCCAGAATTCATGGTAAATGTATATGGAAGGTAGTTGGCAGAAGCCAAAATGCAAGACATTCACCAATGTTATGGTTTTTCCTGAGTTCATTTGTGTTTCCCTACATATTACTGAGTGTTATGCTTTGGAATATTACATTTTGATTGCAGTAGGTCAGTATGAATCTTGTTAGAAGGCTGGTAACATTTTTACCAGGTATGTTTGGAAGCCAGCCAGAGAAGCTGAGTGTCTGTGATGTCATTATGAAATGTTGGGCTTGTTTATTGGAAATTGTTGCATGTTCATGCAAGCATAGTTGCTTGCGTGTGTCTATGTGTGGGGAGGCAGCTTAGATTTGATTGAATACTAGGAAAAGATGTGTTCCATCAGACCTCCTAAAGAGCCTTATTACATGTTAACCCAGTGTAAGCTTTCATTTAAAAACTCACCAGGTGATTAGTCATGGTCCTAGGCCTCTGGATTATTGACCGGATTTGGTACAGCAGAACCATATATCAGTGTGGAACTGAGATGAGAAATTAAATCTGTAATCATGAGATTACATTAGAACCATTGGTGACTTTGTATGGGACATTCATATAAGGTTTCCCCAGATACTGACCGAGAGGGATGCTGGAAGGACAGTATGAATGAGAGTGAGAATGTTGATGACACATTTATGTTGCTGAAAGCTAAACATACTGAATACTCAGAATAGTGACATGGAGAGCCTTATTCAGTCTCATTGAAGCCAGCCTTCAGGAAAGGTTATTCTTTAGACAAGTTGGGAGTCACTATACAAAAGAAGTCTCTCATTCGTCCTCAGAGCTACTAACTGAGAACAGTTTGTTTTTATTTCTGAATTTGGAAGGATCTTACCAAGAACCCTCATCCTGACATCCACAAATCACTTTAAGGAAGTTGTGTTTCTGTCACTTCAAAGAATAATCAACTCCCTAATCAGGTCTCATTTGAATCCCTGGATTTTACATTTGAACTTTCATCAGATATCAGAAAGATGTTTGTTTTTATGAAAATTTTAGTTAAGGTGGAGCATGGACCAAAGAAAGGTAAATGGTGCTGTAGTTGCTGAAAGCTCAGTAGCTAGGCAACACAGGTTATTGACTGCCTGACTAAGAAATGTAATATTGGTGCATTATAAACTATATAACCAAAAGTGATATGATCTCAAGGGATTGAAGGGCTATAAACACATTTGCCTGTTGATTGAAAGTGAATATTCAAAACAAAAACAACACTTTAATGGAACAATCTTCTTCTTTGGACAGCGACTGGGCCAGGCACGAAACCTCCCTAAAAATATTAAACTAATAAAACAGCTTACAAAACATCACCGCTCAAACAATAGCAATAGCAATAACTCAAAATGGAGGAATTCTCCACATATTTCATTGAGACAATTGTCAAGTAAATGGCTGCACTTCCTACATCCGGGAGCAAAATACAGTGTTATTTTGGAAAACTTCAGAAATATAACAGAAAGTTAATTGATCAAAATGATTTCAAATGTGAGATCATCATCTAATTTTAAGGATCCAGTTGCTGTCTCAAAAATAAAGGCGATCACTAGACATCTCATACTGTACTGGAAAGCCTGATCAACTCATCTTTGGCTCAAGGCAAAGTTTCAGACTACTGATGGCTGCCCAAAGAGGTGCGCCAGGAGCCAAGGTGTAGATTGTTTTAGGCCTGTTCTGTCAGTCTCACAGAGGGGATAATTTCACATGTATTCAATAAAACCAAGTCACCAGAAATATTGATTCTATGTAACAAGGTAACCACTGAGTCTAGGAGAGACTAGGATGTCAAGTGAAGCTTCTTTTTCTCAGACGATGCTCTGTATGGACGAAGGCCATGCTATCTTTTGTCAAGATGCCATATGAGATTAGGAGAGCTAATCATTTTGAAGTTGGTTTCTGGATTTGCAAGCAGATAATGAAATTTGATCTAGTCCTGAAAAAGAGGTGGTGCTGTGAGCGCGTCTGGCCTTATTTAGTCTTTGATCATTTATTTATAAGGGGACGGGATAGAGGTTCGATGAACCTTTTGACTCCGCTACGAGTGTTCTACCATGGACACAAATTTTACTCATGACCTAACCAACAACAATACAACATGGTTTAACAAACCATTATCAGAAATCTTTGAGTCAGTAAACTTCACACACAATGGCCCAAGTGACCATGAATAACAACACCTTTTGGTAAACTTAGAAAGTTTATTTCCCTAGCTTAACAATGCTAATGTCATGTAAAGTTATCTTAAAATCAAATGATAAACATATACAAACAACACAAGCTGACTAAGGCGGAGGAAAAATCTCAACCTAATCAAAGCATTTATCATTAAACAATCAAGAGTTACTGTACAAATTATTAACAATAACTGAACAGTAGAAATGGCATACATCTAGCCTCAACAGGTGAATAAAATCAATCTTTTGTTAATGACATTTGTTTAAACATGGGCATACTAACTAACCCTCTGATTCGAATTGCATGTTTGGCTGTCATGCAAAAGAAAATTAGACAAAGTTAATTTGGAAAACATCTAGTTATGGCTCTAAAATAGCAGTTGGCACCTAAAAGAAAAGAACAAAAATCTATAACAGAGACAATTTCATTTTGTTATACCTCTCCTGAATGGAACAGCATGCAGAGACTTCTTTGTCAGTTGGGCATCCATCTGGTCAGCGCTGGCAGGGAAAAGTGAGGGGGATTGGCTTAGCCACGATTGGGCTCTAAGTTAACTTAACCAACTTAGAAAGGGCATCAAACTAAGGAAACAGCATCAATAGCATTAACAATCAATAATAGCAATAACTAAGCTATGAGGCTAAAGGCTAGGAAGAAAGGGTATTTGGAACTGGGCTGGTCTTGGCAAGTGCAGTCGGGATAAGTAAAATCCACAGAATAATTTCTTGAGCCGTCATTGGTCAGAATGACGGGTGTTCACGGTAGAACCAATACTGGCTCTAATTAATTCTTAAATCTGTGATATAGTTAGACAGTCTCTCACACGTTCATGATTGGCCCCTCTTCTCCCGTTCCCATCACCAGTTTTCACCAGGTAACTTTTTAGTTGCAATCATAACTCCAGTCAATGAAGCCATTTTTATGTCCTGGGAACTTCAGCTTCTCACGCACCAAAGATATAAATGTATTGGTAGCTGGCAATCGCATAACAGCAGACAGCTCTCACAAGAAAGTTTAAGACATCAACTAGTTTAAAGGTGCAACATTACAAATCTATTTGATCAGCACTGCACTGTGCACTGTGTGAACAAAGAACAAGTCGGAATTCTGCTGAGACAAGAAACATTTACAAACATTTACTGGTGCCATGAAGCTTAACATGAGGCCTTATCAACTAGGCCCATAATTCCACAATTGCTCTATGTCTAGTATAAATAATGTTTTCAAGAGCATTCAAAAAGGGGGTGGGGTCCCGTGGGGACCCCTTCCCTTTTGCGAATGGGTTACCACCAGTTTGACACTGGTGGTAACTGCGATTGCTTTGTGACCGTGTTCGCGGTCACAAAGCAATCCCACATCGCGCTGCGACTGACTCGCAAATAGGAAGGGGAACATCCCTTCCTATTTGCGACTCGCAGTCCCATTTTGCAAGTCAGTAACCAAGTTACCGACTCACAAAATGGGAATGGGCATCGCAATGTGGCTTTTGCGCCTCGCTAACAGTGATTTTCGCTGTTTGCGAGGCGCAAAAGCCTTTCTACATCTGGCCCCTGGTTACTAATCAATGCAGATTTATTATTAATTAATTCAGCTTTCACAGTGCCTCCAAATACGTGGTGGCTCTGTGGCTGTATTTTGAATAAAGATTGATTTTAAACTCAAATATGGAACAAAGGAAACTTGAATATGAAAGAATTCAAATACATCTTGATTGAGAATTTCTCATCTTGCTTATAATTGATGAGTTTCCTCCTTTTAAGACAAAAATAATTTGGACTGCACCAATGAGGGTTTGGTGCTAGAGGTGTGTGGCACCTGGCAATTTTCTCCTGGCCCTCTGTATTTCTGGAATTTGTTAAAGTTTCAGACTACCTTAAACTAGGTCAGATCAAGCTGCTCCTAAAAAGACTAGGGGCTGATCCCAGGTGTTAGAAATGGGGTATCTAGTCGGTTTGCACCCTGTCCAAGTAGGGACCCTCACTCTAGTCAGGATAAGGGAGATACCCAGCTCAGATAATCCCTGCTCACCCCTTGGTAGCTTGGCACAAGCAGTCAGGCTTATCTCAGAAGCAATGTGTAAAGCATTTCTACATAACACACAGTAATACAGTAAAAACACTACAAAAGGACACCACACCAGTTTTAGAAAAATAACCAATATTTATCTGTGTAAAACAAGACCAAAACGAGACAAATCCAACATACAGTAATAAAGATATGAATTTTGCAAGAATGAACTTTAAAATACAGTTCCTTGAAGTCGATAGCTCCACCTCAGGCTATCATGGTATCTTGATCAACAAAACCAACAGTTCAGGCTGGTAGCGGTGTCACGGGCCAGCTACGGTTTCGGGAAGACCCGCAAACAGTACCTTTGGATTTGCACGCCGTCGTGACCCTCGCTGTGAGCTCCAGAGAGCGACGTCGCTGGTGTCGCGGTGTCGGTTCCGGAGTCAGTGCGGGTGTCGACGGGCCCTTGAAGTCACACGTGTTGCGGATCGCTTGCGTGGATGACGTCAGGGCTGCAGTGCTAATCAGGACGGTGCGACGCGCGGTGCCCACAGGTCACAGTGCAGGCAGCGGCTCGGTGACAGTCATCCAGCGGCTTCAGAAAGACCAGGGCTGTGGTGTGAAGCGGGGCGGTACGACGTGTGGTGTCACCAGGTCATGGTGCAGGTAGCTTTCTCGTTGTTGCTGAAGCACTGTCATCGGTAGGCCCAATTCGGCGGTGTGGCACGGGACAGGCTCTGTGCGGGTTCCACGGGTCGCGGTTCAGGCAGGGACGTCAGTTGACGACACTGGAGTCAATGGTGCTGGCGTCGGTGAACCGGGGATACAGTGTGGGATGGGACAGTGCTTTGTGCACCTCACGAGCAGTGTCCACAGGCCACGGTGCAGGCAGTGGCATCGGTGTGAGCAGTAGCGGAGGCGTTGGGGATGCCCAGGTTGCAGTATGAGCAAGGCGATGCCAGAGTGGGGGGCCCACAGGTCATGGTGCAAGCAGTGGCTCAGTGGTGCCATCAGATGGCAGTGTCGGTGAGACCAGGGTTGTGGTATGAAGCAGGGCAGTGTGACTCTGTGCAGCGTCGGCAGGCTATGGTGCAGGCCAGTGGCGTCATTGCCGGCATTGCAGTGGTTTTTCTTCTAGAACAGCACAAAACACACAGTTTCCAGTGATGTAGGCAGATGAAACTGAAGTCTTTGGTGTCCCTGAGACTTCCAACAAGAGGCAAGCTCTACTCCAAGCGCTTGGAGAACTTTCTCAAGCAGGATACACAGCAAAGTTCACCCTTTGCTCTCTTTTGAGGCAGAATCAGCAACTGCCGGGCCAACACAGCAAAGCAACACAGCAAAGGGGCAGTGCTCCTCCTCCAGCTCTCCAGCTCTTCTCCTTGGCCGACGTTCCTCTTGATTTCAGAAAGATTCGAAAAGTCTGGGCCTTTGGGTCCACTACTTATACCCCTTTCTGCCCTTGAAGCAGGCATACTTCAAAGGAAAGTGTCTATTGTTCACAAGATCCTGTCTTGCCCAGGCCTGGCCCCAGGCACACTACAGGGGGTCAGAGACTGCATTGTGTGAGGGCAGGCACAGCCCTTTCAGGTGTAAGTGACCACTCCTCCCTCCACCCTAGCCCAGATGGCTCATCAGGATATGCAGGCTACACCCCAGCTCCCTTTGTGTCACTGTCTAGAGTTCACAACAGTCCAACAGTCAGTCTGACCCAGATGTGGAATACACAAGCAGGCAGAGGCACAGAATGGTTTAAGCGAGAAAATGCCCACTTTCTAAAAGTGGCATTTTTAAACAAAATTTTTTAAAACTAACTTTACCAAAAGATGTATTTTTAAATTGTGAGTTCAGAGACCCCAAACGCCACATCTCTATCTGCTCTCAAAGGGAAACCACATTTCAAATGTATTAAAAGGCAGCCCCCATGTTTTCCTATGAGAGAGATAGGTCTTGCAATAGTGGAGACTGAATTTGGCAGTATTTCACTGTTAGGACATGTAGAACACATCAGTACATGTCCAACCTTTAACATACACTGCATCCTAGCCTGCCCTTGAGGCTACCTAGGGCCTACCTTAGGGGTACCTTACATGCAGTAAAAGGTAAGGGTTGGGCCTGGCGAATGTGTACACTTGCCAGGTCGAATTGGCAGTTTAAAATTGCACACACTGACACTTCAGTGGCAGGTGTGAGACATGTTTACAGGGTTACTCGTGGGTGGCACAATCAGTGCTGCAGGCCCACTAGTAGCATTTGATTTACAGGCCATGGGCACCTCTAGTTCACTTTACTAGGGACTTACCGGTAAATCAAATATGCCAATCATGGATAAACCAATCAACAGTACAATTTACTTAGAGAGCATATGTACTTTAGCACTGGCTAGCAGCAGTAAAGTGCCCAGAGTTCTAAAGCCAACAAAAAATGGTCAGAAAAAATAGTAGGAAGGAGGCAAAAGGTTTAGGGATGACACTGCAAAAAGGGCCATTTCCAACACCAGGGCTTCAAACAAATTCTGCATAGTAACTAATCTCTTTCCAAATAGAAAATCCTCGAAAGCTATGTAGTTTTCAAACTTATTCGATTCACCATTGACCATGGTCTGTTTGATGATCCCTAGGCAGGAATCAGTGTGGGCTACAGTGTATAAACAGCTATTCTGCAAATAGTTGGTGATGCACTGTGCCTTCTTCACCATGGAGATCTGTTTCTTTAAATCCTCCTTGACATTGCAAAAGCTTTAGAAACAGTCGGTCACAATACATTTTTAAAACTCTTTGTGAAAGAATGGGAATACGTCTTTTTTCCTGATTGGGTTTACCCCTTACCTGGAATGCTGCTTCCAGCAATAAAAGCTTAGCAACAATCTCTCCTTCCCTGGTCCACTAGGACAGGGATTGTCTTAAGGCTCATTTCTCTCAATCCAGCTCTCTTTAATCTGTACGTAGAACACCACACTACTGAAACAATCAGATATATCATATCATCTGTGTGTTTTGATGACGCACTGTTATACCTAAAAGATGGAAGCCCAGAAGTCTTCCACTTTAGTGTCAAGAAATAGAAAACATTCAGCCCTGGGCGGCTTTACATTACATAAAGCTAAATTCTCTAAAGAACAAATTGCTACTGACTTCACCTCCGCAGAGCTCAATCTCAATCCAATCCTTCCTCGATTTATTTAGGATACTGGATATTAAGCCTAATATCATCGAATATATGAAATCACTTGGCATCCCTCTAGATTAAAAAACTTAATCTGCAGGCACCACTAAATGCATTAACAAAGAACCCTCTTCATCAATTAAAACTTTTGGGGGGATTGAACTCTTTATGTGTGCAGTAAATATCAAAACAGTGGTAAAGTCACTGGCATTTTCAAAACTCTATTATGGAAATACCCTATGATTAATAATTTCTAAACTATACCTGGCTTCACTGAAAGCAACACCACGTGCACCAATAAGACTCATCACAAAAAAGAAGCGTTTGGAAAACTTCACCTAAACTGCTAGAAATCTTAATTTGCTTCTCCTAGAGGCATTTCAAACCTGCCTCTCTGTGGTCCAACGAGATACCTTGCCAAGATCTCATCTCCTTATGGGGCCGCCGCTGCATGTCAGGTGCTTAATCTATGCTTCTGGGACGGCCAACGTTTTAGAAACAAAAAAATCACCTTTCTGTCATTTTTATGGAACTTAATTACCCCCTCACAATTTGCACTAACCCATTATTTGTATCTTTCCAAAATGTTGGAAATCTCTACAGTTCCAACACTGTGGGGGTCATTCTGACCTCGGCGGTAAAAGGCCCGTACTGCCGGTCAGAAGTCCGCCATACTACCCCCGCGGCCGCGGTCGACCGCCACGGTCATTCTGACCACCAACTGTGAAACCGCCAAAAATCCGACATCCAAGGAAGGCCGCCACATCAGCGGGCCGCGGAAAACTGGAGATGACCAAACCTCCACCGTCACGCCAACACAAACACGCCCATGCCATTCTGACCCACGAATCCACGCGGCGGTCTTTCAACCGCGGTATTCCATTGGTGGTACACACCGCCACGCTCAAAATACACACACAGCTCCTAAACACTGCCACATTGGACAACTTGAAATACGCACACCTGACACACATACAAACAACGCTCCCACACATCCAATCAACTATAAAACACACACCCACATCACCCACAAACCCCCACTAGTTGGAAACCGGAGCGAAGGTGAGAGCGAGAGGGAGAGATAGCGATAGCGAGCACAGCATTAGAAAACCCCAACACACACAGGAACACAACTTCATCACCCACACCACATCTACGCACACATCACCACATATCACCACGCACATCACCACAAACACCACCCCACACCTCATCCACACCACCCCATGGCACCCCAAAGACACCCAAGGTTTTCGGACCAAGAACTCCGGGTCATGGTTGAGGAAATCATGAGGGTTGAGCCCCAGCTCTTCGGCACACAGGTGCAGCACACCACCATAGCAAGGAAGGCTGAACTATGGCAAAGGATCGTAGACAGGGTCAACGCTGTGGGACAGCATCCCAGAAATCTGGAAGATATAAGAAAGCGATGGAACGACCTATGGGGGAAGGTGCGCTCGATGATCTCCAGGCACAACATCGCTGTGCAGAAGACTGGCGGCGGACCCCCACCCACCCCACCCCAATTCACAGCATGGGAGCAAGAGGTGGTAAACATCCTGCATCCTGATGGCCTCGCTGGAGTACAAGGAGGAATGGACTCTGGTAAGTAGAATCTCAACCACTTCATCCCCCCCCCAAACACCAGCATGCCAACCCCCCACCTCACCCCCAATCTCACTCCCCAGCACATAACCTCCCTGCCAATGTCTCACCAGCACAACCCACCCTAAACAACACCAACCCCTGAATGCCAACACAAACCATAGACAGCCACCACCAAAGCATGACCATTGCACATACCCATACACCCCCCCCAAACCCTCACAACACCTCCCACAAGGGAATCCCAGCACTGGGGGACAAGGGCACCAAAAATGCACGCCATGGCACACACAGAAACAATAACCATACTCCTTTACCCCTGCAGGGCCCGAACGACAACACACCGCCATGGAGGGTCCAGAGATGTCCATCCCACCCCCAGAACAGGCTCCCAGCGAGGACAGCAGCTCTGTCGACCTAGAACCTGACGACCAGACCGGACCATCAGGGACCTCTGGACAGTCGGTTCCCCACACACAGGCCACAGCAGACCCAAACCCCCCTGGGAACACCAGCACAGCTCCCACCCAGCGGGCCCATGCCTCTGTCCCGCGGACGCGTCAATCAGCGGTGTGTCCGCCACTACAGGGCACCCAGGCTGACCCAACACCCCAACAACAACAGGGACCTGGGGGCAGTGGTAGTGGGCACACCGTCCAGGGGACAGAGGCCCGGGGAAACAGGGCAACTGGGAGGGCTGCTGTGCGACAGGGGGGGGAGGACAGGCCCAGGGAACCGACTCTCCAAGAGGCCCTCACCACCATCATGGGAGCGTATCATCACTCCCAGGAGACGATGGCGACGGTACTGGCCAGGTTCACCGAGATCCAGGCACAGCAGGAGGAACGGTACATGGGGTTCAGCAATGAACTCCGGGCCATCGCTACCGCAATGGGGACCATAGTCCAGGCCCTAAACCGCATTGAAACCACATTGCGGGACCATGTGGCACCGCAAAGGGCCCCTGTCACTAGCCAGGAACAGCCTACCACCTCCGCTGGCGCTAGTGGTCAGGAGGCCCCCACAGAACGACGGGCCACCAGAACCCCACCTCCTACTGAAGAACAACCACCCCGCAAGAGGAACCTGAGATCTCAAAGGAAGACAGAGTAGGATGCCAGGACCCCCGCCAGTCTAATATCCCCCCGGATGTCATTCCACTGTCCCACAGTGTCACCCTGTCCAACCTTGAACTGCCCCTGCACCATCATTCCACTGCCATATGAACAATGCACCTGTGCGACCGAGAACTGGACTCTGCCATGGACATAACTCCACCCTCACCCTTCACCGTTTAATATCATGTACCAAAATATAGCACTAAAAATAAATCACTCATTGCATATAAATCATTCTGGAGTCAGCCTGTATTATTTACAAATGTATAACACATTACTTATCAATAATGTTCTGTTATATATGTGTGGACAACATACCGATGTCAATAAGCATTAGTCCATGGGCTAACCAGGCAGAAGTCACGCAGTGGGTCATACAGCACTGAAAAGGGAAGGGAAAAGTAAACTTCAGGTTAAAAGAACTGGGGGGCAATACACAAAGTAAAGATGCAGGGGGCATTCACTAAATGGTAAATGGCGTGGGAGATTCCTACCTGTGTGCTACTGAAAATACTGTAGGATAACTCTGTCCCTGTTGTCTGGGTCGTCCTCTTCGTCTTCCTCCTCTTCACTCTCCGCAGGCTCCACAGCTGCTTCAACACCACCATCTGGACCATCCTCCTGCAGGAAGGGCACCTGACGTCGCAATGCCAGATTGTGAAGCATACAGCAGGCCACGATGATCTGGCACACCTTCTTTGGTGAGTACATCAGGGATCCCCCTGTCATATGTAGGCACCTAAACCTGGCCTTCAGGAGGCCAAAGGTTCTTTCAATGACCCTCCTAGTTCGCCCATGGGCCTCATTGTACCGTTCCTCTGCCCTGGTCCGGGGATTCCTCACTGGGGTCAATAGCCAAGGCAGGTTGGGGTAACCAGTCACCAATTAGCCACACACGTTGTCTCTGTAGCTGTTCCATCACATAAGGGATGCTGCTATTTCGCATCACATAGGCGTCATGCACTGACCCAGGGAACTTGGCATTCACATGGGAGATGTACTGGTCAGCCAAACAGACCACCTGGACGTTCATCGAATGGTAACTTTTCCGGTTTCTGTACACCTGCTCATCGTCTTTTGGGGGTACTAAAGCCACATGGGTCCCATCAATGGCACCAATTATGTTGGGGATATGTCCAAGGGCATAAAAATCACCCTTCACAGTGGCCAAATCAACCTCCTCAGGGAATACAATGTAGCGCCGCATGTGTTTCGTCAGGGCAGACAACACTCTAGACAAGATTTTTGAAAACATAGGCTGAGACATTCCAGATGACATGGCCACTGTTGTCTGGAATGAGCCACTTGCCAAAAAATGGAGGACTGACAGAACCTGCACTAGAGGGGGAATTCCTGTGGGTTGGCGGATGGGGGACATCAGGGCTGGCTCCAGATGGGCACACAGTTCATGTATAGTGGCTCGGTCAAGCCGGTATCGTAGTATGATGTGGCGTTCTTCCATTGTCGACAGGTCCACCAGCGTGCGGTACACGCGAGGATTCATCCTTCTCCTCGCAAGTCCCAGCGGACGGTGCCTAGGAAGGACAACATGGAGCACAGAGTCAAGCAAGTCACAGGTACGTTCACCACTGCATGCACAGTACACGAAAAGGTATGGATGGCTATGTTTGGATGTGTGGCAATGCAAGGCCTAGGCCTGTGTGACGCAGTTGAAATTAAGCCATGTGGGCCCTTGAAATGGCGGCTGCCTGACCGGTGAAGTGGGACAATGGGATGTGAGGTCAATGCGCTGGCGTGGCACACCGTGGCGGTAGGCGGTCGAAGACCGCTATACGAACCCGCATTGGTTAACATTGAACCCTATGGGATTCAGGAGCCAATGACGATGTGCGCCGGCGGTCGCGGTATGCACCGCCGTGGTACGCACCGCCGCGGCCGTGACCGCCATTTTCTATCTGCCTAATCACTCGATACCTGATCATCCACAGGAGAGGACCTATACTGCAAGTGCTGCTGTGACCTCGGTCTGGAAGTGACAATGGCTGCTGCGACTGGGGAAAGGGCCCCTGCCTTCACGTCTGAAGAGTTGGAGAAACTAGTGGATGGGGTCCTCCCCCAGTATGCGCTACTCTACGGTCCTCCAGACCAACAGGTGAGTACACTGAGTGCACATTGAATGGGTTATGGCTGTGTGGAGTGAGGTGGATGTAAGTTGTTGGGGTGGGGAGAAAATGAGGATTGCAACGCACGACAGATGAGAGAATGGGCCACATGGCAAGGTTGGGGAGGGGGGGGATGTACTCCAAACATGCCGAAAATTCACGTTTTCTCTTTCCCACCCTGTACATGTCTAACAGGTGAGCGCCCATCAGAAAATCGACATTTGGCGTGCCATCGCCAAGGAAGTCCGGGCCCTGGGGGTCTACACCAGACGGGGCACTCACTGCCGCAAGAGGTGGGAGGTCATCCGCCGCGGAACCCGAAAGACCGCCGAGTCACTGCTGGGGATGGCCTCCCGACCTAGGAGGGGTGCCAGTCGTACCCTGACCCCCCTGATGTCCCGGATCCTGGCGGTGGCCTACCCTGATTTGGATGGGCGCTTGAGGACATCACAGCAGACACAAGGGGGTGAGTACCTGCACATTCTGCTATCCTTAAGCGCAGTTGAGGCGTCTGGGTGGGGGAGGAGGGCCGTGGGTGACACTAGGCCAGGGCGCTTTCTGTAGTGTAGTCCCCTCCCTTAGACATGGCCCTGTGCCCCCGCCCCCCACCTCTGTAGGGTGCCAAGTACAGCTATCCATGGTCCTGCATCACCCATGTGCGCGTCTGTTGTCCCTAGACCTGTTGGCCTAGTCAGAAGTACTGAGTAGTGTGCCCCAATTTCGCGGCTTAGTGCATGAGGCACCTGTGTCTGTCCTCTCCGCCAACGGTATTGACAAGGCATACACTCAACTTTGTATTATTTCTCCCCCCACCCTTATTCTTTGTCTTCTTGTGCATCAGCATCATCAGGCGGAGGAGAATTGGTGTCGGAGCACGAGGGAGCTGCAAGTCACAATGCCCCGGTGGGCACTGGAACAGACACCGAGGGCACCAGTGATCCGGAGGGCGAGGGGAGCACCACAACGGGGACCGGTGAAGACACCAGCGACACGGACACGTCCTCGTTTGGGAGCTCCCTAGCGGGGGCGGCAACATCCGGGCCCCCCGCCTCCACAGGTACAGCTGCCACCCAGCGCTCCAGCTCCGCCCTCCCAGCAGCCCCTCATCCTTCGCTCCGTGCCCGCTCGCCCAGGAAGGCGGGCGTCTCCTTCGCCCCAGGCACCTCAGCCCCTGCCCCAGTTACCCCTGCTGCCCTCAGTGCGGAGCTCATTGACCTCGTGAGGACGCTCATTGTTGGGTAGACTACCCTTTTGAATGCCATCCACGGGGTGGAAAGGGAGGTGCATCGGAGCAATGCCTACCTGGAGGGCATTCATTCGGGTCAGGCTGCCCTTCAACGATCGTTCACTGCTCTGGCCTCAGCACTGACGGCAGCCATTGTCCCTGTCTCCAGCCTCCCTCTTCTAACTGCCTCCACCCTTTCTCTGTCTCCTGTCCCTCAGCCTATCCCATCCACACCATCAGACCAGCCTGCACACACCTCAACACCCAAGGCCAGATCATCCAGACACAAGCACCACAGGACACACAAGCATTCACCCCAGCAACACCCAGATGCAGACATTCCAACAGTCACTACCACCTCTGTGTCCCCCTCCTCCTCGTCTCCCTCCTCCCTCCCTGTGACGTCTACACTCACACCTGCATGCACACCACCATCAGCCAGTGCTTCCATCACCAGCACACCCTCCACTACAGTCCTCACACATGCAGTCACCACCCCCACTGCCATCTACACGTCCCCTGTGTCCTCTCCCACTGTGTCTGTCACCCCCTCTTCCAAGACACATAAACGCAGGCAGACACCCAAACAACAGCCAACCACCTCACGACAGCCTACGCCTCAGTCACCTGCACCCAAAGACAGCACACCTGACTCTCCTACAACCACATCCTCTTCCTCCACTTCCATCACCACTACTCCTACCCTTTACCTTGGTCCTAAGAAATGTTATCTCTCTAATCTTAACCTCTTTCCCTCCCCTGACCCACCCCCTCCATCGGTTAAGAGTCCCAAGAGCACTTCAGCCACCACCAGCCCAGCTTCGAGGGTCCAAGTGGTGCATGGCTTCTGGAGTCCACCCTTTGGCGGCAGTGTCACTTCACTGAGCAGCAAGGGGACATCCAGCCCACCCCCAGGCAAGAGGACACGTAAAGTGAAGGGCCGCCGTGAGAGGAATGAGACGGCTGCCCCCAAGGAGCCAACAACGGCCACTTCACCTGCCACAACAGCCAGGGGAGGCAAGGGCCCGAGAGCCCCATCTAAGGAGCGAAAGGGCAGCAGGGCGGAGAGGTCATCCATCAGGAGCGCGGAGCTGGAGGGCCCCGCAAGCCCCATCCCGCCTGCAAGGGACAACAGCAAAGGGCCCAGGACTCCGTCCCCAAAGGGGCCTGCCACTGCACATTCGGAGGGCGAGTGATCAGGGTGTCCAGCCCAGGTCTGGCTCCCTAGACTTCCTGGAAGAGGACCGCTGAAGAGGGCACCGCCGTGCAGAAGAGCACCGCTGAACAGGGCCCCGCCGTGAAGACAGGCACCGCTGAAGAGGGCCCCGCCGTGCAGAAGAGCACCGCTGAACAGGGCCCCGCCGTGCAGAAGAGCACCGCTGAAGAGGGCCCCGCCGTGCAGAAGAGCACCGCTGAAGAGGGCCCCGCCGTGAAGACAGGCACCGCTGAAGAGGGCCCCGCCGTGCAGAAGAGCACCGCTGAACAGGGCCCCGCCATGAAGACAGGCACCGCTGAAGAGGGCCCCGCCGTGCAGAAGAGCACCGCTGAAGAGGGCCCCGCCGTGCAGAAGAGCACCGCTGAAGAGGGCCCCGCCGTGCAGAAGAGCACCGCTGAAGAGGGCCCCGCCGTGAAGACAGGCACCGCTGAAGAGGGCCCCGCCGTGCAGAAGAGCACCGCTGAACAGGGCCCCGCCGTGAAGACAGGCACCGCTGAAGAGGGCCCCGCCGTGCAGAAGAGCACCGCTGAACAGGGCCCTTCCTGTCAAGCACCGCTCCGCTGGGCCCCTCCTGTCAAGCACCGCTCCACTGGGCCCTTCCTGTCAAGCACTGCTCCGCTGGGCCCCGCCGTCTCAAGCGCCGCTCCGCTGGGCCCTTACTGTCAAGCACCGCTCCGCTGGGCCCCGCCATCTCAAGCACCGCTCCGCTGGGCCCCGCCGTCTCAAGCACCGCTCCGCTGGGCCCCTCCTGTCAAGCACCGCTCCGCTGGGCCCTTCCTGTCAAGCACCGCTCCGCTGGGCCCCGCCGTCTCAAGCACCGCTTCGCTGGGCCCCGCCGTCTCAAGCACCGCTCCGCTGGGCCCCTCCTGTCAAGAACCGCTCCGCCCTTCCTGTCAAGCACCGCTCCGCTGGGCCCCGCCGTCTCAAGCACCGCTCCGCTGGGCCCCTCCTGTCAAGCACCGCTCCGCTGGGCCCTTCCTGTCAAGCACCGCTCCGCTGGGCCCTGCCGTCTCAAGCACCGCTCCGCTGGGCCCCTCCTCTCAAGCACCGCTCCGCTGGGCCCTTCCTGTCAAGCACCGCTCCGCTGGGCCCCGCCGTCTCAAGCACCGCTCCGCTGGGCCCCGCCGTCTCAAGCACCGCTCCGCTGGGCCCCTCCTGTCAAGCACCGCTCCGCTGGGCCCCGCCGTCTCAAGCACCGCTCTGCTGGGCCCCTCCTGTCAAGCACCGCTCCGCTGGGCCCCGCCGTCTCAAGCACCGCTCCGCTGGGCCCTTCCTGTCAAGCACCGCTCCGCTGGGCCCCGCCGTCTCAAGCACCGCTCCGCTGGGCCCTTCCTGTCAAGCACTCCCCAGGATATGGCAGTGGGCATGGTGGCCCCTTCGTGGGTCTTGCGTCGTGGACTCATGTGGCTGAGGTGCCCCCCCTTCCCTTCCCCCTGAGGTGCCTGTAGTTTTGTCATCAGATGCCCCTGCAGTGTTCTCTCCAAAGGACTCAGGTCTCGTGTGTGGGCTTTGCCCTTGTGTTGCTACACTTTGGCCCACGGACAAATCGTTACTACGTAAAATGTGCAGGACTGATTTCTGCAGTTGTCCACTGCTGTGTATATTGACTTTATAAATGTAAATATTCTGGCTAGTTGACCAATACTTATCGGAGGCTATTTTGGACATAAATATTTATTGACAATTTTGAAATGTCATTGCATTTTTTACGGGGGTTTGGTTGGTGTCACTGTGACTTGTTGCTCTGCATTGGTGTGTACATATTGGGGGGGGGGAGGTTGCATATGTGTGTGCCCGTAACCTTTCGTCCTCCCACCTCCCGTGTGTCGTAGGTGCTGTACTCACCGTTGACGTCTGCGCCGGAGTTCGTACTCGTGGTAGATGAGCAGGTAGACGTGAGCAGGTATGATGTTCAATTCGGGTTCCATGCTGTCCTCCGTACTCGTGGAGTGCGTAGAGGTGAGCGTTTTCACATTCGTAGTCTGTTTCCGCCGTGTTTTTATCGGCGGGGCTCCCGCCCCGGAAAAGGTGGCGGATTGGTGGGTCATGATAGTGTGGGCGGTACATTGTCTGCCGCCTGGCTGTTGGCGGTGACCGCCGCGCTGTTTGTCGGTCCCGCCGTGGCGGTCGGAGTGTTAAAGTGGCGGACTGTGTTGGCGGTTCCTGCCAGGGTCAGAATTCCATTTTTTGGACCGCCGGCCTGTTGGCGGTTTGGCCGCCGCTTTATCACCGACCGCCAGGGTTAGATTCACCCCCTGTGTCTTGTGCTAACCTCCTAATCCATTTGCAAACTTGAAATTGGACACTTATCCTTGAAAAAGAATTATTATCCTGTATAGGAAACCTGCTTTTTTACCTTGCTCCCAGTTGTCTCCAAGTATGACACAATGTAAAACTAAATTATGTACTCCTTTATTGGGTTTTTTAATGTAAATCACTTTGACACCCCTGGAATAGGTATAGGTATGTGTTAAAACGCCGAATCAAGAAACAAACAAACAAACAAACAAACAAAAAGGAGATAAATACATAAATATTTTGTACTTGCTAGTGACTGAATGTCACATATCATTCCCTCTGAGCTGGAACAATATTCATATTTCGGTAATATCTGAGATGTTGAGAGGTGCAAAAGGATATTCGACAGTGACAAGATAATTGACTAGGTCCAGAGCTGACAGACATTCAAGTCAAAGGAATGTCTGGGCTAATGAGGTGTTTCTTATTCACTTTATGACTTTAATACTTTTCATATTTATTCTTAAAGACTATGGCACAAATTAAAGTAATCTATAAAGTTTATAGTTCTTAAAATAAATATCATACTTTTCACCCAATCTGTGGCGTGGGCTGTGATCCTGTGTGCACTGTGTGAATTGCTCTGTCTGGTCATGTAAGGAATGCCTCTGTCCATGCAGAAAAACATTTAGAAGACAGAGTAGAGGCACTTGGATATAACGATAAACTGAATTGGAGAATGCATTGCTCCTGGTGATCCCGTTCTCATTTCTCATTGCAGTTTATTCTATCAAGCAACAATAGCTTAGGTCGAATTAACGTTCAGCTATCAAGAGAGTGGGATCTCTCCCCACTGTGTTTAGTTAAAAAGTGTCATACATAATGCATAGTGCATTTTAAAGAAGTGTAGTGCTGCATAGCAGTCTCAGCATACATCTGAAATATAGGTATAGAACACCTTTCCAAGATAGTGACAGTCAGGACAACAGGATAAACTCCGCCCCACTGAGAGTCTTTCTTACATTTTATGAAAATAAACCCAGAAGACATGAATTCAGGTTCCTTCTGGACATAAGTTTTGCCAAGAAATGAACTTGTCTTGTGCTTTCCCAATTGAAATCTGCTCTGTTGCCTTCCTTCTTTGGTTTTTCTGTTCGTGGTGTCCATGCTTCCTGAAGTTTTTTTCCTAGCACTACAGAAATTCAGATGTTGAAAGGATCCTCCTATACATGTTTCCTAGAAAAAAAAGGTTCTAATCCAATTGCAATCTGAGGTCACTCAGAGTGTCCAACAGGGCATCGCTTGTGTTTGAAATATTTCACAACACAAAGCTTTTCAGTATGTGTTCAGTTTTGAAGCATCAGTTATCTGAATTATCAATATTGTACAAACTCCAAGGTGAGCATATTAAGCGTCACAGAGAATATTTTCCAGTAAATTTCCCATATTAACATGACTCCTATAAGACCCTTCTTTACAGGAACATTTCAAGCAACTGAAATATAAACAACAACCAGTTTAAAAGGAACAGATATAATTAGCAACAAGCATTAGCAAAGCCAATAGGTGTTGCCTTTAGGACGTACTGGATTTGTTGTGGTTTTTGGTGATGTGGAACAGCATCACTAATAGCAATGCTTATTGCTAGTGCTATTTAGTGTCTGTAAAAAAATAGCCCAATAATGGCTGCTGATGGAGATAATGTCATTTTTTTATTTTTTCATTTCTTTTATTTTTTATTGACTAATCTACGTTGATGGCTGCCACTTAGATCAGTCAATAAAAATAAATAAATAAATATGCTGACGTGTTTTTGTAGTGGGACTTCAGCTATTTGCTGCCAGGCCTTCCACAGAAAAGTTTTATAAAATATATATTTTTTAAATGACAGAAGTGGGGACAACTGAGGAGCACTTGGGGAAACAGAAGTGAATGGGTGTGACACAATGGAGAGATTAACACTGGGGGCGTATAAGAAGTACACAAGGGAGACAGCAACCTAGGGGGTGACTGAAGAAGCACACAGCAGATATGCAACATGGAGTGCAGGGATGGAATGCGGGAGGGAGAAGTGCTTGGGAGAGAGAGCGAGCAGCAATCAGAAAAAGAGAGAGACAACAAACAGAGCAGGGGTGGGTGGTCAGGGCTAGAGAACCATAAACAGTTATTTTGAATGCAATGCATGTCTAATGATGCATATTTGGAGTTCTTGTTAGCTTCATTTCTCATATAACTCACACAGTGTGACTATCCACTCACTCACTTCATATATGTTTAACTTACACAGTGCAAATATCCACTCACTTCATATGTTTAACGTACACAGTGTGAATTTCCACTCACTTCATATATGTTTAACTTACTCAGTGTGAATGTCCACTCCACTTGCTTCACAGCCAAATCTAGCTTTGAAGAATATTAGGGCTCTTCATTATGGGTACAGATAAGATTGTATAGGACTACCTCACATTTACTTTCCTGGACTAGTTAGTTGCCTCTAGATTTGGGCAAGCTCTGGGGCTGGGGTTCATGTCCCTTACACAAACACCAAATCTCTGGCTTTTCAATCCTCAACAAAGCAGCGAAGAATCTGGGGTTCTGCCCTCTAGTTGTTGTGACTATTTTATGCACATCTTTTAGAATCTTGTTTGTGGACCCAGAGCATAGACATAGATAGTCGCACATCAGCATATGAAGTTAGATGAGCCAGTAATGGCATAAGGTAATTTCTAGACTAGCAACGAAGATGCTGAAACTAGGGCATTTTATACACCCTCCAGGGCCGGGCTGGCAGTTACATGTAACAAGCAATCCCCCAGGGACTGAAGCAGTCGTGGCTCGCCGGGGCTTCAGAGGGCAGGGCCGCACTGGGGGGGTGAGGAATTTTTTACTAAACAAAAAAATAAAATTAAATTAAATTCCTTGCTGCCGTTCCTCCATCTTGCAGTGCACAGGCTCCCAGCTTGCCCTGTGGCCAATCCTCAGAACAGCGTTAGGATTGGCTGCGAGTGCCCAGCCAGGGCTGGAGAGAGCCTACTGTGTATGTGTGTTTGGCCGGCCTGAGACAGCCGGCCGAACACACATGCACTCTGAGGGGAGTGCATAGTGCACTCCCATCACGGCTCGTCACCCCGTTGTCCCGCCCCTTTCACAACGAAATGATAATAAACATAGGGAGTCATTCCAACCCTGGCGGTCGGTGTAAAAGCGGCGGCCAACCCGCAAACAGGCAGGCGGCCCAAAAAATGGAATTCCGACCCTGGCGGGAACCGCCAACACAGCCCGCCACTTTAACACTCCGACTGCCACGGCGGTACAGACAAGCAGCGCGGCGGTCACCGCCAACAGACAGGCGGCAGACAATGTACCGCCCACCCTATCACAACTCACCAATCTGCCACCTTTTCCGGGGCGGGAGCCCCGCCGATAAAAACACGGCGGAAACAGACTTAGAACGGGAAAACGCTCACCTCTACACACTCCACGAGGAATCTGGACAGCATGGAACCCGAACTACACATCCTACCAGCTATTGTCTACCTGCTCCTCTACCAGGAGCACGAATGCCGGCGCAGAAGACAACGGTGAGTACTGCACCTACGACACAGGGGAGGGGGGAGGCCAAAAATTACGGGGACACACATACGCCACACACCCACCCCCACCCACACCCACTACAACACACACATCAATGCAGAGCAACAAGTCAGAGTGACACCCCCCAACCCCCCTGGAAGAATGCAAAGACAAAATAAAATGATCATTAAAAATGAAGTATATTATAGCATAATTGAAGTTAAGTGAAATATGAAATATATAAATAAAATATATTACATCATGAACAATATATACATAGGTCAAAAGTCCGGGCCATATTGGCTATCATCCATTGTGCGTGGGCCAATGGGCCTAAACACATGGGCAAAGCCCACACACGAGACCCGATTCCATTGGAGAGAACACTGCAGGGGCATCAGAGAGTAAAACTACAGGCACCTCAGGGGGAAGGGAAGGGGGGCACCTCAGCCAGTTGAGTCCACGATGCCAGATCCACGAGGGGCCTCCATGCCCACTGTACCATCCTGGGGAGTGCAAAGCCACAGTCTCACAAGTCTCTACAGTGGGTGGCTTGCCCACTGATCCATCCTGGGGAGTGCAAAGCCACAGTCCATCAAGTGGATTACAGACTTCACTGGTTCTGGAGGAGGCATGGTGCCCAGAGTGCTTCGTGAAGCCCTGGCCGACACAAATCCGGCCCTGCCAATGGTCCAGCGGTGCTTGAGATGAAGGGCCCAGCGGAGCGGTGCTTGAGATGAAGGGCCCAGCGGAGCGGTGCTTGAGATGAAGGGCCCAGCGGAGCGGTGCTTGAGATGAAGGGCCCAGCGGAGCGATGCTTGACAGGAAGGGCCCAGCGGAGCGGTGCTTGAGATGAAGGGCCCAGCGGAGCGGTGCTTGACAGGAAGGGCCCAGCGGAGCGGTGCTTGAGATGAAGGGCCCAGCGGAGCGGTGCTTGAGATGAAGGGCCCAGCGGAGTGGTGCTTGAGATGAAGGGCCCAGCGGAGCGGTGCTTGACAGGAAGGGCCCAGCGGAGCGGTGCTTGAGATGAAGGGCCCAGCGGAGCGGTGCTTGACAGGAAGGGCCCAGCAGAGCGGTGCTTGACAGGAAGGGCCCAGCGGAGCAGTGCTTGACAGGAAGGGCCCAGCGGAGCGGTGCTTGAGATGAAGGGCCCAGCAGAGCGGTGCTTGAGAGGAAGGGCCCAGCGGAGCGGTGCTTGACAGGAAGGGCCCAGCGGAGCAGTGCTTGACAGGAAGGGCCCAGCGGAGCGGTGCTTGAGATGAAGGGCCCAGCGGAGCGGTGCTTGAGAGGAAGGGCCCAGCGGAGCGGTGCTTGACAGGAAGGGCCCAGCAGAGCGGTGCTTGAGATGAAGGGCCCAGCGGAGCGGTGCTTGACAGGAAGGGCCCAGCGGAGCGGTGCTTGACAGGAAGGGCCCAGCGGAGCAGTGCTTGAGATGAATGGCCCAGCGGAGCGGTGCTTGACAGGAAGGGCCCAGCGGAGCGGTGCTTGACAGGAAGGGCCCAGCGGAGCGGTGCTTGACAGGAAGGGCCCAGCAGAGCGGTGCTTGACAGGAAGGGCCCAGCGGAGCGGTGCTTGAGATGAAGGGCCCAGCGGAGCGGTGCTTGAGAGGAAGGGCCCAGCAGAGCGGTGCTTGACAGGAAGGGCCCAGCGGAGCGGTGCTTGAGATGAAGGGCCCAGCGGAGCGGTGCTTGAGATGAAGGGCCCAGCGGAGCGGTGCTTGAGATGAAGGGCCCAGCGGAGCGATGCTTGACAGGAAGGGCCCAGCGGAGCGGTGCTTGAGATGAAGGGCCCAGCGGAGCGGTGCTTGACAGGAAGGGCCCAGCGGAGCGGTGCTTGAGATGAAGGGCCCAGCGGAGCGGTGCTTGAGATGAAGGGCCCAGCGGAGTGGTGCTTGAGATGAAGGGCCCAGCGGAGCGGTGCTTGACAGGAAGGGCCCAGCGGAGCGGTGCTTGAGATGAAGGGCCCAGCGGAGCGGTGCTTGACAGGAAGGGCCCAGCAGAGCGGTGCTTGACAGGAAGGGCCCAGCGGAGCAGTGCTTGACAGGAAGGGCCCAGCGGAGCGGTGCTTGAGATGAAGGGCCCAGCAGAGCGGTGCTTGAGAGGAAGGGCCCAGCGGAGCGGTG